>NC_141693.1:305683921-306883921 GCF_964263255.1 Lissotriton vulgaris | reverse complement strand
GATGGCCAATCCCCAAACTTCATTAATACAGCAGGAAGAGCCCTTGCAGCATCCTGCTTTGGGCTCTGGGACAATGGCTGGCGATTCTGAGTCCTCAAGTGACATGACAGACCTGTTCGGTGCCGATGCTGGGTGGGAGTTCGTCTGGGTGAGAATGAGTGTGTACTGCATCAAGGCCCAGCTGAATAGAACCAGCCCGGTGATTGTGATGTTCATGTTGGTCTCCACCTCAGGCTCTGTGAATACCTCTAGTATATCGATGATGTCAGCCCCCATGCCGATGTAGACCAGGAGTAACTGAGAGAGCTGATCCCGCGTCATTTCCCCCTTCGGCATTAACCATCGCACGATCACCAGGATCAGTAGCATGATCTGCTCCAGGCCTTTCACCCCGTTGCTTAAACCAAGCCCTCCATGTTTGACTGGATCCTGCAAAGAGATATAAGTGTTCAGTGTCAAATAACAAAAAAGTATACTCAACAAATGAATTTTCTTCTTAATGAACCATAATTTCATAATCTCCATTTTGGATCCTCTCCTGTACCTGATAGTCCCTTCACCTTAGACAGGCAAAAAAGGATGGATTGAATGCAGCCAGAGTAATCAAACTTAAATAAAAAATTCAAAAGGTCAGGGGCTGAGAATAATTCAAATCATTCCAGCAATACCCTTTATTTTTTCTAGGTTTAACCTAGGTGGGACCTGGCCAGAAATGGAATGCAAAGCAACAAGTACTTTGAAAATTTAGGGGGATCTCACTAAACGTTTACGTTTGTTGCATATTAGTACATGTTAAATTCAATATATCTCTCAGAAGAGTCACAACCATGTTAAAACATGAATTCGTTATTCTGCATTCTCACCATTGTGGCTCCTTCCATTGGCAGTCTGTACCTTTCCCAGATAAGGGGCCGGCTGGCCACACACTCACACATACACACACCCTCACTCATGCAGTCACATATACTCGCAAACACACACATCCTTTCACAACACTCACTCCCAAATATTATGCATGCACGCACCAAACATTAAAGATAATATCATACTTACCTGACAGCTCTGCCTCAGAGACCTCAGGAAAGTTGGGATTGCTGCCTTCCCTCAGGCAGCAGTCTCAAGCCTCGAATATCCTAAGGGGCTTGGGATTGCTGCCGTCCCTCATTGACCGACCTAAGGTCAGCCAGTGAGGTACGGCAACAGTCCCTCACTTACCACAGAGTGGGATGGGGTCAGTGAGACTGCTGACCCCACCCCACTCTGTGATGAGGTGTCAGTGATTGACACTCGTCCCTGAGCACATCAGGGCTTAGAACTGAAGTTCCTTGGTCGGAGGCAATCACTGACGCTTCCCCTCATCATGAGGGGGGAGGACCTTGAGGTGCTTCGCCAAGCTGAAGATGCCGCGCCCACAAGAGCTGTGACTTCTTCAGCCTGGCAATGTTCAGCTCAGGCAGGCAGGAGCCTTTCTGCCTGACCTGAAAATAAAGAGTGTCTGTCAGGCTAACCTTTGCTCAACCTGACAGACATTCTTTATTGTGGCGAAAAGGTGTGGAGGACGGGCTCTGGCAGTCTCGGTCCATTGTTTCTTTTTTAACCCCTTCGCTGCGGCGGCAATTCTGCCGTAGCGCTAAGGGGGAGGCGGGGCCGCGCGGCGGTCCCGTGCTCGTGACGGAACCGCTCCGTCACGGCCCGCGGGTGAGCTGTGCTTGTGACGGAACAGTTCCGTCACGGCCCCGCCCGCTCTTCAGAACGTCCAGCGCAGGCGTGGAATTCGTGCTACGCAGGCGCGGCGAGCGTCCGTGACGGAACCGTTCCGACACCAGCACAGCCCACCGGAGGCTCGTGACGGAACGGTTCCGTCACGAGCATGGGAGGGGTTAAACTTTTTTATTGATAAAAATATAAACAACAGCACAGCAATGCATTGAGTTTATGGCATGAGGTGAACATGTATTCAGTCATTATGAATTGGTCAATATTACATTGATAGCATTATTTAAATTGCATGAATAACATCACAATCCTCCATTCGAATGTGACCCATCTATAGTGAGCACATTGTCAAGTCTCATTTTGTCACACCGCAGTACAACTGTTGGAGACAAACATATAACTCTCCTGTATTTATTCCACATACCCCACTTGCGGTCCCTCTTTTTGGGGCACCTACTGTGTTTGAAGACATCTTTTTCGGCTATCATGGCTCTGTCCATGTCAGCTGCCAATTACAAATACTAGGCGTCGCTCCCACGCCCCACTCGTTCCATACCTTGTACATCGTTTTGCCTTTGGAGAAAATTATTTTAGGGGAGAATTCCACAAGAAGAGGTGGAGTATTTACCCTTTCAGCATACAGTGTCCTTTAAAGAGGTGTGTCTTCAGGGATCATTCGATGTATATGAGCGTGTTTTTTGTGAGTTTCTGATCTCCTTAATCGACTGTGCTCATTATCATATGCACACATTAATGTTTTTTTTTGTAAAGCACTCTAATGCCCTTTGGCCTCTTGGCACTATATAAAATTGTTCAAATAAATACGTCTTTCATATGCTGTTTTTGTGTGCTACTCACCACATGTTTTCTTTTCAGTCAGTCTCAGCATTCCTTTATTGAGGCCATCTGTAATGTTCTTTTCCTTGTCATTTCTTTTTTTGAAGGAGGATTTCATGCATTCTGGGTTCAGGTTTCTTCACCTCTCTTTCTTGGTATTTTCGAAAAATATTATACTATTTTCTGTAGAGAAATTCATATCTGCCTGGATAGCAGAAAGTTTTTCAGGGTCACTTTTCCCCACCGTATTCTCACAAGCAGCATTCTACTTTTGTTTTATTCTGCCCTACCTGACTGGGACCGTATTACTGACAGGATGCATTGTCCTTGTTTGAGCCACTGTGCACCTTTAAACAGATTTGTAAGTTTGCAAGCGTTGTAAGTTGTGTCCTGGATAGTCTTTTCACATGGCCCTGGGATGCCATCTCAGGGTTCCAATGACATTAATGAACAATTTGTGTGGGGTCCTCAGTGTTAATTTGTCAAAACAACTTCTGGATGTTCTTTTTTTGTCACTCATATCACCTTTTTAGAAATTAGCTCTATAACTAAACTTACAGTACAACAAATTAGCAAAGCTGTTGCACAAGCAATAAACACAACCACAAATTTTATATGAGATAAAATACCCCTTACCATATGTAATAAAGATACTACAAGTTACATAGCAGTTCTTTGGCCAGACTTATCACTACTCTTGTTTTAACAGAGTGTTTAGTATTTTCTTTTACTAGTTTTTTTTAATTAAAAAAATGCTGCAGATTTCAAACAGATATACAGATACAGGGACCATCTTCCTCCGCCTGGGACGACTCCTGGTGGCCCCCTGCCCTGGGCAGCGCACCCAAACCAACGGACCACGCACGCAACCTGGGCTTCATCCTCGACTCCTCCCTCTCGATGACCAGACAAGTCAACGCCGTCTCATCTTCATGCTTCAACATCCTACGCATGCTCCGTAAGATCTTCCGATGGATCCTCACCGAAACAAGGAAGACGGTCACCCAGGCTCTCGTCACCAGCCGACTGGACTACGGAAACACCCTCTACAACGGAACCACAGCCAAACTACAGAAGAGACTCCAACGCATCCAGAATGCCTCCGCACGACTCATCCTGGACATCCCCCGGCACAGCCACATCTCGGGACACCTGAGAGACCTGCACTGGCTCCCCGTCCACAAGAGAATCACATTCCGACTTCTCACCCACGCACACAAGGCTCTCCACCACCTGGACCCCTGGTACCTCAACAACCGCCTGACCTTCTACACTCCCACCCGCCAGCTTCGATCAACCAGCCACGCCCTCGCCGCCATTCCACGCATCCGAAGAGCCACCAAGGGAGGAAGATCCTTCTCCTACCTGGCAGCCAAGACATGGAACTCCCTCCCCATCCACCTCTGTCAGACCCAAGACCACCTCTCCTTCAGGAAGCAACTCAAGACCTGGCTGTTCGAGCAGTAGCAGACCCCTCCTCCCCAAGCGCCTTGAGACCCTCCGGGTGAGTAGCGCGCTATATAAATTTCTTGATTGATTGAAAGAGGGAGTGTAGGTGAAGTGGTGATCATGGTTGCTTCCCGGTTACTGGAGGAACTTTAGCATTCTTGATTTATTTCAGAATTATATATTTAATTGCAGCCAAGAGTAATGCAATAATATTGGTTTATTCCATATCTAGCGTATTACTAAAATAGTAAAAACAGCTTTGATTACAAAGCGCTCTGTATGTTAAGTTTTGACTTCTGTAACTGATGTAAATACATGTGCTCGTTTCACCCAATTCAATATACTGAGACTGAGTTGGCTTTCTGGGTTTGAATGTATGACTGGGCAAAAATTAAACCCCTTCGTTTTTTCTGAAGTTGACAAGTATTGCCCTTGCCAAGTCAAGTGAAGTTTTTTTGTAAGTTTCAGTAAACATCAGTTGCAACAAACTTCCTTCCAAAAGTTTCATTTTGAGAAATAATTCTTCCAATAATGGTGAGTTTTTGATGAGATTTTGCTTACAATGTATATTTTTGTTGAACTTTTCTCTCTCAATTTAAACTTTGCAGTGGTTGCCAAACCAACTTTACAAAGTTTGTGAGGAAATACTTTACTATTTTGCTCACGGGGCCGGACTGGCCATTTGTCTCTTAGGGCATTTCCCTAGGTATGGACCCATTGTAGTCTGGTTTTTTAAAGCAATAGTAATGGGACATTTTTCGGGGTGGATGCTACCATTAATGTTACATCGATGAAGTCATAGGGATTATGAAAAATCTAAGCTTCACACAAAGAACTAGTATAGCAAACAAGCCATGCCAATTCAGTAGGAGAGTGATGAAGGTGTGGTATGTAGCCACTGGTGCATTTTGTAGTACACTGTTGCAAAAATATTACTAAAGCACGTTGTTGTCATTTACAGACAGCACATGTTCAATTGGATTGGAAGATGACATTTAGATTGATTCAATTTTACTGATAAACCTACATAACACACAATGGATAATGTATGGAAATCATGTTTTCAGCAAATATTTCTGTTTTGCATTTTACCAAGTAAAGTGTCTTGGTTGGTTTTGATACTATTAAAACTTTGTTTCCATCACTCTTAAGACTGCCAAAAAGTGTGCTTCATTTGTGGTTTCCTAACTGCTGATTTGTTTTGTAATATTTTAACAGTTGAAAATAGGCTGACATCATACAGTCTTTCCTTTCACACTCCCTGTACCGCAGCAAGATTGCCAGATAATTCACTTTACGAAATCCTCTAATTTTGCAGTCAGAGAAAGAAAAGTCAACACCAACCTACATGTTAAAAGAATAGGAAGCAATGTGACAGAACACACAGACTGACAGAGATGTGAGCCGAGAGATACAGATAGCGAGGAAGGGAGAAAAGGTTTTTGCCAGGGTTGCTATTGAATCCCAGGCTACCCTGTGGATATGTTTGAACTTGTGACCTGCAAATCACTGGGGACCTCATTACAAATACCCCGGTTTGGGAGCCAGTAATATGCCCAGCCTCTGGAATTAGCAATAACATGTCATATGTTCTGTGCAGTCCCATTGCTGTTTTCCCTATGTTAGCATGGGCACGCTAGAGTCTTCACTTTGTTATGCACACGTTCCTACACACATGTATTTAGCTTTGCACCACTCTGTACTTTAACACAGAACTTACTGTTATTTTCGTTTTCTGTATTTTCCTGGGATTTAGTCTGACACTGTAACAAGGTCAAACAACAATGCCCCTTGTAATTCTGTTTTGGTGAGGCTCTGGCACCTAGTCAAAACACACACATGCCGGTGTTGTTTGAGAACAAGTACTCTTGGTCATATAGTTATGCACAGACAAGCAAATAAACAGACGAGATCGAAATTACAACTTAGATGTAGAAGCTTCATCTGTGTATGCTAAGGTACGGGGCCGACTGCAAACACCCAGAGATCTTTATATATATATATATATATATATATATATATATATATATATATATATATATATATATATATATATATATATATATATATATATATATATATATATATATATATATATATTTATATGGCTTGGAGTGCCCCACATTCTTTACTGGAGTGTTTGTGGGGGATTGGAGTAATATATCTATCTATCTCTATCTATCTATCTGCCTATCTATCTATCTATCTATCTATCTATCTATCTATTCACTTTTCTTCTGAAGAAGGGGAGTTAGTTCACATGATCCTATACAATGACAGCTCCTTTTATGATTTACGGATTACTTACTATGCTGACTGTATTTGTGTTATACATTTTCTTACTCATTATGGGATGTATCTGCATAATAGAGCACAATAGTTAAAATAAATATTTTAAACTTTTCTCATTTCTCTGTCAGATCTTATTGTGGAAAAGTACAAGTGTGAGAACGAAAGGGTGTACTCTGTCCCTGCTATTCCTGAGATGGTCAGGAGTGTTGTGTTTTTAGTTGTTTAATCACCTGTTCCTCTGTGAGCGAGTAGGAGGACAAATGAGACACTATAGCTAATCGGTCCCGGGCTCATTGGTACTAAGGTGGTAGGGTAAGTCAATCCCTGCCTACTAAGGTTCCATGGTCCCAATCGTAGTTCTGTGATTTCTCAGAATCCCTGCAACAAACAGATGTATCATAACTCGGGGTGGGGGATTTATTACTGGTTGATTACAAGTGAGACCATGAGGGTTCCTTAGAATTTAGGAAATACTTGTGGAATTAGCAATTTAGCTCCCGATTCTCCTGGCTATTCCTCAGTTTGGCCCATTATTTCAATAGCTGAATCTGAGGTAATAATGATACCACACATTATTGGAATGACCACAGCATGCACAAGCAGTGCGAATCTGTCTTCTTTTCTTGGCCAGTGGATTACCAATACTTACATCCTCAGTCCTATTACAGGAAATGTGGGTAGATGAAGAATTCCTATTACTTGTTCGTCTGTTTAGCAGCTCCAGTTCCAACAGCGCAACACATGGAATGGCTGTACAGAGGTACAGGAACACCATCGGGGAGAACCTTTGGGTAACAAAATAGTTTATACACATTTTTCTTTTTGTATAATATTTGCAATTTGATGTTTTTGTTTTTTACAAGTTTCAGCATTTTCTCGTTATTCAATCGCAGAAAGCAGCAGTCATTTAAAAAAATGACAAACAGCACCAACAAATGATTTTTTCCTCTTTATATAATTTCTATTTAAGGTGATATGAACATTTGTATATTGATAGTTTACCCTTTTTAATATTTTTTATTTTATATATTTATATTCTGTTTTTATTTTATATTTTTTTGTGTTTTATAGCTTACAGATATTAACACCAGATATTTCTAGGGGATCACATACTGAAATAAAACGAAGTTTCTTTCATCAAAAAATCAGAGAAGGAATATATAATAGACACTGAAAGACTGACGTCAGAGTGAGAGTGAGGCTATGCAGGTAATAAAAAGCATAAACTGGTTATTGCTGGAAGACGCTCATGACTGAAATAAATAAAAATCATAAGTTGGAGCACCAAAAAGCATTGGCAAAGTCAATACAACTTCTTTTTAAGGGAAAGCGCATGTTCACTGCTTGTGTCGTCTGATGGATTCGTGAGTGCATATATGAACACTCATGTATATATGTATGTATGTACGAATGAATTTATATAGTATTTCTATTGTGCAAAGTTAGCCAAAAGGCAGCAGACCACTGTACATGATCAAAGTCAAGCTTAAAGTTATTGAGTAATAGGATAGGAAGCTGAGTTAAAGACGGTTAATACATAATTACAATTAAAAATTAAGTAAATAAAACTAGCTGTTTGCATGGGTAGACGAGTGAGTGCATGGTTGAGTGGTTGCTTGGGGGGGTGAGTGCATGGATGTATGCACAGATGCATACTATGGTCACAAACAGATGAAATGGGCAAGGACAGTGTGTGGAAGTTTGGGCATTCGGGGGCAAATGTAAGGGGATAAAGCTGAGCTCTGAGGACAGCAATGTAGGAGAAAGGAAGTGACAGTGTATGTTAGAGTAAGTGATTTTGTACAGTGCATTCCTGACACTTGCATGGTCCTGAAGCATTCTCAGAATCTGGGCACCCTTTATGATTCTGCATGGCAGTGAATGGGTGAGCGACTGAGTCCATGCTTTGAAGAGCGAATGCAAGGATGGGTAAGTGAAAGAATGAGTAGATGAAGAATAACGGTATAAACACATGAATGGGAGTGTAGCGTGTAGGGGGCACGAGTAGATTGTAGTTTAAGCATAATGCAGGAAGACTGAGGATTTGATTGAAACAAAGTAGGAGAAGGGCAGTATACAAGGCAGGGGCAGTAAGTGAATGATTGCTTGCAGGGAAGAGTGAGTACATGTTGGATTACTAAAAGAATGGCATGTGCTTGAATGGATGAAGGGTTTAAGTACAGGGTATAGGACTAGGGTAGCATGGAGTACAAGGTTAGGGTGGGGAGGCTGAGGCAGTGATGTAAATAATGTGGAAGGAGCTAGCATATATAATGTAGAGCTGTCTATGGCAAACTTAACAAGTCAACAGCCCTGCAGCCTGTGCTGCTCAACAGACTCTTCTTCTTCCAGAGCTGATGGTAGCACTCCCTCTTGAGTGGGGCCCACTGCAGGGTTGGGCTTGGACTCAGGATTTGCCTACTTGGGGGTACCTGAAGGCAGTGGAAGCTTGGCAGTATATGAACACATCAAAGTCCAAGGTTTGGTATTCCTGGTAACCCCAAAGTAGCTATGTCAGTTGTGCGCCACCGACTCCAGAAGTGTGGCTCAATGGGTGGAGAAGTGTGGCTCAATGGTTAGAGCGGCAGACCCTGATGAAGAGGTCTGGTCCGGGACCAGTGTTCAATACCAGCCTCAGCGTGTCTTGGGCTCAATTTCCTCGGACCTCATAATTCTCGCCTCAGTGCCTATTCTAATCATGGGTCCCACTCTGCAACTCTGGGCAATATCTTGCTTAATCTCCACAACGGCCCCAACAGCGCTGGGATGCCTGGCTTCACCTTGGGGGTGCCCAGGAGTGGGCACTTCACAGGGAAAGGCCAGGAAGGGTTCCTAAGCGGTATACGGACAGTGCCGGGACACCCCAGTTGGAGGTAGCTCTGCGCTTTACAAATGGCATTTACAGAATGAGGCAATCCTGCACTTCCTTGGGCAGGACCCTGTGTTTATGGACAGGGGTCAAACTCCTTCTCACTTCCTACAGACCCTCAGCTTGAGCATTTGATTGTTGATGATCCTGGCTTTGTTCAACAGGATTCTTCTCAGATAACCTGGTGGTGCATGGCAGCAGTTAGAGCCTATATAGCCTATAGAGCTAGACCCATGGTATACATTTTTACTTCCATCACTGCCAACTAATGACATCTATTCCTTCCAGTGCCAACACATCCTGTGAAGTAGCACTTCTAACTTATACTATCAGCCTAATGGCCATACCTTTTACATTCATCTCATCTTGTGATATAAAGCTCTTTTCATTGTAAAAAGCATTATTGATGTCCATTACTTCAGTTAGGTGCAAAAGTAAGCGACAAACCCTTTGTACCTCTGACACATGCATTGTTTACACTGTAACAAGACCAAAGTCTCATCTTGGGACCCTCCTCCTCAGCTTTGGATGACTCCTGGTGGCCTGCCAAGTTGGGGACCCCTCACCCCCTCACCCCCACACCCCCACGAACCTTGCACGTAACCTCAGCATCATACTGGACTCCTCGCTCACAATGAACCACCAGATCAGTGCCATATCCTCATCATGCTTCCACATGCTCTGCCTGCTTCAAAAGATCTTCAGATTCGTCCCCACCGAGTCCAAAAAGATGGTCACTTATGCACTCATCACCAGCAGACTTGACTATGACAACACACTCTATGGCGGCATCACCCAAAAACTCCTCAGCAAACTACAGAACATTCAAAACGCCACAACCAGATTGGTCCTCAATATCCCCCGCCACAGCCACATCACGAAACACCTTCGTGAACTACACTGGCTCCCAGTCAACAAAAGATTCACTTTCAAGCTCCTCATACATGCTTACAAAGCCCTTCACGAAACAGGACCAGCATATTTGAACCACCACCTCATTCTAACTGGCCCTGGCCACCGTTCTACAGATCCACAAGACAAGAGCCGGAGGAAGATCCTTCTCCTACCTCGCTTCCAAGACCTGGAACACCCTGCTTCTTCACCTCAGACAATCTCTGTCGCTACCCCATTTCAGGAAGGATGTCTCTTTGACTGAACCCCTGCGCCCAGACGGATCAGCAGCCTTCCCCTCAGCTCCTTGACACCCTTACGGCTGAGTAGCAGCGCTATAGAAACTCCTGATTGAGTGACTTGGTGATATTGTGTCTTGCCCTGCTTTTTGCTCCAAATGCTTGTCGTTTTTCTGTGGCTACAGTCTTTCTAGGTGAGAAAGCGAATCAAGTTACTTGCTGCTTCAATGGTATCTTGCCATCATCAATGTCACAAAAGTGCAAGATTTTGATCCTGTCATACCATGTTCTGTTATAGAGGAAGAAAGCGCATATTGTCTAGAGTGTGAACAAAATTTTAAAAGTTCCTTGTGGAAAGTATTTTAAAAACTTAAAATTTAGAAGGGCCGTGGGAAAACAAGGCGACCTGGGAATAATTTACAATCTCATTGGTATTATTTTCAAGGCTGTCCGGTGCCTAATCAGGTAATCAGATCTCTAAGTCACATCAATCAATGCTGAACCTTTATACAAACAAGCATTGGCAAAGTCAATAGGTCTTGCCTATTTGAGATTTATTGCCTTTGCAAATGTTTTTTTTAGCTATGCTGCAAATGGCTGAAAGTAATGTAAAACAGCTGTACAACATGGCCAGTATTGTCTGTGTTATAGTGCTACTTAAAATGATTTTCAGTTATGCTGCACTGAATCTAGTGCTGCTGTATAATATAGCTAAAAAAGACACTAAGAAAGCCAATAGATATCGCATAAGCGAACCCTATTGGCTTTCCTAATGCTTGGCATGGATTGCCATATGGTAAGTTATATGTATTTATGTTGTGTTTACATCGGATGGGAGTGCTAATGTTATAGAATGGAAAATGCCCTTGCCAAGGTGTTAGTGTGTCCAGATTCAGAAGCATTTTAGTACCAAACAAAAACAGTGAAACTGTGCCATATAAATGCGCTGAATGTAACATAAGTTGGAAGTAGACAGAAAAGTCCAATAGGTTACAGCTTTTATTACAGTGATGGTTTAGGCTACATGTTACTTTGGGTGCACTGGTTACAAAAGAAGCAAATAAGCACTCTAGACTACTTGTTTAATAGAAACATACAGCAATAATCGGTGTTCAATGGGTTTCCTAGACCTTTTGGCCCCTGTGTCACTGCTCCAGCTGCACCATTCAAATCATGACCCTAGTGCCTGCAAGATAACTGCACTTGTGACTACTTGTTTAGTAGTAAAATATTGCAATAGTCAGTGCTCAACGGGTTTCCTAAACCTTTTGGCCCTGTGCCACTGCAACTGCTGCACTCACCATTAAATCATGACCCTAGCGCCTGCAACAACAAATGAGGAAATCATGTATATTCAGTAACACATTTGTTCCAAAAAAGCACAGATGCAGATGGAATACATAATTATTGTATAGCGAAACATAAACACAAAAGCTGACTTTAAACTTATCCAAAACGAGTTGCCACAGATGTCATGAATAAAGCATATGGTTTACACATCAAAGTAAAAACCAAACATTGTTAAATTGTGTTTCAAAGTGGCTGATTCTTTCCTGTGAAAAGCACTTGACAGTGAATTGGCCATAAACAGTGTAAATTGCCCAAGATCACCATATGTTAGACCGACGCTGAGACTGAACTCCGGTTTTGTACTCTGTTCCTAAAAAGCAGTTTTACTAATTAAATGGGCTCACCAAAAAAGAGACATGTTGCAGAAAACGTGCAAATGTTTTTTGCAGCTGAAGAACAATATACCTTTTGAGATGGATATGTAAAAAATATATATATAATAAGCATTTGCAATGCAATAAGTCTCGCTTATGTGAGAGTTAGAGCTATTGACATTCTAAATGAAAATGTCTTTTACCCATGTGTTTTGGTTTGCAGTGGAGTGGATGCATAAAAAAAGAGCATAGCAGTCGGACTGAAGGAGGAATAAAAACAAGATCCACAAAAGCAGGTGCGGTTTACCATTTTTACTCATGGTACTGTAAGGATATATAATTAGTTCTGTTAAAGGAGTCACGTTTAGTAGCTTGTTGTCCACCCAGCAATGTGGTGGTGGTGTGCCGTTCTGTAAGTATCTGCTGCATGTGTGTGTGTATTTTGCAGTGATGCAAATTCCCTGTTCCATCTAGCTTGGGATTTTTAAACTCATTTTGTATTAACCTGATTAGCATTTCGTGAGAACTACATGTGCGTTTTGAGTCTATTGCAATGGTTTAACATCGTCTCTGCCACTTGTGGGAGGATATTGATTGCAGCCGCTGGACGCAGTGTTTAGCAGAGTCGTTTCTAGGTATTTTGCCGCCCTAAGCGAGAATTGAAAAATGCCGCCCCCTGCCTTTTACTACCATCACTCTCTCCCCCTGTCATCCAGGTGTTGGGAAATAGAGACCTGCTTTGATGCCTCTCTATCTAGTCTGGACTGTCAAATCCGTATTAAAGTAAGTCAACTGTATCAATTGTTGCGGCTATGTAAGTGTTATTGCCCTGTTCTGAGGGTATTAACTCAGTTATGCTATCATGGGCTTGAGTTGGGAGAACAGTAGGGCTACTGGCCTCTACCAACTCCAATCACACCCCACACAGGCAGATACACAGACCCACAATCCCGGAATTCTTCACCCTCTCGCTTCACGTTGAACTAAGAATGCGGGCAGCAAAGAACAGCAGCTATTTCCGGCCATCTTGTCACTCTGATTGGTTGGATCCCTTGTCGGCTGCACGTCTAGTTGACGACCGGTTGCCCATCAGTGTAGTCCGTTGCTTTGCACCATCATTATTTCCAAGCAGTGCAGTCACTCATGTGTCAAGTATTTTGAAATACACCTTTCTTTCACTTGAGAGCCGGAGGCGTCAGATGTCCCCATCTGCCTAGATAGCGCTGTGAATTTCTGACTTATGACACGAGTGTGCCGTGCGAGAGGCACGGAGAGGTACGCGCCAGCATTAATATGCAGCACATCGTGCAGCCCTCATTACCAGACATAAGTTTTAGTTTTTAGATATGGTGCTTGGCCTCCAAATCCCCCTTGAGTCTGTGGTGTACTATAGTTGAAGATTAAAGGTGTGATTCATGGGATCTGTTTGGTTTTAGTTGGAGACCAGATACTGAATAAGGTTCCCAGTTTTATGGACTTATTTTTTATATTTCTGACTGTCTCCATCAATATTTATGCTTTTCTTATGTTATCCAAATGTATTTTTGTTCAATATCTATCCGCATTTATACGTATGAAATATGTAAACTTCTGCTAAAACACTTGCAGGGTTTTTGTATTATGTTACTGAGTTATGCAACACCGCATTACATTTCTTATAACTATTTTGTATTTAATTTAACTTCTAGAGTGTATCCATGCACTGCAAATATTAGTGCTCACCTGAAACCTGTTGGATTAATAACGCTGTCATACGAAGGCCCTACACCCACCATACCATCCCAAAATAATCAATCAATCAATCAAAGCATTTGTATAGCGCTCTACTCACCCGGAGGGTCTCAAGGCGCTTGGGGGAGGGGGGTCCGCTACTGCTCGAACAGCCAGGTCTTGAGTTGCTTCCTGAAGGCGAGGTGGTCTTGGGTCAGTCGGAGGTGGATGGGGAGGGAGTTCCACGTCTTGGCCGCCAGGTAGGAGAAGGATCTTCCTCCCGTTGTGGCTCTTCGGATGCGGGGGACGGCGGCGAGGGCGTGGCTGGTCGATCGAAGCTGGCGGGTGGGAGTGTAGAAGGTCAGGCGTTAGTTGAGGTATCTTGGGCCTTGGTTGTGGAGAGCTTTGTGTGCGTGGGTGAGGAGTCGGAACGTGATTCTCTTGCTGACGGGGAGCCAGTGCAGGTTTCTCAGGTGTGCGGAAATGTGACTGTGTCAGGGAATGTCCAGGATGAGGCGTGCTGAGGCGTTCTGAATGCGCTGGAGTCTTTTCTGGAGCTTTGCTGTGGTTCCGGCGTAGAGGGAGTTGCCGTAGTCCAGTCGGCTGGTGACGAGGGCCTGGGTGACCGTCTTCCTGGTTTCGGTGGGGATCCACCGGAAGATCTTACGTAGCATGCGCAGGATGTTGAAGCATGACGAGGAGACGGCGTTGACTTGTCTGGTCATGGAGAGGGAGGAGTCCAGGATGAAGCCCAGGTTGCGTGCGTGGTCTGTTGGTTTGGGTGCGCTGCCCAGGGCAGGGGGCCACCAGGAGTCGTCCCAGGCGGAGGGCGAAGATCCCAGGATGAGGACTTCCGTCTTATCTGAGTTCAATTTCAGGCGGCTGTTCATCATCCACTCGTCTATGTCTTTCATCCCTTCGTGTAGTTTGGTTCTGGCGGTGGCGGGGTCGTTGGTGAGGGAGAGGATCAGCTGGGTGTCGTCAGCGTAGGAGATGATGTTGAGGTTGTGTTGGCTTGCGATGGCCGCAAGGGGGCTCATGTAGATGTTGAACAGTGTGGGGCTGAGTGATGATCCTTGTGGTACGCCGCAGATGACTTCAGTGGCCTCTGATCTGAACGGGGGGAGGTGGACTCTCTGTGTTCTTCCGGCGAGGAAAGAGATGATCCATTCCAGTGCCTTCTCCTGGATTCCGATGTTGTTGAGGCGCTGTACTAGGGTGCGGTGGCAGACCGTGTCGAACGCCGCGGAGAGGTCCAGGAGGATGAGGGCTGCTGTTTCCCCGTTGTTGAGCAGGGTTCGGATGTCGTTGGTGGATGCGATGAGGGCGGTCTCGGCCACCCAATATAGCGTTCAAGAGACACCAATTGATTAGAGCCCGCGCTGCGATTACCAACACTTTGTATTAGTGCCGTTGGCTTGGTGCTGTTGGCGCTGTAACAACCAGCAGCGTTCCGGGAGCAGCAAAGTTAAACAAATGGACGCTCGTCGTGACGACGCCCACTCAGTTAACTTAATTTGTCATTAAACGACTGCATTAAACACACAGAAGACAAGACTGCGGCCACGAGGCCACTGCACATCGTTGAAGCTCTAACTCCAATCACAGGGAGTGCTTTGAAGCTGAGGCGATACAGACCCAATTATCTTTGTTTCAGTTTATTTTTCATATACAATGTTTGTGTGTTTTTGTCTTATTTTCAGAAAATCGTCATGTGTTTAACTTCTTTTCTTTCTCACATATGTATACATAGCTTTGATGAAACAAGTATTACCATTACATTTTAAGGAGAGAGTCCACTTATCTTTTCTCTCCCTGAACTCTGTTTCAAGGCAAAACTTTATTCTAACGAGTATAGCACAAATAAAACGGGTATATTTATTTAACAAACGTTCACGCACGGCTGTTTTTTGCCACCCTCCCCCTTTTGCCACCCTAGCCGGCGCCTAGTATTGCCTAATGGTAGAAACAGCCCTGGCGTTTAGTAATCTTCTGCATTGCTGTGAGTGGAGTCATCTAATGTATGGCAAACCAATGTAAAGCTGTGTAAGCAACTAATAACCTTATTTTTTAAATCGCATTTAGTGTTTGGGCTATTTACATGAAGTGTCATTTTTGTGTTAATGGCGAGTTCCACATGCCAGGTCAAGGACTGCACGCCCATGCGGGTTCAACGACCAGAAAAAAACTCAAATGCACAGTTGACAAAGCAAAGCTATTGCAGGATCGATTGCAAGAATAACTGATCTACCCAAGTGAGTGGCCTTTACAAGTAGAGCAGTCCACACACTGCCAAGAGAAGCAGGTAAAGCTTCAATGACTCAGGAACGATGGCAAACTTGAGTTATTTGTGAGGTAGCGCACTTGGGTAGTATAGAATGTGTAGGAGCTACAGCCAAACAATACAAGTCTTACCATTTCTATAACCCATAGGTTCTAACCACAGCCCATTAGAAGACCACAGCATGTCACATTACAGGTCTCCAGCAGTAGTGTCACAGAAAAAGTTGTGTCACAGAAAAGGCGAGAATGGAGCCGCATGTAATAAAAGGGTGACATTACAAACCTGCTCCTGCCAGCACGGACCGCAGCTCCACAAGCGTGCCACTGCACCCTGAGCCAGGCAGAAGAATCGGAGGCCTGGGAGCAGGGTTCAGGAAGTAGTGCCCTGTCCAGCAGTTAGGTAGTGTTGGGTTTAGCATACACTCCATACTGGCTCCCGGCCTGTAGCACCACCCAATACAAATGTAGTTCCCAACATGGTGGCGCAGCCCGCTAGCTGCCCTTTCATCCCAGGAATTGTATTGTTCCTGGCGTCAGAGCACACTTAACCTCATTGGCCTGTGCACATTGGAGGAGCACAAATCTCTGGACCTGGCAGCCATTGATGCGCTGATTCTATGCTCACCTAATCCAACAGCACAGTAGAGGCAGGCTATGGCAGCATCAATGAAGCCCTGAACGGTTCCACCTGTGGAAGGATGTTTGCACTTTACTAACCATTTTGCACTATTCTGTCCCATGTTGCTGAGGACAGGGGAGTCATAGCACCTGACGCTGGGCCCCCGCAGCACTAGGAAAATGCAGTGCCTCCTGCGAATACTTGCTTATGAAAGAGGGTGCGCAGTCCGGACCGGCAGCGGAGTAAAATAAAGGTTTTGTGTGCAGCACCCATGTGAACCGGGTGTCATGATGATGAAATAAACGGCGCATGGTAGAAAAAGGCATACAGTGTAACACCAGCAGGAAATAAAACAAGTAGTCCCAAAGGAACACATAAACACCTACAGTGTAAGGAAACTGTAGTTTGCCACTGCTCCTGAGTGAGAAACGGAAGTGATGTATGGGGAGCACCAACTAATGAGAAGACAGCAAAGAAAAGCGACAGAGGAGTGAACCAATGGCAAGCAGCAGGTAGGACTACACTCCTTATAGTGATTACAGCAGGTATTCCAGACAATGCATGTGCGCTGCCTAGGCTCGACCTAAAAACAAAGCACAAGCGCGCTTCTTGGAGAAATTGTGCTTCATTCCTCTTTCCTATAAACGCTTTTACTTTGAAGCCAGCTGAAAGAAAAATAGACACCAGGATTCCACAAAAACACAGCTTGACATTTGACCTCAGTCTTTGAATGCCCAGCAAATGTGACGAGATAAGAACAAGATGTAAAGGTCTATTTATCACAGAAAATGAGTTTGTGGACGAATACTGTAAACACAGCTTAAGCACGGGTAGGTACAAGCTGGAGAGCCTAAAGCAAATAAAACCAGCAAATTGGAAGGCAGAAAACGTGAGTTACAAATCACAAAGCCAATAAAAAGCCATGGGCTGACTGCATTCCCAGGTCAACTTTCTGAAAGTCCTCCAGATGTCTTTTGAATACCCAGACAGAGGGGCGGTCTGGTAGGCGGTGACCTAAAAAGTAACACAAAGCTAAAGTACCATGCACCCATGTGGTGATAACCTCCCAACTCCCAAGAATATGAAATTTTAATTCAAGGTTTCACAAAACAAAACAGGAAATTCATCAAAGGTTTCTGTGAACAGGCTGCCTCAGAGGCAGGCAAGCCTTAAAAGTTACCCATAAAGTTCATAAAGGTTATCCTGACTCCAAATACGTAACTGTCTCCTTACTTTAAGTTATGCTTGTTCCATAGAGCTCAATGATGTTCATAACAATTTCATCCTGAAAAGGTGTTGCTCTGGCTTGCTAGATATTGTAATGTACAAAAATGTTTAAAAGGAGCACCATTTACACTCAAAGCGTCAACATGTTTTATTAACTGCCTTCATCAGGATCAGGGCTAGCTCTAGGGCAGTGAGACCGGTGCCACTGCACCAGGTGCTGTCTTCAGGGGGCGCTGAGTTTGCAAGTTTATTTTGGTTTTAGAAGCACCTGCTGCCGCATTTCTGGCCACCAGCAAATTTCAGGCAACCATAAAATAACTTTGGTGAATAATGGTCTTCCTAAGGAGAGACCGGAGTTTTGTCTAGTGGATGTTTTGACTTATCTTAACACCTTAGCTGCTTCGCAAATATCCCTCCCCAGTGCTGCGCTGTCCATTGGAACTAGTGCTGAATGGACGTCCAATGGTCGTGCGCAGCACTGGGGAGGTAGCGCTCGTGACGACCGTTGGCCGTCAGCAGCACTTAGGAGGTTAAGGTACCACCCGGGATTAAAAGGCCCGCTGCAAAGAACGTGTACCGTGCAGATCACAAAGTGCATATATGTTATGTTATGTTAAAAAAATGTATAAAGCGCAGCTAACACCTTAAGGTTTCTTGGCGCTTGTGCTGAGGACAGTGAAAGACGCGTGAGGGGGAGAACTAATTGTAGGCCTCAATGAAGAGGAAAGTCTTGAGAAGGGATCTGAACCTGGTGTGTGGGGAGGGCAACCTAAGAGGAAGGGGAAGGGTGTTCCAAAAAGAGGGAGCTAAAAATGAAAACCTGAGGCCGCCATGCTTCTTCCTCTTGAATCTTGGAACTGATAGCAGGGCCATCTGAGATGACCGTAGATTGCGAAGAGGAACATACGGGTGGAGAAGGGAAGAAATGAAAAGGGGACTGTGACCTGCAAGGGATTTAGAAATGATGCAGCCTAGCTTGAACTTACAGCGAGCAGAGACCGGAAGCCAATGGAGACTTTTTAAGAGAGGGCGAACATGTTGATCTCTAGGTTGGCGGTAAATCAGGCGAGCGGCCTGATTTTGGATCAACTGGAGTCTTTTGATTTGATAGTCAGGGATGCCTACATACAGTGCATTTGCGTAGTCGAGTCTGGAAATGACTAACGTAAGCAAAGCCAAGGTGAGAGCCTCGGTAGTGAGTAGGCGAGAGATTTTGCGGATTTTCCTGAGCTGGAAGTGGCTAGAGGACACTACTGCGCTGATCTGGGGCATCATAGAAAGATCGCTACTAATGACGACTCCCAAACTTCTGGCTGAGTTGACTGGGCAAGGGGAGCTGCCCAGACTTGCCGGCCAAAAGGATGGTTGCCAAGGGTTGGAGGGTCCCCCGACAAGAACCAGCTCGGTCTTGTCGGGGTTGAGCTTCAGATGGTTTGAGCTCATCCAATTACTAATAAAACAAAGCGTGGTTTTGAAAAGTGGAGATTGATTCATCCGAGGAATCAATAGTGAAGACCAATTAAATGTCGTCCGCGTAATTGAACGCGGTGACACTCAACCCGCGGAGGGAGCGGATTAGAGGAACCAGATATAAATTAAAAAGAAGAGGGGACAAAGAGGAACCTTGTGGGACGCCGCAGGTCAGCCCGACCTGAGTGGCGGAGAACTGGGACAGTCTGACTGCTTGCTGGCGTTTGGTCAGAAAAGACTGAACACAGTCCAGGGCGGTACCCTGGATGCCGGCCTCTCTGACACGGTCGACCAAAATGCCATGGTCGACCGTGTCAAAGGCGGCCGACAAATCCATGAGAACCAGGGCCTGACAGATGTTAGCGTCGGCCCCTCTGCGCAATTCCTCCATCACAGAGAGGATGACCGCCTCTGTGGAATGCGCAGGTCTGAACCCGGCCTGCTGGGGGTCCAAAAAGCACGATTCCTCAACAAAAGAGCTGAGAGTTTGGGTTACATCTGACTCCAAGACTTTACTGAGGAAAGGGAGAAGGGATATGGGACGAAAGTTGCTCATGATGGAGGGATCTGCCGAGGGTTTCTTCAAGATGGCAACCACCTCGGCCTGCTTAAAGGAGCAAGGAACCTCCCCCGTGGCAAGAGAGTTGTTCAAAAGGGCCAGGGGGGGGTTCAGGGCAGGCGGTAAAAGCTTCCCGAAGGGCCGAGGGGCGGGCAACAGTCGCTAGGTGAACCAGAAGAAACTTTGTGCAGGAGGGCAAGAAAATTGTCTTTCGAAATGAGGGGAATCTGAGTTAGGATGTGAGTATTGGAATGGTGGCAAGAAACAGCAAGCAGAGGAGGGACTGGCGGGGCTTGGACAGAAATACTGTTTTTAATCTTGATAATTTTTTCCACGAAGAATTGGTTCAGGGAGTCACATAGAGACTGAGAAGGGAGGGGTGCAATAGTGACTCTCGCTGGATTGGACAACTCCTCAACGATTGAAAATATATCTTTGGATTTGTTGGATGAATCCAAGATGCTGTTGGAGAAGTAGAGAGATTTAGCTGAGGCTATGGCTAACTTGTACTCTCTAAGCAGGGAGGAGAATATCTGTTTGGTCTCAGGGGAGTACCCCCGGCGCCAGTGCCGTTCTGCCTGTCGAAGCCCAAGTTTTTGGGCTTTGAGATCCTCAGTGAACCACCTTTGGGTGTCGTGACAGCGCCTCGCTCTAACTAGTTTTAAAGGTGCCACGGAGTCAGCAGCAGAAGTGAGCCAGCGAGTCAGACCCTGTGTTTGAGAGTCAATAGAAACAAAAGATCCTGTGCTAGGTGGAGCGGATGTGCTAAGGAGGGAGGTGAATTTGTTCAGATCAGCCCTGTTCCATTTACGAGCTAAGAAGTTGGTTTCTCGGACATTGGTTACAGGGGGGGGGGCATAGCTAGGGTGAAAGTGATTAGAAAATGATCTGACCAGAGGCAGGGGAGAATAAGGGGTGCAGAAATGTCCAGGCAGGAAGTCCAAAACTGGTCCAGAATGTGACCCTTAACGTGAGTAGGTGAGTGTATGTGTTGAGTGCAGTTTAAACCTAACATAAGATCCGAAAAGGCCAAAGAGCATGGGGTTTCGTGGGCATCCGAAGGCCAATAATTGAAGTCTCCCAGGACCAGGACATTAGTGTTGTTAATGGTGAGCTGGGAAATGAGGTCGCCAAACCTGGCCGAGAAACTGGGCATAGATTGAGGGGGGCGGTAAACCAGGGCGCATATGAGAGATGACCCTGGCTGCTCCAGTCTGAGCACCAGGCAGTCAGTCATGGGAATACTAGTAGTGGCCACTGGGGAGAAGCGGATTGGATGCCTGATGATGGCTGCGACACCACCACCAGCTTTACCCGAGGGACGATTTGCTTGCAGTATGTAGTAGTCCGGGGGGATAGCCGCCAGAATATCAGGAGATGAGTCATCCGTGATCCAAGTCTCAGTCAGAAACAGGATGTCCGGCTGTTCCGACCCCAGAAGATGGAAGATATCTAGCTGGTGGCTAACCAAGGACCGAGTGTTAAGGTACATTACTGACAAGGTAGACTTTTGGGCCCTTGCCAGCGGGGGTGTACAGGACCTAGGCCCCGGGGCTGGTGGCCTGGCAATGACCGGAGGGGGAGTAATCTCTGGAAAGGTTTTCCTGGCCGTAAGCAGACCCAGTGAGGCGAGCCTGGGAGAGGACTCAGGGGGGGGGAGTGCATGATCATGACACTTAATAAGGGAGGAACGGGAATATGTAAGGGAAGGGGCAGAGTGGCGTGCCCCGTGCCACGGCCGGCCGCGGACGGGCGCAGACGGGCTTAACTCAGGCGCAACTCCGGCGCGCCTGCTGCGCTCGTCCGCTGCGCTGACACATAGTGGCCGTTTAAATGTAATGTAAATAGGTCTGTGAGTTACTGATTTTCTACTGATTTTCTAACAGACATCCTCTTGTTACTTGAAGTTTGTAAATTAAAATCCTAATATAGAACACTGAATTGTTAACTTTCATCAAAGAACTGAATGCAAGCTGCATGGTATAGATCAGAGCATAGATTAATGTTTCAAAAAGGGTTCATTTGGGTAGAAATCGATTCTTATTATTAAAGAGAACTCAGGGGCATAACAAAGCCCCAACATCCCCCACGGTGCGGGGGGCCCACCAGCTTCAGGGGCCCCCTCAGCACAGTACTCAGGTCTGAACGCTCCAGATAAAATCTGGAGCGCGGGCCCCTGCGTGTACATTGCAGGGGGGGGGGGCGTTTCGTTTTCAATTCTGAGTTTGTGCTTCTTCAGACCATGCACTGGATCTATATTACTAATTAAATGCATCTGAAAGAAGGTGGTTTCGGAACCTTGAGGGGTGGTGGTGGGGGAATCTGCGGTGGAAGTGGCCATCATGGAGGGGGGGGGGGGGGCGCCAACAAACATGGTTGCACTGGGGGCCACCAGCTCTAAAGCCGGCCCTGATCATGATCAGTGTGATCAAAAAACAATGCCTGGAAGCTCATGCTCCAATGCCAGCAGAGAGCAGTGGCCTTCTGGTGAATTTCCAACCAAAGGAAAAAAATCGTTATAATACTATTATTTGGTAGAGATCAACTTTTCAGAAAACCCATATGGAGAACCGTTCTTCTGTGCAAGAGAATGGAATTGTTTTTGGTTCATATACACCAGTAAGGTCGGCTCGTCCTCCTCTTAAACTTTGATCTACTACCAGCACTGAGAAGACCCTGATGTAGGTAATTTATCTCAGACAATTTTGCCCAGGCACCCGCCATTATCCACTAGTGTTGAAAGAAGCTGCACAAACAGGCAAAACAGTGATTTGCATATCCTTTTATGGTTTACATCTTTTTTTGTTCTGTGTTTTTAATATGTTGCAGGGGTGAACAGTGCAATGCACCTTCACAGGCAACAGTCTGAAGCTGTGAAAAGTGTAAATGGCATTTTTTCCCTAACTTCTAAGACATTCAGTGTTCTTTTTTTGTAAACAATTTTTGCTGTTATGAGACAACAGAATGAAGTGTTTGCTCCCTAGAAACTTTATTGTTGAAATATTAATTAGTGAAATATATTTTTCCCCAAAATGTTACTTTTGAGACCTGTGCAATACTTTAATTAAGTATTTTTTGCACATCTTTAAGTTTAGAAAATGCCCAAAAAACTTAAAACCTGTTTTTTTCAGTCATCCCCGGAGGATTGGTGTTAAGCGCTCCGGCTTGCAAATCTATTGTGTATGCTAGGGCCAGAGGTTCCTTGGGAGTGGGGGTGGGGGGGGGGTAGGGTTTCTGTTGTCATGGTCTGGGATGTCTTAGCACGGGGACACTCCATTGGAGTAACCTTTGTGCTTTATAAACTTTAATCTAATCTAACATTCTCTAAACAGCAGTGCTGAAACCAGTGGTGGATGCTGCAAAACCCAAGTTGGGGGGCGTGGGAGGGAGGGACAGGATGGAAGATTAGGAAAATAATTATCTTTTTTTTAACTTAACTGTTCCGACGCTGCCGGCCACCTTGGTGCTCCTCTTCTCTTCTGATGGTCTACCAGCAGTCCCTGGGACACCAGCACGGGCTCCCCACCAAATCCTGGCACTGCTCTCAATAGAATGAAAGGAGCTCCAGGATTGGTCTGAGTGGCTTGGTTTGCCGCTCAGACAGTGCCTGGGAGTCTGTGTTGTTTCTCCAGGCTGGGTTGGAGAAACCAAAGTGCGCATTTCGGTTTGGCCGGCCTACGACTGCCGGGCAAACCATCATGTGCAGCACTCCTCCCCTGCTGTTGTCGGGGCCCCATACCGTCCAGACCTGGCTGGCTCTACAGTTAAACAGGAAAAATAAAATGATAATAAAACCAATGTATTATTTTATTTTTCCTGTTTCCCTCAGCTTGTTCTCAGCAGGGGGTCTGGCCGCTGGCTGAAAAACAGGTAGATGTTGTCTAAAATACCCCTGCCACCTTTGAAGACTCGCAAGTATGCTTACATTGGCTGGCAGACGTTTCCCACCATTATCTCCATCAGTTCTTCTCATAAATGTTAACTAGAGGTAGCCAGCGATAGCAGGTTTGGCTGTGTCCATGCAACATCAGACAAGGATGTATTGATTCACTCCCAAGTGACCTCTGAACCAGACTGCATCATGTGAGACATACAAATTGTGCAGGAGAGAGGCATCATTGACAGCGCATATTTTTTCTTTCTCACAATGAGAGCAAACATCAGAATACCTAAGCCCATGTTGTGCAGAACTGTGTTCTTTTTCTAAAGCAAAGATTAACGTGGAAATAGGTTCTTCTTCTGAAACACTGCAGATGTGTCAATGTTTTTGAACTTGCAGTTGTCTTAGCGACAGTGCACTGCTGCTGTTTAGCCCCTATCAAGCTAAGTACACCAATCGTTTCACATATAAGCTCCAACCAGGTGCAATTGATTTCTCTCCATTGTTGACTTTCAATCTGTCCATGTTTCCAGGAACTCAAAATCTACTTGTATTGATGTATTGAAAAGCAATTTCATTTAACATAACTTCCTTCGGCTGCAATGGTAATATTTGTCTGTGGCTTTGTACTGATTACGAATGCACTGTTTTTTTCTAAGCACTGGTGTTGTCCTGCACACTCGTGCACCAAATCCCAACACAGTCATAGATAGGCATTACTTTGTTTCTAAACCATGTGCTATCCTGCTGCAAATGTGCAACACATCCTCGTGCAGCCATGGATATGTTTGCCTCACCATTCTGAGGATAGGTGCACTCTGAATTGTGGTATCCTCTCCTTCTTTGGAATCAGTCATGGTGGCCAGCTGAGGCTGAGCAGTGCCCTGAACCAGAGGTCGACCCCCGAAGGGGTATCTCCGCGCTTGCCTTGGGAACCCGTCCTGGCTTTTCCCTGTGAGATAGCCCCTACAGGGCATCCCCAAGGTGAACGCCAGGCATCCCGCCGCGGGGGGGGCCGTTGTGGAGATTAAGCAAGCTTAATGCCCAGATTTGCAGAGTGTGAACCCATGATTAGGTCAGGCACCGAAGAGAGAATTATCGAGTCCATGGACATTTGAGCTCAAGACCCTGCTGCGTCGGGAATTGAACCCTGGTCCCGGGTCTGACCTCTGCTTCAGGGTCTGCCTGCTCTAACCAGTGAGCCACACTGCCTGTCGCAATTAGGCTACAACCTAACAGAGCTCTGTTCAGGAGACTGCTTAAAACCTGGCTGTTTCTAACTAAATCAATCTAATCATGCTCACTCCCCAACAGTTATCACTACACATTACAGCTCAGCGCCAAGTAGTTGCGCTCTATAAATGTTTTACTTACTTCTTAAGTGCTACTTTACAAGATTTGCTTGGCTCTGCTTACAGGAGTCAGATGCAGTGAAAGTGATGATCTTTCCTTTCAGACATTCCTACTGGCTCCTTTTATGTTTCTCTTTAGAGCTGCAATGAATGTGCTTCTATTAAAGAAACCACCAGTACATACATTTTCAAAGATAGACTAAAGCTATTATATGTAGTGTCTTCAGGAGAACTCCCACATTACATCACATCCTGTGATGCCATCACGGTCAAACATCACATGATGTCACGCCCTTTGATGCCCTTGGGGGTGATAGCACGTTCACTCCCCTGACATTGTAGTGATTCAGCCTCGACGTCCCTCTAGTCCCTAATTTAGATGGCTTGATTGAGACTGTTACCTGTGAGTTTGGCTGTAATATTCTCTGGTTATGTTTTCAGATTTATGAAATTAAAAGCAGTACTGAAACTTTCATAAGGAGAGGTAATGCCTTCTAGTGGCAGGTCGAAATTACTGAAAATGTCTGAAAAGGGCCTTTTTTAACTGTATGGGGCTGACTTCAGCAAGCAACTTTCTATTTTGCCAGTCAAGGGAGTGGCCAGCAAATTAAAATACCCCATGCTTTAAACCAAAACTGTGATAGCACCAAGGAAGTGAACCAAGCAAGCCAGGCCCTCTATAGAACATCTGCCGTATCTCTTCCATCCAAACATCTTTCCATGTATCCATTTACCTGCCCATCCATCTGCTGATATTCACTATTACATTGTCATCCAGTAATTCTTTCATCCATCTTTCAATATTTCCCCATTCCATCCATCAGGCATTCCATCCATTTACACATCCATCATCAATGCAACTATCCATCATACATTCATCCACCCATTCTTTCACCCATCCATCCATCCATCACATTTTCTATTACTCTGCCGTCCTTTAAACTGTTCATTAGGGTCGGAATTGGACAGAAAATCAGCCTGGCACGAAAATAAAAGGGGCCCCCATTTTTTAATCAAATATCTAAAAATGGACCCAGGGTTGCAAATTGGGGCAGTTTTAATCTTGTAGAGACACGCTGTACCCGTGTTTTGCAAGGTAAGGTGATTGCATGGACTTGAGCTCCCTGCAGGCAATTATAGTTTTAATATCAGAGGAATCAACAGTAAAAAACTGAGTTAGCAGACTATAACACAGGCCTTCAAATAGTCAGAAAACCGCTGACAAACTGACCTTTCACAGGACCCTATCGGGCACTGCATAATTGCCCAATAGGCCAGTCCAACCCTGCTAACCACCCACTCATCCATTCACTCATTATCCACCCATTCTTCTTTCTTATCACCTTTCCTCTCTTTCTTGTATACCCTTCCTTCCATTCAATACTCCTTCCTGATTCCCTTTTCTATCTACCGATCTGTTGCTCTTCCTTGTTCGTGGTTAGTCTCCTATTGACACTAGTATTTCCTTATAGGGTTATGAGTATTTGTCTGCTGTGCTGCAGACAGAATAGGTCCGTAAAACCTTACACCCACTGTAGCTGTTAAAGCAGACTGTTCACAATGCTCGTGTTGGGAGAAGCACTGAAAATCCTCGCACCATTCCTTATAAAATTCAGGGGCCTCATTTATGAAAAGTGACGCATCGCTGCGTGAAAACAGCGATGCGTCACTTTTCACTGCACACTCCTTGCGACACCAATGATTCGTCATATTTAATGTATGACGCATCATGTCGCAAGGACTTACAGATACGTCAGTATTTCTGACGTATCTGTAAGCGCAAGAGTGACGCATTGCTGGAGTGTGTCACAAAAGTGACGCAACTCCAGCAATGCGTCCTTTCACATGGGGAAAGCCCCATGTGAAAGGGCTTGCGTCAGTCTTACGCCTGCTGTGAGGCAGGCGCAAGATTTTGACGCAACAGCATCCTAAAAGTGACGCAGTGAAATCTCATAGATTTCACTGCGTCACTATTACGAGGCTTTTTGCGGGGGAACGGCCCCTCTGCATACATTATACCTGATGCAGGTATAATGTGGCGCAGGGGTTTAAAAAGTGACACATCTACCTTTTTAAATATGGCGCAACAAGGCGCATATTTTATGCCGCTGGTGAGTCACAAAAAGTGATGCACCGGCGGCGCAAAACTGACGCAAGGCCTCATAAATAAGGGCTCAAGTGTTCTTTGCCTGGATTCTGACCTAAATGGCTTCCATCTTCTTTGTCATGGAAGTCGTACTTTTGCTTAGCAAACGTTGAATCAAACTTTGTCCATAGTCCAGAAAATGCACTTCACAAGGGCATGCTGTGAAAGGAATATAAACCACCTCACCACTTCCACTCTCCCTTCTTAGTGCAACGGAGCGTGACTGGCATTTCTAGGTACAGGAGTCCCAGTCCAACCAGCAGGAGCCAGTAGTAGATGTCATCTCCCTTCATGCTCACCACAATCCAAACTAACAGGAAACCATGGGCCGTGAAGACGAGCCTGCTGGCCAAGGCAGCCAGTGCCTTGCAGTTCATGGCGGTAGAAAGGGGCCTGTAAGAACAAGGAAGAGCCACCAACAAACAGTTTGTATTGTTTTCCATTATATATCTATGATATCCTTCACCGGAGTCTGTGTATAGTTTCCAGAACATGGAGAAATGCAGGAATTAATAATCACAGTTGGCATCAAATGATGTAATACACAAAACTATGTTTAAAACAGTTCCCAGCATCTATCTATCTATCTATCTATCTATCTATCTATCTATCTATCTATCTATCTATCTATCTATCTATCTATCTATCTATCTATCTATCTATCTATCTATCTATCTATCTATACACACACACACATAAATATTCACAAATAACAGTCATCTTATGTTCAGTTGACAAATTAAATACAGTTCAAAACAAATATGTACATTAAGCACAATAAAATCATGCTATTCGATACAGTTTAGTTCAATACTGCATGTAGAGGCAGAGATCAATGTATAGTACATTTAGCCATCAAGTTAACATGTGAGTGGGACTAATTTAGAGGAGTTGCTAGGAGCCAATGTCATTTGCAAATATAATAATAATTATTATTTATTATTAAAAGGAAAAGAGTGTGTGTGTGTGCTCTCATAAATGATGTAATTTGAGATGTCATGATTCTTGTTTTGAATGCTATAATTTTACATGCTATAAGTGATGGTATAAGTGATGGTAAAAGCAATTCATGGGTAAAGCGTAAGTTGACAACCCAGTGTACGGAGGTGCATGAGTTCTAGTAAGATTTGGATAGTGTGCAAATCACAACTTTAAGTTAGAACTATGGGCCTCATTAGGATGGCCCTAGCGGTAAACGGGACCGTCCGCCTTAAGGGCGGGGGTCCCGGGGGTGGCATTAGGATGTGCCCGCAACAGTGGCGGGCACATCCTGTAATTTTAGCATTGTGGTGGACGGTGCTCTCTGCACCGCCCGCCACAATGCTAAAAATGCATTGCAGCATTTGAATAATGAAAGCTTTCATTATGCAAATGCAGGGGGGTACCATAGGTACCCCCCGTGTGCACCCCCCTACTGTGCTTCACTCTGGGGGCAGGCAGGGGTCCCCCAGAGTGAAGTCCGCTTGCCTTTCCGTGGCGGCATTGCCGCCACGGAAAGGCATTGTAAAATGCCCATAATAATATGGCTGGCGGTGTTTGATAGACACCGCCACCATATTATTCCTTTTCCGCCCCGGCCGCAAGGAGACCAGGACGGAAAAGTGGCGGGCGGTGTTTTTCTCTGCCGTGATCTCCCCCGCCATTCTAATATGGCGGGGGGGGAATACAGGGAAGGATGGCGGGCGGATTGCCCCCGCCAGGCTGGCAGTGGCTACCGCCAGCCTGGCGGGGGCAATCCGCCCGCCATCCTAATGGACCCCTAAGTATTAAGAATATCTAAAGTTTGTCTGGTTTAAGTTAGATCCTATAGAAATAATCAGTTACGCTTTCCTAACTATAACTTATCCCTTAACCTTAGTTTTTTCAGTGAATTTCAGTGTTTTCTTCATAAAAATATGTTTGAAATTATATAATGTTGTTGAATATTTTATTAATTGTTTGAATTATTTTTTGGTACTGCGAAATTTCATAGTTCCTTATGAGGAGTGTTGTGACATAGAGTGGAGTAGCATAAAGTGGAGTGAAGTATAGTGTTGTGGAGTGGCATAGAGTGGATGAGAGTGTCGTAGAGTGGATTGTCGTAGAGTGGAGTGTCGTAGAGTGGAGTGTCATAGAGTGAACTGCAGTGTTGTAGAGTGGAGTGGCACAGAGTGGAGTAGTGGAGTAGGGTGGTGTTAGAAAATGAGTCATTAGTTGCGTGACCTGCACAGGTAACGGGCCAGCATTTGTCCTGTACTGGGAACCAAACACCCCGTTGTAGCACTTAACGTGGCACAGAGTGAAGTAGAATGTCGTAGAGTTGAGTGACATAGCGTGCATCGTCATAGAGTGTTGTGGCATAGAGTGTTGTGGTGTGGAGTGTTGTGGCATTGAGTATCTTTGGGTAGAGTAGAGTTGTGTACAGTGGAGTGGAATAGAGTGGCATATCGTAGAGTAGAGGGAGGTGGCATAGAGTGGAGTGCCATGTCGTAGAGTAGAGTGGAATGGATTGTCATAGAGCGAAGTGGTGTCTTAGTGTTGTAGAGTGGAGTACAGTGGAGGGGCATTGAGTGGAGCAGAGTGTTTTAGAGTGGAGTGGCATGTTGTAGAGTGGAGTGGCATGTCTTAAAGTGGTGTGTCATAGAGTGTCTTAGAGTGGATGGGCGTAGAGTGGAGTGGCGTAGAGTTGAGTGGCATCTCACAGAATGGAGTGGTGTGTCAAAGAGTGGAGTGCCATGTCATAGGATGGAGTGGCATGTCGTAGAGTGGAGTGGCGCATCGCAGAGTGGCATAGATGGTGTGTCATAGTGTGTAGTGAAGTGGAGTGCTGTAGTGTGGAGTGGTGTGTTGTAGAGTTGAGTGGCATGTCATAGAGTGGAGTGGCGTTGTAGTATGTGTTTTGTTACATACAATTTTTGTCCATAAATTTCAAAGGGTACTGCAGTACTTTCTAGATAATGTTTGGAAAGTACTGCAGTACATCGTTAACTTTAAAAAATATATATAAATTAATACAAATGCTTTCCCTAACGCTACAGACTTTCCTAAACTGCCTCATTTCTTCATATGCATTACAAAAAAAGGAGCAAGCTATATTCCACGTAAAAACAGAGAGTAGAAACTGTGATCTAAAGAATATGGCTGCCTTTTCCTTTTGTAAGGGCTTTTTATTAATTGGGTTTCATCATGGCCATGTATGAGGGTATACTGCAAAGGTACCGCAGTATAATGCAGCCCAACATAGCACTATGTTTTTTTCCATTATTACTTAAAAACAACTAAACGAATTCAGATCAAATAACATAAAGGATCCTTACCACACCATAATATATATTCCTGCCAAACTTCATGTAAATCCATTCAGCCATTTTGTTGTTACTTCTGAGTAAAATGTCTATGAAAAATGCATTGGTGAAAAAAAGTGTTTTGTGACCCCTCTTAATTCTTTGCATCCCCTTAACTAATCACCACTAAACTTTGTATCCTCAGCCAATGTAGAAAAAAGAATAGGTCTGCAAGGTTTCCTGGAGATTCATCAAAGGGTGACAAAGTTATTACCAAGCAAATACATCAGGAATTCCTAGCTCTGGGAATCCTAAATGTAGCTACAGAATGGCTCCCAGCAGTCTGTAATATATATATGTGTGTGTGTGTGTGTGTCTATGTGCGCGCGCACGTGCGTGTGTGCATGCGCAACACATTTTACTGTTTATTTTTATTGGTAACATATTACAGGTTTTGTAGTTCCATCAATTTTCAATGTAAAGTGTTCTTCTATCAAAGTATTTATGTATTTATTTATTTATGAGGTTTTATAGAGCAGAGCAAATCAAGTCCTCACCAGATGTAGCAATGTTACTTTTCCCACCTGATACAATATCTACTCATGTTGGTATCAGGTGTATTATTTACTAATTCACTCTCCCAAAATATCATCAAATCACATACTTGACAAATACATCATCTCCTGTTTTCTTCTAATATCTAATTTATTCATTTTCACATTTAACCCCTTAAGTGCTGCCTCGGGGCGTTGGCCGACGGCAGCACTACCTCCCCAGTGCTGCGCACGACCATTGGACGTCCATTCAGCACTAGTTCCAATGGACAGCGCAGCACTGGGGAGGGATGTTTACGAGCATCTATGAGGTTAATAAAAGCTCCATTATTGATCACCTTGAATTGATTATATATTCATTTTCTCGCACAATACAAGTCTATTATTCGTCTCTTCCAAATGAATCGGATTTGTCAGTCCATATAGGAAGAAAGGCTTCAATAAATATAACTTTGATCACCTTTGGTTGCTTGACTAAACGATTAAGCAACCTTCTGAGAAAGAGTCTGTAGGAGTTTTGCTCAATAAATTCAGCAATATAACAATAAAGTAAGCACAAAGGCCCACCTGCATCAAGCTAATATTGCGACCAGAAACATTGCTAATTGGTAAAAAATGCTGTTTCGCAAAATAGCTAGTTCTGATGCATAAAGCAAATTCGCACAAAATAGTGGTTTCGCAATTTTAGCACTTCCAAAAAATACAGAATCTGTAATACCGATTCTGTATTTTATGAAGCCCAATTAAGAAATCACAAAATGGGATGCATCACGTTTTCGCAAATACCGAACTAGCCAAAAATCGCTATTTGCATTCCTTAAACTAGAAGAAATCAAATCAGGTGGTAAAAATTACACATAAGCAAAAACAGGTGGAAATCATAAGCAAGCTACTTAAACAGTCCCAGAATGCATCACAATGACCCACAATGGCAGCGCTCTACGTCGTGGCAAGGAATATGAAGCTGAGAGGAGTAGCAGCGAGGAGAAGGAGGATCCAGGAGAGAATATTTAGAGTGCGCGTCACATTGCTAGGGAAGACGGAGGACGAGATCTATGATAAATATAGGGTGAATGCTGCAGCTATATTAGATCGAATTGCTGAGTTGGACCCTATGCTGCAGCGGCAGCCCTGCAGGACACATGCCATACCAACCAATGTGTCGGTCCTGTGTTCTCTGTATCTCCTAGCTTCAGGGACCTTCCAGGAAGTAATTGCAGCAGCTGGAAGTGTCTTCCAAAGTGCCATATTGCACTTTTTAACAGTTTCCTAAATGCCATGTTGCAGAGGATACACCACCACATCAAGTTCCCCACAACACCACAGGAATTGATGCAAACCAAATTAAATTTGATCAGGTTGCACAGTTCCCACATGTGATTGGTTGTATCAATGGGACGCATGTACCCGTATGTCCCCCTGCAGTGAATAAGTATATCTACCGCAACCGGAAATCTTACCCTTCACTCAACATACAGGTAACATGCAACTCCAAAACACTAATCACTGACATAGTGGCAAGTTACCCTGGCAGTGCACAGGGCGCCTACATCTTCCGGGGGAGTTTGGAGAAGGATATCTTCTGGGTAAATCTATGCAATACTGTATTTCAAAACCGTTCACTATAGTGACACATAGCAGTGACTAATGTATGTTTATCTCTCACATCCTGTAGGTGATAGCGCATACCCTGTGAGGTCTTACATACTGAACCCATACCTGAATCCTGCCACACAAAGGGAGCGACAATACAATTGTGCGCACATAGCGACGCGCAATGTGATAGAAAGGACATTTGGAGTACTAAAATCACGATTCCGCATCCTACACAAGACCGGTGGTGCATTACAGTATACTTTGGAGAAATGCTGTAAGATTGTGGCAACGTGTGCTATGTTGCACAACATAGCCACTAATAGAGGCATACCTTTGGTGGACACTGACAGTGAGCCAGAACAGGACATTCAGCCGACACAACCACCCAATGCAGCAGGCGGCCCAAATGCAGCAGAGAGCAGACAAAGAGGAACAGAAATCATGCAACATTACTTCTAAGGTGAGTAAGCACACGACAACACAGTATTTGATTACAGGTTTAATGTGACATTTGTGTGGTTGTGTTAATGCACACATACCATATACAGACAATTACTTTCTATTGCCTTGGGACTGCAACTACAGTGTTAATACACAACACATATCTGGTTACCTCACCAGATTGTTTGAATGTCCAAATGTCTAACTCTTCCTGTGACGCCCTCTTGTGGCCCTTCTAGTAGGCCCAGCTACATCTGACATGGTGCCTTTTTGCCTGCCTGACTCCTGCCACTGTGCTTCCTGCTATGCGCCACAGGCTCCAGTAAGCTGCAAAGGCTGGAGGCCTCCTCACTGTCCACCTCTCCATTCATAAGGTTTCCCACTGGATGTTGCTGTCTGTAGCCCTTCCACAGCAGTGATGACCTGGATAGGGCCCCTGGCCACATCCCCACAGCAGTGGGTCACCTCAATCTGCATGCCGACTGCATGTCTGTAAAGCTGAGCTGTTGTAGTACTCAGCCTGTTGATGGCCCTGGTGTATCCGCACATGCGCCCCATAGAATGTTGTTGCCTTCTGGCATTAGAGACATGCTCAGCCTGGATGACCCTGCACATCTGTTCAATGGCTGTTGCTACATGGTTAAGTTTCTCACCGTGTGCCCTGAGCCCCTCAACAACTGAAGTTGTCTTCTCCTTCATGCAGTCACGTTTACCACCCATGTGTGTGACCATTGTTCCCAGTTGCTCCTCCATAATACGCATGTTCTTTTGTTGCAGGCACTGGAACCTCAGCATCTTGGACTCGAGCTCACTGCAGGCAGCTTCACCAACGTCCCCAGCAGACCCTCAGAAATGCACTTGGGCTTCACCTGCTGAACGGACTGTGACGTTGCGGGGTTGTTTCCTATGGTGGTGGGGGTGGTGGTGTATGGGCAATGCCCTGTGGGTGCGCTCCTGTTTGGGTGTCCTCATCACTATCTAAATCAGCAGTGGTTGGACTCTTCTCCTGCGATGAGTGGGAACAGGTAGGGGCGAGGATGTTGGCATCTCTTGTTCTTCATCTGGCTGTTCTGTATGTCTCGTGGACATCTGGCACGTCACTCTCCTGTGGGAAACAGTGCAAGATCATTTTTTTTTAGAAAACGATTATTTTTTTTTCACATGTTTGTGACCTTGCGCTTACAGGGGTCTGATAAATTGACTTCTTTGATGTAGAAAGTTTACTGTTGTTAATGCCTTGCTATACTCTGATGCAGTTGAGCTGTGCTACTCACTCCATGCTTTGCCATTACATTTGTATGCATAAAACTCCCACAATGCATTAGGGGGTTTCAAGTAAGAGATGGACTGGACTCATGTCTGCTACACTACGCAGGGTCTGTATTTGTGGCAGTTTGGGTTCCATTTCTATGGAAATATGTTTGGTTGTGCTCTTACCTTGGGAGGTCCCCACATGTCTTGAGGTGTCAATAAGCGTGATCCCGACAACTGCCTCTGGCTGCAAAGTGGATTCCACCAAGTCATCCAGTGGGGTGTTTGCAGACTGAGTGGATGTTACCCCACCTGTTTTTCTTGCAGAGGCCAGCCTTTGAGCCACTCTCTCTTTTGCCCGGCTGCGAAGGTCATACCATCTCTTCTGTAGGTTGGTGATGTCACAGTGTGTTACCCCAACAGAATTGACCCTGGCTTGTATCCCAAGCCAGATCTTCCTATTCACTGACTATGCAACATGCAGGGATAGTTTACCAAACAGCTGGTCATGTTTTTGCACAACTTCCTCAGTGAGTATTTCCAATTCCCTCTCGCTGAATTTAATCTTCCTCTTCCTGCCTTCTCCTTTTTGCTGTTTTTTACTGAGTCCATGGTGTTTATTTGTCTCAACTTCTGCAGGGAAAAGTGTTTTCCAGGCTGAGCTGCAACAAACTTCCTCCTCCTCAGTCTCTCCCTGTACACAGGTGTGTGGAATCTGGGAATCACTTCCTGCTTGTGATGTCATCTCCATGAGAAGATTGGCGCTTTCACTATTACTGATTCTGTAATTGCGAATTCGCAAATACAGATTCGGTAAATATTTAGAGATTTTTAAGGAATCACAAATATTTACAGAATTGTTTGGTGCATTCGGTTTAACGATTATTTAATAGCAATTCTTTATTTCTCGCTATTTTAGAATCGCTAAATCTTATTTTGATGCATGTGGGCCTAAAGTCCTTAAATGCACCCATCAAGATATGGTGAAAAAATAAAAAGAAAGAGCACCAAGTATGGTAAACTGATAAGGAGTTCTAACATTATGGGGAAAGAAAAGTGTCAGATATACAAATACATTGGGGAAAAGCATTACACTACACACATGAATGCATACACACGTTATGGAATTGTAGCAGTTGAAAGGTTCTGATGCTTCCCACAGCAGCAATATTTTATGTCACTTAAAATTATAGCATGTCATGCCATTTTGCACAACATAGCCACCAGACGTTGTCTGCTAGTAGAAATTGAACAGACTGACATAGATGAAGAACACTCCCACCTACCCGACATAGAATTGAGTAACAGCAGCAGATGGAAGGGATCCCAGAACAAATGTTGAATTAGTATTTTTAAGGTGAGTAGTGTTTCACAGGACAATGAGGCAATGCACAGCTATATTTTAATGCACAAACATAACATGGTTTAGTTTACATATGTTGTATGAACATTTCAAAAGTAACATATGCCTTTCTGGGCAAGTACTCAGTACCCCTTGTGGAGACAACCTGCTGATCCCACTTATTTTTCACTCCACAGAATAGTACAATGCCATCAACTTCTTCCTCAGTTAAAAAATACAGAAGATCCAACAGCACATTGAGATCACTAAGCCCACTTCATCTAGAACACTCACCACTTCCTGTAGAATGATGTCTTACACTTGTCCTTCATCAAAGTTCTCTCTCTGAACACTCGCCCCTACCCACCCTTGCTAAAGACATCTTCCCGGAAGCTTTGAAGAGTGGCCAGATCCTCCCAGTCCTCTTAGCTGCTTTCAGCACAGTCGATCCTCTGACCCTCTGATGTATCTTGGAGCCTAATAAGGGATTCCCCAGTAATGCCCTTCAATGGTTCTCTTCCTATTCTTCCAGCCTACATCAGTTTGTCCATAGGAGCACACCAAGGTCCCAAGTGATCCCTGACAACTGCGGACTTGATAGTCTACTCTGCTCCAGACATCCAACACCTCAACCACTGAATGCAAATGATTCAGAACTGAATGTCCAGGGCTTACCTGAAGCTCAATCCAACCAGGACAGAATTCCTGTTATTTGTCAAGAACAACAAAAAAAGAAACAGTACAAACCTGGCTCAGTTACATGAACCTTGAAGGCTTCAAACCACTACTTATATTGAATTTCACTTGGATTCACCATGGACACCAACCTCACACTCAAGGAACACATTGCCAAATAACACAAAGATCACCTTGTACCAGTATTTCTTAAAGAAAGTGAAACTGCCTATGCCAGAAACCGATTACAAAACGTTTGCATATAGATAGTGGTAACACCCTGCTCTATGGCTTCCCAGACTACACACTGGCACCCTTTAAATATATCCAACATGCTGGGGTACGACTCATCCAGGGTCCAAAGAAATATGATCATATCCTGATAGAGCTCCATTGACTCCACTTGCTGGCCCGCACCATCTTCAAAACAAGCTGTATCATTTCCAAAGCCATCACGGCCAGCACCCTCCCTTATCTTAAAGACAGTCTCACCATCTCTGGTGCTCTTGGCACACACCCAGCCAGGACGCCATCAGACTGCAGCCTAAAAAGTGTAAATACGAAAAAAACTCAGCAGCTGCCCTTTTCCATCTATGCACTCATGATGTGGAACAACAAGTTTGTCACCTTTGCACCAACACTCTACTCCAGTTTAGGAAAGAGTTGAAGATGCATCTCTTTAAAGAACACTATATCACATTGCAGTAACAGTCCACTAACCTGCCACCTAACCTATCCCCTGTTGACTTTATGCTTGTCTTTGACCCAGGTACAGCACTCCACTACCTTTTGGCTAGATTTGTGCCATAGAAATACACATACATAACATAGACCGAACAAATAAAAAACATAAACTCCTCTTCCACAAGGCAGTGGTAGATCCCTGAGTATGTGAGCTGAGCCCACCCCCTGAGGATGCACCAACCCTGCTATATGTGCATCTTCCATCTGTAGCGGCTATAAAAGTCACACTGCTTTGCCTTGCGGACTCCTTACTCTACACACAGGAAGCTGTGACCCTTGCATGAGTGCACTGACAGCATTCAACTGCATCAGTGCTGATGTCACCTGCACCAGACCAATAAACATAGAAGCACCATGTTCACAGAATAGATGCCTTAGCTCTGAGATGGGGGCTACTGTTGATCCAAGGACTGCCTATATGTCCTCCTATTAAATCTAGTACAGGTGCTGCACTTGCCGGTTTGTTCTCCTTAACTGCTCCATTGGGTGCTGGTGGGTGTTGGGCACTGTGACCATCACCTGTCCTACATGCTTCTGCCTTTCATGCAGCCATCCTTTCCACACATGCACGCATACAATACCACCTTGGGCATTAACCACTTCTTTGGCATGGTTTTGTACCTGTGCTACATTTGCATCTGTGCTGCTGGGGTGTTATTATCCTGTCCCTGTTAGTCATGCCAGCATTACAATCTTCAGCTAAAATGGTTAACTCCTCAACAGAGGACATCTTTTCCTTTCTCTGAGGCTCTTTTCATCTTCAGGATTATGCTGGCTAGCGATGGAAAACTCACAAATGCTTTCCCGGCTGTCATAGATTTGAGATTAAAATTCTCAATTTGCAGGTCTCACTAACTTGTAACATTAAAGAATAACTTTTTGCATTTCAAACATCTGGGCCCTTGTGATAAACCTTAGCCAGGGTGATATCCCGAAATATTTACAGGATATAACTTGAAGCTCAAAATACATTTTTTTCTAGCTTCCAAACCCCTGATTCACAAAATGATTTGTGGCCGTCAAGTTCACTACAAAAAGATAGAATTAGGGTTGACATTTACAAATTTTAATTCACTGAATAAGTAATATCTAACCACAAATCCGGGTTGTGACCTTTAAAATACTACAAAAATAGAGATTATTGTAATTAGAAGTAGGGGTTCACTGACAAAATATAGATGTAAAAAATCTAGAAGTAAAAAATATTGATTAAAAAATATAGAATGCAAAAATACCGACTCCCAATACTTAAACAGGTAAGTACAAAAATACGGAGAGAAAAAATATCGATGTAAAAAATATAGTTGTACAAAATATGGAATTTTCTATATATATATGTGTGTGTATATATATACATATATATATATATCCACACACACATATATATATATATATATATAAAATAAAGTTATACATATTAAGTATGTAAATATTAAAATTAATACAAAAAATAAAGTAGATTTCATATAAATTTAAAATATATAATAAATAAACGTAATTAAAAAAAGTTAAACACACATACATAATAATTCATATATATGTACTTTAAAACAATTAATAAACTATTAAGTTTAATGTATTTTAATAATTTTAAAATTATATAAAAATTTACAAATAAATATATGTGTGTACCAATAACATAAAATCCATTAAAAAAACATACTATTGGAAATTAAAACTATTAAAAATCTTAAACTTAAACTTCCCACTCCAGTGAGTGCAAAAGTAGGGAAAGTGTTGGATAGCGCAGGGGTACAAACTACTATCCGACTCAAGTGGGGGTAAAAGTAGAGAAAGTGTTGAATAGCAGAAGGGTAAAAATTAGTATTCCCACTCCAGTGAGTGCAACAGTAGGGAAAGTGTTGGATAGCGGAGGGGTAAAAATTATTATTCCCACTCCAGTAAGTGTAACAGTAGGGAAAGTGTTGAATAGCGGAGGGGTAAAAATGACTATTCCCACTCCAGTGAGTGCAACCGCATGGAAAGTCTTGGATTTCAGAGGAGTAACAATTAGTATTTTCACTCCAGTCAGTTCAAAATTAAAAACAAACAAACTTTTTACAGCAACAGAAATATTTTAAAAACAAAATGAATTAAACAAGATATAAATATGTAATACATTTAAATACAAATATGTTTAATATTAAACACAATGAAAAACATATTATATTGGTAAATACATATGACAACTACCAAATACTTCCAAATATCATATTAAATAAAATAAAAAATAATTTCCAATAAAATAAATATATTTAATTAGAAAATATTTAGAAACAAAAACATTAATTATTACATAAATTTACTTTTTTTATTTCCTACCCTATAATATCACACAATTCACAACCCACATCTAAAAAAATGTATTACCCGATTAAACTTATTTTCAATTAAAAAACTAATAGTATTTAACAACTAATTTTAAAGTAAATACAATTAATTTACTCCCCACACTGTACCCCTATAACAATAAAACCCACACACAAAAAATATAAACAAATACCCTAATTAAATTTAAATCAATTAATTAATAATAATTAACTATTTTGTAATTAATTAAACATAAATTACCTCCCACCATTTACCCCTATAAACTCCACAACCCACAACTAAAATTAATTACACAAATTTCACAATTAATTTTCAATTAATTAATAAGTATTAATTAACAACTAATTATGAATTAATTAAACATAAATTACTTCCCACACTTTACCCCATAAACCCCACAACCCACACCTAAAAGAAATCATTCAATCACCAGAATTAACTAGTTAATATAAATTAACAATGAATTATTAATTAATTAAGCATAAATTACTTCCCACCCTTTACCCCCATAAACCTCACAGTCCACACCTAAAATTAATTACACAATTTCCATAATTAATGTTCAAGTAATTAATATAAATTAACAAATTATTAATTAATCAAAAATAAATTACTTCCCACCCTTCACCCCTATAAACCCCACAACCTGCTCCTAAAACAAATTGAATAATTACCATAATGAATTATCAATTAATTAATTGATGTTAATTAACCAATATTAAATTAATTACAACAAATAAAATTACTTCCCTCAGTTAACACTTTAACCCCTTCGATGCTGATGACGAGCTCAGCTCGTCATCAGCCACGGGTGACGTGTGCAGATGACGAGCTCAGCTCGTCATGTATCGCGGTAATTTAAAAAATACCGCACAGCGCAAAAATCACAGCAGCAGCGATGCGGTTAAAATCTAAATTAAATAAATAAAAAATAATCATTCATTTATTCTAATTAAATTACTTCCCACCCTATTCCTCTATAAAGCCACAACCCACTACGGAACAAAAAAATGCAAAATGTTATTAAAAATAAAATTCATAACTACAACAAATGCAGCACATATATTAAAACATAAACACTACCTATCCAGAAAAAAATACACCACATATATTTAAAATATGAACTAAAATACATAACACTAATTAAAAAATCGATATTTTAAACATATATATTTTTGCAAACAATATTAATGACTTCTATATTTTTAAAAATGATGTTTCTTACCTTAAATTCGATATTCTTGACCACGATATTCTTGCTGTCGTTATTTCTCAATCACGATATTTGCAACTCAAAATTCTGTCTCAACACCGCTCCACAAACCTATGATATGTAGATTTCTGAGGCATTCTCTTTGATATATTGGGAATTCCGAAAAATGTGGAAAAGCTGCATAAAACTTGCTCAATGTATATATTTCAAGACTTCTTTGTGAAGAAGCCCCCTAATTCTGAGAATAGGTGGAGTAGAAATAACCCAAGGTGTGCCAAGATGGCCTTGTGTGGGCATGCCTGATCCCTTTGAAGCAGGCAGAGTGGTGTCGAGCTCCACTGCTGTATAATGAGGGTCCTGGGCCTCGTCCAAGGCACTCTGGCTTATGAGGTCACTCATCCCATAAGTGTTGCTTGCATTACATCGGTACCGTTTTCCATTTCTAGAAGAGGGAACATCCCCAGAACTGTGCATCTTCCTGTCAAGGATTACTTCCAATCTGAAATACACCGCCCCTGGTGGGATATTTACCTTAATATTTAATGGAATCTTGTAACTCTACACTTTGAAGTTAGACAGGAGTAATCACATTTAAATAACTAATGAGTTAATCGGAATAGGATTTGAGGCACTTCCGTAGAGTATAGAGCAGGACACGTAAGTAAGATGGATCACTTGCTATTAGCGAGAGAAGCTGGCATTATTTAGACTTTTGTTATTGCTAAAATAATAAGAACTTATTCAGGGCCTCATTATGAGCAGAGGTATTCTCCTGGAGTGTTACATCTTGGGTGGATACAGCCCTGCGCAATTCCAAGTAGGTTAGTGACTGATAGAGCTTAATTTGTAAAAGAAAGGAAGTGCCAGGGCCCTTCTTGGGAGGCGGCTGCAGCCTGCACCACAAAACCAACACAACTACTAACCATCACACTCCTGCAAGTGGGACAATTCAGACTATTCCATGCCACCCAGAGCTATAAGAATTGTGTGAGCGGTATGTATTATACATTTTTTAATGTATATTGATTTATTAAACACTGTTGTTGTGCTCATTTCAAAATTAGATTTACAACCGCACCATGTGATGGACCTGTTACCAGTACTTAGGGCCTATTAGGATGGCGGACGGACCTGCATCCGTCCGCCACCCCAGAGAAGGAGGGACCGTCCGCTGGGGCAGCGTCGGTCCCTCCGTGCTAATTAGGATGTGACCTCCACCCTGGCGGTCACATCCTGTATTTTTAACATTGCGGCGGGTGCTGCTTGAAGCAGCATACGAAGCAATGTTAAAAAAATGCATGTTTTCCTTTGCATGCACGAAGCTGCAGGCACTGAGTGGTGCCTGCCCCTTCGTTCACGCAAAGGCAGGCGGGTACCATAGGTACCCCCCATGTGCACCCCCCACCGCCCCTTCACCCCTGGGGGCCCGCAATGGGCCCCCGAAGACAACACCGTATGCCTTTCCACGACGGAAATGCCGCCGTGGAAAGGCATAGGACCACCGCTATCCTAATATGGCTGGCGGTGTCTGATAGACACCGCCAGCCATGATAGAGCTTTTCCGCCGCGGTCGGAAGGCGACAACGGCGGAAAAGCGGCGGACGGAAAATAGATCCCCCAGCCATCCTAACCTGGCGGGGGGTCTTTTTCCAGTCCGCAGCGGATAATCCGCATCCTTTATATGGATGGGTTTATATGGTGGCGATGTCTATCAGACACCGCCAGCCATATTATGATGGGAGATGCCTTTCCGTGGGGGCAATGCCGCCACGGAAAGGCAGGCGGTCTTTATTTTGGGGGCCCCCTGCGGGCCCCCATGGTGAAGGCGAGGTGGGGGGTGCACATGGGGGGTACCTGTGGTACCCCCTGCATTTGCATACACAATGCGGCAGGCACCGCGCGGCGCCTGCCGCTTGTGTATGCAAATGCATGCCATGCATTTTTAACGGCACCGCCCCCCGCAATGTTAAAAATGCGGGATGAGCCCGCCACTGTGGCGGGTGCATCCTAATTCCCCCCACAGGACCCCCGCCCTTATGGCTGGCGGTCCCAATCCCCAGGAGGATGGCGGACGGGCAAAGACCGCCCGCCATCCTAATGACCCCCTAAGTGCCAGGACCCTTCTGGGAAGGCCACTGCAGCCTGCACCATGCATTGAACCTGCCAGCTCTGCCAAAGACAGTACCAACATAACACCTACCCATCGCACTCCTACAATTTTCATAATTCAGACTATTTCAGGCCACAATAAGCTATAATAATGGTGTGAGAGGCTAATATTATTAATTTTCAATGCGATTTGACTTAATAAACATGATTGTTGTGCTCATCTCAAAATGAAATAGAAGGCGCCACCATGTGGTGTACTGTCACTAGAGCCGGTGCTCACAATTAAGTTCCGGCGCCGAACACCAGAAACCACTGGCTCAAATTAAGCACTGCCTGTCACTAGAGCCTGAACTAACAATTAAATGCCGGTGCTGAGCACAGGATGTCCAGCCGTCTGTAAATTCCACGGACTGTTCGTAATTTAGACCTCATGTCCGTTGTCTGTGAGGATCCTTTCTACGGATGACTTTTGTCGGTAATTTTGGGCCTTGCAGGGAGCAGAGCTGTTCCCCCTGCGAGAGGCCTCAGCTCCCTGATGGGGCCGCTTCACACTCATCCTCGGAGCACAAGAGCAGCCCCACCCAGCCCATTGTCATTCTGTATGCTGGCTGATTGTCACGTACAGAATGACAACGGGCCAGTTTGAACTGTTACAGCATGTGGTGGCCTCCTTCTGCCGCGGTCTAGGGCAGGGCATTCTTTTAGGTTAGATGGAAGAAATGTACAAAACAAATGTGCAAAAACACCATGCTGCTATGTGCCAGTTCATGAAAAGAAGCTGGTGAAAGAAGTTAAAAAGAAGAGGTTATAGTTCTTACACAGTCTCCTCATTTTAGAGCTGAAGCGTTTTTAATATTATATACAATGAAGCCTTAGTTACTGCTTTTTTATGTATTTTATGCAACTAACATCCATTGACAAAGCCAATATTCATGGCTTGTTGTAGGTCTAATGTTACTGGATGCAATGATAGAAACAGCAAAATAACAGCCGGGCAGCACATTATGCTCAGCACATATTTTTAGCGTAGGTGTTTTAAGCCACACCCTTAATTACATTAGACACGCCCTTTGGAGAGACCCCCAGTTTTTCCATCCCACTTAAAGCCCTGGAAACAACACCATGTCACAGTCACCTCACGTCCTTGCACTGTGCATCATGCATGAGTCATGACTTCCAAGGTTTCTGATTGCCTATGTGCAGGGGGATAGTGAGCCCTCCCACCCCACCCCTTGCTTTAGGAACTACAAAGAGGGTGAAGTACTTTATGGGCCTCTTCTGTCTGCAACTCAGTAGACAAAGGCTCAGCTGATAATTAATGTGAAAAAGGCGGGTTAGTGAATAAGTGAATGAATGGGTAAATGGCTGGATGGGTTAGTGAAAAAGGATATATGGATGAGTGAAAGGGTGAATGGATGGATAATGAGAGAAAGGATGGATGCATGAGTGGAAGGATGGATGAGGGTAAAGAGATGGATGTATGGGTGGAAGGGTAGATGGATGGATAAAAAGAGTGGATGGATCAGTAAAAGGATGGATAGATGAGTGAAATGGTGGGTGATGGGCGGGTGAATGGGTGGATGGATGAAAGAAATGATGGAGGGATTGATGAATTGATAAGTAAAAGGGTGAATGAATGAATGGATGGATGAGTGAAAGGGTGGATGTAAGGATGGACGAGTTCGTGAAAGGGAGGGTAGATGGACAAAAGGATGGATAGATGAGTGAAAGGGTGGATGGATGAGAGAAAGGATGGATGGATGAGTGAAAGGATGGATGAGGGATAGGGTCAATGGATGGACTCATGAGTGGATGAGTAGATGGATGAGTGGGAGGATGGGGGAAGGGTGGCTAGAAGGATGGGTGGCTTAGTGAAAGGGGAATGGGGAGAGAAAGGGAAGATGGATGGATAAGTGAAAGCATGGATGAATGATTGGAAGAATGGATGGGCGAATGGGTGCATGGATGAGTGAAAAGAAGAATGTAAAGATGAATGAGTGAAAGAATGCATACATGAGTGAAAGGGAGGGTGGAGATCAGGAAGAAAGGATGGATGGATGAGTGAAAGGTTGAATGGGTGGACGGGTGAGTGACTGGGTGGATGGATGAGTAAGTGAAAAGGTGGCTGGATGGGTGAAAGGGTAAATGGTTGGATGGATGAGTGACTGGATGGATAGGTGGAAGAGTGGATGGATGAGTGAAAGGATGGCTTGGGTGAAAGGGAAAATGGTTGGATGGATAAGTGAATGGATGGATGGATGGAAGAGTGGATGGATGAGTGAAAATATGGATTCGGTGAAAGGATGGAGTGTGGCTCAATGATTAGAGCGGCAGACCCTGATGCAGATGTCTAGCCCGGGACCAGGGTTCAATTCCCCGCCTCGGCGGGTCTTGGGCTCAAAATTCCACGGACCAGATAATTCTCGCCTCGGTGCCTATTCCAATCATGGAGTCCCACTCTGCAACTCTGGGCAATAGCTTGCTTAATCTCCACAACGGCTCCCACAACGCAAAGGATGCCTGGCCTCCACCTTGGGGGTGCCCAGGAGTGGACGCCTCACAGGGAAAGCCAGGATGGGTTCCACAGCGGTATTCGTACAAGCGCCTTGAGACCCTTGTGGGTGAGTAGTGCGCTATACAAGTATCAATTTACATTTTTTTACATATGAAGGACGGATGAGTGTTAGGGTGGATGGAGGGATGAATGAGTGAAATGATGGATGGAAGGATGATGAGTTTGCAAATGGTTGAAAAGGTTTGGATATGGATGGGCACTCAGATGGAAGGACAGAATGAATGGTGAAAGACGGATGAAAGAATTAATAAATGACAGAATGTACATTTGAAATGGTGGCTATCAGGGATTTGATGGACGGATGAATGGCTAGATTCTTGGACAAGAGAGCTCTTCTGGGGTGGGTTGTGATGAAATACTCAGCTTTCTTGGTGCCATAAGAGCATTAGTTCAAAGTGGGAGGTATTTACATTTTCTGGCTACTCCTTTGTCTATGTGTTACTATTCTGTATTTGCTGTGTGTTTATGTGTGGGATGTATACATCATGCATATGAGATTTTAAGTGACACCCAACTGCTACTTGAATGTTACACTAGAAATTGTCAATGTTTGCATGTTTTGCTTTAGGTGTAAGATTTTAGGGAAAGCCTCAAAGTGCCATGAGCTATGATTGAGATGTATATTGTGCTTGTAACAATAGGCAAGGCGTAAAAAAAATATATGTGTTGGTGTATCGACAGTTCCTTCTTTAAGAAATCTGCAGGGAAAAGCACCTTTGTGACTTCCGTCAGCTAGTGCAACTCTCTGCGAAGCCCCATAAGCAAAGTCTGATTCCATATTTTAAGTTCCACTTGCTAAAACACCCATAATGCATTCCCATAGTGGGTTAATCACAGCAATCCTCCCTTTAGTTCACCTATGCGTGCCGCTTTACATCTCACAATGGCACTCAGATATGAGATGCTAGTAACAATGTCTATCCGAGCAGATCTTCTTGACCACTTCTCAGACCAAACATGCCTGCTCAGGACCATGAGTTGTAAACAAAATAACAGACTGGACAACCCAGTGCAGGAACCATATAATTAGATTATTATCATATGAAATCCCACAAAAAGACCTGTACAGTTGCTCAAAGCTGCGCGCATACCGAAAAACCGTTAAGTGCACGATTGTCTCAACCTAAGATAAACTTATTTTGACCTGTACTTAAATGCTTGTATATTTACTTACTTTTATACTGTCGCGTAACTTCTTCTGACGTGTCTGTAAAACGTACCTTTCGTCCTGAATTTTGACCTTCTGTACTGAATTTTTGTCCTGAATTTTGACCCTTTGTCCTGAATTTTTACACTTACTCTCCTGAATTTGCACTCATGCCGGTTGGTCACCCTAGCTAAGCACTGGAAACCACCACCTCAAATTAAGCAATGGTGGCTATGGGCTTGTAAATTCCGCTGGGCCCTGAGACACTTGGCCTGGTTTCACCCGGTGTGTACCCGCACCAAGAGATACTGCTGCAAGGAGCAGGCGGCATGGGCTGCAGACAGGAGCACAATCTAACATCTGAAAGACCCCTGTGGCACAACGGAGGAGCACACAGTGCCCTAACCACCCCAATATCGGTTTCCTGCTTTCCAGCACCAAAATCTGGCAAATACGTAATAAGAGCGTTTATATTAAAGTGGTAGCTAGCTCATTAACTTTTTTGAATGGGGGCGGAGGGGGACATATCTTTCGGATGCTGAGAACTCATCGTTCAGTACGGAGATTTTTATAGCCAAGGCAAAATTATATTTTGCAGTTTAGCGTTCTCAGTTCCTCTGCCACCAAGTCACTATTATGGCCGTTTGTTGCAATCTAGTGCCCTCTTGAGGTCATTGGAATGGCGCTCGACCACACCTGCCTACTGTTGCTTTCATGTCCCACCTACCTCCAGCTCCTGCACAAGAGTGAGGTAGCTGTAGGAGATCACTGTGATAAAGAATTTAGTAGCCATACCTTCAGTGAGGAAATTCCTACTACTGCCGGTAAATGGCTTCTACAGAGGAGGGGTGTGATTATTAGCTTTTAGAATTTTTATTGTTTACCATTTCATTAACTGAGACCTCTAGATAAAGACCAAACAGAGAAACTCAGATAATGGAACTCAGGTCTCAGATAATGGACCTCAGAACTCAGATAATGGACCTCAAAACTCAGATAATGGACCTCAGGTCCAGCGGCGCACTACTTATCGATCCTTGCTGATTCCATCTCCTAGAAGGATGGTGTGCTTCATTAAGCAGGTGTTATTAAATATATATACTCAGTTTCCAGCTAGGTTTGAGTGTGAATCATTGCATTGTTTGGTGAAAGTCTAATAAAGTATCATGAATATGATAGTCTGTCAATAAGGTGAAACACACATATGTTATATAAATTTGCATTATTCGTTATGCATTTCTATAACACACCACCATGTGTTTGGTACCAACACTCTTTTAAAACGTCAATGTCCATCACTTTTATGTTGTCGTCGTTAACTGGAGTCAAATAATGCTGCTGATACTGTAATTGGTTGTGTTTGCTGTAGTGTAGCTGTGTGAGATACTCGATAGTGGCGAGCAAGGTTGAACTAGGCTAAAGTATGGTTTAGTGATAGGCAGCTAGATTCATCAAAGAGCCGTTTTGCGAGTCCTTAATAGCAATTATTAAGGAATCGCTATTAAGGACTTGCAAAACGGTATTCATGTAGGAATCGCTAAATAAATTGCGATTCCTACACATTCCTTATTTGCGATTAGCAAATTGCTAATCGCAAATAAGGAATAACTCCCCATTCATTCCTATGGGCCTAAAGGCCCATAGGAATGAATGGGGAGTTATTCCTTATTTGCGATTAGCAATTTGCTCATCGCAAATAAGATAGCGATCTCAAGGGTGCCAGGGATGTCCAAAGGACACCCTGTAGCACCCCTGAGATGCAAATTTACACAGGTGTTGCGCACACACATGTCCAAAGGACATGTGTGTGTGTAACATGAAACAGAGAAAAATGCACTAAAGTGCATTTTTCTATTTTTTCGCTATTTACCACAAAGTCAGACTTCGTGGTAAATAGCGGCCAAATATTGCGAATTCGTAATTTAAAATTGGTTAATGAATTGCATTTAAGGAATGTCTAATAGAGATTCCTTAAATGCAATTCCTCGCAAATATGTGATTTCGCAAATAGCGATTTTTGCATTTGGGATGATAAATCCCAAATGCAAAAATTGCGCTCGCAAAGGGCCAGATTCTCAGAATCTGACCCTTTGCGAGCGCAATTTCCTTTCATGAATCTATCTGAGGGTTTCTTTGATATGGGGTAGCAGCTGGGTGTTGCTGTTTGGTTTGTTCTGCTGGAGTGTAAGTCTGTCCATGGCTTGGCTTCAGTGTGTAATGTGTGGAGGCATCTTTCCTCATCAGGTGGCTCTGATGCCATTCTGTGCAGCTGTGGATCTGTGTTCATGGATGTACCACTGAGGCAGTAAACACTTAGTCAGCTATGAGACATGGGGCCCTGTGTGAAAGTAAGCATTTCCCGTTGTGTCTAATGTTGTTTGATGAGGTTAGTGTTCTTAGAATTCCACAATTACCTTTTATGGGGTAGCTGTGCTGTGAAAGTGCTGTTCACCTGTGGGCCAATTCTGAGCTCGTCTTACATCCCAGGCATGTTACTCTTAGCAGAGCCCGCCACTGAAGGGGGCCTCAAGGGCCGGCGCCTTAACGGCCGCCCGAGCCACAAGGAACCGGTTGGCGCAGGTTAGCGCCACCAGGAATTGCCGCACTGCGAAAAGCGCCCAAGGCCATCCCCCTCCCCAAGAACAAAGGAAAAAATGAAGGGGGGAGGGGGATATAAGGCAACGCTCCCCTTGGGCAGCTCACCTTTTTATCAGTTAGCTGGGGGAGCGGTACCAACAATTTTGAGTCCCACTCACCCACACCTACAACAGCAGAATCGCAGTGCTGACAGGGTCAAAATGGACTAAGGGTGCAACGATTAGCGATGGAGACACACCGGGCAGTGTGTGGAAGGAAGGCCAATCACTTTTGGATGCCTCACGGCTGAGTGAAGAGGTCTAACAAGAAGGGGTAAGAAATGGAGACGGCACTCGCAGCCCAGCCCCCGCCGGACGGCAGGGCACAAAAGAGTCCAACATGGTAGCGAGCTGAGGCCTAACTCCAGGAAGAGGCTACCCTCATGCGATGAGACCGCAAAGAGAGCGCAAATCCAACCAAAAGGGACGGAACCAAAAAGTGTATTGCTTTGGTTGGGGAAACACACCGACAGGGCGGTGTGTAGAAGGAGGGCCACTCACTATCAGATGCCTCACGGCTGGGTGGGTACGCCTGACAAAAAATCGGGGTAGCAAACGGAGACGGCACTCGCAGCCCAGTCCCCGCCAGAGGGCAGGGTGCAGGAGAGACTAGCAAGGTAGCGAGTTGGGCCTGGCTCTGGGAATAGGCTACCCCCCACACGCAAAGGGGCATGGAAAACAACAAAGAACAATCTACAAGCTGTCAGGGTGATTTACAACCCTAGGATATGCAAATGAGCAAAAGACAAACAAGTGATTTATGGTCAGCCGAGGATTTATGGCTGATGATTTATAATGCCCAGGGAGAATGATGTGTGATAACAAAATGATGACAGATTTGTGACCAAATGATTTATGACAGCCTGATGATTTATGACCATGATTTATGGCGGCTGATTTATGACGATCAGGCAGAGTGATTTATGACAACAAAATGATGACCGATTTGTGACAGAATGATTTATGATACCCGACGATTTATGACCCAAGATTTATGATGTTCCAAGTGACTCTGAGCGATAAACCAATTGTATAAAGTGTATGATGATGATTTATGACCCCGGCCGGAGAAGGTATCTAGGGGAGTTGTACAAATATGACGTATGTTATGAGTAATAAAAACTGCGGCCAACAACCACCACAAAAACATTGTCTGTTGGCTGTGTTTAGGAATGCATGTACACAGGTATGGTACGGTTCCGGGAATGGGCGCAGTGCGGCCGTTAATGCTTATAGCAATTCCTGGCCCCAGGCGCACTGTTCGTCTTGGGTGTGTCACTGTATATCTATAGCAAATACATGATTCCTGATCATATTACCATACAGATACATGTCATGTTATGTTACTTTATGTTATGTTATGTTACTGCATGTTACGTTGTGTATTCGGTCTTTGTCTATCGTCTTCAATCATTAGTATAGCACCAAATTGCTTTCTTAATCTGGACGCTTTTTTGTACCTATGTTTATAAAATAATAAACAGGGAAAGCGAGGATCAGGGAAAGAGAGATAGAGAAAGAGAGGATGTCAGAGAGCGAGGGAGAAAGAGAAATATATATGTGATCAAGAACAAGTGTTGTCCGAAACGAGTCATTCCGAGGAGCAATAAAGATCAGTGCCAATATTTCCATTGGTTTGTGGTTCTCTGTTCGCCTAACGTGAGTGCGGAAGTGCAGAGAATTTGTGTGGTCTTTAGAATATATATATATATATATATATATATATATATATATATATATATATATATATATATATATATATATATATATATATATATATATATATATATATATATATATATATATATATATAACGCTCCGATTCCTCTTCGTATCCAAAAGAAGACAACAGCACTCGAGGGGTACTTTCTAGCGTGCAGGTTTATTTTTCACAGGCACTCTCCACAGACGCGTTTCGGCGTGTTGCCTTCGTCAGTGTGGTAACAGTGATTTACATTATTGGGTGGATTAAATACGACATTTTCGCTTTCTTACTCTATACATTGAGATAGACAGAGGACAACCCCACTATAGTCGCACTAGGCGCCATCTTGGAATGTCAATATGTACAACCTAGGAATGATCACAGATTGTGCAATAGAGCCCATGGATGGGCAAATCCATACAGAAAGTGGGTATAAACAATAGATCCTTTGTTTCTGGTGTAAACAAATAAAATAAAGCCGTGGATCGGCTAGGGTCCTCTATCTAATGTAGTCACATAATAGTCCACCAATATCTGCAGGCATTCAACATTTCTTGTTACTGTACAGGTCGCAAAACAGTACAACTCACATTGCTGAATATCAGTTCATCAACATTATTATGTAAGTAAGAGTTCCAAAATCCTTAAGACACAACATTATTCAATTCTTTTACATGTGTTGGTTCTGGGCAAAGGAGGAAACTCTAGGGGAATGATCAAGGTCCATTCAACATAATGTTGGGCCCCGATCTCGTGAGTGTGCAGATTGTGCGACGGTAGTAGACAAAATTATATATGTTCGATAAACAGTTATAAATACCTTTGCAGAACAAACAAACAACTACTCCAGTGAACATCAAATTCTACATCACATTGCAGCTATATTGAAAATCATATACAGGCTATCTGGTCACCCAAAGTTCTTAATGCTATGCTTCCCTGTTGATTCTTACAGATGGGGAAGTAACTTGGACGCTACATGGCCTTAACGGTACTATGTAATCCTATTTTCCCAGGTGAAAAGCCATCTCCTCCCCCGCATTCAAGCCCCTGGGGTATTTCGTAGAGAGATCTATGATGAACATCGATTCAAGTCTACGGAGTCGTCTAAGGCGATCTCCGCCCCTCACGTTAGGTGGTATGGTATCAAGACCGAAGTATTGTAACAGTTTCCGGTCTTGTCCATGGACCTCCGCAAAGTGGCGGGCCACTGGGTAGCTGGGGTCTGCTTTGTCGATGGCTCTCAAGTGCTCCATAACCCTTAGTTTCAGTTCTTTAATGGTGCTGCCTATGTAGCGGAGGCCACACGGGCAGAGCAAACAGTAAACCGCGTATTGTGTACTGCAGGTGATGAACTTTCTAATTGGCATGCTCCTTCCTGTATCTGGTATAGTGTACGAGAGAACCCTCTTACTACTCGCACAGGCTTTACACCTCCCACAAGGGAAAAACCCTTTCTGATCTTTTAAGGTATTTACCCTGGGGGGGTGGGTTTCCAGATGGCTACTGACGAGCATGTCACCCACAGACCTTGCTTTACTGAATGTTACTAATGGATTGGGAGGAAGGTCATCCTTTAATACAATGTCCGTTTGCAGAATATGCCAGTTCTTTTTAAGCATTCTTCTTAGGTCATTTGCTCTGGTGGAATAAGGGGTGATCATCCTAAATTTATTGATGTTAGTGGTTCTGTTCTTATCACAGCCTGATCCATCTGGTCTGGCAGTGAGTAAACTTCCTCTTGGTATCTTTTTTACCCTTCTCAGTGTGTCATACAGTAGGGCTTCGCCATATCCCCTTACTTTGAAGCGGGATATACATTCAGAGGCAGCCGCCTCGAAATCCGAATCTTTGGAACAATTCCTACGAATTCTCAATAGCTCTCCGTAGGGAATGCTATTGATAAGTTGTGGTGGGTGGCTGCTGCTGGCAAAGAGTGTTGAATTGCCAGCAGTCTTTTTCCTGAATAGGCTCGTGTGTAGTTGCCCATCTTCAACAAACACCTTCAGGTCTAAGTACTCCGCTGCCACCGGACTAATAGATCCTGAAAAGTGTAATTTGAGATTGTTGTTATTGTGCAACTTGATGTACTCGGTGGCTGTTGCAACATTACCATTTCAAACGATGAAAAGATCATCGATGTAACGATGCCAACACACGGTAGTGCCCACCTCCTGCCCAACCTTGCAGCTCCTGGGTACTTGCTCCTCCCACCAGCCCACGAAAAGGTTCGCGTAGCTGGGAGCGAAGCAAGTACCCATCGCCGTCCCTGACTTCTGTAAGTACAGTTGTTCTTCGAACAGGAATACATTATGGGTTAAGCAGAATTCAACAAATTCCAGTATCATCAGATTATGTCTGGCGAAGCGCACCTGGCGCTGTTCTAGAGCATGTCTTATTGCTTTCAAACCCTGTTGGTGTTCGATGATTGTATATAGGCTTGTGATGTCAAGCACCACAAGCAAATATCCTGGATTCCACTGCAGATGTTCTATTTTCATCAGGAAATCCTTTGTGTCCCTGACATACGATTTCAGGTTTAACACCAAAAGGAAAAGGATATTGTCTACAAAGCGCGACATGTTCTCTGTCAAGCTGCCAATTGAAGAGATAATGGGGCGTCCAGGTGGACTCTCTTTACTCTTGTGCAGCTTCGGGAGATGGTAAAAGGTGGGAATCATTGGGCAGTTGTTGCGTAGGAATAAGTGTTCATCTTTACCCAGCATCTGTAGATCGTACCATTTTTTGATGAGAGTATCATACTCTTTGATGCTCTGTTGGTACGTGTTCATGGTACACTTGGTGTAAAAATTGTCATCAGAGAGCTGTCTCAATGCCTCGGTCTTGTAATAGTCCCTACTCATTAAAACAATGTTCCCACCTTTATCAGAAGGTTTCACCACGATGTTATTGTCTTTCTTTAGGTTCATTAATGCCTCATATTGCTGTTCAGTGATGTTGAAGTTGTGACTGGTATGGTTGGACTTGCGATATCTCATGAGGTCATTTATCATGGCTTCGCTAAATGCATCCACAGCGTCCCACGGAGACTGAGGAACAAATACGGAAGGAGGTTTGAAGTTGCTCTCCTCCCTCTCTTGATCGATCCCTCGCATCTCTTCCCTTTGAGCAGTGTCCAAATGTTGTACATCTAGTGTCTCTTCTCTTTCAAGATCTTCCAGAGCTTCTACTGTTGCTAGATCTCTACTGCTCAGGGCATCCGTTGCTGTTATTCTAGCCCCCTTCTTATTGGAATCTTGGGTGTGGGGACGTAGTTTGAAATATTTGTGGAGTTTTAGTTTTCGCGTGAAGCGAAACAGGTCAATCCTTGTTTGGGTATATTCAAGTTCTTTGTTGGGGCAGAAGGTTAGTTCTAAACTGAGAACTTCAGTTTCTTGGTCGGTCAGTTGTTTGGACGTCAGGTTAACAACTGTTAGGTTGGCTTGTTCTTGTGAGCCAATTGCATCTGGTGTCGCTATTTCTTGGTGCGATTGCGGTTGACCCAGCGGGAGTTCCTTGTTCCTCCTCTTCCTCCTTTTTCCGCCCCCTGACCTCCTCGTCCTCCTGGTACTCCTGTTCCCAGCTCCTCCGTGTCTGGGGGTTTGTTCTTTCCTCCCCGGAGCCACGTGCTCTTGATCACTTCGTACTCCTCTTGAAAAGGGGTTTTCTTACTCCTGCCCTGCTGCGTTCTGCGGTTTTGCCCCCGTTGTGGTTGCTCAGCTTGCTCATCGCCTGACTCGTTTTCAGTCACCTCAGACTCCGAGGTGGCGATGTCCGGTGTTGTAGATGTTCCAGTGATTGCACCTGAGCTTTTTAATAGGGCTTTGCGTGGAGCGTCAAATTTCTTGGCATAGGTTAGGACACGCCCTGTTAAGTAATCGTTGGCATCCCGCTCGTACTTTTCTTGCTTCCGATTTCTTATTTTGGTCTCGTATTTCACCAGACGAGCTTTCATTTGTTCTTTCTTCTCAGTGATTGACAATATGATGCTCGAGTTGTTTTCTTTGTCTAGTTCATCATTAATTGATGAGATCTCGGCCAATACTTTCTCACGGTCGCTCCATGCATATTTTATCAGGATTTTCAGAGTCCCTTCGCAGTACGTGGCAGTATGTTCAAACCAGTCAGTGACCAACTGTGGATCCGGGTGCTCGTAGGATGGGACTGTATGCACCCTCAAGGCATTTGTTTACACCAGAAACAAAGGATCTATTGTTTATACCCACTTTCTGTATGGATTTGCCCATCCATGGGCTCTATTGCACAATCTGTGATCATTCCTAGGTTGTACATATTGACATTCCAAGATGGCGCCTAGTGCGACTATAGTGGGGTTGTCCTCTGTCTATCTCAATGTATAGAGTAAGAAAGCGAAAATGTCGTATTTAATCCACCCAATAATGTAAATCACTGTTACCACACTGACGAAGGCAACACGCCGAAACGCGTCTGTGGAGAGTGCCTGTGAAAAATAAACCTGCACGCTAGAAAGTACCCCTCGAGTGCTGTTGTCTTCTTTTGGATACGAAGAGGAATCGGAGCGTTATGTTATGCGGTGTCCTGCAAGCCACTGACAGCACCCACCCACGAGTGAGCAGTTTTTCCCAGCAGGAAAGGAGCGTTTTTATATATATATATATATATATATATATATATATCGAGAGAGAGAGAGAGAGAGAGATGGAATTGGGTTGTGTATGTCTATTGAGGGCCAGTGTCTGTTTGGTGACCAAAATTGGGACCGTCAAGGTAAAAAAATAGCTGGTCAAAGCGGCAAATAGGAGCCTGGGTGAGTAGGAGCGTGATGCCTTCTCTTCTTCTGGCAATGACTACCCTCAGACGGCAGCCAGCTGCCTCTCTCCTTGATTGATGCAGTGACCTGTAGGGACCACAAGCTGAAGAATGAGATGGTGGAGTTAGAGCTGGAGCTGGAACGTGCTTTCACCTCATCAGAGGTGTCATGTTTGAGGAGGTGTTCTGCTCAGGATGCTATAGTCCCTGTGTTGGCACTCGCCTAGCTTAGGATGGCCTGAGATAGGTACTAGATTATAGGAACTCACCTCAGGTGGCCTCTAAGGCCAGTGGTCTAGTGCAAGATGAAGCCCCTCCCCCCAAAAGAATGTAATGAGGGTCCCCTCAATCTCCCATATACATATTGACCTTGGCTTGAATGGGAGTCTACTGAAGCATTGGGCGCCCTGGGGTGTGTGCGCAGTCCCTGTGAAAGGCTGCTCCAGCAGAACCTGTATGCTTTTAGAGAGAGGAGGGCATAGGCTTGCATCTAGAATGAATGGGAGGATGCAAGGCACTGGACCAACCCATTTGACACTAGGATTATGGGATTGTGGGCTGCTATGGGAGAGTGAGTCATGGGTGAATCACTGTAACGTTGGGCAGTGCAGTTTCTGGGGGAGTTCAATATTGCAAACTCTTTGCATGATAGGGGCAAAGGAGCAATTGAAAAATATGTTACTCAGCAGCTGAGTGGCTGAGGGACCAATTCTGATGTTCGGTGGATCGGTGAGGGTCTGTTCGACATCGGAAGCTGCAGCCAAACTGCCGCAGAATGATGTGGTCGATGGTAACGCAGTGGGTGGACGGACAGACCAATGCCTCTGACAGGCTCAAGGAGCCCGTCGGAGCGTCAATCAGATCGTAATCCCTACAATGGTTGCTGTGCCAGCGAAGGCACTTCTGTAGGGATTACAATGTCCCTTTTCCCTCTGCCTTTACATGGCGGTCCAACGGCCATGTTGGGGCAGATGGAATGGGACTTTGAGAGCCCCTAGCAGGGCCGCCGTCCGCAGTTGGCCTCCACTATGGTGCCAGGGGGAGATCATGCTGTTTGGAAAAGCCCCCTCTATCTGGACCGACGATTGGTGGCCTCACCAACTGGGTTACACCCCGTGCCCAAACAATGGGTAAAGAATCTTGGCATGAAAATAGATCAAGCCTCAACGATGAAAGAGCACATCTTGGAAATCACTAGAATATGCTACGAGAATATGCGCCTTCTGCGCAGGATTCCCCTACCTTCCAACCTCTGCCCGAAGAACTCTGGTCCATGCCTTAGTAATAAGCAGGCTAGATTATGTTTTCACTCTTTTTGCAGATCCTAATATGACTCTAGTTGCCAAACTTCAGGTTGTTCAAAATACCGCAGCCAGGCTAGTTCTCAATTGCCCGTCCGGCACTCCTTCGGCCCCTTTGCTGAAGGAACTACACTGGCTGCCAGTGTAGAAACGCTCCTGTTTTAAGTTCTGCTGCCTTACATATAATGCCCTAAAAGGTAAAGGCCCATTTTATCTGCAAACAATAAATAAAAGCATACACACCCAGACGTAACCTAAGATCTGGCAACAGAGCCTTACTGTGCATCCCTCGCATCCCCCTGACCCGTAGCGTGGGAAAGGCCTGCTCTTATCTCGATCTCTTTTACTGGAACAAGCTTCTGCTTTACGTTCACGCCTGCCCAAACTACGGCAAACTCAGAAAGATACTTAAAGCTCATCTTTTCTGAACCCTTTCCCCTCCCTGCTGTACCTGTTTCCACGACAGCACCAAGATGCCCCCGTGTGATTTGTGCACTATATCAAATATCGATAACGTAACACATAACAGTGGGTCACGTGTGGTGGCCCCCCCAAACACGGTGCATGGATGTTTCAAAACATGCCTTTTTCTGATTGAATTGAAAAAAGCGTGTTTCCTACCGCCTTCACAGCGGTCGCATCATAATAAGGCAGGCGGAGCCTCTGACTACATGTTGGCAGTCTCCATCCCAATAGGATGGTAATTGGGGAGAGGATGTGGTCCGTCGGCTAGACTGCCGACTTTGGTGCTGAGAACCAGGGTTCGAGCCTTGGGGTCGCGTCCTCATCCTGTGAATCTGGGCAAATCACTTAATCTCCCCGTGCCTGAATGTGTAAGTCACCGGTGCTCATGCAAAGTGCTTCAATACCTACGAGTCGAGTTCGTGCTATATAAATATGCACACACAAAAAAGTGTGTGAAAGAATGAGCGTGGTGTGCCTGTGGCGGGGATAGCTGGGAGAGTAAAAGTAGACTGGATTGCCTGTAAATGGGAACACAGATGAGCATTTCATAGTGATATGGTGTACCACCCCTTCACTGATCCCCAACTAACAGAATCTGAAGATGGCCATCTAATGCTGTTTGTGCCTACTTTAAGCCTGAGAGGTTTGTTATGTGCATTTAGGATTTGTAAATGGATCACCCTATGCTAAAAGTAGGTCTTAGATGCTGTGAATGCAACTAGCATGTTGTGTGACAACCCATGCTGCCTCTTTTAAAAATGTATTTATTTTTGTGGCCAAACCCAATTTTATTGTTTTAAGCAAGTGCATTTTTTGATGGACTGTTGTTGCAAGTGTTGTAAACCCTCCCTTTATATGCATTGATTATTTTAAAAATTATAAAGGCTTTGGAAATGCTGAAATGGTGTAAACACACTTAGGATCGATTCGCAAAAGCATTTATGAATAGGGGAGGTAGGAGTACAGGAATACTCTTTGACGTACTCTTACATGCCTTTGTGAACTGACCGCAAACTATACAACTCCCCATTAGCCAAAGTGCAAAGATGGCCGTTTGTACTTACTGTATGTAATTATTACCTGAATTTTCCAATTTTAGATGTTTTGTGGCTTATTTACAAAGGCATGTAAGTGTACATAAAAGAGTACTATATGAGAACTACTTTACACATTCCAAAATGCCTTTGGGAACAGACCACTCTGTTTTCAAGTGCTGCTCCTGCACATGTTGTGGCTATATGTGGAGTGGTGGGGACAGCTTAGTGAAATGATCACAGATGCAAAATATGCTGCTCATTAACTTTCAAATGATGGCTGTTCCAGCTGAAAGTGCATGATGTCTTGGGGACAAAACCACTGGCGTTAAATAACCAGGTGTATGTAGTGCTTAGCACTGATCAGTACATGCTTCTAAGCAGGCCTGTTTTCAGGCAGAAAAGAGAACAGAATACGAGTCAGTAATGTGATTTGCCCAGGATCATACAATGAAGTTAAGTGTAGAAGCCAAATGAGTACTTGGGTTTTCTAGTTCATCAGACGACACATTTTCAGGCATCTTGTTGGTGAGTGCTGTATCATCACCATAGAAAGTTACTAACTTGTTTACATATTCATTCATGCTTTTGTGAATCAGCACCAACACTTCCAACTCCCTATTAGCAAAAGTGCAAAGAGGGCACCTGCCTTTCAGTTTGTGTACTAATTATATATGATTATTCCGGTTTCCAATGTTTTTGGCCCTGTTCACAAAGGCGTTTAAGAATATTCAAAACAGTACTACAGGACCAATGTTTTGCATACTCTAAAGTGCCTTTATGAATGGACCTCAGAATATGCCTAAGTCATAAACTCATCAATGCATCCTGCATCTAAGTCCCCATCTACACCCTCTCAGAATCACTCTGAACCATTACCCACCCGTCTATTCCAGGTCTCTGCTGTACACTGAACAGAGAACAGTTCAGCCAATCTGAAAATATGGCATTTATGAGAGCCGAAGAGTCCTGGGCAGCCACGGATTCTTTGGGACATGAGCTGCCTGTGAACTAGAGATTTCATTGGAGCCCATGGGAGCTCCTGGAAAGCTAAGTAGATCGTGTAGTTGGCAGTGGCGGCTACCATGCACCAAGGGTGGTGGCACGAGAAGGGGGAACGCAAAAAAGCATAAAAGATACAATAAAAAGCTTACCTTGAGCGCACAACATCCTCCTACGCCATCATCAATCTTACTCCAGGACCCAGGAAACTGCACTAACCAATCCTGGCGCTGTTCTCACCAGCATGAGAGCAGCACCAGGATTGGTTGGAGTGGCCTCACTCAGATCTCTCAAGAGCACTGGAGGCCTGCGCTTTTGCTAAGCGAGCTGGGTTAGAGAACTTTAAAATTAGCATGTCTGGCTAGCTGGTCGGAAAAAGAGACATGCATTTTAAAGTATACAGCTCCCTGCTGCAGCCACTCTGCAGCACTCGCCCTGCTCTGTCCTGACACTCAGCCCAGGACGGGTTAGTTGCTGAAAAATAAAATGGTAATAAATACATTTTATTACCATCTTATTTTTCAGCTCTGGCCTGTGGGGGACGCTCTCCGCTCAAATGTAGGAGCTGCTCCTGGTAGTTGGATTAGGACATTCCGAAGCAGGTAGACGTTATGTATTGCCTAATAACCAGTGCAGGTGGAATTTCCCTAAAGTTTATAGGAGCTTCTAGTAATTCTAAATTTCTGAAAATGTGGAATCTCCCAGGAGCTTATTGGAGCTTTTTGGAATGTCAGCTGCCTTCACACAAGGAATCTCCCTGGAACTCAAGGAGCTCCTAGGACTTTCAGCAGCCTCGCAGGTGAGATCTCACTGGGTTTTATTTTAGCTCCTGAAAATTCCAACAGCATGTGCCTGTGAGATCTCCCTGGAGCTTATAGGAGCTCCTGGGGATTTCAGCAGCTTACACAAGGGGATCACCCAGGAGGGTGGAGGATCTCCTGGGAATTTCAATAGTTGGCAAGGTGGGTTCTCCCTGGAGGTTCTAGAAGATTTAGCAGCTTCTGCATCTAACATCTCCCAGGGAAGAAAAGGGCCTCTAGGGAAGGTAGAGGCCTTTTTAGAGCAGGTTTATATTAGAGGTAAGCAAGCCAATGACCACTCAAGCCAAACAGGGCCTCTTCACAAACTGCATTTTGTAGTACATTTATTAGCACTACAACATTACTACTAATGTACTACATAAGGCTTTTTATAAACCTGCAGGTGGAGGTCAATGCCTACCCCTCTCCAATGTTTTATGTACGGAGATCTCTGCCCACAGTGTTGAGATATCCACATGTATGTATCCATTTCAGTAATGTGGGGAATGGGGAAGCTGCTGGAAAATGGGGAATACTTTCTACTAAAAGGGATGGGTTTTAGGAGGAGTAGGAGAGGTTAAGGAGGGAGTATGGAGGGGTTTAGGGAGGGATATTCCCCTAACCACAAAAGAGGAAGCCCATTGCTGTTCACAAACTGAACTTCTATAGCCACTCCAACCAAAAAGGACCTAAAACAGTTATAAATGTACTCCATCTCAGAGCTGGAGTAAGTCTAACACCACACATGGCCAACCACTGGTACCGCAATACCCTCCCATAGAAAATAATTAATACAGGGACTTAAAATAAAAGCCCATAGGCACTAAGGCAATGTTAAATTAACGTATTTTAACTTATTAAAAAAAAAATACAAATACATAGTAGTATGTTTACATTGCAAATATCTACTTGTAAATTAGGCTGAACCCCCTGGTTTTTAATTTACACTTTTAAATGGTGAAAGTAGTACATTTACTATGAAGTGTAAGAGTAAACGTACATGTGTAGATTTACTCACGTGTAAGTTTAGCTTTGTGAATAGCCCCCAGAAGTCTTTACCTGGTTTAGCCATTGACTCCAAGCAACTGTCAAACTTTTTTGGGGCCGACTGTGAGCATCCCAGTCGCTTGGATCTTTCTCTCATTCCAAATGGGATTTTGGAAACTGTGAACAGTTTCTTTTGTTAATCTGAAATATCCGATTCATAGGGGGGTGGGCTTCTGGTGATGCTGTTTATTTGTGAAGTCCCGGAGAGGAGAGCAGTCACGGTAATACATGCCGTGCTCTACCTTCCTTGCATTTCTCTACATTTAACCATGCACTATCAATAACAATGCAGATCCATTTTTAATCCATTTAGTTTACTATCTAGCTCCTCACTCCCATTTCAAATCTTGAATCTCTTCACCTTCACCTCCATCTTTTGAGATTGAGCATTTGCATGGTCAGTGCCTGATTAAACCATGTGGAGGCCCCTAGGCAGTCGAAATTTCGGGGGGTCCCCCTTGCAAATTATCTCCGAATATGTTTTAAATTTTACCATTCAACAATTTTTGATGAACCCATTTTATTACACTAAACCAAATATTAACAATGATTAATGTTAAAAATTGTTTTTTTTTTTATTTTAATAAACCAACAAGGCTTTTAAATTTTCTTTCAAGATCAAATCAATATTATTTTGATCCATTGTTGCGGGCCGCTAAAAGGGGTGGCGCCCGTAGGCCAGTGCCTGCCTAGCCTATTTGGTATTCCGGCACTGTGCATAGTTGCCGATATTGTTTATTCAAACCGTTCTTATATAGTATTGCTGCATTGATTTATCAAGGTTTGTGTTCATGCAGGTCAGCCTTACTGGACACAGTGTGCTGTGACACACCACTAAGCACAATGTAAACAACAGAAGATAATGTCCAGTATCTGAACTGCGGATTCAAATTCCTGCCTCAACTCTTGATCAGATAGCGTCACTTCAACATACCTCCTTGTCCGAGACTGCAAAGCTTGGGAGAGCCTAAAAGTGATTCACTTCAAAGTGAGCTAGAAAAATGATTGCTCACATACAGTTTGATAGACTATACTGCTGCCCCACATAGGGCACTATGGTGCATATATGCATAGTGCACATCAGGCCCTAAGGTATTTGTCGATTCACTCACGACAACGGCGTCACTGCAGCCTGGCTGCGCATTCTTCTTCAATCAGTCTTGTTCAGAAGCACTTCATGGTAATGAACTTCATTCAATGCAGTGATGTCACTCAACGAGCTAAATTGAAACCAGGAATGTTAAGGAGGGCCACTGGCATAATGCAACTGTGTGGCTGCAGCGTTTTTCTGTAGGTGTCGATTTCATGATTGTAGATTTGCCGCATTTGCCACATAATCCACCATCTGCTGCATAATCTGCAGATGTTAACAAAAAAAAGTTTTCTACCTGAAATGGCTCAAAAGTTACAAAGAGCACAGAGACACATGTTGCTGTGCAGCGGAAGGCCCCTTCCAAAGTTGGAATGGTCACCTTTCTGTTGTTTATTGCTATATCTGAGTGTTAAACTGGAACAAATGGGAGGCAACCAATGCCCAGGTACTGCGACCAAATGTAAAAATGACAAAATAATGACTTAATACTATCATAAAATCTGCAGCATTATGCTGCATAATTTGCCTTTGCTTGCCACATACTTTACTCAACCATGCCACATAATTTGTCCATCCCCTGTTGCATAATTTCAGTGGCCCTGCACATAACTCGATTGGCTCCATTTACTACATAAGCCATCATCTACTGCATAATCTGCAGATCTGAACAAAAAAATGGTTTCTAGCTCAAACAGATCAAAAGTTACAAAAAAACACGGGATACTCATTGCCATGCAGTGGACGGCCCTTCTCAACGGCTTATTGCTGTATTTGTGTGTTGAATTGGTACTAATGGGGTGAAACCTTTGCTCAGACAACAATAATGGGTAAAAATGACAAATTAATCAAGCAATACTATCCAAAAATATGCGGCATTGCGCCACATAATTTGTCTTGTCGCATAATTTAGCCAACCCTACCACATAGCGTGATTCTCCACTGCCACATAATTCCAAGGGCTCTGATTTTAAGTAAGAACATTGTTAACGTTTGTCAACATTTTAGCTGTCACTTTTCCATGTCTATTTGATAAATCTGAAAAAGGCCTGCGCGTTGTTTCTAAATGCCATAATTGACCCCCTCACTGCCCTCCCTTCACCCTAACCCCACTTTTCAGTCATGGATAAAGCAATGCACGCTGCTAATAAGATTCAGCAGTCCAGGGTCATCACAACAGCAAGTGGGGTAGGGGGGGCGGGTGGTGGTCAATACATGCTAACACGCACTTCATTCAACTATCACTCGACACATAACAACGCGTCTTTCCACTGACATTGTTCGTGTTGTACTTACCGGAAGTTTCGGCTCCTGCTTGGGACTCCCCCGGAATGTCGCGCCAACCCGAAACCTCGGACCTTATGACACGTGTTCTCGCTCTCCCCCTACTGCCCTTGCTGTCTGCCCTCTCCAATCGCCTTTCTCACTTTCGTTCTCTGTGCCACTGTATCCGCTCCTTCTCTTTTCCCTTCTGCCCCACCGTTTCTCTCTTTTCTTCCTCCCTGTCTCTACCCTGTAAATTTGCGTGTCACTTTTGTCTCCGACTCTGTCTCAAATTAATCAATCTTTCAGTTGTACATTCCTTTTGGACTCTGCCTCTTTGCCTCACCCCCTGATGCAGGATGCTCCTCTACTTCTTTTATTTCACTGTCCCTCAGTCTATCTCCGTCTTTCTCTTTCATTCCTCCTCATTCCAGCTCTATTTTTTCCTTGTCATCGTTTCTCTCACTCGTTCTTTTCCCGGCGCTATTTTCACTCCATCTCTTTTTCTTGCTCCTTCCTCTGCCTCTTCATAACTCACTCTCCGCCTGTCTCTCTCTGGCTTGAAGTCCGGGAGAGTGCACTGTGCAGCAAGTATTTATAAAGCAACTCCATTCCGAGGCACCCCCATGGTCCCCATGAGGCAATATAAGTGCTACACCACGTGACCCTCTCTCCATCACAGTCCGACAGACTATGAATTCGTCCTGGCAGCACGCCCTCTTGGACGCAGACAGAGCGCTGGTACCCGGAAGTGCAGGGTGTAAACCTTCCAGTCTAGATGTGAGGAGGGACTCTCCCGTATCTCACAGATGCTCATTGGCCTTAAGCTGAATGGGGACCCCTGAAGGACTGAGGGGCTAGGGCCCCTAAAGGTTTGGGGCCAGAGCACAAGTCCTAAAAAAATTAAGTGGTTGGGACTAACCAGGGTAGGCAGTATTCAAGTGAAATCATGACGCGTGCCATCACAGTGTATGATGTCACGACGTGTATCATTGCAAGTGACATCACAGGAAGTGACTTCACTGGAAGTGACATCACAAGAAGTGACATCAGATATTAAGACCTCACACATATATTTATCAGGTATATCATGAGTACAGTTAAACGTATTATGCTTTTTAACTAATTAGATTTGGCTTCTGGGTTATGCCAAAAGAGTGGCGCAATCCTGACGCAAAATCTGGGCTTAATATATTTTATTTTTTTAAACCCTGCCACAAAGAAATTGGCAACAAGGACAAGCATAGGAGTAGGTCTGTTCTGCTTAATGTGTTAAAAAAAGGCTACATTTTTAAATACTTGATTGGATTAAGGCATCTGCTGTAAAGATGCCCAGTAAATCTCAGGGAATATCATCATCATGAAAAATGTATTTACGGTCAACGGACCTTAAAAAGTGCAGGGAATAGTAATAATGGTAGGATAACTCTGGAGGTGAATGTATTGTTTGAGAGAGACCGCTGACTCTTTATTAAAGGCCTGCTCTCTCCCAAGCAGCTCCGCTCTGCTTTCACCGCCGCTGAGTCCTCCGACCCCTCCGACCCCTCCTGCGAGCTGTTCTAGGCCGCTGTATGCCCGTGCATTGCCCGTTGCTGCCTCCTGCATGTCCCCATCTCCCTGCGTCTGATTGTTCGTTATTGGTAATTGTATCTGGTTTCTTTTGCCCTTGTATCAGTTATTTTTTGCTCCTGTGTCGTTTTCCCCTTGTAACTGCTATTTTTGCTCCTGTGATGTGACCATTTTTCTCACTCTCGCCTCTTCATGCTGCTGCTGCCCCTGCGGCCCCTCCCCCCTGTTCACGCCTCCCGCCTGATCGTCCCTCCACCCTCACCTTCTTAATGGCGGCCGCTGCGGGGTAGCGCGAGTAAGATCGCTGACCCTCGGTCACTGGCCTGCTCTCTCCTCAGCAGCTCCACTTTACGTTCACCGCCGCTGTGCCATCTGGTCCCTTCGGTGAGGTGTTCTAGGCCGCTGTGTTCCCCGTGCATTGCCCGTTGTTGTCTCCTGCCTGTCTCCATCTCCCTGCGCCTGATTGTTCGTTATTGGTAATTGTATCTGGTTTCTTTTGCCCTTGTAACTGTTATTTTTTGCTCCTGGTTGGTTTTCCCCTTCTAACAGCTATTTTCGCTCCTGTGCCTGTTTTTCTCACGTTCCCCTCTTCATGACGCTGCCCTCCCCTTCTTAATGGCAGCTGCTGCAGGGGAGCGCAAGTAAGACCCCCAAACCTAGGTCACTGGCCTGCTCTCTCCCCAGCAGCTCCGCTCTCCTTTCATCACCGCTGAGCCCTCCGGCCCCTCCTGCGCTGGTGAGTCGAAGGCGCGCCTAAGGCAAGCCTGTCTGAGCCCGATGCGACCCGACCGCGACCAGCGCCAGGGACCCTGCATCTCGGTCCACCTACCGCTACAGCACAACCACCCTCCACGCACTGAACCCCGGAAGATTCAGAGACTGCCAACAGGCCTCGCCAAACACGACCCACGACCAGTTCTCCTGCCTCCACTGCCACCAGACCCTCATCACCACCTCGGCCTCCAGCACCGCCAATGCCAACACCAGCGACACCCTCAGATGCATCCTCCTCAACATGCGCTCCGTGTATAAACACGCCGTGGAAATCTGGAACCTACTCGAATATCTCTTGTCCGACATCGCCTTCTTCACGAAGACCTGGACCAATGCCGCCTCCGCCCTGACATCAACACCACCATCCCGGACAGATACAAGATCCAGAGGAAAGGTTGTCCCAATCGTCCGGGAGGGGGCCTCGCCATCGCACACCTCCAGTGATACCTTCCCCGCCGCCAAACACCTGCAGTTCCAGATACAGACCAGCACCAACTCCACACTCTGTGGAACCCTCGTATATAGACCTCCTGGCCCATGGGTCCCCTTCACTGCCACTATCACCGACCTCATCACACCTCACGCCATCGCCTCAATGAACTGCATACTCATCGGAGACCTGAACTTCCACCTCGACGACCCCAACACTACCACCCTGAGTGACAACCTCGCCGACATCAGACTCAAACAATTCGTCTTCACTCCGACCCACAGGGCAGGACACACCCTCGATCCCATCTTCGCTGCAGGAAACAGCGTTCATTTCAGTCACACAACCCAACCCCCATGGACAGACCACTACTGCGAACACTTCACCGTCGACAAACCCAAGACACCCAACCCAGCCCCACAGCCGCCAAGGAGGAACTGGAGCAAGGTCACCGATGAGCAACTCAACTCCACCCTCACCCGAGAAAACCACACCTCGGCATCCAACGCCAACGTCGCAGCCAGAGAACTCCACACCTGGATCTCCAACTGCGCAGACGAGCTAGCCCCACTATGCAACCCCGACAAACAACGCCCCAGGAAAGCCACCTGGTTCACCACCGATTTCCAAGAAGCCAGACGCACCTGCAGACGCCTGGAGAAGAACTGGAGAAACACCAAGACACCCGAAAATGAACCCACCTACAAGTACGTTATGACGTTCATTCACAACAAAATCCTCTCCAACTCCACCAACTCCAAGGAAATCTTTAGTGTAATTCAGGAATTCACCAACCCTCGCAGCGAAGCCACAGACATCACCCCATCCCAAGACCTCTGCAATAAACTTGGAACCTACTTCCACCTCAAGATCAAAAACCTCTACGACAACTTCATCGACCACCCACCAGACGCCAGCCTGCCCCCCAGACGCTCCAGCCAGCCCACCATTTCCACCTGGATGCCGGTCACAGCCAAAAACACTACCTCGACCATTCAAGTCATCCACTCAGGGGCCCCCACCGACCGCTGCCCTCCACTCATCTACCACAGAGCTACCTCCACCATCGCACCCCAACTACAACGCACCATCAACACCCCCTTCGAAACAGGCTCCTTCCCAGATGACTGGAAATGGGCAGAAGTCAGGCCCCTGCTCAAGGAGCCCACAGCTGACCCCACCGACCTCAAGAACTACCGGCCCATCTCGCTCCTCCCCTTCACGGCCAAAGTAGCAGAGAAAACAGTCAAAAGGGAACTGACACGATTAATCGAAGACAACGCCATCATCGACCCTTCCCAATATGGATACCGAAGCAACCACAGCACGAGACCGCCCTACTCGCCACCACAGACAACATCCGCACCCTCCTGGGCCAAGGCCAATCAGCAGCCCTTATCCTACTCGACCTATCAGCAGCCTTTGACACCGTCTCCCAATGCACACTCGTCGCCAGACTACATGATACCGGCTTACAAGGAACCGCCCTAGATTGGAACCGATCATTCCTCACCGGAAGAAGCTAAAGAATCAGACTACCACCCTTCCTCTCCGATCCCATGAAAATCACATGCGGAGTCCCACAGGGGTCATTACTGAGCCCGACCCTCTTCAACATCTACATGGCCCCCCTCCCCTCCATCGTCCGACAACACAGCCTCAGCATCGTATCCTACGCTGATGACACCCAGCTCATCCTCTCCCTCACCAAAGACCCCACCACCGCCAGACTCAACTTCCAGAAAGGAATGCAAGACGTTGCGGTCTGGATGAACAGCAGCAGCCTGAAGCTCAACGCCGAAAAAACAGAAGTCCTCATCCTTGGAACCACCCCTTCAGTTTGGGACAACACTGGTGGCCGACCTCCTTTGGAAGCCCACCAACCCCATGGACCACACTAAAAACCTAGGGCATCGTACTCGACTCATCCCTCATCATGAACCGACAGGTCAACGCCGTCACCTCCAGCTGATTCAACACCCTACGCATCCTCCGCAAGACTTTCAAATGGATCCCCCTTGAATCAAGAAAGACAGTCACCCACGCACTCCTTACCAGCAGACTGGATCATGGAAACTCACTCTACGCCGGCATAAATAAGTCCCTACTCCACAAACTCCAGACGATACAGAACACCGTCGCCGGACTCGTCCTCAGCATCCCCTGGCAAGAACACATCAGCCAACACCTTCGTAGGCTCCATTGGCTCCCTGTGAAGAAAAGAGTCACCTTCAAAATTCTCACCCACGCCTACAAATGCCTACACAACACTGGACCCAAATACCTCAACGACAGAATCAACTTCCATGTACCCAAAAGAAACCGCTGATCTTCCAAGCTTGCACTGGCCGAACCCCCCACATCCACATCCATATCCACAGAGCAGGCAGAAGATCGTTCTCTCACATTGTGGCAAAGACCTGGAACGAGCTACTGGCAGACATCAGACACGCCCCCTCAAGAGCTGGCTCATCGGCTGAACAGATCTGCGGACCCCCCTTCCCCCCCCCCCCCCCCACCCCCCAGTGCCTTGAGACTCTCACTGGTGAGTAGCACGCTTATAATCCCCCTGATTGATTGATTGATTGAGAGATATGTATTTTGACAAGACTCAGATTTTAATCAAAGTAGTATAAGGTCAATATGTTTCCTGCAGGTAATATGCAGACGACAGATTTTTATTTTATGTAGATAGTAAAGTGGGTTACTGCTTTTAACACAGAGATCCTTTTGTTACTTGCAGTTCATAAAGTGCAATACTTGTAATATAACACAGTGAGTTACAACTTGTAACCCTGACTGTCTCATGTAACTCATCTTGTACATTGATTTACACATGTACATGATTTATTGTCAATGTATAATGTGTATGTTGCGTAAAGAGCTCTGACACCCTACATTGGGGTGTGTAGAGCTATAAAAGAAATAAAATATTGGTTTTGAAATTGTTATTTTTGTAAATACTGGCACAGACCAACACATCTGACATTCTGACAGTGCATGCATGCATTGCATCTGAAATATACAGGGACTGAACAAAGGCAAAAGCATGCCTCTTTTCCTGTGAAGAGATGACAAGCTGTGCGCCTTTGTTTTCCTTCCGTGGTATTTACATTTAGGTGTGAGGTTCCAGGCCGCCTCCAGTTAGGATATTCAAACAAAAGGAGGCCTGATGGCCCCTTAACTTCAGCCCATCTGGAGGTGAAAAGACAAGCTCCCTCCCCACCTGCACGTTGCTGTCGGGAATGGAAAGCCAACAACATGCAGGCGCTGCTGAACGTGTCCCGTTGTCTGAAGATTACACTGGGACAAGTTTAGCATATTTCTGTGGGGCACAACTTCTTGGCAGAGGGAACGGCGCCCACCCTGTGAAAAGAGTGAGTGGACACCGTGTACCTTTGTGTACCCCCGACTCGTGCCGGGTTTGGGGCACCCCCTGCGCTGTAGGGGCCTGCGTTACATCCCGGAACATAAGGATAAACTCACCCAGGTCTCCCCTGTTCTCACCTCCAAAACTCACAATGTGCAGTTCTTCCCTAAATCATATTGCGCCAAGTTGTACCTGGCTACATGTATGCCGGAAAACACAGTGATATTATTGGATAAGTTGTATTTCCGTTTGGAATGAGGGCTTAAACGTTGTAATTAAACCATCAAATTTGAAATTAAGTATACAGTACTTCAAAAGACTCACAAAACTAAACCATTGAGTCTGCTTGCAACTACCAGTCTTTTGGCCCAACCATTCTGCCTAATTCCTGCAGGCTATTTAATAGGATAACTTATTTTTATTATAGCACTTGCAGCTTTATAGCAGAAAGAAGTTCAATATGAAACATGCACTAAACACCTCCATCCCCCTTACTGTCTCTCGCTTGCTTTTGGTTGGAATAGGGAGGGGTATTTACCATGTGGTATTACCCCACAGGGAGGGATTTATCGCATGTGGTAAATAGCTCCTATTCCAAGTTTTTAAAAGAAATATGGTGCATAACATACACATTTTTCTTTAGCACACATACTTCTGTATGTTTTGCTTTTGTCCTGGACCTTGTTGCCCTGATAAACTTCAGCAGGTTTGACCTGCTGGAATTTTTCATGAGAAAACTATGAGGTTGTTATAATTATCACACAACTCGTAATTTCGATCTAAGTCAGCCACTAGGTGTGAAAGGTCCAGATGACAATGGACAAGAGACTGTACTGTCTGATCCCCAAAGTACAGCCCTCCTTTGGTAGAGTTTATCCCCTTCAATGCCAGGAGAAAGTTTATGTCTGCTTTGGTTATGTCCAAAGTTGATTACTGTAACAGCCTATTGATTAATGCACAAGAAATGGTTCTTAGTAAGCTGCAGTAAGTACAGAATGCGGCTGCTAGGATACTGTCGGGTACTCCGAAATTTAAATCTATCTCCAAGGTGGTTAGACAGCTTCACAGGCTGCCTATAGGAAGCAGGACAACATTCAAAGCACTCTGCATTGCCTCTAAGGCCATTCACAACATAGGACCGGAATTTTTGAAGAATTCTTTCCAGTTATACACTCCCATCTGATCCCTGCGTTCAGTAGGTGCTAAGCTTCTTGTCATCCCAGGAACCTATAGATCCAATTGGCCTGACAGAAGTTTCGTAGTTGCCACGGCTAAGCTGCAGAACTCTCTTCCCTCGCAGATTAAAGCCAGTCCTACCTTATTGACATTCAGGAAACAAATAAAAACATGGCAATTCAATTAATAGGTCTTGTCATCCAGGCCATACCTTCTGTAGCACTAAGAGCTGAGACACCTATGGGTATTTGAACGCTTTATAAGTTGTTTTAATATAACATAACATCACCAAGATTTCTTAGATACAGAAGAAAGACACAAATAATTGGCGCTAGTTACTAATTGTCAAATGTACTCAGGGCCCCCTTGCCCAAGTATCCTTCGGTAAGGAATGGCGAACACAAGCAAGCAAGCCAAATGTTTGGGTCTGATATGGCCTAATGACCATAAACTCCTAATGCCTCACCTCGCACAGCTCACTACAGCTCACCAACTTCTCTACCATGTGTATTTTTCCCAAAACACATCACCACCATCTCTCACACCACGACACACCGCCACACATAGCACCTTCAACCCAAATAACCTCATCAATATGCCTTTTATTTTTGCACAATCCAAAATGCACCGACAAACGTATTGTATTCTAGTTGTATTATATTGTAATTGCATTTGACAACGCTTACTATCTCTCACGAGGCTGTGAACTGCTTTTATAGCAGGTAGCAAGCTAATCTATAGCCAGAGTTAGTGCTTAATCCAGTCCAGTGTTTATTAATGGTTATAGATTTATCGTTTATTAGGTTAGTCTTGTGCTCTAAAGAATCTGAAAAATTACCCCAATTTTCAAGATGTATCAAGTTAATATGAGTTCGGTGTAGTTATTAGAGTGGGTTGATGCAAGTGGAAGGAAGAGGGGTGAGCAAATAGGGCGGAGAAAGTTAGATACTGTGAGATAACTACGAGAGGTTAAAGAGAATGATAAATTGTGATTTATGGGAGGGGGATGTGTAGGTAGGTTGGAGAGGTTTTGGTATTGTAGGAATTGTTACTCGTTTATGATTTGTAAGGAGGAATATTTGTATTTTAGTGAAGCATGGCAGGGAGTAAGGCGGCAGGGCATGGAAGTCATTTAGGGGTCACCAGGGGTCGCAGCCCCTTGTTACCCCTGGCACTGCCTTTGTGATCCTTGACCTCAAATGTGGCACACAGGAACAGCTCACCCAAATGGATGTCATTTAATACTCCGAGTTCCTGGTAAATTTTTATTACACAAATAGTGAATGATATTATTCACTTTTAGTGTAAAAAAATGCAGTATAATTAGCTGGAATATGACCCTATGTGAAATCTGACGAAACTGATGTACATAGACAGCACTCATTTCCCTTCCTTTCCCACTCCTCTCCCTGTGGGCACCATGGATACTGTAAGTTATTGACCGTATCACCCTGCCAGTAAGAACCCGTACCCCTATGCATATGTGCAGCCATTCTAGGCACCATGGCCTTTTTACCCATTGGAATCCCCAGCTTCCCTCCTGCGCGTATCTTGCACCCCCTCTCTCATGTATAGACCATGAAACCCTTTCCCTTTGCGCGATCCTGATGTGAAAAGGTAACCCTCCTGCTTGACCCAGGCCTTCCCCATTTCCCTCTCGAAGAAGCATCCTTCGCCTCAGCTGACATAGCCCCCCCAGTTGTATCTGACTGCCCCTGTTCTCTCATGTACAGGTCATAAGATCTCTCTCTCTCTCTCTCTCTCTCTCTCTCTCTCTCTCTCTCTCTCTCTCTCTGCGCGACTCTGGCCCTGCACGCACCCTGACCCCCTCCTTCTCCTCATATGAGCAAGTCATAAACCCTCTTCTTCCGCAAAGCCCTGTCCTTGAGAGTCACGGCCGCGCCTGACCAGCACCTCCTTCCCTTCCCTGAATGCCCCTCTATTGACAAGCCCTCCCTCCACGCTCGATTGTCCACGTAGGCATGAATACCACTCCTTTGATGACCCCTTCCCCCGAGTTCGGCTGACCACACATGTCCGAGGCCATCGCCTAAGCCAGGAGATACCATTTACTGCCCTTATTGTATGCCTAGCCACCCCACCCCCTGGGCCATGATCAGGCGCACACATCCTACAAAACACTCAGCTGCATGATTGCCCTCCCCTCTTATCAGCAGGTCAAGGGTCCCCATTGTGAACGTATGTGGAGTAGGATCATCACGAGGATTATAGGGATGTCTTCCTTTTGCGACATACTGACCTGATTGTACCATCAAATGTTTTGCAAGGTATAAAAGCAAGAGTCTCAAGCTCACTTGTTAGAGCACCTCCCGAAAGACACTGTGTTTCGTGTCCGAAATGACTGGCTCTCCTCATGAGAAATAAACTCTGTTCTTGATTCCTGCTCCCAGCGCCCGTCTCTTTATTTTGGTAACTATTCAGAATGGGAACTAAGAGGCGGTTTGCGCCAGCAGCCTGGGCATCGATAGAATTATGGGCTCACTTTCCACAATTGGCGTCCCAACGCGGGGTCCATCAGTGACATAGGGTTCGGTAAGAGAGATCCAGACGAAGAAGTGAACGTCTAAAATGATCGGAGTATACCTGCCTTGAGAGGGCCCTAGCCCGGCTGCCGATCGACAGAACTTCACCAATTCTGAACGGACCTCTCTTGAGTGACCTATTGTCCTGACTGGAATCCCACAGGAATGCTACATGGAGTAAGAGAACGATCGGGCGCTGGAGGAGGGAGTCGAAGAACTGTCCGTATGGTCCGGTCCGGGTAAGATTAAGTAGGGTGTTTTTACGCCTGATTGGTAGGGTGGCTCTATCCACCTGATTGATTGATTGTTTGTATTGAAAGTCGGTATTTGTATACTGATATTGTTGGTATTGGTTCATTTAGCTTTGAAGGCTACTTGACATATTGGTTCTCTTTTGAGAACGAGACATTCTCTGTTTGCAAACAGCGGCGAATAGGAACGTCGTCCCTCTTTGCAGATAGAGAAGGGTAGGTAATGCAGACTTTTGTCCCCGGTGTAATCCGTCATGCCTACTTTTCTCCCCACTGATTGTTTGAAGTCGATTAATAATCGATTGTTGCTTGAAGTCGATTATAATTGATTGTTGTTTGAAGTCGATTAATAATCGATTGTTGCTCTTTGAGATCTTCCCTGTCCACAAACAGAGACGAATAGGAATATTCTGTTCCCTTTATGGATAGCGAAGGGCAGGTAATGCAGACATTTGTCCCCGTTGTAATCCGTCATGCCTGTTTTTTCTCCCCATTGGTTGGTTGGTTGCCTGGACATTGTTGTCTCAGGAATTGTTTCGTTTGAGGTATTTTCTATTTGCAAACAACGTGAAATAGAAATATTCTGTCTTTGCAAGTAGAAAAGGGTAGGTTATGCCCCTTTGTGAATTCGTCAGTCCTACCCACTCCCCACTGGTTGGTGATTGTGGGGTAGCTCGCATGGTCCGCCCAGGAGACTACCCTTATGGAGGACATATGCTCTCTACTCATGGGCCATTTAGTAGAAAATAGACCGACTGGTCCGTCCAGGAGGCTACCCTAGTAAGTGGAAGTACATCGCTCGGTCTGTCCAGGATGATACCCTAATGAAGGAATATATGTTCCCCTTTTGATCGATAATCTCGTTCCACCCCGGACCATTTATTGGAGGGGACTCGTCTGGTCCGTCCAGATGTACCCCCCTAGTGAAAAGGACACATAAAAATATGAAGTGATCACCGTTCCCTACTAACAGAAAGCTTTAGCTCGAAACACGCTAAGGAAGAGAAAGAAAAATAAAAAGAAATCAGGCTAAGTCAGTAACCCCCTGATGAGCTTTTGACTTCACCAAAAATAAGAAACATTAGAAATAGTTCGTAATAAGAAATGTAAAATGGCGAAAAGATTTGATAGCAGAACATAGCCACGTGGTAGCTAGGCTTCACTGCCTGTTCCTGCTCCCAACATGTCTGCCTCATTGCCCGCCCCGCCCAAATAACGGTCACATGAAATAGAAACAACTCAATAAGTACCTACCCCCATTCCGGAAGCTCCCGAAGTGCAACAGGTCCGCGGTTACGCCCATCCGGAAGGCGAGGCCTGGAGGCACGAGGGACTCGCCTGGCCACGGTCAGGAGGAGATGATGTTGGGCAGGCGGTCCAAAGGATGACAAGGACCTCTCCATCTTTTCTCTTCTGCCGCCCTGCAGGCCGCGGGGAGAGAGGGGGCTGTCTTGCCTCGGCCACCGACCACCCCTCTCTCTCACCCGATCCGGCTTTTTGTCGAAGGCCGAAGCCAAGGCGAGGACGGCGGCAAATCAAGTAGTCCCGCCACATGCCAAATTCGCCGCATGCCATCGCCTGCATAGGTACAGGCAGTCCCGCCACATTTCAAGCCCCCCTGGAGAGTTGGAGGTAGTCCCGCCACATGTCAAAAAAGGGGGGGGGGGCTGTCTTGCCTCAGCCGCCGACCACCCCCCCCCCCCATCATCAATGGCTGGCACGGCCAATGTCGAAACGATGGAGCCGAAGAACGGCGCGGGGTCGCTGGAAGGGGGAGGCGGCGCGAACGACCCTCCCCCACCTCCCTCCAGGTGGAGGCTTCCAGCGACACCCCAACACTCTTTGCTTAAAGAGGGTCAACATCAAAAAGCGGTCTTCTGCCCAGGACGAGCACTCGCTCCATATCGCCTCTCCTCGACCTTGAAGATTCTATAAGAGCCGGGGGCCCCCGACCCCCTGCATGGGTGCCCCCGCCCCCTTCGCTGGGAACCACGACATCGGTGCTACTCCTGCCGGCACCAGACTCGGATCGGAAATGGCTAAAATGCCGCCACGGCACAGGCTTGTTCAGTTCCGGAGGAACACTAGAATGACCCGGTAGGAAAATTGTTGCCGCCCTTCCCATTCTTTGACTCGTGGTCCATATTGTTAGACTGTTAACCACATTGCACGAGACTTTCTGAACTGCCAATGGAAAGTTCTGGGCCAACCATGCGAGACTAGAGATACTCTGACTGTGCTGGAACTTGCCTGACCCCACCCAAAATGGCGCCGACACAAAATGAGACGTTTTTAATGAACTTTGTTGCACCCTGATTGCGCAAGCTTTTTACCCCGAGATGTATATAACGTTTGGATAATGAAAGTAGATATGAAGGATATTGAGTATGTGCTTGGACAATGAATTGACTTAGGGTGGGTACCGATTATGAGTTGGAAAATGAATTGGTGTAATTTAAGGTAATGAATGAACATTGGATAATGTATTTATGAATTTGTTAAAGATGAATTACTGACATGCATCATGCTTGCTCTGTAGGGGAGTTTAATACGATTTTATTGCACTGCCGCACTTTATGCAATGAACTGCCACCAGCTTTGTTCTCCTTATGTACAGTTCCAATCTGCTCCGTGGCTAGTCCACCGGGTTGTAGGCCTGTATTTATGTGTCAACACTTTTTATTAAAAGTATTTTGAAAACGAAAGCATAGTTGTAGCGGTTGCATTAATGAGTTTTGAATGTATTACTACTGTGAACAACGAGAAAGTATGATGAAGGTTAAAGGTTAAAAAGGACCCGATATTCAGCAGCCACACTATGTGTCACAGGCAGCCGGAAAAGTGCTTTAGAAGACCTAAAAACGACACCACAGAAATGCCGCCTGACCGCCACCCTTGTACCCGATCGAAAGGGGTTACGACCAAGTAACTCACGTAGATACGCAGATCGTCAATGATTTTCTGTCTTACCTGTCTGGTCCATTAGGGCTTAAACGCCGTAATGGTAGGGAAATGCACTACGTGGAAATAGGTCGAGTATGTGGTAGGTAAAAACATTTCCGGATTACTGCATGCTGATGAGGTTTGAATATTGGCCTCCCCCCACCCCTTCTTTCTCCTCCCTTCTGCAGGTCACGTCGGGACACTGGCTGATGTATAGATGGACGACGACCGAACCGCCGATGAGAAGGGGAAGAAAGGAATATGAGCATGGTCCTTATGACAAATAAAAGTTTTTTAAAAAAAAGACGTAGACTTAAACATGACTGTTCCTCCTTAGAACATAGCAACTGGGAGGATGGACTGACATAGAAACTGGACAGGTACTGAATGACGGGAAAAAGAAAAAATTGACTAGAAACGACGCGTTAAATAATATAGCTGGACGTTTTTACTAGGTAGGGAGAGGACAAAGAAAAATATACGGGTAAGGGTTGCCACGGCACCACCCGCCTAGGGAGTTAGAAATGTTGCCGATGTTCAAAATGCACTGCCCCCCTTTCTCACACTCTTACAGATATAGCCAAGCTGTCCGACTGTTTTCCCGATCAATATTTGCCGTTGCCTCAGCCTGGAGAACTTCCCACCACAGGAGGGAACAGAAAAATGGTTTAAGATCCAACCATGGGTAACTAGCGCAACCAGGTTAATTTCTGATCGACCAACCGAGGTGTGAGTATTGGTAATTGGGAACGCTCGCAGGCATGACAAGCGAGAAGGGAAAGGGGGGAAGGGCAGAAAGAGCTAAGCACGTAGATAAATAGGATAGTAACGATATGTAGAAAATATAAAAACAGATCTTGTAGACTAACAATTGTTTCCTGTCTTGTCGTGAATGTCTTGTACATGCGTAATATATGTGCCGTCTTCCCTGTCTGAGTTTGTGTGTGTGTAACGTACGAATTTATGTCTCCCCTCTGTCTGTATCTGCGGGTCGCCTGACCTTTGCCGTTCTGTGTTGTGAGCGCACTAAATGACCTATTTTCGTACACGTCTCTCTCTTCACTCCTTTTTATCTCTCTTTCTTTCTCTCTCTCTCTCTCTTCACTCCTTTTTATCTCTCTCTCTTTCTCTCTCTCTCTCTCCCTCTCCTTACATGTCATACGTGTACCGAATGGCTCGTTTAGATTGCGGACGACTCTCACTCTCTATGAGAGTCTCCCTATTTTTCCTCCCTCTTTTTGGTAAAATTGTGCCCCACCGGCACCAGTCTGATTTGATACATATTTGAACGCGAAGGTGTTCAGCGAAATTGACCGAAACTAAAATGACTGTATTTTCGCCATGTTACTGCCTCTCCTTTCTGCAAAATGAATGAACTTGAATTGGCTGAGAAGGAAAGGACAGGTAAGACGACTAAAGTCCCCCAAATCAGGCCATTTATAGGGGAACTGTATGTCAATGGCATCCTATGTCTGTTCTTCAGAGACGAACGCCAACGTCTAGATTGACACCCAATACCCAGATTGCCCCACCCCTTTGCACCCAAGCGCAAGCGCCCGAAGCATCCCCGCCCCATTTTTGATAGAACCACTTCTGCTGTCCCGGGTATAAACGTAATGACCATGGGTAGCTGTTGACCCTTGAGGAAATCTTGTTTTGCCCGACTCTCGACGATAGCACCCCCGCCCTGTCTGAAAATATGATTGTTCCTGAAGGGAAATGCTCTGTAATATTGAATATGATGTAACGCACAGTTGATGGAAATGTCATTTATCCTCATGTGAGTTATAAATAGGACAATGAATAAACCTGCCATAGACTCAGTAGGAATGCTGACACATGCACTGCTTGGTAATAGACCTCTGACTGTGACCGATGAGCATAAAATCTCAAATGCGGAGAATTGAGGGAGGAATTCATATGCGTAGATGTCTTCTTCTGCCATTTCTCTAAAACGTTGTCTTGTACCTATTCAAAGATTCACGATCACCGGAGGAGATGGGTCAGATGTGACGTTCAGCCTGACTGCGGACCTTGGGACACGTATGACATCGACCAGAGGTGGAGCTGCAGAGCAACAAGGCACGGGACGAGACCGCAATTTCAACGTGGAAAATGAAAAAATGACGGGCCGCCTCGAAGCCCTCCGACTGCTAACCCACGTATGCCTGGAGTCTCCGTCTACCTTCCTAGGGCCCGATTGATGGGCCTGCCTGCTTGTTATCCTTTGCTCCCTTGGTCCCTTTTTGTGTGTCCCAGGAACTCTGACCCAACTCCGCTCACTCTTTCTCCTATCGACTATTTGAACCACATCCACCCACCTTCCCACGTGACTTTCTGCCAAAGGAAAGAGCTGCAATTATCTGGGAAGAGGGTGTTGCCACAGAACTATAGGTGCCGAGCATAAGGCGCCGCCAAACGGACTGTTTAGGGAACAGGACTGTGGTCTAACAGCAGAGGACTGACCGCACCCTGCAACGCGTAAGGATCGAACCGAGCTGGACCTATAGCTCCACCGCCGGTGCTCAACAGTGCCAACGAAAGTACCCGGATTAGAGCCTACCAGTGATGGCTCGCTGATAAAAGACACTGTGACGAAGAGATCTTGTGTATTGAACTGAATTCCGCTCTCAACTATCTGGTCAAAACTGTTCATTGGTCACATTTTTTAAGTCAGAAAGATTTATGCTATGTAGTGCGTTTAAATTGCCCGGAACACAACGAAAAAGTAATTTCCTATGTACTGCGTTCTTCCCATCACCTTGACTGTCTATGATTGTACGCCACATGTTAGTATCGACAAAGTGCTAATTCGTCAACGATGCTTGTCTACCTGTAATGCCATCAGCTGCAAAAATGATTGCTGCTATGTAAAAAGGGGCGACTGTGAAATCTGACGAAACTGATGTACATAGACAGCACTCATTTCCCTTCCTTTCCCACTCCTCTCCCTGTGGGCACCATGGATACTGTAAGTTATTGACCGTATCACCCTGCCAGTAAGAACCCGTACCCCTATGCATATGTGCAGCCATTCTAGGCACCATGGCCTTTTTACCCATTGGAATCCCCAGCTTCCCTCCTGCGCGTATCTTGCACCCCCTCTCTCATGTATAGACCATGAAACCCTTTCCCTTTGCGCGATCCTGATGTGAAAAGGTAACCCTCCTGCTTGACCCAGGCCTTCCCCATTTCCCTCTCGAAGAAGCATCCTTCGCCTCAGCTGACATAGCCCCCCCAGTTGTATCTGACTGCCCCTGTTCTCTCATGTACAGGTCATAAGATCTCTCTCTCTCTCTCTCTCTCTCTCTCTCTCTCTCTCTCTCTCTCTCTGCGCGACTCTGGCCCTGCACGCACCCTGACCCCCTCCTTCTCCTCATATGAGCAAGTCATAAACCCTCTTCTTCCGCAAAGCCCTGTCCTTGAGAGTCACGGCCGCGCCTGACCAGCACCTCCTTCCCTTCCCTGAATGCCCCTCTATTGACAAGCCCTCCCTCCACGCTCGATTGTCCACGTAGGCATGAATACCACTCCTTTGATGACCCCTTCCCCCGAGTTCGGCTGACCACACATGTCCGAGGCCATCGCCTAAGCCAGGAGATACCATTTACTGCCCTTATTGTATGCCTAGCCACCCCACCCCCTGGGCCATGATCAGGCGCACACATCCTACGAAACACTCAGCTGCATGATTGCCCTCCCCTCTTATCAGCAGGTCAAGGGTCCCCATTGTGAACGTATGTGGAGTAGGATCATCACGAGGATTATAGGGATGTCTTCCTTTTGCGACATACTGACCTGATTGTACCATCAAATGTTTTGCAAGGTATAAAAGCAAGAGTCTCAAGCTCACTTGTTAGAGCACCTCCCGAAAGACACTGTGTTTCGTGTCCGAAATGACTGGCTCTCCTCATGAGAAATAAACTCTGTTCTTGATTCCTGCTTCCAGCGCCCGTCTCTTTATTTTGGTAACTATTCAGAATGGGAACTAAGAGGCGGTTTGCGCCAGCAGCCTGGGCATCGATAGAATTATGGGCTCACTTTCCACACCTATCTGACAGTTATGGTAAGTCAAAATGATTTTAAATGTATGTTGTATGCATGCTTGCAGGTGAGTGTGTTTATCTGAGAGAGTGCATGATTGTGTGTGTATGTTTAAGCAGGTGGGTGAGTCAAGGTGAAGGTCAAGGTAATAGTGTGTGATGTCACTTCCACTACCCCCGGCACTTTGGTGAATTAACCCCCATGTGGCAGGAATGTGAAAAGGTAGGGTAAACTCAGAGGCACTAATGTATGCAGAAAATGAAATGGAGCGTAAAGAGAGTATAATTTCAATAGATATGCAAGAGAGAGAATAGTCCCTAGACATAAATAAGATTTTTTTTATCCAGCATTTTATTAAATTTTGATGTAGGATGCTATCTGAAGAAGTATAAAGAGTGAAAAGAAAGGCTGAAAGTCTATTGATACTGTTAGTACATTCTGTCATTTTTTTACACAATAATGAACATTATTGAAATTGTTTGACTGTATGCAACGGTAGGTCTGAATAGGGGATTGTTAAGGTTTGTCTGTAGAGATTTTGAGGAGTGGACAATCATTGGGGCTTGCATTGATCATAATGTTATGTTTATGTCTGAGAAAGATGCTTGGGTTTTGAGTTTCTGGAGGAGAGTGGTTCTCCGTGATATTAGGGGTTGTTTGTTAAGAAATTCTACGATTTGGCACTTCCTTCATCTTAGTGAGTTTTATTTGTCTGTAGGCAGTAAATGAGAATGTGTGAATTCTTTGTTATATTATATTGGGAATAGTCCGGTTTTAACTATCCTTCTAAATCCCAAGGGCCAGATGTAGGTAGCCAAATACCAGTCGATAACGGCCGAAAATACCGAATTCCGGCCGTTACTGACCGGCATTTGGCTTTTACCGAATCGGAATTTTCTGAATCAGTTAATAAGAAATGGCAAAACATGAGTATTGAGATGTAGGAAACTTCTAAAATATCGAATTTAATGAAATTCGGTATTTGAGAGTCGGTAATTACCATGGATTGAAAGCAGGTGGTAACCAGGAGCAGGCTATAAAAAAGGGCCCAAAATGCAACAGTGTGACCAGAATGGCAGCATTCTACGTGATAGCAAGGCGGCTACGGCTACAGGCAGCAGGAGAGAGGGTCTGGAGACGGGAGAAGCAAGTCTACAGACAACGGATAACGCTCTTCCAACTCACTGAGGCAGAGATCTTGCAAAGGTACAGGTTACACCCCCAAACCATCCTGGACTTGATTCGGGACCTGGACCCACTTTTGGAGCACCCAACCCCAAGGGCACATGCCATCCCACCCCATGTGCAGGTGCTCTGTAGCCTACACCTGCTTGCATCTGGGAGTTACCAGGGGGTAATTGCTGCGGTAGCTGGGGTGTCCCTGAGCTGCCGGTCCCGTTTCTTCCGGAAGTTCCTAGAAGCCATGATGCAGAGAATGCATCATTACATCTGCTTCCCTAACACACACGCGGAACTGCTAAAGACCAAGACTGACTTCTATCAAATGACACACTTCCCACACGCCATCGGCTGCATTGATGGCACCCACATCCCAATCTGCCCACCTGCTGCCACAGAGGACATTTACAGAAACAGAAAGTCCACCCACTCAATAAATGTGCAGGTGATCTGCGACGCTGGCAACATAATTACTGACATTGTGGCCAAATTTCCAGGGAGCACCCATGACTCCTACATATTCCAGAACAGTGGGATCTACACACGCCTGGCTGCTGGAGAATATGGGGAAGGATACCTGGTAGGTAAATCACTGTGACACACCCTGATAATTACTGCAGCTGAATGTTTCAAATGGTATGTAACTAATGGCACTCTCTTTCCCACCTAGGCGATAGCGCTTATGCTCTGCGGTCTTTTGTTCTCACTCCCTGCATGAACCCATCAACCCGGAGTGAGATACGTTACAATGTGGCACACAGAGCAACACGCAACGTTGTGGAGCGCACATTTGGTCTCTTAAAAAGCAGGTTCCGCTGCCTCCACAAGAGCGGAGGTGCACGTTAGTACACACCCATCATCTGCTGTAAAATCATTGCAACCTGTGCCATGCTGCACAACCTTGCCACCAAGAAAGGCACAGAAGTTGATATGACTTATCATGAGGACATTGATGATGGAACTGAACAGCCAGAGTCCTATGCAGCAGGAAGAGCGCCAGCAACAGATGGGAGACTGAGACGGGCAGAGATCACACGCAGCTATTTTTAAGTAAGTAAGGAGACACAGCCAGGCGTTGAATGTGAATGACGTAGTTTAATGAGCACTACGGCAATTGACAAACGGCACACCATGGTAGTCCAATTTGTGACAACCTAACTAGGCGGTCATGGGCTACTTCACCCTAACATGTTCTCTGGAGTGTGAGCAGCATTAATGTCTGCGCCCACGCACAACAGTGCAGGATGGCGAGGCTGGGTTTCAACACTGGCTGTTGAGCCAGGGCCTGCAGATTGGCGCCTGCTGCTCCTCTGTTTGTCCTGTATAGGTGTGCTACTGCTGTTCCTGCTGGTGATGTCTTCAGTGTCCCCCACACCTAGATCTCCAGCGTTGGCTGACTGGTTGGTCAGCAGCAGTTCCATTGCAGATGTCACCCTCCCCATCCCCCTGGAGACATCTGTGCAGCAGTGAGCAAGCCCCTCTTGCATCGCCACAGAGCGCCTACATGGCAGGGAAGTGGCAGTTGCCAGATGGTTCACCGCCTTGGTGTGATGCTGCATACACTGCCTCTCCCGGCGCCTTTGTGTGCGGTCCTCGTCAAGTTTATCGCAGAGGGCCATCATGGACTGGAACATGTCTCCATTCCCTCTGCTATTTACCTCATGCTCTCCGCCATGGAGCTGATGCCCCGGTTCATATTGTCCATTTGGTTGTTTAAGTGGCACATCTGTCTCTGCACTGATAGTATGCCTTTTGCCTGCACTTTCACCATTGTAGCCTCCAGCCCGCAGAAGACCCCGTCACCGTGCCCAGTTGTGCTGCTCTCCTGGACTCTATGGCGTCTTGCACGTGTGTGCACACCTTCGGAGGCGGAATGCAGCCCAGCATTGTTTGCGTCCAGTGGAGCAGTTTGGGTGTCACCCTCCCTTTCTTCCTCAGAGGACGTCGCCATGAGTTGGAGAGGGGGTACATGATGCCTCATGGGCCTTACCACATCCGATGACTCTGAAGCTAGTGAGGGAGACTGTGCTGGTGAGTCCTGCTGTGGTGAATCATACAGCAGATGCAATGATGGCTGTGCTGCTGTGGCTGCCTCTGGTGTGGAAGCTGCCTGTGCTGTGGGTGGTGTTTCAGTGCCTTGCCCTGCACTCCTTCTTGCATCCTCTCTCCTTTCCTTTTGGGGTACCCTGTTCTCCCTCTCCTGCGCTGTCCAGCGTGATGACTCTCCTGTGGACAGATATGGACATTGGCTCAGTGGTGCTGCAACCCTGTATTTCAATATTAAATTACAGTCCTGTCACGCAATATCAATGTCCTCAACTGCTTCTGAATGTAGTGTGTGGCATGCCTTGCTGTTTTGTGTGATGACTGTACTGATGTATGTTTCAATGACTACCTCTCCCATGATGCATTGCTGGTTTATCTCAAAACCTGTACTGGAGTGTAAAACACACAGCCACATTGGGAAAGGGGGACAGGAAAGGGGGGAGGATTACTGGACATGCTCCTTACCTTGTTTTGTTGTAGCTCAGGCTGAGCTGTCAGCATCTCCGATCCCCAAAACACTCTCGGGCTCCAGGGTGGACTCCACCAGCTGCTCCAGGTCAGTAAGGGCAGGTGCCCTGCTCCTTCCTCCCCCTGTGACATTGGCTTCTTTCTGCTGTGCTGACAGCTTCTTTTTTGTTATGATCCTGAGATCATACCAGTGTTTTTTTAGTTCATCTACTTCTCGTGTGTTCACCCCTATGGCGTTCACCTTCACCTGGATTCCCAGCCAGGTGTTCCTTTTCACAGCCTCTGCTACCCGCAGAGACTGTTTCCCAAAAAGCTGGGTGTGGTATTTCACCACCTCCTCCACCAGCACCTGCAGTTCGCCTGCGTTGAACTTTAATTTTCTTTTGCGGTCTGCTACTTCCCTCTGTGAGTCCTGGGATTCCATCCTGCACTTCTGCTCTACTCAGTACAGCCAGTAGCTCAGTGTCTCACAGCTCTCCAGAATGTTCAGTTAGTCTGCACCTGCAATGGTGTGGCCACTTCCTGGTTGTGGGGTGGGGTGGATGCACAGGATTGGTTGAATCCTCAATTGCTTGTATTTTGTATCTCCGATTCGGTATTTACCGAATCGGTAAATACCGAATCGGAGATTCCGATTGTTACCGATTCGGTAAATTTTAACGAATTATTTGCTACATCCCATTTACCGATTCTGAAATACCGAATCAGTAAAATTCGGTATTTTAGAATCGGTAAAATAGGATTATCTACATCTGGCCCTAAGTGAATTTCAAAGGCTCTGATCGTTGCAGGTAGGGAATTCTGAAGCTTTGCCCCTTAAATCAAAAGTACAAAGTTGTGCCACCAATGGTTTTCACATAATGAGCAGGAACTATTAAGCACGGTGTGGTCTGGAACTTGAATCTCTGGATCAGGAATAGTTTGTGACTTTTTAATCGAATAAATTTTGGCCTTTTGCAGTTAAGAGAGTGATGCACAGTAGTTTGAAAGAAAATACTCATCACACGCTGCGTTCAGACACAGCCAACCATGATATCATTACCATCAATAGCCTCACGTCCGTTCACATTACAGAAATGTGCTTCACTCCAGGTCCCACTCTTATTGATGTCCTAGCCTCTGAGGATTACAGCATTTAGCTCATTGATCAGTGAAACTGACCAGGACGAGCCATATTGTCTCAAATGTACAATGTGGTCCTTAACACCTCAACTGCAACCAACCTTTACACCAAAAAACACCTCCCCAGGCAAATTCCTTTAAAAACCAAGCAGACATCACATTTTACCCTTTCTACTAACCATCAGGCCTCAGCCATGAATTCAGCACTGAAATCTCATACATTATCAGAGCAGCTTTAAAAACAATGTCTTAATTTGTCAACATCAACCTCCCAGGTGGCACATCTTCATAGACCATGAAGAATGACCGCCTTGACCCCTTTGCCACTACTAATATCTCACAACTCATTACACAGCCAAGCTACAGCAAAAAACACACCCTTGACATGTCTGCACATCCATGTCAGGTGACATCTGGCACTGCCTTCCCACCCCTCGCCTCCTTGCCCGCCAGGCCTCTTGACTGGAAGAACCACACCACCATCATCATCGACCTAACGTACACTACCCAATCCCAACAAAGCCAACAACAGATGATAAAAATGATACACTAATCCTTCAGACATTTCCCTCAAGATGATGTGCACAAAGATCTGTCAATACTGGCAAACTCATCTGATCAATAGCACTGACATTAAAGGCTTGTAAATCAATGGCATCCTTCTCATGACAGCAGGCACTCAGATTTCAATTAAAGCTACCTCCATTAAAAAATAGTAAACACCTTTGAACACCCGCAAGATCATTCAATAACAATAGCAAACGCATCATCAGATGCCAAACAACCTCAACTCAACTCCATTTGGAGGCAACTCATCACAGATGAGACTTCTTTCTACAAGCATACCATCATCGAGACAGTGAGACCTCTAACAAAAGCAGGACACTCTTCAAAGTCATCAAGCATTGCATGAACCCCACAGAACCGCCTCCCACCACTATACTCATCCTCCCAACAAGAAATCGTCACCCATCAGCATCATCTTCAAGGACAGGGTAGACAAGATCTGACAGCACTCCCTTTGCTAACATCTTCATGGTACTTCTGCTGTGTAACTCATCCAGGTATACTCTGCATTCCACACCCCCTCCATTGAAGGCCTAATGAGCATAATTCAGTCACTGAATGGCAAATCCTAGAATTATGATATCATTCCTAATGAAGAAGTTGTCAATGCCTTCGACATGCAAGGCACTTTCCCAAATGTGCTCAAAACTAGACAGATCCGGTTGCTCCTCAAGAAAGCCAACCTGGATCCAGTGGTTTAGGAAGGGGGGGTGAGGGGTGGGAGGGGGTGGTGCACCCCGGGTGGTACAAGTTTTAAGGATGGTAGCCTACTCCCGCTCTTACCTACGGCCGCGCGGGGCAGCAAACACTGGATTTTTTCGCCAACACCCCCCAATGCTCTTACAGCCGCCACAGGGCGGCAAAGCCTGGAACCGCCACGGCTGGCAGAAGGCCTATCTACGCCACTGAGAAGACCTAACCAACTAATTTGTTAACATCCAAGTATCATTCTCGAAAACTATTGGTCAGCTGTTGAAAATTAGCTTCATGAGAAAAAAAAATCTAGCACTCTTCAGTGAACTACCTTTTCAGCTAGCAGCACGAAGGTAGTAACCAGCTAAGTAGTCGATGACGCCTTCTAAATTACAGACAGTTGCTTAATGTCAATGATGGTGTCTAAATTAAAGATAATGGTAAATCCCTGCCTATCATCCTGCTTGACCTCTCTTCGCCCCCAACCTTATCAACAACCAAATCCTGCTTAATACCGTGGCACTCCAGATGGGGCTCAATGCCACGATCCAACAATGGTTCAAGTCATAACTGAAGAACAGAACACAGCTGCTCCAAATGAGCTCCCTCTATGTATAATTTCATTGCTACAGGAAGTCGCGTTTCACAAAATTCCCCACTCGTAAAATTGATTTTCAACATCTACAATGAATCCTACTGTTCTTAACTCTTTCAAGGTTTGATTCGGCAGCTACTGGGATCCTAGGATGTTGAATAGTGTGTTGATTTTCGATAACTGGCGAGTCTAGGCTTCTGCAGGATAGCTCATTAGTTAGGACATTCTTCAAGCCAGTTATATAAGTTATAGTAAAATCCAGCTGATTGAAGAAGTAAGCCCATTGGGCCTGATGGCAATTCCCACATAGCATATTTCTGAGACATTGTAGCTTGTAATGCTTCTTGCAAAATTTGAAAGGTTTTGTAGCTAATAAGCACATGATTCAACCCAGATCTGTGACTGGGGATGAGTGTCTAAAATGTTCAGCGCTCCGTCCATCATCTCTTTGTGTTTGCTTTTTCGCCCTAAGTTGGCAGGGTATGCCCAGACATGGGCCCCTTGCTCACTTTGCCACTGGATTCAAGCTAGCCTGGCTGATGAGGGCAGTGAGCCTGAAATCGGTCCCAGGATGCTTGTTTCCGGTCCAGGGAAGACATGGCTTGGCAGTTCGGGCTGGACTGTTCCCATGAGACACAGTGTCAAGACTGATTTGCATATAGCCGTGTGTTAACTGGGGTGCTGAAGTGAGCTAAAGAACAATGATGGATTCAACCCAGATCTGTGACTGGGGGTGAGTGTCTGAAAAGTTTCAGCGCTCCGTCCATTATCATGTTTGCTAATAAGAACAGGTCTCCACTAATTGCAACCAACTTTCATTGCTAAAAGCTCCTTTTCAAATACTTAGTAATTTCTTTCCGACTCAGTTAAAAATGCAATTGGTAGAAAATTCGGTGGTCCAGTCCAGCATCCACTTGAAGCTGTAACAAAACAGAATTGATTGCTCTTTCCTAGGCATCAGTCTCAACTATACATTTCTTTGTTGGATCCGGGTGTTGCAAACTGGGGCCTGAAGGCCTGTTGAGACTACTAAACGCTTGCTTGGCCTGCAAATCACAAGGAAACCTATGCTGAAGATTTTCTTTCTTTAGTATACAAGTTATCACACTAGATGTTTGGGTGAAGTTCTCAATAAACTGTGGGTAGAAGTTTGCAATGCCTAGGAAGCATTGAGTTTCCTTAATATTGGTGGGAGTGGACCATTCCACGATTGCTTCCACTTTTGGGGATCCATGGAAAGTCCATGGGAGTTCAGAGGGTATCCCAAATATTTCACTTCAGTCTGATCAAATTTGTATTCCTGAAGTTGCAAATTATGCGTTTGTTTTGAAGACGTAATAAGACTTGAGTAACATACTGATGATTAGTTGAAATGTCCTTAGAAGAAATCAGTGTATTATCCAGGTATATAACAAGAAACTGATTTAGAAAGTTCAAATACATACTGCCATTGGCATTAAATAGGCCTATGGGAATTACTTTTATTCAAAATGGCCTAGTGGTGTCTGGAATGCAGTCTTCCATTCATTCCTAGCTTTTACCCATAGGTGGTAGACAGCCTGAAGATTTGGGCGGCTCTTCTGACTAATTTTAGAATGTCCTTAATGAGTGGGACAGGATAACAATTCTTTATTGTAATCTTGTTGAACCCCCTGTAATCAATATAGAACTGAGGTTTGCTGGTTTTCTTCAGAACAAAGAATACTTCTGCTCCAGCAGTTGAAGAAGATCGTACAATCCATCCATTCTGTAAATTGTTGTGTAGATATAGTCTCAAGGCTGCTTTTTCAGTCTAAGACAAGAAATAAACCTTTTCAATAGGTACCAAAGACTTACGTGTTAGAAAAATGGAACAATCAAATTCCATATGAAGGGTAGCATAAATTCCTTTGCCTTTTCAAAAAGGTCTAAGAACTCTTGATATTGAGTTGGAATTGATTTCAGGGAATTGATTAAGCCTGATTCCTTAGGCAGAGCTTAAACTGGCTCATTCGGTGACCAATAATCTTCTTTGGTGTAACAATTTGTATGACAAAATTGAGAAAATACAAGCACAGTCCTGGTAAACCAATCCACATAAAGCATATGACAAATTAACCAGGGATTTCCAAGTATTATGGTAGAGTTTGGTGAGTTAATTATGTAAAATTATTATAATACATCCTTATGATCCCTAAAACTTAACATCAATAGCACAGTTATTTAACTAATGGGACCAGAGACTAAAGGAGTTCCGTCCACCATCTGAACCTATTCAGTGGACTCTTTGCAGATTAAAAGAATATTTATTTCAGTGGCCAATTTATCTTCTATATAAAGTTTGATAGCATCACAGTCCAAAAGCGCAGAAGATTGTAACATCTTTCCTTCAGAAGTCTCAGCAAGGAAGGAAGCAAGAAGAAAGATGAAAGACAATTTCTTAACATTCCTCCTGAAAGAATTTGAAATTCTTCTGCCCTTACCTCTTTTGCTAAGGACAGAACTTGATGTTTCAAGGGCCTTTATGGATGGTTTGGAAGGAGCGCATTAGATGTTCCACAATACATACACAGCCAATTCTTTCTACAGTGTTTTCTTTCATTTGCAGATAAAGCTCCATGGGTGGTGCCAATCTGCATTGATTCCTCACAGAACATTGGCAGAGGTTCTTCAAAAACTGCTTCTGGTCTTCTAGAGAAAGTCTGCATTCCCAGAGGTCTGGGGAAGCTTGAGTCCTTCATGTCTCTGTTCGCACAGATGGTGTTCAATGAGCAGAGCCAATCAGGTTGACAGGCTTTCTTCAGGAACTAATATATGTCCCTACAGTGCTTCCCTATTACATGCGTAATGATTACACGCATACAATACCCAATTGATACGAGGCGGTAGTGTTGGGAGGAGCACAGGGATACACTGTAGGTGATCCGGCGAGGGAGATCCTTGATGAAGTTGTGACTACATGACTACCTCCCCCTGCCCCCTCCCCCCCATGAGGCACATGATTTATGTATACAGGAGAATTTCCTCCTGGCACCGAAGGACCCGGATTGGACCAAGTGTCAATCGGGTATTGTATGCATGTCATCATTACACATGTAATTGGGAAGCACTGTAGGGACATATAGGGTTCAATTCGGTCCTGAAGAAAGCCTGGGACCCCTAAGGGGCCACGGTGGGGCTGAAACATGTCGATCTGATTGATTAATATACCTGATTGTTTAACACTAGACAGCTAGCACCATAACAGGGCTATCATTGTCCTATTTTTTCTGTTTTTAACCATCCCTCCTCCACCAATCGATAAAGTTTAGAAAATTGAACTGTCAGGCGGTTGGGACTTTTATTGGACCCCCTTTTCCCTTTTCTCCTTTTTCTCCTCAGTTTCCTGCTAATGCTTGAACTACAGCCCTAATATGGGTTCGTTTGCAATTAGAGGATTCTTTGACAAACGTGGGATAGCCGATGATGAATCCTGACACGTGGGAGGTGTGTGAGGCCATCCCGTCATTTTTTTTCCGCACAATTGTGTTGGTCTATAGTATTGGAAGAATAGAGCAGCTAGAGTCATTCCTCGGTGAAGGAACACCTACATTGAAAGGTGAAAAAGCCCCAAAAGGTTGGGCTAATAACATAGAGGCTTGTTTGTTTCTTTGGTGGAAGCTTTTTGAAACAGGGTCATGAAAGTTATTTCTACCCATGTAGTTTCAGCCTTTAGTTAGCAAAACCTAGTATAACATCATATACATCTGAACATCCAGTAGCCACGATGCTGCTGACGCTAGGAAGTGTCACGGCATGTGAAAAAATACCCAGATTATCTCAACTGATGGGCTCGAAGGAGGTTGGGAGCTGAAGAACTAAAGTGGAAGAGCTGGAGCTGAGAACTGGAGGGGATGGCCTGGACCTGAGAAGTGAAGCAGTAAACTGGAGCTGGGAACTAGAGCAGAGGACTGGAGCTGAAGGTTGGAGCAGAGTATAGCTGAAGACTGGAGGTGAATCCAAGGAAAGAACCTAGAAAAGCCATGAGCGAAGCACACAACATTACAAACTTCAAAAGGGTTGCAGCCCGAGGAAGTGGCAGAAAGCTCCTGGGAGGAACAGGAAGTAATCCCAGAATTCCTTCCACCATCATCTTGGATTGGGATGAAAGACATCCCTTCAGTATCCCTCCCTCTATCTTCCATTGGGAAGCATAAAATATCTTCTTCGAGCCAATTTCAGTGCCTACTGGGTGCAGGAAGATGCCATGACTTTAAAACTGGGTGTGATGCTGGTCACATTGCCTTTCGTGAATGGAGAGACTGCTGACCACATCAGCGAGTGGGTCTTTGTTGGGTGAGTCTCTTGTCTCAGAGTTTTCTGCCATTACAGCTGCTGTGCTGCTCGCTCAATTGCCGTCTGCCAGGGCTAGAAAGTTAGTCTGTGGCAGACGCGGAGATCCACCTTAGGGCCGTTACATAACAATAACTGCTCTCTTTCTAGACTAGTGTGATGAGTAAAAATCAATGGAATGGAATGTGATTTAAGCAACTGTTAGTCACTGCGATTAATTCAACATTTCCTTTGATCACTTTGTTGTTTGTTGCATGTTTGTATCAACAATATATGTAGTTGTACCTATACCTGTGGCCCCTAGGCCATCCCACTAAGGAAAACAAAAAACGTGAAGGTGGAATGCTTGAATTAATCTCAGACACTGGTAATTATTATGGCCACATTCCAGGCCATTGTTTTTATTGTTACCATGCCACTTTAGACAGAGATCAGCTTTATGCAAATCAGACATCATACTGCTCCATTTGGAACAGTCCATCTCTAAGTGCCAGGTAAGGTCACCTCCAGACTCGGACCCAAGCAACCCCCAACTAGTTTCAGCCTAATTAAGTTTCAACAGTTAGATGTAGTTTGGGTCCTATCCAGTGCTAAATTTGTAAAAAAAAAATAAGTCCCAGTGCGCAAAATCTTTCTTAGGTGGCAGCCGCAACATCACCCAGTTATTTACCCGGCTTCATTACTGGTGCCACCCAATTGTACCATTGTTATGCACACTGCCTACATTGACAACTCGAAAGCAGCCAAAATAAAAAATAAACTACTGCTTGAGAATTACGACATAGATTATAACAGTACTTTTATTTCACAACAACAGCATTCATTTGAACAAAATGCATTTGAATGAGGGAAATTATTATATCTATCAAACATTACAATGCCTGAGCGGAAACTCAGTGCCTTTACTATGAATTGAAATCTTGTGTTCTATCAACTTCACTATGCATCAAATATATATGGTAATCTCTGTGAAGCGCATGCAGGCACTTAAGTTCTGCAGTGAGCGCTATGGATAGAGGTATCCATTGATACATGGAGAGCATGGGACTCACGTCTGAGCATACCCGTCCCACTCGGGTGACAAATGCAAAAACAACAGTTGATGGACCTGAATCAAGCATCTTAGGAGCAGTTTCTGGCTATCAGCCGCCATCAGCCAGGATAGCTTGACTCCAGTGGAGTGGAGAACACGGGACTCACGTCTGAGCATACCCGTCGCACTCGGGGTGTCAAATGCAAAAACAACAGTTGATGGACAGAATGCAGAACAATGTCATACATTCACCCCAGTACAGAGATCTGGGCCTAAATCCATCTTTTTTTTTTGCTCACCACACCACCCCAGTTCAGGCATGGCCATCCAACTGTTGTTTTTGCAATTGTCACCCTGAGTGGGACGGGTATGCTCAGATGTGAGTCCCGTGCTCTCCACGCCACTGGAGTCAAGCTATCCTGGCTGATGACGGCTGATAGCCAGAAACCGGTCCTAGGAATCTTGATTCCGGTCCAGGGAAGACATGGCTTGGCAGTTCGGGCTGGACTGTTCCCATGAAGCACAGGGGCAAGGCTGATTTGCATTTGGCCATGTCTGAACTGGGGTGGTGTGGTGAGCAAAAAACAATGGGTTTAGGCCCAGATCTCTGTACTGGGGTGAATGTACGACATTGTTAAGCATTCTGTCCATCAACTGTTGTTTTTGCATTTGACAAGAATTGTAAAGCAGTAAAACATGGAAGAATTTTGTAAACAGGTTATCAACCAAACTCAACTTCCAATCCTGGCTTTACCTGTTAACAAAAATGTGTGTTCCTGGGCAAATTGCTTTCACGTGCGGAGCTTTATGATCTGCTGCAATGAAGAAGTGTTTTTAGAAACAAAGTTGGGTCGACTGTTAAGTGCTGCATGTAACAAAGCAGCATAGTGGGCAAACAAATCAATGGCCTATGTAATTACCAGTAGCTTAGATTAATGCAAGCATTCCTCCCATGGCCATTCAAGCATCCAAGGTATCCAGGCACTGGATTGGCCAGTGAGGATTAAACAGTCCACCTAACACATTTTTTGTTTATATTGTAGTGAATTTATGAGCGTTTGTGAAGCACATGGACACTATTATTTTGCTCCCAGGACGTACATTTTGTCTGCCTTCCTTTTTAGTTCTGCTATCCACAGAAGCCCTACATATACACACATTGCAGTGTTGTTGACGAATTTATTTAATCTCCTTAAAAGTTGGTGTTTAATAAAGAGCAATTTTCCAGCAAGGTTGCTTCCGAGCACTAAAATTCCCTGATACAAATTACAGCGAGGACAACACACACACATGGTGGGCATGGTGCAATGCCACATGGTAGGCATACGCCTTTTGGTGCAAGAGCTTTAAATTCTTTAGATGTATTAGTTTGCGAGAGTAGTCCACTGTGCCTCGCATAGCTTTCGGAGCCTTAGACTACGAACATGAAGCAGCTTTGGAAAAGTGCGCTTTGCCTACTAGCCCCGAAATAGTTATAATAAGTCCCGGGACAGTGCAATGCCCACAATAAGCAGCGGGTTCTGGTTTAATGTAGCAGTAGGCATTATTGGCACAGTGATGCAGTGTGCAACCTGCAGTGGAAGGTAACCAGAAGCTCAGTGTGCCAGGCAAGTGAGTGCGCCCAGCACCAGCACCTGCCAAAGACTTTAATGCCTCTGGGCACAGGCCGGAAGTAGAAGCAAAGCTGTGAGATTTTCAGCTGAGTTCTAATTCCAGTTCGCTAACTTGCATTTATGGTGTGATCATAACCATGAGCTAGCCTCTCAAGTGCTAAAGGAGTGCTTAGAAAACCGTTAATGACCAAAACGAAGCACTGTGCACTACAAACTTGACAACCCTGGAGCTTTAAACTTCTTTATGTGACGAGGGCAGAAGACAGACACAAACAGAATTCTGTCTGAGGTAGCACACAAACCCATCTCCGACAAGGAGGAAGGCGGCACCCCTTTAGCTGACTCTCCCTTGATTTAGTGGCCTGGGATGGTTGGAGTTCATAGGTTGCTTTATCCCTAATGGGTAAAGTGGAAATGTCAAACTTAACATTTTCCGCAGTTCGATCTCTTCAGCATCACACAGATCCATCCCCTTCTGCGCTCTTTGAGACTGCATGATGCAGAACTTGCACAGATGCGTGTGCTCAGCAGAGGCAGACACTTGAAGGGTCTGTGTGCGTTAAGAAAGGCCCACAGTCCGAAAAAGAAACACATGCTTCATGCATGCACAATACACATGCATCTTGCCTGAATCATCGAGGGCCAGGCTGTAAAGACATATCAGGCAGTCATCCAGCAGGCATAGTCACTTTGAAAAGTTATAAGGAATTCTGACTGCAGGAGAAGAGATTTATAGTCCCAGCCCTCTAAAATAAGGGCCGGTGCTGAGCACCGGAAAGTACCGGCACAAATTAAGCACTGGTCCTATCACACAGTGAGTACAGGAACCACATCAGGGCACACCCCTAAAACCTAGGGCATCACACTGAGGAACACAAAATGGTGATGGGAGGAATGCTTGCATTAATCTAAGCTACTGGTAATTACATACGCCATTGATTTGTTTGCCCACTATGCTACTCTAGAAAGAGATTATTTATTTATTTAAGAGTTTTATATAGCGCTAACTAGACCCAAAGGTATATGAGCACTTTACAACAGTAAATGTTCACATCAAAGATAACAAATCTAGACAGAGCAGCTGAGTCGCATCATATAAAGTCAGTGGTTTAGCACGAGGTAGGAAGAATAATAAGGAAGGTGATAGATGACCCACTAGTTGACATGCTGTTTAAGGAGGAGGTCCCTTAGTTGTCTCTTGAAACTCAAGAAGGAAAGGTTCATTCTGATATGTATTGAGATGGAATGCCGGAATTTAAGGGAATGGCTTGAAAAAGAGCGAGCCAGTGTTTTTTGTTTGTGGGCTTTAGGCACAATGATGAGTAGGGTGTTTGAGCTTCTTAGGTTTCTTGTGTGACCTGCCTTTTTTAGTTTTGAGGTGAGGAAAGCTGGTTTCCCAGTATGAAGGGCTTTGTGAGTAAGACAAGCAGTTCGGAAGCTGCAGCGAGCTTCAATTGGGAGACTCTTCAGTTCTTTTAGGGCAGGGGTTATGTAGTCATATTTTTTTTATTCCTGAGACCATTCTGGCTGCTGCAATAAGAGTGTTTCTAAGGGGTGTAAGGTGGGATTTAGCAATGCCTGTGAGGTGGGAGTTCCTGTAGTCGAATCTAGACAACACCATTGGTTGAATTGCAGATTTAAGATAATTTGGTGTTAAGTAGGGTTTGATTTTGTTCAGAAGTTTCAGGTTGCAGAAGGCGGTCTATACTCTATTATTAATATGCTCTTTCATGATCAGTTTAGGGTCCAGTGTGATTCCTAGAAATCTGACAGTCAGCTAGGGTTAGATTGCAGGTGAGAGTGTCTATGGTGTTTATCCATTCTTGCATTTGGAGGGGCTGTTCTGTTTTTGATGAAAGGAGAATTTCTGTCTTATCTTGGCTGAGTTTTAGGTGGTTGCGAGATATCCAAGGTTGGACTTCTTTGAGGGTGGTATTTAGCTATTGTATGTTGTCTAGTGAGGAGATTTCCTTGTAGAGCAGGGTGTCATCTGCATATAGATGGAAGGGGATGTTAGCTTGGTTGAGGTGAGGGGTTCCATGTAAATATTGAACAGTGTGGCGAGAGGACAGAGCCTTGAGGGACACACTGAGTTATTGCTGTTGTATCAGAAGTTTGATTGCTTATTTTTATTTGTTGAGAGCAGTTTGTAGAAAGGAGGCGAACCACCGTAGAACCACCCCGTCTGCACCTATCCTTTTTTGAGGGAATCCAGAAGAAGCTTGTGGTCGACCGTGTCGAAGGTCGCGGATAGGTTTAGGAGTATGTGCAGGCAACATCTGTCTGTATCTAGGGATTTGTGTAAGCCATGTACTATGTTCAAGATAGCTGTTTCAGTGCGGCATCCTTTTCTGAAGCCCTATTGATGTGGGTCGAGGAGATTGTGTTTTCAATGTGATGGTTAAGTTGTGAGAGGACACATCTTGTCTAGTGAGGGGAGATTGGAAACATGTCTGAAGTTGTTCGGGTCAGCTCCTGGTCTTTTAAGCATTGGTGTGACCTTGCAGAGTTTGAGACAGTCTGGCATCACTCCAGTCTTCAGGGAGCTGTTTGTAATCTTAATCCAGTGGGGGGTTAGCGTGTGATTGAGTTTATTTACCGGGGAGGCTGGAAGGGGTTCTGAAGGTGGGTGGAGGTTTTAGATGCAGTCAGCAGGGTAGCTATGTCTATCTCCTAGAGTGGGCTGAATACCTTTCAGCTTCTAGGAGTTATGTGGGTCCTTTGGATTCGGTTACACCCATTGTTGTCCTGTGGCATGATCATTGCTGGGGTGGCCGTGGGAAGAGTGGGGGTTGTTATCTTCATTTCTGGGAGGCGGGTTCTCATTGGAGGACTCAATTTTTGTGATTTTGTAATTGAAGAAATTGATGAATTTGTCACACTATTCTTTGGATATCTGAGGGTTTGTAAGGCTGGCTTAGAAGTTTGTTGCTTGATGATGTTGAAGAGCTCTCTAGGGCATTTTTTGGCCTTGTCAAGAGCGTTGTAGAAGAAGGAGGCTTTTTCATTCATGATGTATTTTTTATATTTCCTTCATTCCTTCCGACGCTGTTCGAGGAGGGCTGTGGATAGATTTGTGTGACAGAGTCTTTCAGCTGCTCTGAGCTGTCTTCTTTCAGTGTTAAGTTCTTTGTTGAACCAGGATCTCGAGGGTGTGTTTCTCACCTTCTTTAGTTTCAGAGTGATACATGGAGGACATCGTTGAGTTGTAGTGAGTGAGGTCCTCTGATGAGGGGGTAGTAGTGACAGCATTGTTTATTCACGGCCCATTAGAGTAAGCCTGGCTGAGTTTGTGAAGTTCCGCTATGCGGAACTCCGCAAAGTGCAATAAAACTCTGCTGTGCTATGCGGAGCTCCACAAGCGGCAGAGTGCATTAGATAAATGCCGTTCGTAATGATTTCCAGCACCAGGTGTTTGTCCGCACTGTGCAATCATCGCGAACTGTACCATGAACAGCACAAGTGGGCGCTGCTTCCTTTCTGCTACTCAAGTAAATTTTTTACTGGAGCAGCAGCTTTCTCAATGCGAACGGATCATTTCTCAACTCACGCGGTTGAGAGCATACGCGACAACTCGCAATGAGAAATCCGACCACCGGCGTTGAGAAATCTCACCGGGAGGTTGATTTTCCATGCTCGCTCTCGCCAACTTGACGTTGATGATCCCAAACAAGGAAAAATCTCGCCGGAAGGGGGATTTTCCTCGCTCACGCTCGCCAACTTGATGTTGATGAACGCGAGTGAGGAAAAAAACTCTGCTCCACGGAACTCCACGAGCTCCTCGTAACGCGGAGTGCGGAAAACTTCACAAACTCTGCGATCGCAGCGCAGTTCACCACCCAGACTTACATTACAGGGATTGCCTTATGTTTCTCATCCATCGGAAGGTTTTTTTGTGTAAGTTGGGTGGGGAAGAACTTTGTTAATGTGGAACTGAATGATGTGGTGGTCCGACCAGTAAATGGGGAGGATGTTGCTGCTGTAGCATATCTGACCCTACGCAGGCATGAGACACTCACTGAGTTCAATGGTTCTTTGGACCCACTAAGTGGTGAGGTAGAACAATTAACACAACTTTAATACAAACACAATCAGTTTAAGCAACATGGACAATGTGGTTACAGAATGAAAACTCCAGTTGGAAATAAAGTTACAGAGTTTATTACAGACTCAAGCTTAAAGTCATATAGGCTGTTCGCAATGCCAAATTATAAAAATACGTAATCACCAGAGGTTATCAAAAATGACAGAATAAGTTCAGACAGACTAGCATTCACAAAAATAAGCATACAAGAAGAATAATGCTGAGATACAGAAATCAAACGCTGCTCAGGATTAGCAATCATCAGTTAATTCAAATTCAGCAGAGTTATACTTTAGGCTGGGCAGTGGAAAACCCTACAATTAATCATATCAGGGAAATCATGTATATGGCAAGACACATTGAAGCAAATTTTTAAAAAAGCATAAAAAAGACAGAAAAGAATGTTGAAAAAATAATAATCTCGGACTGTAAACTACTAACTGAGGTGTACAAAAAAATTAGAAAAGGAAAAAAAAACAGAGGGGCAGCATATCAGAAGCTCGATCAAGAGTCTTATGAAGGGGATTAGGTAAATAATTCTAGGTTTCATAAGGGAATCGAAGGGTCAAAAGCAGAGAGGAATATACTAAGTATGGGCGAAATTTGCGAATTTGTGGTCCACGAATTTGTGCGAAATGGCAAAAAAATCTGCGAGTTCGCGAATTTTCCCGCGAACTTGCGGATTTTTGTGCCATTTGCACAAATATGTGACCACGTGTGCCTGTAACTTTGCCAGCGCGCCAAAAGGCGCCGAGGTCCCTTGAGGGAGCTGGCCATTATAGTGGGGACGGGCGGCAAGACGTTTCATACCGCTAGTGTGTGGTGGACGGGGCCAAACGGGCGGGGCTTCTATGCGAGTTCACATGCATCTTGTTTATAAAGGGTCAGAGACCGAGCAGAGCAGCAGATGAGGAGAAAGCAGCCTCCTGGTCACAGGATGGCGCTCGGAAAACTCATGGATGCAAAAATACGTTTGGCACAGGACCCCAGAATCCTTCAGATGTCCAAGATAGCTCGGTGTGAGCGAGTGGGTGAGTCAGTCAGTGAGAGTGAGTTAGTCAGTCAGTGAGAAAGAGTGGGAGAGTCAGTCAGTGAGAGTGGGACAGTCAGTCAGTGAGAGTCTGTCAGTGAGAGTGAGTCAGTGAGAGTGAGTCAGTGAGAGTTGGTCAGTGAGAGTGAGGCAGTGAGGGTCAGTCAGTGAGAGCCAGTCAGTGAGAGTCTGTCAGTGAGAGTGAGTCAGTCACTGAGAGAGTTTGTCAGTGAGTCAGTCAGTGAGAGTGAGTCAGTGAAGTGAGTAACAGAGTCTGTCAGTGAGAGTATGTCAGTGAGAGTGAGTGAGACAGTCAGTCAGTGAGAGAGAGAGTGGGAGAGTGAGTCAGTGAGGGTCTGTCAGTGAGAGAGAGTCAGTGAGAGAGAGTCAGTGCTGAGAGAGAGTCAGTGAGCATGAGCCAGTGAGAGTCTGTCAGTGAGAGTCTGTGAGAGTCTGTCAGTGAGAGAGTCAGTGAGAGTCTGTCGGTGAGAAATAAGTGAAAGTATGTCAGTGAGAGAGTCAGTGAGAGTCTTTCAGTGAGAATCTTTCAGTGAGAGAGAGTGTAAGAGTTAGTCAGTGAGAGAGAGTGGAAGAGTCAGTCAGTCGGTGAGACAGTCAGTTAGAGTGAGAGGCTATCAGTTAGAGTGAGTCATTCAATCGGTGTGAGAGAGTGGGAGAGTCAGTCAGTGAGAGTGAGTTAGTCCGTCAGTGAGAAAGAGTGGGAGAGTCAGTCAGTGAGAGTGGGAGAGTCAATCAGTGAGAGTCTGTCAGTGGGAATCTGTCAGTGAAAGTTGGTCAGTGAGAGCGAGTCAGTGAGAGTGAGTCTGTCAGTGAGAGTGAGTCAGTCAGTAAGAGAGTCTGTCAGTGAGAGTCAGTCAGTCAGAGTGAGTCAGTGAAGTGAGTGACAGAGTCTGCCAGTGAGAGTCTGTCAGTGAGAGTGAGTCAGTCAGTCAGTCAGTGAGAGAGAGTGGGAGAGAGTGGGAGAGTGAGTTAGTGAGAGTGAGTCAGTGAGAGTCTGCCAATGAGAGTCTTTCAGTGACAGAGTCAGTGAGAGAGAGTCAGTGGTGAGAGAGAGTCAGTGAGAATGATCCAGTGAGAGTCTGTTAATGAGAGTCTGTCATGTAGAGAGAGAGTCAGTGAGAGTCTGTTGGTGGGAAAGTCAGTGAAAGTCTGTCAGTGAGTCTTTCAGTGAGAGAGAGTCAGTGAGAGTGAGTGAGTCAGTCAGTGAGAGAGTGAGTCAGTGAGAGTCAGTCAGTGAGTCTGTCAGTGAGAATGATTCAGTGAGCATATGCCAGTCAGTCAGTGAGAGAGAGTGGGAGAGTGAGTCAGTGAGAGTGAGTCAGTGAGAGTCTGTCAGTGAGTCATTCAGTGAGAGATAGTCAGTGAGAGTGAGTGAGTCAGTCAGTGGGAGAGTGAGTCAGTGAGAGTGAGTCAGAGAGTCAGTCAGAGAGTCAGTCAGTGAGAGTCAGTCAGTTAGGGTCAGTCAATCAGTGAGAGAGTCTGTCACTGAGAATGAGTCAGTCAGTGAGAGAGAGTGGGAGAGACTGTCAGTGAGAGTTTGTGAGAATCTGTCAGTGAGAGTTGTTCAGTGAGAGTGAGTCAGTGAGAGTGAGTAAGTGAGAGTGAGTCAGTGAGTCTGTCAGTGAGAGTGAGTCAGTCAGTTAGAGAGAGAGGGAGAGTCAGTCTGTGAGAGAGAGTGGAGGAGTCGGTCAGTGAGAGTATGTCAGTGAGAGTCTGACAGTGAGAGTCTGGCAGTAAGAGTTGGTCAGTGAGAGTAGGTCAGTGAGAGTCTGTCAGTAAGAGAGTCAGTGAGAGTCTGTCAGTGAGAGAGAGTGAGTCAATCATACCTCTCCAAAGGGTGCAGCATTCAGGAACTCTTCATCAGCAAAAGTATTTAGGTCACGAATGTAAGCAGCATCTTTCCCCAATGTCCATCTGAGCACTATCATCTCAAAATCATAAAACATTTGGATTCGCCAAAAGTATCCTTCCCTATCACCTTGATGTGGCAAAATCCAATAAAATAAATCACACGACTCCCAGTTGACACACTGCTCCTTTCCCAAGTTTTCCACGAGAACATCTTCCATCCGTGTGAGTCGAGGCAGGGTTATTAAATGACATTCAAGGACAATGGGTGCATCACTACATCTTTAAACAAACAGGTCTGTCACAAGAAGTTTGCTTATCATGGGAACGAAATCTGAAAGAAGATTTCACGTTAAAAAATAATGTTTCATCATTTTCATGTGACTGCGAATACAACTACGCAGCCCTCACAGATACTAACACAGGAGAATTAGAGCAATACATTTAATTAATACATTTTAATAAACCACAAATAATATGCAAACTTATGAATTCAGCAGTAAAATATTCAGTTAATATGATTAATACATTTCATTTCAAATGGAGAAAGCTCTGTTGGTGCATTGCATTAAATATAACAGAGAAGTGCATTTTTGTATGCATTTTTAATTAATTAATCATTAGAAATTCAATATCGTTTTGACATGCACTGTTAGTCTATAATCTAAATTACATTATTACATCAGTTTTATCCCTCTAACATGTAATTTAATAGTGATGCCACCTAAGTTGAACTCTACAATACAGACACATGCACATTTAAATTGCGTGTCAGTGCAGCTTCTATAGCTTAGCTGTTAATACTTTGATCTTCAGGATGCATAAACTGTCACGTTCTAATAACTTTTGTGACACTGAAATTACACGTTCTCATTGTCAATGGTTAGTGTTTCTTCATGGGCTATGATAGTGTCCAGGGTTGACCTTTGTTGTGGGTTTGACCTTTGCAGTGCTGGGAGAGGCTCTTACAAAGTAGGAGGTGGTTTAGGGATTGGATTAGAGCATTGCTTGTGTCATTCCAGTGAAGTATGAGGTCACCTAGGTTGATATTGTTGGTGTGTGAGAGTGAGCAGTGTGTTATCAGATCCCCTAAGTGATCACCGAAGGAGAGTATGTTACCTGGTGGGTGGTGGAGTGGGGTGACAGTTCAATGTTATGTTGTCTCTCATCCTTATGGTGGTGCTGAGATATTCAAATGTGTTGTAGGAGAAGGTGTTTGCTTTCCCCACGTTGATGTTCTTGTGGATAATGGTGATGCCTCCATTGTGGCGGCCCTTCCTGTCTTTCTTGATGATTGAGAATCCCGGTAGGACTAGTGTGTCCATGGTCAGGTATGAGGAATCATTTAGCCATGTTTCCGTGATGAATGCGATATCGGTGTTGTGGTTCAGGATGGTTTCCGCTAGTTCTGTTGCATGCTTGCTTGCAGATCTGTAGGTTATGAGCATGCATTTGGTTCTCGCTGCAGTTTTTGGGTCGTGAGGTGTTCTGTCAGGGAGGCTGGAAGGGACCAGATTGACAGGGAAGTCTCCAGCCAGACGCCACGATTGATCCGCTGCACCTGCCCTGTACCCGGCTACTACGCCGACGGGCAGCTCCTAGTGCCATTACGCACTCAAGACACCGCCTGCTCATAACGCTGACGTGGAACCCGGGTTAATCAAGATCGGGAACCGCTATCACGCTTCCCTGTCAATCTGGTCCCAGGTTAAGCCGGACCTGACCGAACCTCGGCATCAGAGGCTTCCAATATTAGGCATAAGAATTATGTCCTGATGATGATCTGTGTATCTAGCTAACAGATCGAAACGCCGTCGACCCCAATGACACCTTATACAAAACTGTATTTTTACTATTGATGTAAAGGTGTAGACTATGTTATGATGTACTATGACATTGTGCAAACTCTGGTACCTCAAACCTCACGCTTGTGCCTACAAGCCCTCTTGTTCTTTTGTTGTCACTGTATGTCAGTTGCACATGTGTAAGTCGGGTACAGGCTTGTGCCCCACATTGTGAACCGTTGTGTAACATTCTGTTCTAATTTTCGCAAGTAAAAACATTAGACCACTGTCCTGATGGACAAGTCTGGAACTTAATATAGCTACGACTGTGTCTATTATTCTCCTTGTATTCCTTCGAAATGGGACCACTGTTGTCTAAATAGCACATTTTGTGATAGTATTAATTATGTTGTCATTTTTACACTTTAACACTGTTTGGGCAAAATGTTAATTTCATCAGTGCCAATTTACCACCCAAATACGGCAATAAGAAACTGGAAGGTGACCAGTCAACTTTGCGAAGGGACTTCTACTGCAGGCAGCATGTGTCACTGAATTTTAAGTAACTTTTAATCAGTTTGAGTGTGAAGCAATACTTTTCTTAAAATCTGAAGATTATGCAGCAGATTATTATGCTGCAAATGTGGCAAATCCACAATTATGCATAAACCGCCACAGCTGCAAAATAGCATAATTACAGTTGCTTTACTACAAGTTAAAAGTGCTCCCTCCAGGCTCCTGTGCCTGGTGTTCATGGTAAGGAACAACTGCACACTAATATATAAACTGTGCTTTTTATCAATCAGCCAGGTAAACAGTGACGTTTCTTTGCTATTTTCTTGTCTGCTGGCCCAATTGAACATGTTCTCTGGTATTGAGCCGGTGGCGGGTTGAACAGAGAAATATTCTTATCCTACGACCATCTAATTAGCTATAATTAGCTATCACATACATTTTTTGGTTCATACGTACATTTCTTCACTGTGTGGGAGCAGACAAAGACGTTTAAACTTTCCAAATTTGTTGAAAGAGGTGGCAGTAAAAAGCCTATCACAGTGCAGCACAGAGCTGTGAAACTTGGAGACTCCAGTGCAGATGTAAACTTTCTCATCCCTTAGTTAAGTCAAGTCAAGTCAAGTCATAGAATTTATATAGCGCGATACATATCCAGAGGGTCTCAAGGCGCTTGAAGAGGGGTGGGGAGTTACTGGTCAAATATCCACGTTTTAAGTTGCTTTCTGAATGCTAGGTGGTTCTGGGTAAGGCGAAGGTGAGTGGGAAGTGAGTTCCAGGTTTTAGCTGCCAGGTAGGAAAAGGATCTACCTCCCATGGTGGTTTTGTTGATGCGAGGTACAGTGGCCAGGGCTTGGTTGGATGATCGTAGCTGGCGTGAGGGGGTGTAGAAGGACAGTCTTGTGTTGAGGCATTCTGGTCCGATTTCGTAGAGTGCTTTGTGTGCGTGGGTTAGGAGCCGAAAAGTGATCCTCTTGTTGACGGGGAGCCAGTGGAGGTTTTTCAGGTGACCGGAGATATGTTCTTTGCGCGGGATGTCTAATATGAGCCTGGCTGAGGCGTTCTGGATTCGTTGGAGTTTTTTCTGGAGTTTAGCGGTAGTACCGGCGTAGAGGGTGTTTCCATAGTCCAGTCGGCTCGTGACCAGAGCGTGGGTGACCGTTTTCCTAGTTTCGGTGGGGATCCAACGAAATGTTTTTTTGAGCATGCGAAGAATGTTGAAGCAGGATGAAGAGACGGCGTTGACTTGTCTATTCATTGAAAGTGAGGAATCCAGGATGACGCCCAGGTTCCGTGCGTGGTCCGTCGGTATGGGTGCTTTTCCTAGGGCTTCTGGCCACCAAGAGTCGTCCCAGGCGGAGGGGGAGGTACCTAAGATAAGGACTTCTGTTTTATCTGAGTTCAGTTTCAGACGGCTGTGTTTCATCCATTCGGCTACTTCTTTCATTCCTTCGTGTAGGTTAGTTTTGGCGGTGCTAGGGTCATTGGTGAGTGAAAGGATCAGTTGAGTGTCATCCGCGTAGGAGATGATGTTGAGGTTGTGTTGGCGTGCGATGGCAGCGAGGGGGCTCATGTATACGTTGAAGAGGGTGGGACTGAGTGAGGATCCTTGGGGTACGCCGCAGATGACTTCAGTGGCCTCTGAGATGAATGGTGGGAGGCGGACTCTCTGGGTTCTTCCGGTGAGGAACGAGGTGATCCATTCCAGTGCTTTTCCTTGAATTCCGATGTTTTTGAGGTGCTGTAGAAGGGTGCTATGGCAGACTGTGTCGAAGGCTGCGGAGAGGTCAAGGAGGATGAGGGCGACTGTGTCTCCGTTGTCCAGGAGAGTTCGAATGTCGTCTGTTGCTGCGATGAGGGCGGTTTCAGTGCTGTGTTTGGCTCGGAAGCCGGATTGTGATGAGTCGAGGGATTTGTTTGTTTCAAGGAAGGCGGCGAGCTGGTTGTTGACTGCTTTCTCGATGACTTTGGCCGGGAATGGAAGGAGCGAGATGGGGCGGTAGTTTTTGAGTTCGGTGGGGTCAGCTGTGGGTTTCTTCAGGAGGGCGCTGAGTTCGGCATGTTTCCAGCTTTCCGGGAAGGTGGCGGAGTTGAAGGAGCAGTTGATGACATCTCGGAGGTGTGGTGCTATGATGGAGTCTGCTTTGTTGAAGATGTGGTGAGGGCATGGGTCAGTTGGGGATCCTGAGTGGATGGAGTTCATCAGGCGGATGGTGTCCTCAGTGGAGATTGGGTTCCAGTCGTTGAGGGTGTTCAAGGGAGGTGGGGGTCCTGCAGGGGGTTGGGTGGGTTGGTCTTCGGGTTGGTTGTCGAAGCTGTTGTGGATGTCTGCAATTTTGTTGTGGAAGAAAGAGGCTAGGGAGTCGCAGAGGGCTTGGGAGGGGGTGATGTCGTTGGAGTTGGCCGTGGGATTGGTAAATTCCTTGACGATATTGAATAGTTCTTTGCTGTTGTGGGCGTTGTTATCTAGTCGGTCCTTGAAAGCGGCTTTCTTGGCTTTTCGGATCAGTTGGTGGTGTGAGCGGGTGGCGTTTTTGAAGGTTGCCTTGGTGCTGGCGGTTGGATCTTTTTTCCAGGCCTTCTCAAGGGAGCGGCAGAGTTTCTTGGATTTCTTAAGATCATCGTTAAACCAGGAGGCCTTTTTGCTGCCGAGTTTGTTTTGTCGTTTTTTCAGTGGTGCTAGGATGTTGGCGCTGTTGGATAACCATAGGGTGAGGTTGGAGGCGGCTTGATCGGGATTTGAGGAGTGGGCTGGGGGGTTAAGAAGAAGCGATGAGGAGATCTGGTCGATGGTGATTTTGTTCCAGTTTCTTTGCAGAGTTGGTTGGGGGTGGTTGTTGGGTTTGGGCTTGTTGTAGGTAAAGTGAACGCAGCTGTGGTCAGTCCAGAGGAGATTCGTGGTGTGACTGAAGGAGACATGATTGCTGGAGGTGAAGATGGGGTCGAGTGTATGACCTGCGATGTGGGTGGGGGAAGTGACAAGTTGTTTAAGTCCGAGGTTGGCGAGGTTGTCCAAAAGGGTGGTGGAGTTGCGGTCGTTGTGCTTTTCAAGGTGAAAGTTGAGGTCTCCCAGAAGGATGTAATCTTTGGAGGGGAGCGCGTGTGGAGTGATGAAATCCGTGATGTCCTCACTAAATTGAGCGCGGGGTCCTGGAGGTCTGTAAAGGAGGGTGCCTCTGAGTGTGGTCTTGGGGTCGATGTGGATTTGGAAGTGAAGGTGTTCGGAGTTGGCGAGATTGACGTCTGAGCTGGTTGAGATGCGGATGGATTTCTTATGGACGATAGCGATTCCTCCTCCTGTGTGGCCGGTACGGTCCTTGCGTATGATCTTATAGTCTTCAGGGATGGCAATGGTGATGTCTGGGGCGGAAGAGGCGTTCATCCATGTTTCTGTTAGGAAGGTGACGTCCGGTGAGATGGTGTCTAGTAGATTCCATAGGTCAATGGCGTGCCTGTGGACCGAACGTGTGTTGAGCAGGATGCATTGTAGGTTGTTGGGGTCGGATATCTGTGGTGTGATCGTAGCAGAGTTGCAGACGGTGCCGTAGTATTTGCAGGAGTTGCATGAGAAAAGTTCGTGGGTTTGTCCAGGAGCAGCTTGGATGCAGTTGGGGGAGCGGCCGGGGTTAAGGGCTAGGAGGCTGGTGGCATCGTAAGTGATGCGGGAGGGGTGGAGGGTGCAAGGGGCAGGGGGTCTGGCGCGGGGCGCGGTCCAGGCGCGGACGGGCGTAGACGGGCTTACCTTTGGCGCACCTTCGGCGCGAGTGGGGCGCGGTCGCTGCGCGTGAACGCTGCGCGCGGGAGCAACTGTCATATATGGATAGTGGAGGGGGAGGGGCGAGGGCGGCTCAGCTGGGAGACGGGGCGGGCTCACGGGGACGACAACAACAAACAAAATGGAGGCGGAGGGGGGGGCACAGCGGAGCGCTAGGGGCAAACGCGCAAACCGAGTAAAAACAACAGTATTAAATAATAAAAGTGCAAATGAAGCAAAGCGGCAACCAGGCAGACAGCAGGCAATACTAATTGGCAATAACAATAGCAATAGCAATGCAGCACAACGATACCGAATGCCTTCAAGGGACACTGGGAGCGACCACTCAGCCCGAGTGAGAGGAGCGAGTCACGGCGCCTTCAGGTAGGGGAGCGCTGTTTCTAGTCAGTGGGAGGGCGGCTCAGCTGGGAGGCGGGGCGGGCTCACGAGGACGACAACAACAAACAAAATGGAGGCGGAGGGGGGAGCACAGCGGAGCGCTAGGGGCAAACGCGCAAACCGAGTAAAAACAACAGTATTAAATAATAAAAGTGCAAATGAAGCAAAGCGGCAACCAGGCAGACAGCAGGCAATACTAATTGGCAATAGCAATAGCAATAGCAATGCAGCACAACGATACCGAATGCCTTCAAGGGACACTGGGAGCGACCACTCAGCCCGAGTGAGAGGAGCGAGTCACGGCGCCTTCAGGTAGGGGAGCGCTGTTTCTAGTCAGTGGGAGGGCGGCTCAGCTGGGAGGCGGGGCGGGCTCACGAGGACGACAACAACAAACAAAATGGAGGCGGAGGGGGGAGCACAGCGGAGCGCTAGGGGCAAACGCGCAAACCGAGTAAAAACAACAGTATTAAATAATAAAAGTGCAAATGAAGCAAAGCGGCAACCAGGCAGACAGCAGGCAATACTAATTGGCAATAGCAATAGCAGTAGCAATGCAGCACAACGATACCAAATGCCTTCAAGGGACACTGGGAGCGACCACTCAGCCCGAGTGAGAGGAGCGAGTCTACTAGCAGCCAGATTCATCAAACCAAAATCCGCTCGCAAAGGGGCAGATTCTCAGAATCTGCCACTTTGCGAGGGGTATTTTTGCATTTGGGATGCATCATCCCAAATGCAAAAATCACAATTTTAGAAATCGCTACAATGCGATTATTTGCATTTAAGGAATCTCAATTTGAGATTCCTTAAATGCAATGCATGAACCATTTCAAAATTGCGAATTTACCGCGAAGTCTAACTACGTGGTAAGTAGCAAAAACGTAGAAAAATGCACTTTAGTGCATTTTACTGAGTTGTATGTTACACACACACACGTCCTTGGGACATGTGTGTGCGCAACACCAGTGTACATTACCATTTCAGGGGTGCAACAGGGCGTCCTTTGGACACCCTGGCACCCTTGAAATTGCTTCCTTATTTGCGATTCGCTAATTGCTAATCGCAAATAAGGAATTACTCCCCATTCATTCCTATGGGCCTTTAGGCCCTTAGGAATGAATGGGAAAGCCATTCCTTATTTGCGATGCGCAATTAGCGAATCGCAAATAAGGAAGCAGTAGAAATCGCAAAAAATATTGTGATTTCTACATGCATCCTGTTTTGCGAGTCTTTAATAGCGATTCCTTAAAATTCGCTATTAAGGACTCGCAAAACATGACTTTGATAAATCTGGGGGTATGTCCCCATTGCGTCTGCCGCCCTGCATGGAAACACATGACTAAATTCGCCCATCGTTCACGCTGCTGAGGTGATGGAACTACCTTGTGCACCAACCACTATTGCTTTGAGTCATGCAAGCGCCAGCGCTGTGCTAAAGTACATTTACGCCACGGTGTCCGCCTTGTGAGGGCCTGTTTTATTTTACTCACTGGGTAACGCAAAGCTATTGCCATTACATTGTTAACCCTAATGGTGTAACACAATGTGTCTCAAGATGGCAGAAAAGCTGTAATTTAGGTTAGGGGTACACCACGGTAATGTTGGTGTATCTGTGATGACTGTGATGGAGGCTGTCAGCCGTGAGACCTGGTGATACTGATGTAGGATGATCTCCAGGGAGAACATCAGAAGTGAAGATTTCTGTTCATGGCTAGTGTGGTGTTGTGTTCTCTCTCTGTTTTTTCTGGTCTAATTACTGGCTTTTGCTTCACCCTTGTATCAGGGTGTTGAAGAACCTATTCCCATCATTTTAGGTTGAGCCTGGGCAGCGCATGCGCTGCTCTGCGAGCCATGCTGTATTGGAATATGTACTTGAAGCTCCGCCCATATTATTCATTTGCATGTGCCACTTTCCTTCGTAAATGCTCGCTTCTGATTCGTTATTATGCTTTTTAGTCCCTAATTAGTACCGCCTTGTATTTATTTGTAACCTCTCATGAGGACTGGCCCTTATACTTCGGCTGTCTGTAAGCAATATTTTTTATAATAAGGTTCTCTTCCTGCAGGAGGGTCAATGTTTTGGAATGTAATAGGTCTCCTATTTACGCAAGTTTGAGCAATTGGCATTGTAAATGATTATGCCTTTTAATTATGTTTTAAAAACCAAAACATAAAAAAGGCATTGTCATTTACAATGCCAATAGCTCAAACTCGCGTAAATGCAAGATCTATTTGCATTGCATTGTTTGGATATTGGTAAGGTGAGCTGGTGGCCTGGTCATTCTGGTTGGAATGGAGTTTCTCCACAGATGTGGGATAACCTGTCAGGTTGTAAGAATTACCTAGCTTCGCTGCCTTGCTCGGAGACAACGAGGATCTTGTTCTTTTGGCCCCAAAGCTTTGTAATTCAGAGGCATTGTGGACCAGCTCTGTGTCTGTCTTAGCTCGTCTTGGGAGTTTGCTGCTGCATATATGGGGGTGGGGGTCATGGGAAGGATTCGGACATATGATTATGTTCATAGAGATATTATTGAGACCCTGTTCTACTTTCTCCAGTTGGTTTTCCTTGCAAGTTAGTCGCTCATCTAGCTTTTTTGCCGCTACAAGGCTGTAGTGCTCTGAGGACGTTGTTCAGTGTCAACTTTGGTGGGGTTGGGGGTGTGGGAGGTGAGTTGGACAGGATCACCTGGGCTGTGATAGATGTTGTGTTGCTATTAGGCCCTGTACTGGTGTAAGAATTTGGCCCACAGGTTGTTGGTAAATTTAAGCTCAGCATGTAGGTTTGCAGGAGAAGTCTAGATGCCACATGGATGCCTCTTGCTGTGGATGACCTGGCTGTATTTTTTGGTTGAACAGTGTGGAAGAGTGGCTTTCCCTTCTTTGTGGGTGAGGATGCTGTAGAGATCTTGGTCTCCCTTTTAGTTGCATTGTTGACCCTGTCAGGCTTTATGTTGGGTTAAGTGAATCCTAGAGGGGTTCCTATCACCTGCTCTTCGCTGGGAGTATGGTGATTTTTGGGCACTGTCCCACTTCCTGTAGTGGAGTAGTTGTTCCTTGGGCGTAGAGGGTTGTTTGTCAAAGGGTCTGGTTAGAGTCTCTGTGGGCTGTGCAGATATCAGGACTACGATTGCCGATGAGTGTAGATCTGTGGGCGGTGTTGGTAAGTTTAAGGCAGTGGATCTGGCAGGGTGTGAGGTTGGTGACTTGAAGTTTTGCTTGGATGACTACTTGCCTTTTCAGGTCACTAAAAAGTGAGCCAAACACTTGAAGTTCATTGTCTGCTGTTCGGATGAGGATGTTGCTGTTTTTATAGATTGAGCTGGTAGCTTTTGCTTTGAGTAAGCGGGAGGGTGATATATGTTTGAGGCCATAGGGGATGTAGTGTGAGGCTTCGAATGTAATTAGGGAGAAAAATGCATTCCCCCATTTAGCTGTGTGTATTGAGTGGAAGATTAGATCGACCTTAATGGCTCCTTTTGAGAAGCAAAAATACGAGTCAGAGGTGAGAGTTTCAGGGTTGCTCCTTAGAATATTGTTTGATTTTTTTGCTACATATTTGATAGGTCAGGTGGGCAGTTGTTTCTGAGTGAGTTAATTCCTGAAGGGGATAGAGTGGGAAGAAATTAATTATTGTGGTCCAACATCTTCCTTTGTTTGTGAGGTCAGCCATAATGAGGACTTTTACCTGCAGATGGCCATAGTGGGGTATGATTCTGAGGGATAGCGAAATGTTTGGGGAGCTGATTCAGGAGTGGGTAGGGGTTTTGACTGCTCCTCAATTAGCTATTTAGATTGAAACAGGCAGGGTGTTGTTCTGACCGGGTTTTTGTTCCCTTTTTGAGTGAAGGTGACTTTAGCCTACCATCATTCTAATAGAGGGATTAGAGCCTTAGATTTGGCCTATTTACAAGATGTTTGACATAATTCCCTATTCCTTTCTCTATTCTAGGGCCCATAAGTTTATGTTAGGGGATAGATTCCTTAGTATTAGTATTATTCCGTCCTTTTGTAAGGTTACTAGTATATTCCTGTTAGACTTATTCATCTTTATGCTTACTTCGGGCCTTGTAGGCCTCGAACGGGAGAGACGCCATCTTTCTTTCTGCTTCGGCTGCTTGAGATGCTTTTAGGTCAAATGTAATGTTTTAGTTATAAGGTGTTGTTCGCTTGGAGAGAACCGGCTCGGGCTGGCCCATATCGAAAGACTGTATTTTTCTTCGTGTCGAAGACATAACATCAGGCCGGCCGGCTGAGAACGTGTCCTTGGCACGGAGTGGTACAAGAATTTGGTGGGCGGCAGGTTACTGGCTGGAAATTTCCATGCATGAACAAGGTTCTATATTAGCGAAAGTACAGAGGAGGAGGAGGGTTCGTTCAGTCAGTTAGTAGACGGCAGCTAGTCGTTAGCATTATTGCAGTTAATCAACTTAAAGCAGACAGTCGCCATTTTGAAGTCCGAAAATACCAAAGACTGGTAATCTCTCAGAAAGATAGAAGTTACTTTAGTTGGAGCAGCTGGCGAGCTTTGATGCTAAGATCAGAGCATGCAGAGTGAAGAGGTTAGCAGAGCGAACGAATACTAGAGCGGCAGTAACTGATTTATAAGATCGAAGTCGGAAGGTGAAGATAGTCCGTGATCAAGAGGAGTTGTGCAGAACGACGAGAGTGAGACAGACGAAACAGAGAACAAGAGAGAGGTTCCAGTGACTTGGAGGGGAGCAGAGGAGACAGAGCATAGCGGTGTAGACGTGTATCCGTGACTGCAGGGGTGATCCTAAGATGAGCCAAGGCATAGACGAGAAGGGAACCCAGATGACCACTGAGTCCAGACTTCGTACTCATAAGGTGACGTCGACCCTTTCTTATTAGCGTGCACACACATTCTAATTCTTTCCTTTGCTTTCCAGGATATATGTTTTATTGCAGTATTATATTATTGCTATAATTTGCTATTGTGTAATAAAGGGACCCCAGTTCTTAGTGAACCATTGTGTAACTGTTGTTTTTATGGTAAAGTTAACCTTTCTTCTAGTCAGATGCTGTTATGTGGACGGATGCGTTTCCCGTCCTGGTAAGTGGTAACTGAGCAAGGGAACAGGGAGCACTTATATTTATTTATTTATTTATTTAAACTTTTACCGCGCACAGCTACCCACAGTGGGTTTCCCGGCGCTATCAGAGAATAACCTTTGCATATTGTAATTTGGCCATTCTTGTGTGAGAGGATTGAACTGTCTATCTATCACATAACCTATATTATTGTATGCCAGTGGTATATAGTGAAACTTCCCCCCAGAGAGAGAGAGAGAGTTAAAGGTATCAATAGGACAGTGATCGCCGTTGTGTAGCGGCGTTAGAGAGAGAGCACCGGGAGGACACGGTGTGCATACCCACAGGATTGTGGCTTGACAGAGAGAGAGAGCACCGGGAGGACACGGTGTGTATACCCACAGGATTGTGGCTTGCGTGAGCACTGTTTGAGGTCATTGTGTAATGGTAAGTGATCAGAACTGCCCCCTTCACTATGAGGAGGAGGGTAGCATAGTCTGGGCCTGAGTTGCCGCAAGACTATAAGGTATGAGTGTGATGTGGAATATGGAATTCCTTAGTAATCAGTGAGTATTTCTAGTAATCCCTATAGATTTAGTGGTGTTTTTGATGATATAAGCTTGTATATTGCTAATTCCCCATCCCCAGGCAGGTACCCAGGTACCATGGTAAGTAAGTCCTGAGGAGGGAGGTGGTTACGTTTCGGCGGGGTTGGTGGTGTCTTGGTGAGCTGATTCTATCTGGTCCGAAAATCCGGTCGTTACAGGTGTTTAGCTGGTTATGCCTATTTCAACATGGCTGCCTCGGTTTGAGGCATTGTCCTTATTGGAGGAGAGAGTCCAGTCCTCTCTCAGTTTTGTTTACCATATACAAGTCAGTCATGCTCATGCACCAGTCGCAACCATGTAGCAGAATGGCCAAGCAAGGTACCCTAAATATGAGAACAAGAAAGCAACCCCAGACTGGTTGAGACTCACTAGGCCTCATCAGTGAAGTACAGCTTGATTCCTATGGCACAGTGAGCCCAAAACTCTCTTCTGGAAATAACCATTGTACTTAGGGGTGCCCCACTGAGGAACACAAAATGATGGTGGGAGAAATAATTAAATTAATCTCAGTCATTGGTAATTACTCAGGCTCATTCTAGATAATAGTTTTTGTGCTGTCCATCTCGCTTTAGACAATCCCAGCCATGTGCAAACTAGCCCTGTTTTTGTTTCATTAGGGAGAGTACAGCTCAAACCGCCAGGCAAGGTTCTTTCCAACTGAGACTACAAGCAACCCAAGACTGGTTCCTGCCTATTTAGGATTCAGCAGTGAGGTATAGCTTGATTTCTAGAGAGTAGGGAACCAGTATCGGCTGAACTGTTCCTGTTGAACAAGCCCAAGACTGGTTTATACAGGGGCGGTTCCTCCGCTTAGGAGGAGAAGCGTCGCCCCACTGCTCTTGGAGCAGTAAAAAAGGGAAAAATAAAATGATAATAACACTGTCATTATCATTAAATTTTTCATTGATTTGGGACTGGGTTAGAGCATGGCAGGGCTGGTGGCTCAGGGAGGAGGAGTGGTTTGTTCACACTAAGTTCGCATGACTACTTGGCTGGCCGTCTTGGGCCGGCAAAGCAGTCATGCACACTTTGCATGTTCCCCACCAGGCTGTAATGCACTGCCTGGTGGATAGATGCACAGGCTCCCTGTCCCTGTCTAAGCGCCGATCCACAGCGCTCAGACCAATCACTACACTGCATTGCAGCATTACCATTGGCTTAGGGGAGCCTGTGCGCTTTCTGCTTCTTCCAGACTGGAAGCAGGAAGAGAAGCAGAGATGATGAGGAGAGATGGCAGAAAAGGTATGTTTTAAGAATATAATTTTTTTCAACCCCCCGTCTTCCCTGCCCTGCCACCCCTGTTCCCTACAAGCCACCACTGAATTTATACATGCCCAGTCTTGAGTAGCAGAATGGCTGAAAGCTGATGAACGAGAATGCAGCCCCAATGGTTGCCAGCTGCTGAGATTAATTGAACCATTTCTTCCATCACTTTTTGCAGTAGACACCCTTAGTGCGATGAGGCTTAGGAAATGCCCAGACGTGGGTCCAGATCTCAATGTGCTTAGAGGTATAAAGCTATGTGTGAAGTCCTACTGCCAATTGGAACCAGGCACAAAGAAGGGGCAGGTGGAATATCGTGTGATGTACCTAAGCATAAGATGTGTAATTACTATGAAAGTACAAACTTTAAGTGTCTTACTCTTCGACAGTTGTCCTTGACTTGAAGTTTGTACTGGAGGCTGTACCTTGAGAGCGATTTCATTACAAGAACGGAGGTTACATTATGCAATGTATTATATTGCAGTCTCCAAGCAGCCGCATATGTCACAATAAAAAGGTTCCAAAGAGAACATTCAAACAAGGTAAATGATATGGCATGACAACAATCTGCCTCTTTTAAATGCTGCTCCGAGCAGACAAGTAACTCCTGTACTAGCTCTTGCCTGATTTTAAATCTGATGTTTTATATCATTTATTTGTATGATTCTTTATTGGATTTCATGTTTTGTGTACCTTTTGTGGGCTAACCCCCCTCCTTCCCCTGTCATTTTCCTTTACCGTTCTCCAATTTATGGAGATCCCCCTTGTATTCGCTTTAATTTGATGTTCTTTCTAGACCCGATTTCTTACAGGTGCCGACTTTCAGGTGAGTTTGTTTTCCACTTACTTTTGGACTTAAGCCTCATTCTGCTAGACTCCTTTTCGCGGCTTAGGCGATTGCCAAGATTTGCCTCTTCCGATGCGCTTGTACCCTGGAGGAGCTCTCTGGCCACAGTGCGCCGCAATCCGATATCGGATCGGCATCGGGAGAAGGACCCTTCTTTCCCCGATGCGATCCCTACACAACGCGGGCCGATTCAGAGGAAAGTCCCCTGGCAGCAAGCGCGTCACGCGCTAGGGCTGCCTAGGGTCTTTCCTCCAATACCGTGTCTGGTCTTGGGCCTGGGGGATTGCTTTGATGCATCCCCATGACAACAAGGCTCGCGGTCGACAGTTTACTGCAAAGCTGTTGTCGAAAGGTCTTTTCTCCTCGTTTTGTTTCACCGGAGCTCATATTTAACTTATATTTGACTCGTTTTTTATGTCGATTTAAAAAGAAGAAAAAAAAAGGAAAAAGAGGGTTTAATATCCTAAACAAAGAAAATTACACAGACAATATTATTTATCTATACAATAATAATACTTACAATTGATAAACATAGAGCATATTAAGAATACATAGGGCAAGTAAACAAGTCCTTTTTCTCAGATTTATATATTTTTTCTTAAAGGCCATTGGGGGGGTTAAGATATATCTGACTCTGACTCTGAGCAAGCCAGTGCATCCTTCCCTACCTTTGATAATGAGAGCTTCAGATTAATGCTCGAAAAGGAAATGAGATCATGTATGTTGGAGACCCTTGGCCAGGTCATCCCCAACAAAAGACCACTTCCATCTCAAGGGGAATTTCAAATGGAGCACCTGATTTGAGGGGCAAACAAATCAAGAAACTTAATAATATTGAAATGTGTACGCCTATGAGCAATGAAGGTCCTAGCACCTCTTCTCATGCGGGAGGTTTTAACACCTCATATGTAATTGGAGGTCCTCGCACCTCAACTTCAAACAGTGTCCTTAGCGGCACAACAAAGGAAGGTGCCCTTCGCGGCGCGAATAATTCGGATGCCCATAGTGGCACAGTATCTAATAGTGCTCGAGATAATATCAGACATGATCAATATGCTCTTAATGACAACCCTTTAGATGTACCAGATGAGTACATTTTAGATCTAGACGATGATGAGGATGAGTTTTTCAACATGGAGGAGGATTTTCTTCCTTCCTCAAAAGACAACATTCTAGACCCCTTGGGAGAAGAAATGTTCTCCCCTTTTTATTTGCAACATCCTAGATCTTCACATTGGTCACCACAGGACCACGTTTCTAAATTGATATAGAAACGGCTTCGCAACCTACTGGAAAGAGACACCAAATATATACTTAGAGTGGAATGCTCAAGACCCACCATCGAAGACAAGACATGTCAAACTCCTAATCTTGACCCAGAGCTCATTAAATTTCTATTTAAACTCGGTCGTGAGCCGAGAAAAGGGTTAGAGAAATCATTTAAAGGTTGCCAGGACCGTCTTCTAGATGTCCTTGGTCCCCTAACAAGAATCCTTGACTCAGCTGAGGAGTGCCAAATCCAGGGGACTCCCCTTGATGTTAACCTTATTAGAGGCTGGAGTCAAAGGGCAATAATTCTCTAAGGGAACGCAAATGCTATTATTAATGCTGAAAGGCGTAGATTGATCCTCTATAAGATTGACCCCAAACTTTCCGATATGGCCGACAAAGAGCAATCCTCATACCCAAAAGGTCTTCTTTTCGGAGAAGAATTAATAAAGTCTCTTGGGACATATGTATCGACCTTTACAGTCCTAGACAAGGCACAACAGAACATGAAAAGAGTTTTTAATAATAACCTTTTTGGAAGGGCTGGGAGAAGGGGGCCTTTCTTCTGGTCGATTTAATCAGAGGCCCTAACAACGATACCGCACCTTTGGTCGGAGATACCAGCAATACAGCGGATCCACCTTCTACCCCCAGCGTGGGAGAGGAACTCGTAGTTGAAGAGGATCTAGATCCCGTGGAGCATTTAACTCCAATCCAACAAGTAAGTGCTCCCTCCTCCCCTACCCCTTCTATCCCCTTAAAGGTGGGAGACAGACTCAAACTTTTTTTTCCAAAACTGGAAATTGATAACTCAAGCCCCTTGGTTACTGAACACAGTCAAGGGTTTCATGATAGATTTTGTTCAAGTTCCCTTTCTATCATCCTTTCCAAAAGACATTCCTCTCTCTTTCGAGAAGCAAAAAATAGTAGAAGAGGAAATCTCCTCTATGCTCAAGAAGGGTGCCATAATAGAAGTTCCCTTGGACACCTTAACTTTCATAAGTACATTATTCCTCGTAGAGAAAAAGGGAAAAGGCTGGAGGCCGGTGATAAATCTGAAAAGTCTCAGCAAATTTCTAGTCTACAGACATTTCAAGATGGAGGGTATCCATCTTCTGAGAGACCTTCTCTCAAAAGAAGACTGGCTGGTCAAACTGGATTTAAAGGATGCGTATTTCACGATTCCTATGGCCGTAATTCATCAACCTTTTCTCCAATTTATGTGGAAAAATCACCTTTATCAGTTCCAGGCACTTGCGTTCGGACTTTCATCTGCCCCTTTGTGTTTTACCAAGGTGATGAGATTGGTCGCCTCTTTTCTGAGAGAAAGAGGTATTCGCCTTATCATTTATCTCGACGACATTCTGATAATGTCTCAAGACCTCCGACAGATCCTCCTAGACCTAGAGACAGTAATGAATCTTTTAGAGGGTCTAGGTTTCATTATAAACAATGAAACGTCTATTCTGACTCCCTAAAAATCACTAGAGTTCCTCGGTTTCACCCTGGATACCTCCAAGTGTCTCCTCCTCCTTCCTTCAACGAAAATATCAAAGATCAAGAAAGAAATAAGACATATTTTGAGACAAACAGACCTTCCACTGAGGGATCTAGCCAGACTCTTGGGGCTTCTTTCTTCTTCTATTGTGGCGATTTTTCCAGGCCCACTGAACTATCGGGCCTTACAAAGGATAAAAGGAAGGGCTCTGAGATCTGGCCTCTGGTACGAAGATCGGAGTTCCCTAGATCAGGAAGCCAAATCAGAACTAGTCTGGTGGTTGGACAACCTAGAAGCCTGGAATGGCAAGGCGAAATTTGGTTCGGAACCAGATTTTATTCTGGAATCCGATGCTTCCCTCCATTGTTGGGGCGCATGCCTTTTGGACCAGAAGACGGGAGGGATTTGGTCTCAGGAAGAATCATCTCACCACATTGAGAAGTGTGGCTCAATGGTTAGAGCGGCAGACCCTGATGCAGAGGTCTGGCCTGGGACCAGGGTTCAATTCCCTGCCTCGGCGGGTCTTGGGCTCAAAATTCCACGGACCTAATAATTCTCGCCTTGGTGCCTATTCCAATCATGGAGTCCCACTCTGCAACTCTGGGCAATAGCTTGCTTAATCTCCAAAACTGCCCCCACAACGCTAAAGGATGCCTGGCCTCCACCTTGGGGGTGCCCAGGAGTGGGTGCCTCACAGGGAAAGCCAGGATGAGTTCCACAGCGGTATTCGTACAAGCGCCTTGAGATCCTTGCGGGTGAGTAGTGCGCTATACAAGTATCAATTTTTACATTTACCACATCAACTTCCTGGAACTTACGGCTGGCCTTTATGCTCTTATGAGCTTCAAACATTCCCTCCAGGGGAGATCGGTCATTTTAAAGATGAACAACATGTCTGCTGTAGCTTACAGCAATCTTCTGGGCGGTACAAAATCTGCCGATCTTTCCAAACTAGCCAGGAAACTCTGGATGTTCTGTCTAGAACACAAAATTGCACTCAGAGCTGAATACTTTCCAGGGAAATCGAACATGTTTGCCGATTGGAATTCCAGATTCCTATTGGATCACAGCGATTGGAAACTCAATCCACTTGTCTTCAATTCCCTGAACAAGATCTGGGTCCCTTTCGAGATAGACCTTTTTGCGAGCCGTCTTATGTATCAACTAGAAAATTATTTCAGCTGGATGCCGGATCCTGGCGCTCTAGCAGTGAATGCCTTCCTCCAACCTTGGTCAGGAATCAACACATATGCCTTTCCTCCCTTTGCCATGATCCAGAGAGTCCTACAGAAAGTGAGGCAGCAAGGGTGCTCCCTGGTCCTGATAACTCCGTTTTGGCCATCCCAAGCATGGTTCCCCACCACTCTAGAACTAGCATGCGACATTCCCTTTTTAATCTCTTTCCTAGAGAATCTCCTCACAGACGTAAACGGAGATTCTCATCTCCTAACTCAGTCGGGGAGTTTGAACCTTCTTGCCTGGAGAGAGTCAGGAGATCTAACAAAATCTCAGGACTTTTGTCTTCAGCTGCAACTCTCCTTAGAGAGTCCTGGACACCAGGTACCCACTACAGATACAATAACATTTGAAAATCCTGGGTACGTTGGTGCCTGGAAAGGAATTTACATTCCCTTCAGGCACCTATCGTTAATGTGGTGAACTTTCTGGTTGAATCATTTGATAAAGGTTTAAGTTATAGATCTATTAATCGCTATAGATCCGCTATTTCTGCTGGTCATGTACTTGTCAACGGAAAAACTGTGGGTAAAAATGTTATTGTTTGCAGAGTCATGAAGAGTATTCATTTGAATAGACCCCCAAAACCCTAAATATGATACCCTATGGGATGTGAACTTGATTCTGGATCTTTTCAAGTCATGGCCTGAAAATCCCCTTTTGAATAGAAAACTCCTCTCCATCAAACTAGCAACTCTTCTTTGTCTTATTTCTTGTTGTAGAGTCTCTGATGTCAAAGCCCTAGAGATCTCTAATAGATCTTATAACTTATTTGGTGTCAAATTCGAGGTTTATAGAAGACCCAAAACCATGTCTGACTCTATCTTCTATCCTTGTTTCGATCCTTGCTCAAAACTTTGCGTGGTCGAGTGTATGAAAGCATATGATCAAAGAATTTCCAGTTTATGTCGTTTTGATGAAAAACAACTTTTTTTTCTTTTTTAAATGTCTTTATTGCATTTCAATTGGAAGTACATCAATCTGCAATCGCAATCCCCTTCGAAGACCCCCCTCCCCCCATCTGACTTCAGCCGACAACCGTCATACATCCAGCTCGATAACATTAGTTTGATCTTTAGTATACCCAGCCATTTAGCCAACAACCCATATAAAGGACAGGCGGCGTTTCACCACATCTATTTATCTTATGGTCAGTAGAAGACTCCGTGACAGGTGCGTGACCACAACACAAAAGTGACTGTTAAATTTGTCCCAGTCCCTCCAGACAGCCCATCACCCCACTCCCTGTGATGTTGTGGGTGCGTCGGTATCTCTCTTGTTCGTCAAGTATGTGTGGTATAAGCTCCAGAAATTTTTGGGCTTGCTGGTGGGGGGCTGCAGTTTGCTATAGTTTTCAGATTGGGTACAGCAATATAGCATGTCGTGCGCCAAGCGTTTTAGCGTTGGCAGTGGGCCTCTCATCCAGCAGCAAGCCAGCACTCTGCGGGCCATCAGTAGTCCCATATCAACCAGTCGTCTAACTGCTCTGGGTAGCTTTTTAGTGTAACCCAATATGGCGACTAGGAGATCCGGTGCAATCTCAACCTCCGTTTGTTCGCTTATTTCAGCGAAGATTTTCTCCCAGAAACCCCAAACACCTGGACATCGCCAAGCAAGGTGCAGAAAATCCGCCTAAGGGGCGCTGCACCTCTCACAGCCCTCCGAGTCCCGCAGTCCAAATTTGTGGAGTCGTGCGGGGGTATAGTACACTCGGTTTAAGAACTTGAAGTGGACTAGTCTATGTCTGCCATTTAGTGAGACCTTCTTAGTGACTGTGCAGCAGTAGCGCCATGTGTCATCGTCTAGTAGTAGGCCTAAGTCAGTCTGCCACGCCAGTCGTGCTTTGGTGTATGGGTACCGTGTAGACGTTTGTGTGAGCTTGTATAGGCTAGACAGCGACCCCCTGGGTGATGTGGTTTTGAGTACATATGTAAGCTCAGGGACCTCTGGGGGTTCCTCCATGTCCCTACCCAATAAGTCGCCCAAAGCGCTGCGCACCCTATGGAACTGAAAACGCGTCAGTAGTGGGGGCGCTTCGTTGGAACCCAGGGCTTGCTCCCACGACTTCACAACTCCGTCTGCAAACAAGTCCCCCGCCGTGTTAATGTTCAGGTTGTGTAGAGCCTCAATCACCCCCTTCTCCGTGAGCGGCAGGAGCCACCTAGCCCAGTCAACTGGCATCGCTGGTGAGTACAGAAATGCTCCTCCCTGCATCCGCAAGAGGCTATGCCATGCGTGATTGGTGGCTTTTAAAGAATCAAGTATGCCTGTTCTGCGATCCATCACCCGGAATATAGTGTGATGGAGTGTATCTGGTTGTGCAAAGATGGTCTCCATGCGAACATGAGGTATGTTTCTGTCTCCGTGTAGCCATGTGTGCAAATGTGACGCCTGCGCTGCTCTGTAGTATGCTTCCATGTCCGGGGCTCCCAACCCGCCCAGTGTGTAAGGCATAATAAGTGTCGTCCATCGGACGCGTGGCTGACCGCCCGCCCAGGCTAGCTTTGTCATCTGTTGTTGTAGTCGTGCAAAAAATGATTTGGGGAGGAATATTGGTAAAGTAAGGAACAGGAACAAGAACCTCGGGAGCATGACCATTTTCATTAAAGACATGCGCCCCATCAGGGATAGCGGAAGTTTTCTCCATTTCACCACATCGTCTTCCAACCTACTAACCGCAGTGCCATAGTTGTCCCTAAAGAGGATTTCCGAGTCTGTGTGCAAATGTATCCCTAGATATCGGATCGTATCTGTGGGCCATTGGATAGTGTATTTCATTTGCATTTGTTGCGTGAGGGGCGTAAGTGGAAAGGCAAGTGACTTGGTCCAGTTGACTCTTAGACCTGAGAGCGCCCCAAAGCGTACCACCTCCCTAAGTACTGATGATAAGTTGTTATCTGGGTCGCGGATGTACAACAAGGCGTCATCGGCATACATCGAAACTATAATCCTGTAACCCGGGAAGGCTATTCCTTCGCCTCCGTGGTATTTCCGCAGTGCACAGGCTAGCGGTTCAGCCACCAGGGCATATAGGAGGGGCGAGAGGGGACACCCCTGTTTGGTACCTCTGCTAATGGGAAATGGATCCGTGACCAGGTCCCCTATACTGAGCCTCACTCTCGGTCCATGGTACAGCGCCCCCAGCATTTGCAGAAAAGGCTGTCCCAAGCCCATGCGTTGCAGCACCATACGCATGAAGGGCCACTCCACGGAATCATAGGCTTTCTCCATATCGAGGAAAACGGCCAGTGCCTTTCTATCCGGTCTGACATGTTGGATCACTCCCAAGACCGAGCGTATGTTATAGACTAGGTTTCTGCCAGGGACAAACCCCGCATGGTCCGGGGCTACCAGTCCGTCAACTAGCAGGGCCAATCGAGTGGCTAGGACCTTGGCAAACAGCTTGGTATCAACATTGAGCAGCGACAGGGGTCTGTATGAACTGCACTCCTATTGTGGCTTTCCCGGCTTCAATATAGTAACCAAGAGGGCCTCCCTCATTGAGTGCGACATGCTGCCCTCTACAAATATGTCGTCAAAGAGGGTTGAAAGGTGTGGTATCAGTTGATCTTTGAATGTTTTGTAGAAGCCCGCCGTAAGGCCGTCAGCTCCTGGTGCACTGCCCGATTTCATACTAGCTAGCGAGTCTAAAATCTTGTCCTTCTCTATCGGTTGCATAAGAAATTCCCTTTCATGTTTGGGTAGCGAGGGGATGTCTATATGACTTAGATAGTCAACAATTTCCTCTTCCATATCGACCACCTTCGAGGAATACAAATCCGCCTAGTAAGATTTGAAGGTCTCAGCTATTTCTCTCTCATCTGTTGTGGATATTCCCGCAGCGGTGTGAACCATAGGAGTATGATGGCGCCGCGCGCCCCCTTCATAAGGTTGGCCAACACAGCGCTCGGTCGCTCCCCCTCACCATACACCTGAGCCGTGGAGTATTTGCTCATGTGTCGGATCTCCCTGTCCGCCTCCTCGTGATACTCCGCCAGTAGTGTCTTAATTTCTGCGCTCGCAGCGTCATCTGTGAAGAGACGCTGTCTGCACTCCAATTCTCCTAGTTTTTCCTCAAGGTCAGCCAATCTCCTCCTGATTGCTTTGAGTATGCCCGAGTGCTTTGCCATCGCTACTCCTCTAATATAAACCGTAAAGGCCTCCCAGACTACTTGGAAGCTCTCAACGGAGCCTATATTTTTTTCAAAAAACAAGTCTATGGCCTCGGCCAGCGCTCCCTAAACACTGGGTCTAGTAGCGCGTTAGGTGGGAACCTCCAGGTAAATGGCGGTATGAGTTTGCCAGGTATACAAATTTCCATAAGAACTGGTGAGTGGTCAGACAGGGTACTAGGCAAGACCCTGCAGTCCCTTACTCGGTTCAGAAGGGAGGAGGAAGCAAGCAGGTAATCTATCCTAGTTTGGATATTATGAAATGCAGAGAAGTGCGTGTACCCTCCCTGTTGCGGATTCCTGGACCGCCATACATCTCCCAGATCCAGGCAGGTGATTGCGCTCTGCAGCTCTAAAGCGGCAGCCTCAGGTCGGCTGGGAGGGCCGGTAGATCTGTCTAAAGTCGGGTCCATAGTGAGATTGAAATCTCCTTCCCACAATAGCAGATTCCCATGGCCCAATCGTCTGATCTTGGCTGCAAGCTGGGCTGTAACATCTAGATATTACAAATCTCGCATCAGGGTCCGTTTCCAGCGTCTGGATCTGCATTTTGGATTTCGGGTTAACCCACGTCAAGACCCCTCTAGCACTAGTGGTGTTGATGAAAAACAACTTCTTGTCTCCTCTATCAAACCTCATAGAGCTGTAACTTCTACTTCCATTGCTAGATGGGTTAAGACAGCCATGAACTTAGCTGGTATTGATTTATCAAATTTCAAGCTCATTCTATTAGAGGTGCTAGGGCCAGTAAATCTCTATGGTCTGGAGGTAAGTTAGATGATATTCTTAAAGCGGTCGACTGGTCGAACGCTAATACCTTTTCTAGACATTATTGTAAACCTATCGAACATATGTCTAATGTTGTATTACAAAACTACCAACATGCATAATGTAGCCTCCGTTCTTGTAATGAAATTGTGATACTCCTATTACCATGACTAGAGAATCTGGATGTCATTAAAGACACGGAGGCTGACATTATCCCACCCATCCCACTCCTTAGTCGTTGATAATTTATGATTTGTATTTACAGTTATGCTAATGTAATGCTTTATTTCTTGTTTACATTTATTCATGCTTGAAATGTCTTATTTTTGATATAGAGAGACTCATTATCTTCTTTCTTTTCAGATAACCCTTCTTCTTAACCTTGGATACCTTGAGCTGATTCCCTGCTTGGTCAATTTCCTCTTCACGTCTCCATTTGGATCCTTTGGAAACCTTCAAGTTTATACTCTGATACCTCTGAACTTTTTTTTTACTCTTCGCCTGTTTTAAAAGAGGCAGATTGTTGTCATGCCATATCATTTACCTTGTTTGAATGTTCTCTTTGGAACCTTTTTATTGTGACATATGCGGCTGCTTGGAGACTGCATAATGTCAGCCTCCGTGTCTTTAATGAAATCCAGATTCTCTAGTCATGGTAATAGGAGAATCGCAATTCTCACACAGGATAGTGCTGGTTTACCTGTGTGCCACAGCACAACCATTAGTGTTGTGCTAACACAGCTTTAGTAGTGCAAGTACTGCCAATTACATCCTTAGGGGCTCTTACTAAATGTGGCATAGGACAATTTTTACCCATTCACGTAACACAGTGCAGCTGACTTCGACAAAGCCCATGGATCAGTGCGCAGACAGGGGCAAGGGGCCTGTGCATGTATCCACCAGGCAGTGCATTACTGCCTGGTGGGGAACATGCAAAGTGCATATGACTGTTTGGCCGGCCCAAGACGGCTGGCCAAGCAGTCATGCACACTCAGTGTGCACAAACCACTCCTCCTCCCCGAGCCACCAGCCGCTCTGCCATTGCCCAGCCCCGCAGCAACGAAAAATAAAATGATAATCATGTTGTTATTATAATTTTATTTTTCCCTTTTTCAATGCTCCAAGAGCAGTGGGCCGGCACTCCTCCGTCTTAGCGGTGGAGCGCCCCTGTATAAATCAGTCTTGGTCCTATTCAACAAAGTCCAGTACGCTGTGAATATTAGTTGATCAGTGTCTCAGTCTTTGCTGAAAGATGAACCTTATTCAGGGTAAAGCTAAGATCACTAATAAAATGCATTGTTTGCACTGCAGAGGGGGTGGGAGTTGCTGGGTATACCGGATGCCATTCAGGATATAAGGAACACCAAGGCTGACACCATCACACATATCGATAGTTCCTAGACCCTGAGCTTCATGGGGCCCCAGCACTCGTGCTGTAACATTTATTTACAGATTTTAAAGCAAAGCTCCGCTATACATTATTGCTTAGGGCGGCTAACATGGCCAACACTGCTAGATGCTGATTTGCCATGTTTTCTCTTTCCCTGCATGACATTTTTTTTAAGCTTTGAGACATGCCCTCACACTATGAAAGCCCTCACTTTAGTTTGTTGATCTGGCCCCTCAAAAACCTTGTACATTCATCAATCGGGGACATCTTAAGGATTTTGGGGGCTCTGGGCCAAACTTATTTTGAGGGCCCCTGTTCAGAACAGCTTTGAATTTATGATCCATTTTCAGCTCTTTCATGCCCTATTGGGCAGGTCACTGACAGGGCACAGACACATTGATCGATATACTAAATGTGTTTACATGTAATTTTCAGGGAAAGTGATGTGTGTTATCAATATTGTAACACAGCAGAAGCTCACTAATATTACTGCAAAAAATCTCTTTGACATTAATATGTGAGATCCTGCTTTCATCTGAAAGAATGAAATATAAATGCAACTTTCGCTGCAAAATGTCTGTTTCAAATACCCTTTCCTTTATTTTGAATATGGGTGATGCATGAGAGTCTATTACTATCAGTTTAAGAATTATTCAAGGTCATATGGTCAAGACTCTTTGCAGAACAGAGCTGGTTTTTACCTGGGGGCCCCTCTGAAATGCTGAGCCCTGGGCTTTATCCCACTTTGCCCATGCCTTAAAACGTCTCTGTCATCAATACAAAAGTCATGTGGAGGAAGAGCGTCTGGACTAGCACGCTATACCTCAGCACTGTTGTGTGCCACATTCGAAGCCTGGTGGCCATATATTTTCATACAATTTTTCCATAAATTGTGAATGCATTTCCTGCACAGATCTCACATTAGAGTTATCCGAACTTCCAACACAAAGTTTTCTATTGTATTGCACTATCATGTTTCACATTCTAATGCAAAGATGTTCTCAGTGATCCTACATAGCTCAAAGGTTTTTTAGGTCTCGCCTAGGCAGAGCTTTCACTGTCTCTTCGAGACAAGCTGTATTGAGTATGGAATAGAAGCTGCACCCATTTCCCGCCATCTTTTTAATTGGCTCCTGTTCTTGTCCTTTCTAAATGGTTGCTTTTGATTCATAAATAGGCTTAGTAGTCCCTCCTTAGTACTGCTATGTCTCCATTTGTAACCTCCCATGAGGACAGGACCTTTTACTGTGTTGTGAGCGCCGCGACACTCCCACGTGGGAATAATTCCCCTGCTGTGCTGAGCGTTCATAAGAAACTGGCATGGTCATGACGAGCTCAGCTCGTCATGAGCACAGTGGCACCGTGCAGCGTGATGAGCCGAGCTCATCACAAGCACCGCAGCGCTGCGAGCGGTCCCCCTCCCCCCCATGTCACGGGGGAATTAGCCCAGCGGTGAAGTGGTTAAATGACTTTCTCCTATCAGCAGTTGTAGGCAGGGTTTTCCCTTCCCAGCTAAAACACACAGCATTCCTTTCCTGCATTCCCACTTGGCTTGTTTTCTTTTGATGATCTGGCAACCTTTCCTGTAACTGTCTAGTTTCAATCTTTTTATTTTATTTTATTTTTTTAAACGTTTTATTAGTTTTCATGCTGATGACACAATAAAACAAACTGAAGCATAAACATGCAGTACAGCCCAGCACATCATCATCAGACACAATTAGAATTTGTACAAAGTCACAAGTATGCAGTTTTATAGCACCGGAGACCCAACGTCCTTTAGTCATTCCAAGGCCATCAGACCTCCTCTGAGTCCGAGTCACTGTCCTCTCGGTCCGATGGTGGATCACAAAGCTCACCCCTGTACGTATTCCACGCCCCCCACATTTTATTCCACTTTTTAGGGCAACCTCTGCTACTAAATACCGCCCTCTCAGCTATCATGGCTGCATCCATATCTTTACCCCATGCCGCTAGGGTAGGTACCTCCACTCCTCCCCATTTCTGTGCTATATTCCTTTTGGCAACCATCATGCCCAATGTCACCCAACTTTGCCTGGAGCGTGTGAGGTCATTTGACTCCCACATGTTTAATAAGCAGTGCCTGGGCTCAGGTAGCAGCGAGACCCCCTCCACCTGCGAGATTGTTCTTAGTACTTTTGCCCAATATTCTGTTATTCTGGGACAATCCCATATGGTGTGATAAAAGGTCCCTTCCTCTCCGCAGCCTCTCAGGCAGTAGGGATGTCCCGCCCTTCCTATGGAAGGTGTGCCTAGTGTAATAAGAGCGGTGTAAAATGCGCAACTGCACCAACCTAAGTCGTGAGGGTATACCCACCTCCCTTGGGGATGCTAATGCTTCCTGCCACTCTGAGTCATCAATTTCACCAATATCGTTGGCCTATTTATCCCTCAGGGGTCCCGTCGGGTCAGGCAGGTTGTTTACAAGTTTGCGGTAGGTTAGAGAGGTCGCCTTCTTTGGCATGTAATCAGTTAACAATCTATCCTCCATAGGGGATGCTTCTGGGACTTCTGAACCAGTCGGCAATGCCGTCATCAGCGCATGTCGTATCTGTGTGTACCTGAACCGTTCCGAGGGGGCCAATTCATATTTCTGCCTTAAAGTCTCAAAGGAAACCCTTCTGCCACATATCTCCAACCATTGATATCCCAATGTCGTCCCAACGGTCAAATCACTTACTATGTCTGAGTTTTCCTAGCCGTTTCGTATCCCACAATGGAGTGAGCTGGGTTATTACCCCCTGCCACCCTAATCTCACCTAAGCCGTATGCCACAGTCCAAGGGTATGTCGCAGCGGTCCAAACCATGCCATTGCCAATTTTATATCATAAAGTGGAGCCAATATATCCCTTACTCCTAATTGCGCTCTATCTGCCTGAAATTCCGGGTCTGATCGTGGGAGATGTACCCATTGATCAACCACCTTCAGTTGCGCTGCCCAGTTATAAAGTTGTACATCAGGAAGCGTTATTCCTCCATCATACCAGCTGCGCACTAGCTTGGCCTGCGCAATACGTGCCGGCATATTGCCCCACAGCAAATTAGAAACCTGTGCTGCAATAGCTTTAAAGTAGGAGGATGTCACCTGGTATGGAGTATTTTCCAAAATGTATAGAAATCGAGGCAGGGGCATCATTTTAAAAAGTGCTGCCTTCCCCAGCAAAGTCAGCGGTAGTGTTTCCCAGTGAAGTATGTCTCTTTTGAGATGATCTAGTGGTGGCTGCAGATTTTTATTGTAGAAATCTCCTGGGTCAGTTGTGATGTAGACCCCTAAATATTTGAACGTATGTGCCGCTATTTGAAGCGGGCAATTGTCAGGAAGATGCGGTGGCGGGCCGTGCAGCACGTACATAATGGACTTAGACCAATTAAGGGTTTACCCGGATGCCCGACCATAAGCTGTGCAGATATCTAGAAGGATGATTATGGAGCACCTAGGAGAGGTCAGATATAACAGGTTATCGTCGGCGCATAGGGCGATTCGATCTTCCCATGTATCTGTCCATTTGAAGCCTTGTACCGTTGGTTCCCAGCGTATCCAGGCCGCCAGTGGCTCTAGTACCAACGCGAACAGTAGCGGCAACAAAGGGCTGCCCTGGCGCTTGCCTCTTGCTAAGGGAAAGTCATCAGAGATGTGGCCATTAGCGGCAACATGTGCCATTGGCTTGGTGTAGAGCAACTGAACCCACAAACAGAACCTTTGACCAAACCCGAAATGGCACAGTGCTGCGAAAAGAAAGGGCCAATGGACCACGTAGAACGCCATATGTGCATCCAGCGACAGCACCACCACCAGTTCCTGCACGTACACTGAGCGTGCAAGCACCCCATGTAACCTCCTTAGGTTGAGCGCTGTGTTCCTGCCAGGCATAAAGCCCGACTGGTCCTGATGTATGAGCTTCGCCAGGTGTGGCTTGAGCCGGAGCGCCAGCAGTTTTGCGAGGATTTTAGCCTCAGCGTTTATGAGGGAAATAGGTCGATATAAGGCACAGACATCCGCAGGTTTCCCAGGTTTTAGAATAGCCACTATGGTGGCCGTGCGTTGGTCCGGCGGGAGTTCTCCCGCCTGCAGACTGTCAGTGAACATACTCAACAATTGGGGTGCAACGGAATCTGCCATATTCTTATAGAATTCGATCGGTATGTCATTCGGCCCTACTGCCTTGCCCGATTGCAGTGTCCGGATGGCTGCTTGTATCTCCTCTGCCGTGAAGTCAGCCTCTAACTCCTGCGCTTCTTTAGGGGTCAATTTGGGCATGTCGCGGTCTTTTATATAAGTCAGTGCCTCATCTACTGATATGTCGGAGTCTGAGGAGTATACTGTCTGGAAGTGTCGTGCCAGTGTTTGTACTATTGTGCGCGGGTCCATTGAGGGATAGTCCCCCCCTGTGTTGAGATGCGCTATCCATCTGTCACTCTTCTCCCTTTTATCTAGCCACGCCAGTAGCTTCCCTGCCTTGTCGCCAATGTCGTATATTTTGTGTCGCGTGCTCACTAGCTGCTGCTTGGCCAGTTCCGTCAGGTGTTCCCTGTGACGCCACTGTGCAAGGTGTAAGTTGTGTGCTGTGTCGGGGGTCGGGACTCTAGTGTGTTGTGCATCTGCAATGGTCAATTCAGACTCCAGAGTCTGCAATTCCAGCTGTCCCTCCTGCTTGTGAGATGTGATGGAAGCTATAGCCTGTCCCCTGATGACTGTCTTAAACGCTTTCCACAGAGTGGTGGAGGAAGCAACAGATCCCTCATTGTCCTGAAAATAATGTCTCGTCGCTTTCTGGAGTCCCCTTCTGATCTTGCAAATTTGGAGATAGCCAGGGCGTATCAGATAGATCTGGCGCCGTTGCGGCTGGTGATTGGTGTACCTGAGTAGTAGTGGGGAATGGTCAGAGATGCCTTCTGGTCTAATTTCTATATTGTCCACATGTGGAAGGCTACCCATCGAACCTAGGAAATGATCTATTCTTGTGAGGCTATTATGGACACTGAAATGATATGTGAATTGACGTTCTGTGGGGTGGTATCTCCTCCATACAACTATCAGTCCCATTGCCTCCATGAAACTCACAAGTCGTGATGTGCTGGTCGTACCCGTCCTCAGAGGAAATCTGTCCGTGAAGTTGCTTGCGACCGTGTTGAAGTCTCCACCCAGAAGCAGCTCCCCTACCGGTAGCCCTAGCAAGAATGCACGTAGATCTGGGAAGGCCACTGTGTGCAATGCCGGGGGGATGTAAACCGAAACTATATTTAAGGGCCTCCCCTCCCACTGCGCGTGTATGGCCGCAAATCTCCCCGATCCTTCAGACTTAACTTCTTTTATTATTAGGGGAAACTGCTTCTTCACTAATACTCCTACCCCTCTGGAGCTAGATGTAAATTCGGAATGTACCACCATTCTATATTCCCACCTGTCCATCGCTTTGGTGGACGTGCCTGTGAGATGTGTCTCTTGCAGCAGTATCACTGCCGGGCCTTCGTTCTTAATACATTGTAAAACCAGGCCATGCTTAATTTTATCACCCAGCCCGCGCACATTCCACGTGAGCACTGAGAGGGATGGTATCATGGTGTTGGAATCCCCCGTTGTACCATTCTGTGTTTCGTCTCCCATCGCTATAGCCAACAGATCTATTAACGCTAGTGACTTGTGTCAAAGTGGAATGCCAGTGCGTCCCTGTGCGCGCTAGTACTGCATAACCATCTCCATACTGAACGATAACACATAACAAATACAAAAAACTTAAAAACAGTTCCTGCCCCTCAACCCCCCTCCCTGCCTCCCTGCTTTGCAGACCTAGTACTGCCCGCCGCCCCAACTCAGCAGAGTGCTTAGAGCCCCGTCCCTGGTACTTTACTTGCATGTACGGGGGTGGGAAGTCCGAGGAAGACCATTCAATCCCCATGTCCCAGAGTCCTCAATCATCAGCATTTCCATTACAGTCATTAAAGCAAGGTGGAGTCGTCGCGGTCGCCTTGACGAAGTGGGCTGAAAAGAGTAAACAGTGGACATCCTCCCTATATGGAGGTGATGTTATTTAAAAGAGCTCATTCTCCTGCCTCCTTCTGTGATTGTTTGTCGTCCCCTCCATCCTGCTCCGCGGCCCCCGAGTCACCTTCTCGCCTCAACGTCTTCGCACCCTCTGTGCTCTTCCGGGCTTTTCCGCCGTTCGCCACCCTTCCAGCCAGTCAGCAGCCTCCTCCGGCGTGTCAAAGAACCAGGTTTTTCCATCAGCGACTACTCGGAGCTTCGCCGGGAAGAGCATGGAATATGGTAGTTCACGGGCTCTCAGTGCCTTTTTGACTTCGTAGAAACTTCTGCAGCGCGCCGAGACTGCCGCCGTATAGTCCGGGAAAAATGAGATCACAGAGTTTTGCACTCGGATGGGCGGTGCTACCCTGGCCGTTTGAAGAATGGCGTCCCTATCACAAAAGTTGAAGATGCGGGCCAACACTGAACCGGGGGGGCTCCAGGCTTCGGCCTGCCACCCGGCACCCTATGCACTCATACCTCCGAAAAGGCTGCATGCGCGTCTTTATGCGGTCTTCAACGTAGAGGTCCATAGCGGGCCCCCTTCCCACTCCTGAAGCCCCGTAATTCAAACATTGTTGCGACGGGAGCGCTCTTCCTGGTCGTCTAGTTTCGCCGCCATATGCTTGTTCTCAACCTCTAATTGCGTCACCTTTTTAATCAGGAGTGTGGAGTCTTTGGAGAGGGCGGTCGTTACCTGCTCCACCTCCGTTACTTTGGCAGACATTTTCTGAAAGTCCGCTCGTAAGAACATAACATCAGTTCAGATGGAACCCACCGATGTTTGTACTTTATGGAGGGCCTCCATGATATCTTCTAGTGTCACCTTAGGACCACCAGTGTCCTCTCTATTTTTTTTAGCCTGTCCTGTACTTTCTGGTAACGGAGGGAAGTCTTTAGTGTATGCGAATTTGTCCAGTTACTTTGCTGGTTCGTGTGTGAGCCTCTGCTACTCATAGTTTATGATGTTGTATCGTCTGTCCTCCTGATCAGGATATACAATAAGTACTTTGGGGGCCTCCAAGCGACTGCCCCGAAAAAATCCCACGCCCAACACTGCTCGTAATTATCATGTGTCTCACCGTACGTCCTCACACCATCACAGCCATCAGAGGTGGGGGGAACCAAGGGAACCACAGGGTCACTGTAGTTTCATGCTCATGCCATATACACCTCTTCCAGGTGGATCCACTCCAGTAATGTTCCCCCATGCCGAGCTGCCGTTTGTTGCCACCCTATATCCTCGGGGCTCCCAAACACAATTTACACAGCCTGTAGGCTAGCTCTACAAGTCCTTGATGACATCACCGACCACAGTGCTGCATATCCCCTTACGATTTACAAAAAGGGGGTGGTGATGAACAGAGTGTCTGAGTTAAACAGACCAATCTTACCCAGTCCAAAGATCAGGGCTTGATCCATCAACGTTATTTATCTCACTGCCCCATCCCAGCTCAGAACCTGGCTATATGCAAATCAGTCTGTCCCTGGCCCAGTGCATCATGGGAACAGGGCAGACTAAACTACCAAGCCAATTCTTCACCAGAAAGGAGACAAGCTAATGCCAGAAACCGGTCCCCGGGAGCTTGTTTCCTTCCCAGTGAAAGAATTGGCTTTTGTAGTTTGGTTTGTCCTGTTCCCATCATGCACTGGGACAGGAACAGACTAATTTGCATACAGCCAGGTTCTGAAACTGGGATGGTGCAGTGAGCTAAAAAACGGTGTTGGATCTAGCCCTGATCTCTTGACTGGGTGAGAGCTTTCTGTTTAATTCAGAGACTCTGTCCCTCACCACCCCTTGTTGTAAATATTTTTGTCCACCCTAAGCGTGGAAGGGTATTCTCAGATGTGAGACCCTTGCTCATTGCACCATCAGGATTCAAGCAAACCGGGCCGAAGACGGCTGTAATGCCAGAAACCGGTCCCCGGGAGCTTGTTTCCTTCCCAGTGAAAGAATTGGCTTTTGTAGTTTGGTTTGTCCTGTTCCCATCATGCACTGGGACAGGAACAGACTAATTTGCATACAGCCAGGTTCTGAAACTGGGATGGTGCAGTGAGCTAAAAAACGGTGTTGGATCTAGCCCTGATCTCTTGACTGGGTGAGAGCTTTCTGTTTAATTCAGAGACTCTGTCCCTCACCACCCCTTGTTGTAAATATTTTTGTCCACCCTAAGCGTGGAAGGGTATTCTCAGATGTGAGACCCTTGCTCATTGCACCATCAGGATTCAAGCAAACCGGGCCGAAGACGGCTGTAATGCCAGAAACCGGTCCCCGGGAGCTTGTTTCCTTCCCAGTGAAAGAATTGGCTTTTGTAGTTTGGTTTGTCCTGTTCCCATCATGCACTGGGACAGGAACAGACTAATTTGCATACAGCCAGGTTCTGAAACTGGGATGGTGCAGTGAGCTAAAAAACGGTGTTGGATCTAGCCCTGATCTCTTGACTGGGTGAGAGCTTTCTGTTTAATTCAGAGACTCTGTCCCTCACCACCCCTTGTTGTAAATAAAGCATATCCCCTTACAGCATCCGGTCAGTGTCCACCATCTCTCCCACCGGTTCCTCAAGAAAACAGGCCCCTGATGGCAGCAAGGCTGATGCTAGACGGCACTTCGTGAACAGTTCTATGTGTGTGCCTGCCCCTGCGGCGTTTACTTGTGTTTTGGCCCCCAACGCTGTACCTTGTCGGCTGTATTTCGGCAGTTTCACTCTAGTGTGCAGGCAGTCCGGTGTCTTAGTCGACACAGGCGTCGTCCATCAATGCACCAGGAAGGGGGGGGCCTGATTCCACACTGTCCCAGCCCCAATTGCAGCAGGCCTCACCTCCGGCACCGCTGCCCACAGCTCTCCGGCTCGTAAGCACTCGCCGGTACCATTCCGGCCCTCCCAGCTGGTCGCGAGGTTTCTCCGCCTATCAGCCTTCTGATTGCAATCCCCGGCTGCTGCCGTACAGGTAGGCCGCAGCCCGCCTCCTCCGGCGACTTCAAATTACGGTGGGGCGATTACTGGTGTTTGCGCAGACTGCCCGCCAAGAGCTTTGACCCCTGGTGCTCGGGGGGGGGGTTAGAGGGAGACTTCAATCTCTGTCCGGCACCAGTCCCACCTCGGCCGGCAACACTTTCAGCACAATATCAGCGGCCCGCAGGCTCTCGCCCCCACCACCCGTTTCGTGCCGCCGGTCACCAGGCGACTTTGTGGGCCAGTCCTCAAAATTGTGCCCTCGGCTGCCGCACACCGAGCAGGCCGCAATCTGCTTCTTCCTGTAGCTCAGCCCAGCGCCATCCGATTTTCACCGACGCTGGGTCGCTACGTTCTGCTTCAGCTCGTCCACCTTGTTGTTGGTTCTGGGTACAGTTTCAGTGTTGGATTAGTTAGCAGATTGCTGGGGAGATGATCTCACCCTCGGAACCCCCTTAGGCTGCGGCCATCTTGCCCGGCTGCTCGCCACGCCCCCCTTCAATCTTTTTTTAATACCATCTACATATTCTTTTATAAAGCTTCAACCAAGGCTCGAACCAGGGTCCTCAGGACCAAAGTGGGCAGCTCTGTTTATTGAGCTACATGCATAACGTGTATCATTCTTGTTGGGAGGACCCATATTCAATGCACTCCGCCATCTTTGCTTCCTGCTCATCAGCGCCTTCGTAGGACGCCAGGTCTTCCACAGTAACGCCCTGTGCTTCATTTATCAGCACTCCCGGTTACCAGGCAGCCAGGGCCTCCCTCCCCTCGAGCTCCCTTGTCAATGCATCCAATTTCCTCCCGTCTAATTCTGCGCTGCACTCTCCCTTTGATTTCCATCTGTGTGATGGCAAAACAGGCTCAGTCTGAGGTGAATTTTTGTCCACGTGTACAGAAATACAGCATTCCATTTTTTGTCTGGGTGGAGAACTTTAGGGTGTACAAAACAGAAGGTTTTAACTATTTCATTGTTTTATATTGTGCTTGGATTGTTGTGCTTCGATTGTTGAAGGGGACAGTCTACTGAGCGTCAAGTCTGCATATGCAGAGTTCTTCCCATTTGTAACTCGTAGGGAGAAAGCACAACTTGTCATGTAGGGTGGAAGGGCAGTGGAGACGTGGGGCTGTCACAGTGAGTGCTTTAGCCCCGCAGGGGTGTGGGAAGCTCTAGTAATACATATACTACATTACGACTGAGTATACTTACACATAGTAAATTAGCATGGGAGACAGGTTTTAGGCGTCTGCTCTGCAGGCTGACTAAAACACTTTGGTTTGGTAAGTGGGTGCACGACAATGCAAGGCTTGATGCATTCAGCACAGGCCATTGAAGTTTCACTCTTAGTGTAGCTAGGAAAGGGGTTTCTTTTTAGGTTCAGCCACAGACAACTTTATCTCTCTGTCAGATCTTTTGATGCCAATTCTCAGCTCATGGTATTGGCTGTTCGGTGTCTCATTCCCCCTCCCAGGGAGATCCTGCTTTGAAATGCACAAAGGACTTTATTTTACATCTTAGTAGTGAACTCAGGCATCACACATTCACAACCCTGTCAAAGCAGTCCTTTTTGCTTTTATCTAGCACAGCAGTTGTCTTTTTATTGAAGAATGGTCATGAGCTGCTCATGTTTTTCAGAGCATGTATTACTTCTACACCTGTCATCAGGTATTTTATTGGTGGACAAGTTGCCAAGTCATATCAAGAGTAAATTAGTATAAATCTGAAACTAATCACAAAAACATGATAGTAGAAGGCCTATACCCGCAAAGCAGATAGAAATAATCTGAAAATGCTTAGACGCTACCGAAATCCAGTGTGTATGATCTTCTATGAACATGCACTGGCAATCAGTGTTTCTTCCCTGACCATGAGCCAACAGGTTCCAATCCAGTCAATGCCACATAAGTAAGACACATTTACATTTACAACGCCAATAGCTCTAACTCTCCTTTTTTTAACATCCGATCTGGATCTGGAGCTTAGGTCCTACCTATTTGTCTTTTTCATCCGCAAAAACACAAAGCTATCCACACAGTCCCACATCACACAATTCAACTCCACCAAACCACAATATACAACTCAACGCCGCATTTACGCACCACATACATCCAATCCACACCACACAATTCAACATAGTGCCACAAAATTCAACATCACACCACATAATTAAACTCCACTACATACCACACAACAACACAATATAACATTCCATATAATTGCACTCTATAACACACAATTCCACTTCACATAATTCTAGTGCTTTCAATACTTCATAATTACCATCCACATATTTCCACAGCACACCATGCCACATAATTCCACTACACAAATCCACTCCACACGCACAATTCCACACCACACAATTACACAACTAACTAATCAAATAGCACCCACATAATTCCCCTACACACCACTCATACATACATTTCATAACACATAGGTAAATAACATTGCCATTTACAATGCCAAGAGCTCTAACTCAAACAAATTCAAGACCGATTGCATTTCCATTGCTTGTTTGTTTTTGCCTTTGCTGTTTTAGTGTGTCTGCTGTGCCCCAAATAATGAATTATAAAAGTGGAAGGAAGCGACGGATGTTGTAGGGACCAGACAGCTGGCATTGGTCTGACTATAAACTTTTATTGTGACGTTTCCTGTATTAATGTTCCCCAAGTGGGAATGTTAGGGAATTTCAAACCACTAGAGTAAGAGGCACGCATTGCCTGCATATTGACTTTCTCTAATCACTGCGTTGTAGCTTTTATTGTCTGTGCAAGGAAGTGTCTGCGCCTCCTTTAATAAATGCAATGAAATATCAATTAGAGCGCTGTGAAGTGTCAACCTGAAGCCAGATGGTTCCACAGGGACTCCTCAGTCTGTTGTCTGCGAGGTTGCTTCAGGGTGCAAGCAGTTAGGTTATATTCAGTACAAATAACTGGTACCCACCAAATTGTGTTGCCATGCACATACGTGAACATCAAACAGAGAAATGTTACTACCTTTGGGAGCACTTGCATCCGTGCATGCAGTGGATACTGGATTTTAGGCTAGGGAGCCTTGGAAGGGGAGGATATATTTATTTCAAGCAGTGCTTAATTTGAGCCAGTGGTTTCTGGTGCTCCACACTGGCACTTAATTGTCAACACCTGGCAGCTGCCACATAGTGTAAGATAGAGATGAGCAAAACAAGATCTGTTTATTGTTCAAATAGACATTAAAACAACTAATACCTGCCTCCCAAGCCATTGTGGCGCCTGGAACAGTCTGAATTGTCACACTTGTAGCAGACAGTGGGGTGGCTAGTAGTTGTGTATGTACTGTAATTGGCAGTGGCAATGGGTGGTGCACGCTGGGGTGGCCGCCCGAGCAAGGGCCCTAGCACTTATGTTTTTTTTTTACAAATTAAGCACTGGTTTGAAGGGTTCACCCAAGAAAATAAAGAGTCCAGCGGCGGCCGGCACCGATTGGAGGTATGGGGGAGGGGAGGGAAGGGGTAGGACGCAGGAGGTAGGGGGAAGGACTTGGGAGAAGAGGCTATAGAAAAACGTACATTTTCTCCGCTTCATCGCCGCTTCATTCCTCCGTAAACCTTCCCTCGCTCGACCACAGGAAGCACGCGTATCGTCTCAGTCAGCCAATCACAACGCTGCATTAGCATCATTGTGATTGATCTGAGAGCCGTGTTTCAGCACTTGGACACTGAGTGGATGCCTGGGCATGTTCTCACGTAGGCTGTAATGCAGCTGGCATGGAGGACATGCGAAGTGTGCAAGACTGTTTTGGGCTGCCCAAGAGGGTTGTCACAGCAGTTACTGCGCACTTTAGGAGGGTGCTATCACTCCCCCCCTGCCCCGCCCCTCATGCAAAGCTGTGAGTGGAAGTAGGAGAAAACAAAACGATAATAACGCAAGATATTATCATTTTATTTTCTCTGTGTTTCACTGCAAAAGAGTAGTGAGGAGACGCTTCTCCGCCTTAGCGGAGGAGTTGCCACTAAAATAGTCTTGCACATTTGTCCCAAACTTCAAGAGATTTCTCTGGCTTCTTTTGGTGGGAGGAGGGTGGTTTGTGCTGGTGTATTGGTTGTTGCATTCTTCCTGGGGGAATAGTGTTCTGCCTCTTGCTATTTTCATGGTGATGTCAGACCTAAATTCTTGTTCTGAAGTTTTGACAAATGCTTGCAGCTTCCTGCCTAACAGACATAGGCCCTCATATTAGAGGGAATGAGATCCATCACTGAATGGATGAGCAATTACTTCCTCCAGCTGAATGCTGAGAAAACAGAAATAATGCTTTTTAGAGAAGCAGTAACAAGATGGTCTCCAAACTGGTGGCCGGGTGACCTGGGCCCAGCTCCCTCCCCCAAACCAGTGGTAAAGAACCTAGGGGTACAAACTCGGACTCAAGCATTGGACACAAGTCGTCAGGACTACTGCAATGCTCTGCTGATTTCCGCTAAAGAATCCTCCCTTAATAGATTGCAAGTGGTCCAGAATAGAGCTGCTCGACTGGTACCAATGCTCCCCCCAGAACACCCTCACTCCCTCTACTCCGCAAACTACACTGGTTACCGATTCGGCAAAGTATCAACTTCAAGATCTGCTGTATGGTATACAAAGCCCTGAATAACCTAGGACCCAACTATGTCGCAGATAACTTAACCCGTTACAACCCCTCCAGGACCCTACGCTCTGGGTCCAAAGAGTTTCTTTTTGTACCTTGCATAAAACAACCCCGGCTGGTGGGTGCATCCTTCTCCTATGTTGCACCATCTCTCTGGAATCAACTACCCATACTCATTTGACTCTCCCCCTGCTACTTATCTTTCAGAAGGCAATTAAAAACCTTGCTGTTCTAATTACTGGGCTTAGTTGTCTACAGCTGTCATAGCGCGGAGATACCCCGGTTGGGGTGATTCATGCGCTCTATCAATGACATAAATAAAAATAAATAAATAAATGCGGTATAACCGTTTGGGGAAACACAGATACCTTATGGATTCAGTTTTTCCAGAGTGCGGTTTTTCATCCCCATTCCAAGTTTGCAGATTGAAATGGTGAATAACACTATGATACGATCCTTTTCCCCGACATCCCATACTGCAAAACTCGAAATCATGCATTGATTTCTAGCCCAAAATACATCAGGTTTTACTTGGCAAAAAAAACCGCCAGGCCAGAGCAAAAAATCCTTTTGAGCCCAGAGCAGCGTTTCCGGTCCACCGCGAATAACAGCCTTCTGGTGTCATGTAGGGTGGTCTGAAAGCACGTGGCTGATTGGTTTGGAGTCAGAATGCTTCCGGTGAGCTGTTTTATGTAAACCGAGAATTGTTACTCTGGTCTATGCTTGATATTTCTTTATTTGTTTATTTTATTTGAATGTACGCTAAAGTAGATGGCATTTCAGTGGAGTTTATGTGTAGCATTCGCAAAAATGCAGGCATTTCTGCAAAAAATAATTTTTTAATTGAAAATAAATCCATTTATTTATCTTCCCTTCTATGCTGTGTGAACATGTTGATGTTCTCAATCACATGCGACTGAACCTTTGCATTTTTTTTTCCTGAAAATGTCTGTTTAAACTTTCGAAAATTAATAAAGGGTTTTGAAGGAGTTCAAGTCCTAGGTGTCTTCCAAATATGTTAGTTTTTCAAATGACCTCCTTGGGCTATTTGCAGAAAACGTCCCTGTAGAAATTTCAAGTCAGGCCACTTTTTGGGCTGCCTTGTAAGTTGGGTTCATTTTGATAAATCTGCACTAATTGTTTTTCTCCTTTTAATGAGTATCCAGCAGTTTTGTTTTGCAGAGTTTGATGCATATTGGTACAGAGTGGAATTTATTGAAGAAGAAGAGTTTTATTGTATGGCTAATTAAAACCATTACAATTATCAAAAACATATACAGTATTAAAAAGTTCCAAGTCATGGGGGAATACAGAACTGTTCTACAACTGGCAGGGTGCCAGTACATTTGGTAGAGGAATAAAAAAACTAGGGAAGCAGACCTATGTGACTCTCTAACTTATGGCAAGTGACAAAACTGTACTCCTGCCTGTATCTAATAAGTACAAAGTGCTACATTAAAAAAAAACTGCTGTATTTGTCAACCAATAAGAGGTGCAAAGAGTCTATCAAAAAACAATGAATGTGACCTTGTGTAACACAACTGGTGATCATTTAAAGCACTATGATACCTTTGAGTCAAGTTTACGCTATATAAAACTGGAACAAAAAAATCACGGTTTTTAAAGTTGTTGCTCGCTCTAACTTTCGTCGACCCGGTTTATGCTTTTGGTTTAGACGCAAATATCATTGCTGCTCGTGTGCTACTCAAAGGTGGACAACCTTGGAGCGACAATTTATACATGGCCGTCCAGCCGCGGAGTATGCACCACCCGTCATCCTTGGGGGTCACGGAAGTGAAACAGCAGCCGTACATGGGATCGAGGACGGGCCCACTTGCGGTGTCCATACAGGACTTGATTGTGTGCTTTCCGCACCACACTTCCCAGAATACACAGTCTCATTTGAGCCTCCCATTGGTGGGTGTGTCATATGGAAAATAGAGAAGTGGGTTAGCGGTTGCGCACATCGCTTCCGTTAAAGCCCCTGAAGAGAAGCATATGGAGCTTCGAAACGCGTCGGGCAGATCCATTACGGAGCGGCATCTACAAGCAGATCCCCGTCCTCACCTACACATAAATCAAGCTGCTGCTCGTGTGCTACTCAAAGGTGGACAACCTTGGAGCGACAATTTATATGCGGCCGTCCAGCCGCGGAGTATGCACCACCCCGTCATCCTTGGGGGTCACGGAAGTGAAACAGCAGCCGTACACGGGATTGAGGACGGGCCCACTTGCGGGGTCCATACAGGACTTGATTTCGTGCTTTCAGCACCACACTTCCCAGAATACACAGTCTCATTTGAGCCTCCCATTGGTGGGTGTGTCATATGGAAAATGGAGATGTGGGTTAGCGGTTGCGCACACCGCTTCCGTTAAAGCCCCTGAAGAAAAACATATGGAGCTTCGAAACGCGTCAGGCAGATCCATTACGGAGCGGCATCTACAAGCGGATCCCCGTCCTCACCTACACATAAATCAAGCTGCTGCTCGTTTGCTACTCAAAGGTGGACAACCTTGGAGCGACAATTTATACGCGGCCGTCCAGCCGCGGAGTATGCACCACCCCGTCATCCTTGGGGGTCACGGTAGTGAAACAGCAGCCGTACACGGGATCGAGGACGGGCCCACTTGCGGGGTCCATACAGGAATTGATTGTGTGCTTTCCACAACACACTTCCCAGAATACACAGTCTCATTTGAGCCTCCCATTGGTGGGTGTGCCATATGGAAAATGGAGAAGTTGGTTAGCGTTGCGCACACCGCTTCCGTTAAAGCCCCTGAAGAGAAGCATATGGAGCTTCGAAACGCGTCGGGCAGATCCATTACGGAGCGGCATCCACAAGCGGATCCCCATCCTCACCTACACATAAATCAAGCTGCTGCTCGTGTGCTACTCAAAGGTGGACAACCTTGGAGCGACAATATATATATATATATATATAAACGGCAGCTCACTGAAGGAATACATTAGGCACTACAACAACCAGCAGGCCACTCTTGTGGCTACGCCCACCTGGGCGGGGTGAGATGGATTTATCAGGTGCCGAGTAAAAACGCTGTGGCAGTCAGTCAGTGTGAAGCCTGTATCCCGAGAAGAAGTGCTGTTGAGCACGAAACGCGTCGGAAAAAGACTTCAAATTTCAGCGTGGCACCTGTCTGCTGTTTTTGCGGTGTCTTTCCCCATTAAAATTGGCTGAATTCAAGTACCATCGTGGGCTCACTCGGCGCGGCAGGTTTCTGGACCAGGGTCAGCGGACACGATAATTCTCTCGCCTCGGTGCCCACTCTGATCAGCGATCACACTCGGCAACTCTGGGCATTAGCTTGCCTCATCTTCACTAACGGCCCCACCAGACCGCCGGGGATGCCTGGTCTCACCCTGGAGATACCCATTAAGGGACCATCTCTCAGGGAAGCCAGGAAGGGTTTCGCAGCGGTCGAAGCGCCTTGGGACCCTCCGGGTAAGTAGTGCGCTATATAAATGCCTATACATACATACATACATTTACAGGCAAACAGTGTTTTGAATATATATATATATATATATATATATATATATATATATATATATATATATATATATGAAGAAGAATTCCCAACCCGTCAATGGATGACAGGCTACGGCAGGGTGCAGACCTCAGAACGCCACATCAAACAGTCAGAGAAGCTCACAAACGATCCAACTCAAGTGAGTATGCAGGAATCCAAACGTTTTATTACACAATGACGCGTTTCGCTCCGCAAGGGAGCTTGTTCACATAAAAGCGCTCAGGAAAAAATGAAAGTATATATACACAACACAGGGAGGGGCTTAATTGGGGGAACACGCCCAAACAAGAAAAATAGAAGAACAGTGCAAAAAATATTTAGAAATACAGCGACATGAGCAGTGAAATTCGAACATGAAAAATTAAATAATAAGGCATTAATCATTGTTGGGTATCACTAAGATGATAGTGGCAAAATGAACAACTAATAGCAATTTGTGGTAATAGGTGTAAATACAAAGATCTGACACGTTGCAGTTTAAAAACATGTAAACAATGACATTGGCAGAAATAGCTCAAAAAACAGGATTATTATTAGTCAAATGCTGGAGTAATAGCACAGAAACAAGCAAACTGCAAGTATAATGGCATAGTGCCAGAATCAGTGTTGTGTGCCGAAAAAAACCGGAAGGAGCCGATACGCGCCAGCAACATAAAATAAACAACACGTGTCAGATAAATCAGGACATAGTGTCTGAATGAAAATACCCGCATCACTGTTGCAAATTAAAGGGCTGCCACATCAGCTAGAAGAAACAACAATAATCCGGGTCATGTAATGCAAAAAAAGTGCTAAACACAAAATACATTTATATAAAAAATAACCGTAAGGTTGATGTGAAAGTAGAAATTAAAACAAAAGGCCCAACCGAAAAATGTGTGAAATAGTAAAAAGAAGTCCAGAGAAAGGCAAGGGAAAATTAAATGCGAGGCAAAGGGATAGATACTGGAAAAAGCAAGGGTTAAAATAACACCGATGCTTGGAAGGAAAATTCCATAGATCAGATGCTGAAAGCATCAGAGCAGATAAGCAATAGTAGACCAAGACCACTTGGTGCCGCAGTTTCTCGAACAAGAATAAATGGAAAAATCAATGCAGTCACAGTGTGAGAAAAAGGCAGACAAGAACCAAGACAAAAACCAAATATAGACAAAATCAGAGGAAACTTTTCAAATCTTCCGTCAGATTTAAACCATTTGGGGCCTTAGTGTCGAGTGACATGATAAGCTGGGATTCACGTTGTCTCAGAAGTTTGTCGCGGTATATATATATATATATATATATATATATATATATGTATGTATGTTTAAAAGAGCACCTTCATTGCCGAAATAGGCACAGTGAGCAGGGTAACTGGGCACGTCTATTCTACAATGGTATATGGTTGAGGACCTGACCCCATACCTGTCCTCAGCATCCTTCCTCGAGAGCTACTGGGCATTAAGGAGTGCTCTGAAGGTTCTTCTCACAGAGTAAGGCCTTCAGCCATGCCAAGTGTTCTCTAATTGTCTGAACTTCAGCAGGCCCTGAGCTCTGTTACGACCTCACATTGCTCGTCCTGTACAAGAGTTCAGTAGTTATTGTAAATCTTCCAATTTGTGGAGAAATATGTAAATATTGAATACAATCTACCAGCTGAATTTCCACCATAGTACAATTTGTCTTATGGATGAAATTCAGACAGTGGACTCTCCACATTTAGGGCCCCATTAGAATGGCGGGCGGATCACCCCTGCAGGGGCGGCGGGGCGATCCACCCGCCATCCTTGCAGCAAAGACCCCGCGCTATATTACAATCGCTGGGGAGTCCGCCACTTTTCCGCCCGGTCGACAAGTTCAATATGGTGGCCGTGTCTGTTAGACACCGCCAGCCATATTAGATTGTGTGCTGGGACATGCCTTTCACCGCGTGCCTTCCTGGCATTGTGGCGGGCGGTGCTGAGTGCACCACCCGCCACAATGTCAAGAATGCATCCTGTAGTGTGGCAGGCGCATCCTAATCTCTGCAACGGGACCCCCACACCTATGGCAGGCAGTCCCATTCCACGGGAGGATGGCGGGTGGACAAAGTCAGCCCACCATCCTAATGACCCTTTTAGAGTTTTTGCCAAAAATTGGAGGATATTCAGTTAGCTCCAGACTCAAAGTAAGGCCCTTTCTGAAGGGTTTGTAAAATGGGCCAGTTGTTTGTGACTTTTAGCACAAGGGTACAGGGTAGGAAGGCATTTTCACATTGCTACGATTCTTCTTCCTGGATGCATACAGGGAGGATCAACTAAGGAAATCCTACTACCTTGGTCAGAAGGTCATTGAGATCTTGTAGAGCTCTGCAAGGCAGCAACCTGGTCACTGAGGTAAATGTATGCTTGAGCGTCACAGGTTGATAAAATAGAATGTATCTAGATCAGACTTTCAGTGTAGGCCTACTACCCGCCTACACGGAGTGAAATTGCGATTGCTATTTCCTTGTACTAAATTTACATGGTGCAGTTGCACTTTTTCATTGATGAGTGGCTTTGTGGCATCAGGCCAAAGCATGATCTTTAAACTGTTTCCAATAGTAAGGACTCTGACGAAGATTGTGACATGAACGTATTGTCATCATCAGTTACCAGTGATCTTCTTTACTCCTAGACCTACTCCTTGTTTTAATCCTCATGACTCTCCTGGAACATCAAGTGCATTTGCTTTTTGGGCTGTAAAAAATCTTGGAGTTTTATAGGGCGCCGAGTTTTTTTTGCCCAGCCCTAGAAACACTCTTTGACATGGCATAGTCGTAACAGCAGTAATGACTATCATCGGTGAGTAATGAAAATTTTCAAACCCAGTTATGCGTTCTTTCAAACACAAATGATTTAGGAGCATATGTATCAAAAAAGTGTTTTGCGATTCTCAAAATGCTATTTTTAGTGAATCGCATTTTGAGAATCGCAAACCGCGATGTAATAAAAAAATCGCAACTAAATTGCAATTCTCAAAAATGATCAGAATGACACTGCGACCTCGCTATTAGCAATTCCTTTTTGCGAAATTGGAAATAAAGAATAGCAAAAATAGGGAATCTGCAATTCAGGTGTAGCTTGATGACATCACACCCAGGAAGTGGGAGTGCCCATGCTGCACCTGATTGCCTGAGGCTGAGTCAGAGGCTGTGAGGAGAGGCAGAGAACTGAGCACTGCATTTCTAAACATCCACAATGGATATCCAGGAGAAAGAGAAGGACAAGAAGGAGACAAAGAGAAAGAGATAGCAGAAGTTCAACGAGAGGGAGCAGGAGGTGCGGTTAGAGGAGATGGTACTCAGCCATTAATTATTTTTTGGGAAAAAGTCACTCCGTGTCCCAGAGTCCAGAAAGAGCAAAATATGGCTGGACATCCAGGCTAAGGTAAATGCCGTTGGTGTGACCCAGCACACTGTGGAGGACCTAAGAAAGAGGTGGTATGACATGCACTACAGGTCACAGAAGAAGGCGGCAACCAGGCTGGCGGAGCCTAAGAAGACTGGTGGGGGAATACCAACTGCAACAGAGTCAATACCCCACGAAGAGTTGCTGGAGTCTACCCTTCAGCCCGAGAGCGTCAGTGGTGTGGCCGACATTGATAGCTCCGACCCTGCAAACACCAGCCAAGGCAAGATGCATGCCAAATCCAGCCTCACACATCACCATCCCATTTACACACTCAGGAATGCACCAATTACAAAGTACATATGCTACTCCAGTACACTTTTTCCAGCACACACAGCAATGCATCATGGGAGATGTAGTCAGATGCATCATACAGTGGGGCAATGAGACACCGCAATGTAGAAGCAGTATGAGAAATCAAGTAGATGCAAAAAGCGGTAGACAGCAGTTAGCTAATACAAACTGAGAAAACTTTATTGAATGAGAAATGCAGATCATGTCACAAAATCCAAAAGGTGTTTTTCATTCACAGCACAACCTGAAACACAGGATGACAGTGCAGGAGCTGAGGAGGCGGCACATATGGAGGAGCAGGCAGGGCAGGAGGACACCGATGATACCACGCAGACCACACCTGTCCCACCGAGAAAGCGCACCATTGGGTCCCCACTGCCACTTCTTGAGGCAGAAACCCAGTCCATAGGGGAGGATGATGCACAGGCTGAGTCAGGGCAGTGTGCAACACAGGTCCAGGAACAGTACACACTGCAACATAGTGAGGAAGGATCTGTGAGACGCAGGTAAAGGGCGAGCACCAGCATTGCCGCAGATGAAGAACACACAGTGTTTGCTGGCCTGGAGGGCAGCATGCTGAAAATGCAGTGCCAGCTGGTCTCAGTAAACCACAACCTAAGTGACATGAAAGAGGGCATCAGGGACATGGTAGGTGCAATCGAGAACTGTGTGCCACAAGGAAGCAGGAGCAGGCATCCAGGCGCAGGGGGAGACAACGTCTCAGCAGCCGTTTGGACACCTACACCAAGGCGGTTAACCGCCTGTGCACTGCCACGAGCTGCTGTCACGTCGCTATGTGAACATGCTATTGGAGATGGGCCACTGCATCCAGGATGTGGGAAAAGGCCTGGTGCAGGTCACCAATGCCGTGGAATCAATTAATCAATCAATCAATCAATCAATCGTTTGTAAAGCGCAATACTCACCCATGAGGGTCTCAAGGCGCTGGGAGGGAGCAGGCGGTCAGTCGAAGAGCCAGGTCTTGAGGTCCTTCCTGAATGTGTGCAGGTTCGATGAACGTCCAATGTTCACAGGAAGCTTGCTCCAGGACTTGGCTGCAAGATAGGAGAAGGTTCTCCAGCCTGTTCTGATTCTGTAGATGCGGGGGACCTCTGTCAGGGCGAGGTCGGCGGAGCGGATGTTCCTCTTGGGTACGTGGAAGGATATTCTCATGTTGAGGTATTTGGGTCCGATGTTGTACAGGGATTTGTAGGTGTGGATGAGGAGTTTGAAGGTGACCCTTTTCTTGACGGGGAGCCAGTGGAGGTCTTGTAAGTGATGGGTCATGTGTTTGTGATGCGGTGTCCTGAGGATGAGTCTGGCTGCTGCGTACTGGATGGTTTGGAGTTTGTGTAGCAGGGTTCTGTTGATCCCGGCATAGAGTGCATTGCCATCGTCCAGTCTGCTGGTTATGAGCGTGTGAGTGACGGTCCTTCTGCTGTCGGGTGGATCCACTTGAAGGTCTTGCGGAGGATGCGCAGACAGTTGAAACTGGTGGAGGCAACAGCGTTGATCTGGAGGTTCATGGAGAGGGAGGAGTCGAGGATGATGCCGAGGTTTTGTGCGTGGTCTGTAGGGGTGGGTGGATTGCCGAGGGCGGTGGGCCACCGGGTGCAGAGTTGGTGTTGGTAGTGGTGCTGAGGGGGTCTTGGAGGAGGGTGGTTTTGAGGTGTTCCTCAGTGACCTTGCTCCAGTTTCTTCATGGCTGGCGTGGGGCGGGCTTGGGTGCGGAGGTGGTGCTGAAGGTAAAATGGACACAGTGGTTGTCTGTCCAGGGGTGCTGAGTGTTGTGGCTGAAGCGGATGTTTGTCCCTCCCTCGAAGATTGGGTCAAGGGTGTGTCCGGCTGCTTCAGATCAAGGTTGGCGAGGTTGTAGAGGAGAGTGGTGGAGTCGGGGTCGTCGCTGTTGTCGAGGTGGAACACTGCAGACAGCCACCACAGGTGGCACAGGACTCCTGGGCTCAGGGGAGAGCAAGGAGCTGTCCAGCAGGAGCAGCATAACCCCACCAGTGCCCGAAACAAGACAGCACAGTGGGAGACAGGGTGCAACACCTGAGGAGTCAAGGGAGGGCAGACAGCACCCTGAGCGGGCACCAGCAGGCCGTACCAGGAAGAGATGAACTGCCATCACTGAGGATAGCAAATGGGTGAAGCAACCCATTATAACTGGACTTTTGACTTGCCTACATCCCTGCACTGAGGCCATAATATGGGCTACATCTAGTGACACTCATGATGTGTCTGTCAGTCTGTGTGGCTATATTTATCCTGCAGCTTAAGTATTGAATAAACACAGACCTGTACCAAAACATATTTTGTATTCTGTCATTATTTCTCACCTAGAAACAGTTCTGTGTGATCTCATCCCATCTCTGTCGTACGGCAGCTGCCCCAACTCCAACTGCTGGTCTGCAAGGCGGACCTGGGCCCTCATCCTCAGAAGTATCTGTATCAGTTAGTTCTACTGGAATGCCTTTTTTCATAGCTATGTTGTTTAGCATTGCACAGGTAGCCATAATCTTGCAGCAGGTCTCAGGGCTGTATTGGAGTGCTCCTTTGCTTTTATGCAGGCAATGGAACTGGCTCTTCAGGATCCCAAATGTCTGCTCAATTACACAACACGTTGATTTGTTTGCTACCCTTGCATTGACTGGATTGAGGTATGATGTCATGATGAGGTCCCGCACTGCATATGCACTGTCACCTACAGGATTGAAAACAAGAGGTAATTTATTGTACTCCCATCCCAGAGATTTACTATATGTTAGAATGTTTGACATGCATTTACCTAGCAGGTAGCCCTCACCAAACTCGCCAGCATTGAGACGTCTGTATATCCCACTATGTCTAAAGAGAAATAAGTCGTGAATACTGCCTGGGTATTTCGCTACAATATCATTAATTATATATTTGCACTGCAGATGACCTGTATGTTTAGCGAATGATAAGATTTTCGGTTTCTGAATACATATTCATTGTTTGATGGGGGTGTGAGGGACACATGGGTTCCATCTATGCAGCCAATTATGTGGGGGAATTGTGCAATCTGGTAGAAGTCCAGTTTTGTAATCTTTGGAATTGTATGTGATGTTGTAGCCTCTGTAACATTGCATCCAGGAATGCATGGAAGAAGCGCGACAGGCAACTCTGGGAGACCTCCACCTGCTGCTGCTATCACCCTTTTAAAACTCCCTGAGGCCAGTAAGTGCAGTGAGCACAGGACCTGCACATGGGTTGGAATTGTTTGAGTCCTGCGTGTTGGGTGTTCCAGCTGGAGTATCCGCTCCTTTATCAGGTCCAAAATGGTGGCTGAGTCCAACCTATACTTCTTGTGGATCTCCTCTTCAGTCTGCTGGAACAGAGTGATGCGCACTCTGAAGATCCGTTCCTGTCGCCTCTTTCTTTGTGCTGCAGCCCGAATTTGCAGCCTCCTGGCTATCACATACAGCGCTGCCATTGTGTAAGTCCCTGTTGCATGGTGGGCTTGTTTAAATAGTTTGCACCTGGTTACCACCTGCTTTGAGTTGGTGGTAATATAAATGTACAAAACTGTGAATTTAACAAAATCGCAATTTGCGATTTTTCATACATTGATTTGCGAATTCTCATTTTGCGATTTCTCTATTTGCGATTTTCGCTGGTTTCGTGTCGCAGCTTGCTAATTTGCAATGGGGATTTGCAGATTTCGGGCCTCGCAAAATAGGTATTTGCTAAATTAGCAAATTTCTATTTTGCAATGCGAAAATGTGTCACACATAGCACAAGTCTATTTTGCGGTCGCAAACACTGTTTTTTTGCGATTCACAGTGTTTGCGATCGCAATATACCTTGATACATATGCCCCTTAATTCTCTCACATACTCCTATATTCAGACACTTTGGCCAGATCAACAAAGCATTTGTACAGTCACACACACTCTAATTAGGATTTTGCAACAGAAAAAAGGCTTTTTATAAATGTACTAATCTCATTTTAGGAGTTAGTAAACTATTACAGATTCCTAAAATGGGATTGCAACCCCATGCGATTCGGTTTTTGGAAGGGACTTGTTGTACAGGTGCCTTCCAAATACATAATCGATATAACATGCATAACTATTTTACAACTGAAATTCGGTCACAAAACATTATAAATCACGACCCCCGAGTTGGAGTGTTGAATATATTATTGCAAGGGTTGTTTCGTAAGATTCAAAACTATGACCATTATTTAGTATATAAGGCCCTCGGTCCTTTACTCACTAGTGTATGCATTGCCTAAGTGTTTTTTTTTACTAATGACTGCATTTAAGCACAGATTAATTTTGCTATTCATTATTCTGCAATAACAACAATTCACTTGTTTACTCTCTCAGTAATTTACCTATATAGTTTCCAATGGATGCATACACTTAGCTTCACATTGTCACTCACCATTGCATACACAAATGTCTTCAGCCATATGCTCTTTTACACCTTAAATGCCCTGTATGGTAATTGTGTGCACCCGCGTCTAGTAACACACTCCCTTATGCAAATTCATATCATTTTACTAATCCCTGTAAGCACCCAAATTCTTGTTCACACAATCATATACGAAATCCTCCCTCAGTCAATGACTTGTGCTTTCATCATTAGTTTTCTAATATCTGCCTTCACTCAAGCATTTATCCATTCAGTATCTAGACAAGCGTTTGCTTAGCCAACTATTCATACCTTCGCCAAGTCATGCAGTCATGCAGTTATTCAATGATGTTCTTGATAACTAAACAATACTTACACTCATTCACCCCTGAAACCTATCCTCTTAGACATTCATTCATTCTTCACTCAAATACATGTACTCATTCACCCCTGAAACCTGTTCTCTTAGTCTAACATTCATTCCTTACTCAAATACATTCATGTACCTATTTGTTAAGTCATACATTCGTTCCGTACTCAATTCACTCACTTGCTACTGTATTAAATATTTCATTCATAAAATTCTGGTTTACCTCACTCATGCACCTATTCGTGCACCTGCTCGTCCACTCACTACATTGTGCTATCATATTATTAACATACATGGAAATATATATATATTTATTCACAAAAAAACCATAGGTTTCAGGGGCGTTATAGTTAGCTGGACATTTTACTCGTACAAAACCATTGAAATGCCCCCGTTATAGTTAGTTCAGCTAACTATAACTCACGCGCCCTCAATGCACTGCCGATGACGTCACATATTACATCACTCATGACATGGTCAGTGACATCACTCATGACATCACTGATGACATCTCAAATGACATCACTGATTACATCATCCAGTGAATGTGTGTCTTTCTGAAAATCAAATATGTTTTATGTATGTACATCTCAAGGTCGATGAAAGAATAAATGGGTATATAAGTGTATAAATGGATGGTTTTTTTGTTGAAAAATTGATTGTAGAGGTAGGCTTTCTCATTAACGCTAGGTCGTTGTCCAATAACAATATTGCATTTAATAATTTTGTCTCGCAAAGGAAACCCTCCTGGGTCTTTATCACTGAGCCCCGGGCCTCGGACTCCTCAGGCCCTGACTTAGTCGCTGCCATTCCCTCGGGCTATTCCCTGACTAGAATGGACAGAATTAGGCGCAGAGGGGGTGGTCTAGGTATACTGCACAAGACCTCTTTCACTTGCCGGTCTGATTTCCTCTCTACCTCTTCCGACCCTTTTGAAGCATTATATTTTTCTATAAACTCCACCTCTACAGTTTCTTTCTCAGGTATCCTGTGTTATAGGCCCCATGGCCCTAGCACCTCCTTTACCCAGGACCTGATGAATCTTTTTGAACCTTTCCTTGACAGGCCCAATTTCACTATTTTAGGCAATTTTAATTTTAATTTTAAAAATGTTATCTCCAAAGACACCACTTATGTGTTGGACTCCTTAGCCGCAGGGGCGCTATCATCCAGTTCTGTGTTGAGGAGTACGAGGGATTTATAGATGTCAGCGATTTTAGTGTGGAAAAAAGTTGAAATATTATCGCAGAGCTCCTGAGATTCAACTATCGGATCCACGATCTTAGGGACAGAAAGGGAGTCGTTGATCTTGAAGAGATCTCTAGATGATTTTAAAGATGCCGTCAAATTGGCATAATAGGCCTTTTTCTCCTCCGTTATTGCTAGCTTGTATGCTTTGAGAAGCAGTTTATGTTGTGGGGCTCAGCCTTAAGTCCCCTATTGTTTAATATTTATGTGACCCCCTTGCTTCGGTTGTGAGATCCTTTGGGTTGAGGTGCTGTCATATGCTGATGACACCCAAATTATGGTCTCTCTCACCCAGTCGGTGGCTGACTCTGCTTCGAAGTTCAGGTCTTGTATGGAAGCAGTTGCCCAATGGATGATCCGGAATTTCCTGAAACTTAACGGAGATAAAACAGAGGTCCTGATTTTGGAGGTAGTCAAGACATTTGGTCTTGCGATTGGTGGTCGGCTTCTTTAGGGGACCGTCCTGTCCCCTCCCACTCAGCCAGAAATCTGGGGGTCCTGATTGATACCACTCTCTCCTTTGACCTTCAAGTCAGTAGGACGGTGTCCACCTGTTGTGGTATCATCAGGATCCTCAGAAAGATTGCTGCCTGCCTCTCTCCAGATGCCCGAAAGCAAACTACAGTGGCCCTTGTCTCTTCGAGACTGGACTACTGTAATACTTTATATGGGGGTATGAACAAGTCCTCTGTTCATCGCCTTCAAATGGTACAGAATGCCGCAGCCAGGATTGTCCTGGATCTCCCTCGACTTGCTTCAATATCACAGGCTCGGAAAGGCCTCCATTGGCTACCTGTCCAGGCGAGGATATCCTTCAAACTTCTCTGTCTCGCCCATGGCTCTGGCTCTGAAGGCATCCTCTCTCTTCTTCATCCCTACATTCCTAGTAGAGTGCTTCGCTCCTCCTCTAAAAATCTCTTTCTGGTTCCGAGATTTGTAAAAGCTAGATGGGGAGGTAGAGCCTTTTCCACTCTGGCGCCCAGGCTCTGGAACTCCCTTCCTCCAGAACTGGCCTCCCAACCCTCACCAGGTCTGTTTCGTAAACAATTGAAAACTTGGCTCTTTCTGGAGGCTTACTCGTAAATCTTGGATTTGGTGCTGTAAGACCTTGGTGCTTTGTCTGTTTGTCCATCTTGTTATGGCTGGCGCCTTGATGCCCTTGGGCTAAGTTGCGCATTATAAGACCCCCCTCATTCATTCATTGTATTACTGACTGATTAAGTGTATCTTAATGAATACATGAGTTATGAGTAATGTTTAAATATATACATTTCTGTATTAGTCTCTCACTTTGTGTATAAGTGGCTGCATGTGTTGGTGAGTAGCTACATGAGTGTCTATATAGGTTATTATTTGTTTTTTTGAGTATCAGTATGAGTGTCTGAGTGTCTGTATGGTTTGTTGGGGGGTCTGACGTAGTGCATAGATGCATGAATGAGTGACTCACTGCTTGTATGTGTTGAAGACAGCATGTGTGCAGGACTGTATGGGTGGATGAGTGTGTGTATGGGTGTGTTAGTGAATGAATGACTGTCTTTATGAGTAACTACATATGTTTTAAACTAGTATATGTGAGTATATGTGAGAGTGAGAGATTGGAAGAGTTCCTGTATAAATTAGTATGTGTTTCTATAAGTTATTGCTTAAGAGAGTGGTGGTGTGTGTATAACTGAATATGCAAGTAAATGGATGTTTGAATCTTTATTAGCATGAGTGACTATGTGTGTGAGTAACTCTATGGATGAGTGGTGGTGTGTAACAGGATGTATAGGTGTATGAGTATATATGATGAGTGAATACATGTATGAATGACTATATAGGACTGTTGGCGAACGAGTGGATGTGTAGGTATATCTTAGAATTACTGAATAGGTTGGTATGTCCATTGTTCTGATTTTTTTTGTTTCTATTTTTGTATGTGTGTATCAAAGGTTATATTAGGGTGAGACTCTATCACTCTATCACAAGGATGATGTCATCAGTGAAGTCATTTGAGATATCATCAGTGATGTCATGAGTGATGTCACTGACCATGTCATGAGAGATGTAATATGTGACGTCATCAGCAGTGCATTGTGGGCGAGCGAGTTATAGTTAGCTGAACTTACTATTGTCAGGCCTGTGCTATCCTTTCCTAAACAAAGACGTTCCTTGCCAGCTCCCAGTTTGAGTTGGAGGGAATTGTGAGCGCTAAAGTTTCATCCCATCGCTTAAAAACAGTGAGTCTGGAACCACCGGCAATTCAAGATGGCAGAATTGCGATCAGTTAGCTTTCTAGTGTTTACGCAGATTCTCACTGTCAAACGGTTGTTGGTGCTTGCACACGTGTGGTGCCTCGCACTTCAACCGTCGTAGCGAGAGAGAAGCAGCATTTCCATAGCCTTCGTACTTCTTGATTGGAATTAACGGCTATTCAGTATTGCTCGCCGTTTATTTCCCGAGTCACCCCTTTTCAGAAAGGTCCTCTCAGGTTTGACGCAGTTCATGTTTTCTCAGCGAGGGATTTCCAGGTATTTCTCGAACAAAGAAGGACCCCCAGTCTGCGGTTCCTTCAGCTGTTCTTAGTTTTTTCTTGAATTCACCGGCATAACCAGGAAGGTAATTTTTAGTTAATTGAGTTCAGGTAGCGGTGAAAGACTTTGAGGTCTGAACTATCATTGAGGGACAGTTTAGTTTAGACTAAGGCAACAATTTAGTAAAAGAAACATTATTCTGTGGTAAGTGCTGAGCAAAATTCCGCAAGCTACATACAACGTGCTAAAGACTTTCCAGACTTTACTTGCTCTTCATTACTGTACAGCGCTTTTCTGTAGTCTTCAAGTAGGTGAAAATATATATATATATTTCGACTTACCATCAAATCTGCGCAGTTGGATTTCATCTTCGTCTTCGCACAGAGGAAGAAGAAGCAGAGAGGAATAGTGGTAGTGTCAGCAAGTACAGAAGATTACTAACATCTATCATCATCAATTGACTATGCAAAAGTCAAGCGCGCAAAAGCGTAACTCAGGTACAAGGGAGTAGAGTTAGGCTGGGAAGCATAAGACATTTAAATAACGTGGAAAGGCAATTTTGGAGTAATAGTTTTGTTGCATTTACAGGTGTTTAGAAGGCCAGACAACTGACATTAAGACACCAATCTTACCAATAAGAGAGAAGCCAGCACGCAGCATTAAACAGGTATAGGAAGGAGAATAGGAAACCACATAGTAGAAACAAAAGCCAGAGAGTAGTGAAAAGTTTTGGTGAATGTTGTGCTTATAACTGCAGGTGTGAGGAGGCCAGACTAGACGATCTTCCCAAAAGACACCGCTGTGGCAGTCTCTCTTTCTTCCCATCCCCTTTCCCCCAGTTCACTGCGTGCAGTTAACATTTGTGCGCATTGCTCTTTGGGAGTTTGAAAATATCATCTCCAGTTTGCCTTGGTCCCTTCTGCTCCTATGGAGGCTCAAGTTCAGGTCCAAATTTTGACAACTATAACAGGGGAATTTCAATGGTTTTATACGAGTGAAATGTCCAGCTAACTATAACGCCCTTGAAACCTATGTTTTTTTCAGTGAATTTCTAAGGTTTTTTAAATGCACGATGGGTGTACGGCACGAAACCCATGTTTGCTGGGTGTACGGCGCGTACCCCCCATGATTGCAGGGGTACGCGCCGTTCCCTTGCGATCATGGGGGGTACGCGCCGTACGGTGTGTATGTGATTGTGCGCTTTTCCATGCGAATTACCATTACCGGACATGGACCGTATGACTCGTGTCCTAATACCCCGGTCCCGATCGTACTCGTCGGGTCGTACGGCGTGTGTACGAGTCGTACGGAGACGGCTCCGGATGCGATTCGTACGGACGGTAATTTTACCGGATCGGAATTGGCCCCAAAGTGTTGGGGCCCCCCTGTGATTAACATGACCTCCTCTGTAAGCCCCTAGTGTATAATAGGGCAGGGAGATCAAAACGACCTCTTAAAATGTGCCACAGGGCGTGTTTGCACACGTCACCTAAGGCCCGTCCCCTCCCTTCACCACTGTGCAAACACGCTCTGTGGCCATTTTAAGTTGGGAGAGTAAGTCCCCTTGAATCCTGAGGGTCCCTAGGGTCCAACTAGCCCACTAGGTACCTCCAGTAAGCGCGACAGAGCTGCGTTGCAGAGAGGTGTAAAAAGGGACACAGCCTAGTTCACCTCTCTGCAATGCAGCCCAGTGGCGCTTACTGGAAGCACCTGATGGACTAGTTGGCCCCCAGGGGCCCTGAGGATTGAAGAGGAATTAATTCCCCAACTTAAAACAGGCCACAGGGCATGTTTGCACACGTCACCTCAGGCCCCATCCCTCCCTTCACCACTGTGCAAACACGCTCTGTGGCCATTTTAAGTTGGGAGATTAAGTCCCCTAAAATCCTGAGGGTCCCTAGGGTCCAACTAGCCCACTAGGTATTAAATGTCTCCCATGGATCCCTTCTACCAGGCAATGGATATTGCCTCCTCTCTCTCCTTGCATCAATTTAGACCTGATGGTGAAAGTAACTGCTGGGAGGGGCTCCGTGTAATGCAGGAAATGCAACATACCACAAGAAGTGCTGGTTTCATACACGTTGCTCCTGACCGATAGGGAGTGTCGTTAGTCGGTGCCCAGCTTGCTGGCAAAACATAAGACCAACGCCTGCTCCCAACTAAAGATATATATTATGATGTCCAGAGTATCCAGGCAAAATAAACTCTGTAATCCCATAAATGAAGTATAAGTATAAGAGTCACTTTTCTTAGGTAGACGCATTTCGACCCCTTGCGTGGTCTTTGTAAAATAATAATAATATATATATAATGTGATGCAGTTGTTTTATAGTGTATATTTGCCAATGAATTGGTTTCAAGCACTTAGGCTCTCAGGCCTTCATTATATTTGGCCTGGGAAATGGCTGGATTTTCCCCACCCGTGAATTTGAGCAAACTCTGGCTCATTACAGGGTCCCCTCCAGTGCCAAGGAGTAAAAATGGTAATGTCTGTTTTTTTACAGGCCACTAAAATCTATAGAAATGGCTCAGGCAGCAGGTATTTGTCATTTTAAATGCATATTAAGTAACTGTTGTTGTGATCCTTTCAAAAGTAGCAAATATCGCCCCAAGTGACTGACTGCTATAAGAGTGGTGTTCACTATTTAGTGCCTGATTCTGATGCGGTTAGGAAAACATTCCCACCTAGGGCCTGATACTGATGCGGTTAGGAAGGCCTCCTAACGGCATTTACTCCTTCCAAATCGCATCAGAAACATGTCTTACCGACCGATGGCCCAATTATGATGTGGTTAGGAACATATGTTCCTAGTGAAGTCAATGGGAGTCCAACTAAATCGTATTGGGAAGCATCGTACTCAGTCGGTCGGACTCTCCCAATCCGAGTGGGTCGGAAACCATTTCCAAACCGATTCGGTTGGGAATCTTTCCAACCCGCATCAGAATCAGGCCCAAATTGCTGGTGCTCAGCACCAGAAACCACTTACTCAAATTAAGCACTGGCCTAATATTCGAGGTTTCCTGAAACAAGCATATAGGAAAATTCCCAAAATGATGCTGGCATAATTGGAATTTTACAAAGGCCTAGTTGATATATTTAGCAGTATTACATTAGGCAATGGTAACTCCTCTAATTTAAAGAGCTTACAACAGCAGAAGGTATGATGCGCTATATGAAAACTAGGTATTTTTCTGCCAACAGGCTCTTATATGCTAATTGCAGACTAATATTTTTTGTTAACTGATGCTAAGGGGTCAACTATTTACAAGACAATAGGATAGTCTACGGTGGAACTTTCTGCAGATTGAGATAACAGTGTCATCAGTTAAAGGGTGTACAAACATAATATTGAGTTTTTATTTTCAAAGTACAAAATTATCGAGTTGGAAATATCGAAGGGACAGAATATCGACATCAAGAATATCGGTGACCAGAATATCGACATGAAGGCAAGAAATATCGTTTTTGTTAATATCAAAGTCAGTAATATCTTTGGTAAAAATATCATTGTTAATAATATTGAGGTTTATAATATTGTTATGTTTTTAGTATGTATTTTAAATGTATGTGTTCTATATTTTTGGTTAAGTATTGTATTTTTTTATATATGTATTACATTTTTTTGAAGTAATTAATTTTTTTGATAGTACATTTTGCGTTTTAGTTCCGTAGCGGGTTGTGGAATTATAGAGGATAGGGTGGGAAGTAATTTAATTATAGTAAATTAAATAATAATTTTTAGAAAGTGTTATTTTTTATTAACTTTTGTGTTTTTATTCCATAGCTGGTTGTGGGTTTATAGGGGAATAGGCTGGAAAGCAATTTAATTATAATTAATTAATATTTCTTATTTATATATTTAATATTTTATATTGTTAATTGTGGTAATTAATTTATGATCAATTACTTATTTATTGGTTGTTAATTATTATGAATTATTTTGTAAATATCTTAATTGTGTTATTTTTTTAGGAGCGGGTTGTGGGTTTATTGGGGAATAGGGTGGTAAGTAATTGAATTATAATTAATTAAGAATTGCAATTAATTAATAATTAAGTATTTATTATTTTATATTGTTAATTGTGGTGAATAATGTATTATTAATGAGTTATTAATTGCTTGTTAATTATTAATAATCAATTGTTAAATATGTAAACGGTGTTCCTTTTTTAGGAACGGGTTGTGGATTCATAGGGGAGCAGTTTGGGAAGTAATTTAATAATAATTAATGTATTTATATTTTTAATTATTTAATATGTATGTATTTAAAAATGTATATTGTAAAATGTGGTAAATAAAATATTGGTAATTATTTATTAATGTGTTATTAATAATTAATAATTAATTATAACTTCTTTTATTTGTGTTTTTTTTAAGAGTGGGTTGTGTGTTGATAGGGGAGTAGGCTGGGAAGTAATTTAATTACTATTTAAAAAATTATATATAAAATGTATTTTAAATTGATTTATATTGTTAACTAGCTTACCCGTCGCGCGTTGCTGCAATCTCAGAACAAAGGAAGTTTAAGGAAACTTGTTATGATAACATTCAATTTACATTGTGTCATTTTTATCGAACCATATTTATTTTAATATGGAAAACATTTTAGAGTGTTGTTTTAATTCTGTTTATATATTCAAGTACTTGCGGATACACTGTATTTTTTTTCCGTCTGGTGAGTACTCGAATAAATCAGAAGGTTTTCCGACGTGTGAGCTGGCCACATACAGTTGTCCATGTGAGAAGCAAGGATTCTCCAAATCTAGTCCACACACTTGCAGCGATTGTCCTTGTGCTTTGTTGATGGTCATTGAAAAAGCGAGTCACACCGTAAACTGTAAACATTCAGTATTGGAAAGATTATGAGGGCCCTGGGGGGCCGTGGGGCCGATATTTAACAAATGTTTTTTTTTTTGCCAGAAACCTTCGCGGGAGTGTACTCAACAACTTTTAACCCTTTTTTTTTTGCAGAAACCTTCGCAGGAATGTACTAAACAACTTCCCAAAGTTTCATAGCGATCGGATCAATGGTGTAGTAATGCATAAAGGACAAACAGACATATTTTCGTTTTTATATATATAGATTGTGTGAATTAAATTATTATTCATTGTCTTTAAATTATTTGTTAATTTTAAATAAATAATGAATTCATTATTAATTTATTATGTGAATAGTGTTATGTTTTACAACATTGGTGGTGTCCTTTATAGGGGAATATGGTGGGAGGTAAAAAAATGTAAATTAAATAATTGTTAATTATTTTACATTATTTTACTGGAGTGGGAATAGTAAATTATTCCTCTCGGCTATCCAAAACTTTCCCTACTGTTACACTCTCTGAAGTGGGAATAGTAATTTTTACCCTTCCGCTAGCCAACACTTTCCCTATGTGGAAAACGTGTAATATTCTATTTGGCATAAGCAGCAGACATTTTGGCTGTGGTGTCCATTTCCTTTCCTTCGTAATTTTCCTGTCCTCTGCAACTTGTTTTTTCCTGCCTGTGCTATCTATTTTAGTTGACTTCCTGACTCAGATAAAAGCAATGTACATGCTGAGAGTTTGTAGCTGCCAGTACATCTGTTGTCTGTCAATCATTTCTGCTGCCATTAGCACTCTTGCTTCCCCTCCCACTTTGCTGACCATGTAGGTTTTGTCTGCCCTTGTTTGCTGATAACAATTTCTAAAACTGTACTTTCCATTTCTGTTCACGTGGTTACACTGCACAAAACCTGTATAAAGAGGGCACTGGTTTGTGAAGCCAGTGTACTTCCTCAGGCAGCACTTGAGAGTGCTGTGTGGATGTGGTCCCACTCAGGAGTGATTAATAAACTTGTTATTTATTCCCAACTCAAGTGCTGATCTCTACTTTGTTGGTCTTTGAACCCGTGGAGGAAAGGGTGACCCTGCACCAGTTTATCCCAAAAAAGGGGTACATTTCCACACCTAATGTTGCACTCACTGGAGTGGGAATAGTAATTTTTACCCCTAATCTAGCCAACACTCTGCTTACTGTTGCACTCACTGGAGTGGAAATAGTAAGTTTTACCCCTCCGCTATCCACACTTTCCCTACTGTGCACTCACCGGAGTGGTAATAGTAATTTTTACCCCTACGCTATCCAACACTTCCCGTACTGTTGCACTCACTGGAGTGGGAATAGTAATTTTAACCGATATGCTATCCAACACTTTCCCTACTGTTGCACTCTCTGGAGTGGAAATAGTGATTTTTACCCCTCCACTATCCAACACTTTCCGTCCTGTTGCACTCTGTGGAGTGTGAATAGTAATTTTTACCCCTACGCTATCCAACACTTTCCCTACTGTTGCAAATTGTGGAGTGGGAATAGTAATTTTAACCCCTACGCTCTCCAACACTTTCCCTACTGTTGCACGCACTGGAGTGGGAATAGTAATTTTAACCGCTACGCTATCCAACACTTTCCCTACTGTTGCACTCTCTGGAGTGGGAATAGTGATTTTTACCCCTCCGTTATCCAACACTTTCCGTACGTTTGCACTCACTGGAGTGGGAATAGTCATTTTGACCCCTATGCTATCAAACACTTTCCCTACTGTTGCACTCGCTGGAGTGGGAATAGTCATTTGTAACACTACGCTATCCACATTTTCCCTGCTGTTGCACTCTGTGGAGTGGGAATAGTAATTTTTACCCCTATGCTATCCAAAACTTTCCCTACTGTTGCACTCTCTGGAGTGGGAATAGTAATTTTTACCCCTAGGCTATCCAACACTTTCTCTACTGTTGCACTCTCTGGAGTGGGAATAGTAATACTTACCCCTACGCTATCCAACACACTCCCTACTGTTGCACTCACTGGAGTGGAAATAGTAATTTTTACCCCTACGCTATCCAATACTTTCCTTACTGATGCGTTAACTGGAGTGGGAATAGTACTTTTTACCCCTCCGCTATCCAATATTTTCTCTACTGTTTCAGTTAATGTAGTTTAAAATGTATTTTAAAAAGATAAAAAATATTTTAATTTATTATATATATTTAGTTGTTATGTTATTGGTGTATGTGTATATATATATATATATATATATAAATATATATATATATATATATATATATATATATATATATATATATATATATATATATATATATATATATATGTATTTATAATTTTTAATATATTTCTAACAATTTATAATTTAATAAAATAAGTATTTATTAATATTATTAAGTAAATAGATATATTTTATATTTTATATATACATATGTTAATTATTTCTTATATTATATGTAATATTTATAATTTTGAACATTTTCTATTAATTCTGTTTTTTTTAATTATATATATTATTTCCTCTATTTTACATAATTCTTTTAAACATAAAAAACTATATTTTTAACAACGAATTTTAGACAACTATATATTTTTTGCGATATTTTTGTACATACCATTATGTAGATAGGACTTTTATATTTTTGTATCAATATTTTGGTTCCTCAATATTTTTTATGTAGATTTTCTGTCAGTGATCACAGTTAAAGACTTTTTATACAAGTGGTCTTCTATCTGGAGCAATACACAAGATTCTCACGCGGATTTCTCACATCGCTGGGGAGCAGATTTCCAACTATTGGGAATTTACTTTACTTTTCCAATTTGTGTCTGCAAACTTACCCAGTTGCAGCTTTTCAGTAATAATCGTGAATAGTGAATTCCTTTTCACATTTGAAAATGTAAACACATATATTTTCTGGTATAAAAACAGAGAAAAAGCTAACACATATTTTCTCTACAGGCATAACCTTGTTTTACTTGCATAGACCCTTCCCCAAAGCTGCCACCAGTTTTTGGGTTTGTTCCTTTGCCTGTCCACCATAGGAAATCGTCAACTTTTGCAGGGCGGGAAGGGATCTGAGGCCAGTCTGTGGTTATCCAAAAAAGTGTTAGTTTGTGGGTGTTCATAATCTTAACAGGAATTCTAACTGTTGAATAGCCAGCCCAGAGGAAATATTCACTCATACTGAAACATTGGTGTGTGTAAAACCTTTTATGGGCGTGCAAATAACTTTAGTGCTTTACAGAAGCAATTATCCACTTGTGCAAGTCATGTGTGCACATGCAAATAGATTTCTGAGTGATACCCCCACAGTTCAAAGATTAGGAAGTGCTTTTATTTGAAACACCCTAAACCTCAAAATACTCAAAGGACGTTCCTGCTTCTGCTTGAGACATTTCAGTTTCATACAATAGAATGCGCATTTGTACACTCTGTATCCTACATATCTCATCAAATCTTTTTGGGATACCTTACCCTACATTAAAAAATATTTACATATAAACAACCAGAGGTAGAGAGCTAAACATTAGACTAATAGGAAATAACAAAAGGATGGATGGGTGACTGGCTATGTGGATGACTGGATGGATGTGTAGATGCAAGGTAGACCAAACTTCTCCAACGATTGACTCATGAGCCACTGTAAATTCTAGCTACCTATAAACAGCTCTCCTGGGTGCAGCCCAGCTTACTAAACAAGAGGCTTTTGCTGGGTTGGATTAATGTATGTACTGCAAAATTGAAAAGTGTGAATTCAATAGAAAAGTGTGTATTTTCAGATCTCATAAGCAGCGGTTTGGAAAAAATGGCTGAATTTACAAATATTTGTAAAGCTGATATTTGAGCGATTAATCGTACGCCCTTCGAGGGACTTATTAACAATATTATTAATTTGGTTCCAGGGGCATTGCATCTGTGGCTGTTATGCAATACCCATGTTGAGGCTTTCCAGATTGACAACGCAATTTTATTAAGGCCGCCAACCTTTTCTAGTAATCATGCAAACCTTGACCGTTAATGTAATCTTATCATATGTAGTCAACTTTACAATTCTAATAATCTTAGTAGATCAGGATAATTTTCATTGACCACACGCAGGTATAATAATGAAAAGGGTGGAGGACCCTGGGGTAGGCAAATGCATTAGCTGAGAAAGTGAATGATATGTGTAGGGAGGAAAATATGGAAGGTTCTGATAAACGGCAAATGCAAAAGAAAACAGAGCTTAGTACAGAAAGAGAAGGAGGGCGAGAGCGACCAAGAGTGGGTGTCAAGAGATGCAGTCAGATAAACTGGCAATGTTATGTCACTGGACACATTAAACATTTAATGCAAAGTGGTCCATGCAACTGAGGTAAATCCATGCTGTGGGGGAAAGATCATTTCAATTTGTTACGGAGGAAAATACAAAATAATGAAAGAACGTCATATGTGGAGAGAAGTCATCCGCAGTGAAAACCTTCATAGGCAGTCTTCACTGTCCCTGCTTCCTTGGTTGCGTGGGCTGGGTTCACAGACATCAAGTTTTTGTCGAGTTCAGATGGATCTGCACATCCTTCCCTCTCTGGATAGCAGGGAGTACTGCTAAGCAATGGCTTTGTGCCCCATTCTGCACCATTATTTGTTTTTTTCATGGTCCTCAATGTTTGAGATGCATCTCAGAAGTGCAGCTACTGAATGGATGGTTATGAAGAATTTGGAAACATGGCTTGTTAGTTTCTGGAGTCTAAGAGATTTTCCATATTAAGCTGACCTTGGCGCAGAAGTTCAGGTAACAACCGGCTACCTGTCTGCTTCATTGTGTTATCGGAGACCTTTGATCTGAAACCCTGAGGTCATTTACAAAGCTTTGTCTAGCTCAGATATCTGAGCTTCCCAGTTTTACAGTGATGAAAGGACATTCTCATCAGAAGGGCAGTTTCACGCTCCGGGTAAAGTTATAAGGTATAAGCGACCCAGTAGACAACGTTCACTGCTGCAAAGGCTGCTGGGAAAACTGCCCTTGCATAAATGTCAATAGTGTCTGCATCTATTGGCTTGAATAGCGACTTGAGGGTCTTTTTCAGAGGTTTCGATTTGTGTTGCCTCTTGGCTCGTCCATTTTCCACCTCCTCGGCTCTACGGGTAGCAGAGAAGAGGTTTCTACGTGCTCTCCGATGCCTGTTGGATATCGCCAGTTCTTGATTGACACCAGCAGCGGAGAGAGAAAATAAAACAATGGTGTCTTTCCCTTGCTTCATATTGCCCTGCAAGTGAATGGGAGAGAAAGAGAGAAAGAACCAACTGGTCAACTGTCTCATGTGTAGCATCATCACAACACATCATAAGCACATTATTATTGCCTGGCGGCCATAATATATGTTCTCTATAATGTCTGCCAAGAAGGCGGGTGGTAAAATGTGACAACATTTCACACACAATTCTTGGTGTTGTATAAGAATACAGAGCCTTATTTAGAATTTGGCAGATCTATCTATTAAGAGTTTATTAGGGCTTCTGCAGTCTAAATAGTGGGGGCAGGACTTCTGATGCTTTTTGTTGACATCCGCCAAACTCTAAAGAAAAGACTCTGGTGGGGTACCTTTTGCTTTGCATTCTTTTTATCCCCATTTGTTAGGACACTGTCCTTTGATTGTGTGCTGTCTACTTTCATGTTCTTTGGGCTTGGTGTCCCTCTTTCTATACTTGTTTTTCACCTTCCAACTCTTTCCCACTTTCTTTCCAACTACTCACTACATGGATGATCATCATAACACCATGGATGTCAGTAGTATGGCAATAATAATGGCTACCATTGAGCCAGGGCTCGATACCATATTGGCAAGGATGCCCACAATATGTCAGTTATGGCCATTATTATGGTTGGGGTTGCCACAACTATGCAGGCATATTTTAAATTAGCGCTGAATCAAAGGAGAGAGTGAGGACTAGATAAGCTAGTCCGAATCCCCAGGATTATATGTCAGAATCAAGAAGGAGTAGCTATGTTTAGGGGAAGGGGGGACTCAATGAAGTACGTGTGCCGGCAAACCGATTGGTTTGTTCAAGAAGCCCTCACCCACCAACCTAGTTGGTGGCATGCTTCGTCATTCTGGTTCTGACTTTTCGGGTAGTCATCCTGATGTACCGTAGGCCGCATCTGCAGGTTATGTTTGCCACCTGACTACATCAGCAAAAACCCTCAATTTGGAACCAGGAAAAACATGGACACAACGACAGTTCACAAACTGCAACTCGACCAACCTGGTATACGTCATAACCTGCAGATGCGGCCTACGGTACATCGGGATGACTACCCGAAAAGTCAGAACCAGAATCACGGAACACAGGAGCACCCTCCGGTGTGGCAAAAATATAAGTAAATTGACTGACCACTTCTTATCCCACAACCACACCCCTAATGACTTTACATGGACTGTCATTGAACAGTTTGACACAACAGAAAACAATGAAAAATTCCTTCTCCAGAAAGAACAATGCTGGATATACAGGCTTTCTACCCACACAGTGGGCTTGAACAACTCAATACCATGGAATTCCCTAACCCTCTGAAAAAATCGATATATCATGTGTCCAAATCTGACTTCTCTTTTCTTCTCACAGTGAAACCCAGCCTAAACTGACCAAAACCCTGATAAATCACCTTTGCGCCCTAGCCTACTCACAGGCACCTCTGCATATAACATACGAATCAACCCCCTGTAGACACATTAATGTACTTTAGTATAATGTACTTTAGTATTTCAGTATTATTCTGTCTTTTGGAACAACCAACATCCACTACTAGCGCTAAATAGCGCTTCCTTTCTGAACAGTTTTCCTCCCCTCAGCCAGTCACACGCTTTCGCACATGCCCAAGCTCGTAAACAAAAGACGCATTACTTCTGTGCACATGCACAGACTCGGAGGCACTCCTTGCCCCCCAATCACTATTGTGCGCATGCGCGATAAACACTGCTCTGTTGAGCATGCGCCCTGCGGCAATGACGAGGCATCTAGCGCGAGCGCATCCTTCCTTCTATTTCCACACTTACCCAGGTGAAAACAATAAGCGGGCAACTTAAACTCGATCTACGGGCCTCCTCTTCTCATTTCGGGCACCGCAGAAGGACTTGAACGAAGAGAGGGATCTCGCACAGCGTGTTTGTTCAAAATGGTAATGCAAAAATGAAGGGTTGTAGGGTGCTACAAGAGTAGAACACTGTCTGGCCAAGCAGTGTAAAATTAACAGTGAATTAAGGGTCCCCCTACTGGGAGGGGAACGCTCAAGTGCACAACCAAAAGGACCGTAGTCTTATTCCATCAATAAGTTGTTCAACAAGTTTATATATGTGGTTTCACATTTTAATTTTTCAAATTGAATATTTTCTTATGTTCATATTCTTATTCTTCTTTGTATGTCAAATCAAAGTAGTGTTATGGCACACTCAATACATCCATATTTATAGTCCACAACAAAGATCCCGATGCATTTCGGGCCTGAGCCCTTTTTCAAGGGAATACTCTAAAATGAAAAACGGAATGAAGCCAGAATCCGTAATGAGGTCACATAAAAAATGTACTCATGAGCAAATGTCTCACACGTGTAAGTACCCAAGGAAACCATGGTCTCTAAAAGGGTGTAAAGAAACTGAGAAAAGTGACGGGGTCTGCAGAGAGAAAAAACGGAAATCCAAAGTGTTGCCAAGATTTAACCGAATGCCGAGTGGATTCGGAATCTAAAGTGTGTTGAAAACCGAAATGTGCTCAAAACGTCAAAGCACTCGTGTACACAGTCTGCTATCCAAAGTAACTAGAAGATAACAACGTCATGTTAGCGGGTAGAAGAGCAGGAGGGAACTCCCCCGTGAGTTACTTACTCGGTAAATCTGATAGGTGTGCCTCGCGGAAAACCAGCGGGACGGCAGTGCAGTTAGTCAGCGTGCGCGTGAAGGTTTAATATCAAAATAATTAACAGGGAAGATGGTTAGTGGAGCGTAAGTGAAAAAAATAAAAGAAGGACACAAATGTGATAAGGGAGAGTGAAGGAAATGGTCGCCATGTTGGACAAGTATAACAAAAGTAAAGAATAACATAAACATGTGAGCTGCAGAAATGTTCAAACAATGAAATTATGCAGTAAAATTACAAATAACATAAAAATTCAATGCGATCATTCAACCCGTTGGGGGCCATCGTGGCAAGGAATCGGATCCAGAAGTTTTCACGTTTCAATAGATTAGTCTTGTTGTTCTGACTGAATTGGACTTGTTCCAAAACCTGAAATTTAAGTTGAGACACTGTATGTCTGAATTCAGTAAAATGAGAAGCCACACTAGATTTTAGATTGTTGGTCCGGATGTTGCTTTTGTGTTCTAAAATCCTCGTGCGGATTTTTCTCTCGGTGTGGCCAACATAGCATTTACCGCATGGACATTTGAGAAGGTAAATGACATTATTAGAATTACACGTGGCATTCACTTTAAGTCTGATGGAATGTCCTTTCATAGGATGGCATATAGTGTTTCCAGTAATGCAGTTGTTACAATTCGAACAGTTGTAACATGGTCTCAGTCCCTTGTATACCATTGGTTTATCGTCCTGATTGGGGTTACATAGAAGTTCTTTCAGGTTCCTCCCTCTTGTGTAGGCGAAAATAGGTGGTTGTTTGAAGAGACCCATGAAGTCTGGTTCTAGTGTTAAGATTGACCAGTGTTTTCGAATGATGGATTGAAATCTGTTAGAGGTGTTGGAATATTTGGATACCACGACCAGCCGGTCCGATTGATCTTTAGCTTTGGGTTGCAGCAAGGCTGGCCTACTTGTTTTCTCGCATCTTGACAAGGCTAAATCCAGTATCGGTGGAGGGTATCCTCTGTTTTTCAGTCGTTCAATGGTGTCTTTCATCTGCGTTTTGCACTGATTAGGATCAGAAACAATGCGTTTGATGCGCAATAATTGCGCGTAGGGTAAGTTGTTCTTCAAACTAGGGCGGTGGAAACTCTTATAATGGAGGAAAGAATTTCGATCTGTAGGTTTTTGGTATACTGTGGTGGACCATTCTCCTATGTTCCTGTGAATTTCTACATCCAGGTAGTGTACTTGTTTTTCACTATACTCCCAAGTGAATTGTATTCTCTGATTAAATTGATTCCATGTGTCAAGGAAGGTGTTCAAAGACTCCGTAGTGCCCTCCCATAGGAGAAAAATGTCATCAATAAAGCGCAGAAATAATCTGCCATGATCCTTCCAGCTTTTTTGCGATAAAATGTAAGACTCCTCAAATTGCTTCATATAGAGATTGGCATAGCAAGGAGCTGCCGAATTTCCCATGGCGGTGCCGTTGAGTTGTAAAATCCATTTGTTTTTGACTGTAAAGTAACTGTGATATAGAGTAAATATGGTTAACTGCATGAGGAAAACTTTCAGGTCTGCATGTAGCTCAGATGCGGATAGGATGTTCTCTATAGCTTCAATACCTCCCTCGTGGGGGATGGAGGTGTACAGGGCACATACGTCCACCGTGCACATGATGAGCTGAGTGTGTTTGAGTTCGTTCAAAATAGGTTCAATTTTAAGAAGAAAATCTGTAGCGTCTTTAACGTGTGATCCTGTAGTCTGAACAAAAGGTTGTAAGTATCTATCCAAAAATTTGCCTGCATTCTCGTGTAGGCTGCCTCTGGTCGACACTATGGGTCGAAATGGGGGTTGTGTAGGATGCTTGTGCATCTTCGGGAGCATGTATAGAGTAGGTGGTTTGGGATTAGATGGAGTCAAGAATCTCCGAGTTTTGTCGTTAATGGTACCTTGATCAAAAGCATTTTTGATGATGAGTGTCAAGTCTTGTGTATATTCTTTGGTGGGATCTCCAGGTAGGAGATCATAAGTGTCTCTGTCATTGATATGTAGATCCAATTGTTGGTCATAAAAGGTGGTGTCCATGATGACCAGGGCACCTCCCTTATCAGCATTTTGAAATATGATGGATTTGTTGTTGGCCAATTTTTTTAAAATGTTTCTCTCTTTCCGGGTTAGATTTCCTCGTTTTATAGTAGATTGAAAAGGCAGCTTCAAGATGTCTTGTTTGATCAAATTTTCAAACGTATCTATAATTTTGTGACTTTGAGGTGCCAGAAATACACTGTGTGGTCTTAATCCTCTGAGCATGTCTTCTTCATCAATGGGTGTCGGTATGATGTTCGTAAAGTAATGTCTTAAACGGATATTGCGAACAAGTTTGAATGCACTCACTTCCATCTCCAGTGTGTTAATGGCAGTGGTAGGGACAAAGGATTGGCCCTTTTGTAGGGTATTGATTTCTTCATTGGTTAAAGTTGTAGAAGAGATATTGATAACAAGATTGTCTTGATTGTTTAGCGTCTGCCTTTGGGTTTCTTCTTCGTTTGAGGAGGTGTTTTTTCTATGTCCTCTGCGGGTTTTTCCCCCCCGGGATCTTTTTGTTGGTCCAAACCTAATTCTAAAAAATGAACAGAGGGATCGGTGGAGGTACTCGGAGTTTGTGGATCGGTGCTTAAGGTCGTGCGTGTGGGTCGAGATCTGGTGTCTTCTTCTGAAGAAGATGTTTCTGTAGCTGATGTAGCATTGTAGGGTTTGTTAGAGCGTCGGCGGGCGTACACCTCTGCCCAGGTGTACACCTCGCCGAGCTTATAATCAATGGTGTCCTTCTTGAACTTGCGTAATTTTCTCTCCTGCGTTTCACGGGTGTGTTTGTCCAGTTGGATATTGATATCTTCCAACATTTTGTTGAGATCTTCGGCGGTCATGGTGTCGGTCAGTTCCTTTTTGACCTTTGATATCTCTCGTGTTAATTCCTCCAGGGATTTGGACAGTTCCTCTACGATCAATAAAATAAGATCGAGGGATTATTTATTCAGTATTGAATACCAACGTTCTACAAATTGTATGTTGTTCTTGCAGAGGAGTGGTTTAAGTGGGACCCTCAGGCCCCGGGGGATCCGTTGTACCCGATGGTACCTTATCAGGGTGCTCGCATGTAGTTTCTGGTTTGACTCCTTTTTCAAAAGATAGAGTAATTGTTTAAGGTTGCTTTCCGCGCTGCGGTTGTTGCCAGGCGCGGTGACTTCTTCTTGGATTAAATTGTAGATTTTGCTGGCATCTTCCGTAGTATATGCAAATGTGGTAGCTTTTTGATCAGTCATTCCTGACACGGTATCAAAATTCATCTTAAGGCGCGTGCTGAGGTCCAAGGACAGATAATGTAGAAATTGAACGAAGAGAGGGAGTTCGCACAGCGTGTTTGTTCAAAATGGTAATGCAAAAATGAAGGGTTGTAGGGTGCTACAAGAGTAGAACACTGTCTGGCCAAGCAGTGTAAAATTAACAGTGAATTAAGGGTCCCCCTACTGGGAGGGGAACGCTCAAGTGCACAACCAAAAGGACCGTAGTCTTATTCCATCAATAAGTTGTTCAACAAGTTTATATATGTGGTTTCACATTTTAATTTTTCAAATTGAATATTTTCTTATGTTCATATTCTTATTCTTCTTTGTATGTCAAATCAAAGTAGTGTTATGGCACACTCAATACATCCATATTTATAGTCCACAACAAAGATCCCGATGCATTTCGGGCCTGAGCCCTTTTTCAAGGGAATACTCTAAAATGAAAAACGGAATGAAGCCAGAATCAGTAATGAGGTCACATAAAAAATGTACTCATGAGCAAATGTCTCACACGTGTAAGTACCCAAGGAAACCATGGTCTCTAAAAGGGTGTAAAGAAACTGAGAAAAGTGACGGGGTCTGCAGAGAGAAAAAACGGAAATCCAAAGTGTTGCCAAGATTTAACCGAATGCCGAGTGGATTCGGAATCTACAGTGTGTTGAAAACCGAAATGTGCTCAAAACGTCAAAGCACTCGTGTACACAGTCTGCTATCCCAAGTAACTAGAAGATAACAACGTCATGTTAGCGGGTAGAAGAGCAGGAGGGAACTCCCCCGTGAGTTACTTACTCGGTAAATCTGATAGGTGTGCCTCGCGGAAAACCAGCGGGACGGCAGTGCAGTTAGTCAGCGTGCGCGTGAAGGTTTAATATCAAAATAATAAACAGGGAAGATGGTTAGTGGAGCGTAAGTGAAAAAAATAAAAGAAGGACACAAATGTGATAAGGGAGAGTGAAGGAAATGGTCGCCATGTTGGACAAGTATAACAAAAGTAAGGAATAACATAAACATGTGAGCTGCAGAAATGTTCAAACAATGAAATAATGCAGTAAAATTACAAATAACATAAAAATTCAATGCGATCATTCAACCCGTTGGGGGCCATCGTGGCAAGGAATCGGATCCAGAAGTTTTCACGTTTCAATAGATTAGTCTTGTTGTTCTGACTGAATTGGACTTGTTCCAAAACCTGAAATTTAAGTTGAGACACTGTATGTCTGAATTCAGTAAAATGAGAAGCCACACTAGATTTTAGATTGTTGGTCCGGATGTTGCTTTTGTGTTCTAAAATCCTCGTGCGGATTTTTCTCTCGGTGTGGCCAACATAGCATTTACCGCATGGACATTTGAGAAGGTAAATGACATTATTAGAATTACACGTGGCATTCACTTTAAGTCTGATGGAATGTCCTTTCATAGGATGGCATATAGTGTTTCCAGTAATGCAGTTGTTACAATTCGAACAGTTGTAACATGGTCTCAGTCCATTGTATACCATTGGTTTATCGTCCTGATTGGGGTTACATAGAAGTTCTTTCAGGTTCCTCCCTCTTGTGTAGGCGAAAATAGGTGGTTGTTTGAAGAGACCCATGAAGTCTGGTTCTAGTGTTAAGATTGACCAGTGTTTTCGAATGATGGATTGAAATCTGTTAGAGGTGTTGGAATATTTGGATACCACGACCAGCCGGTCCGATTGATCTTTAGCTTTGGGTTGCAGCAAGGCTGGCCTACTTGTTTTCTCGCATCTTGACAAGGCTAAATCCAGTATCGGTGGAGGGTATCCTCTGTTTTTTAGTCGTTCAATGGTGTCTTTCATCTGCGTTTTGCACTGATTAGGATCAGAAACAATGCGTTTGATGCGCAATAATTGCGCGTAGGGTAAGTTGTTCTTCAAACTAGGGCGGTGGAAACTCTTATAATGGAGGAAAGAATTTCGATCTGTAGGTTTTTGGTATACTGTGGTGGACCATTCTCCTATGTTCCTGTGAATTTCTACATCCAGGTAGTGTACTTGTTTTTCACTATACTCCCAAGTGAATTGTATTCTCTGATTAAATTGATTCCATGTGTCAAGGAAGGTGTTCAAAGACTCCGTAGTGCCCTCCCATAGGAGAAAAATGTCATCAATAAAGCGCAGAAATAATCTGCCATGATCCTTCCAGCTTTTTTGCGATAAAATGTAAGACTCCTCAAATTGCTTCATGTAGAGATTGGCATAGCAAGGAGCTGCCGAATTTCCCATGGCGGTGCCGTTGAGTTGTAAAATCCATTTGTTTTTGACTGTAAAGTAACTGTGATATAGAGTAAATATGGTTAACTGCATGAGGAAAACTTTCAGGTCTGCATCTAGCTCAGATGCGGATAGGATGTTCTCTATAGCTTCAATACCTCCCTCGTGGGGGATGGAGGTGTACAGGGCACATACGTCCACCGTGAATGATCGCATTGAATTTTTATGTTATTTGTAATTTTACTGCATTATTTCATTGTTTGAACATTTCTGCAGCTCACATGTTTATGTTATTCTTTACTTTTGTTATACTTGTCCAACATGGCGACCATTTCCTTCACTCTCCCTTATCACATTTGTGTCCTTCTTTTATTTTTTTCACTTACGCTCCACTAACCATCTTCCCTGTTTATTATTTTGATATTAAACCTTCACGCGCACGCTGACTAACTGCACTGCCGTCCCGCTGGTTTTCCGCGAGGCACACCTATCAGATTTACCGAGTAAGTAACTCACGGGGGAGTTCCCTCCTGCTCTTCTACCCGCTAACATGACGTTGTTATCTTCTAGTTACTTGGGATAGCAGACTGTGTACACGAGTGCTTTGACGTTTTGAGCACATTTCGGTTTTCAACACACTTTAGATTCCGAATCCACTCGGCATTCGGTTAAATCTTGGCAACACTTTGGATTTCCGTTTTTTCTCTCTGCAGACCCCGTCACTTTTCTCAGTTTCTTTACACCCTTTTAGAGACCATGGTTTCCTTGGGTACTTACACGTGTGAGACATTTGCTCATGAGTACATTTTTTATGTGACCTCATTACTGATTCTGGCTTCATTCCGTTTTTCATTTTAGAGTATTCCCTTGAAAAAGGCCCGAAATGCATCGGGATCTTTGTTGTGGACTATAAATATGGATGTATTGAGTGTGCCATAACACTACTTTGATTTGACATACAAAGAAGAATAAGAATATGAACATAAGAAAATATTCAATTTGAAAAATTAAAATGTGAAACCACATATATAAACTTGTTGAACAACTTATTGATGGAATAAGACTACGGTCCTTTTGGTTGTGCACTTGAGCGTTCCCCTCCCAGTAGGGGGACCCTTAATTCACAGCAGAAGGACGACAGGTCCAAGGAGGATCTAGACTGGCAATTCCACGAGTAAATCCTGCACACTACTGCAACAACTGGGGTAAGCTGTCGATATCTTTCTCCCTACAGGTCGGATGTAATCAATTACTTTCATACCTCTTTTCAGGTCTCTTTCTCTGCCAGGTGACCCAAGGAAGCTTTTTACAGCAAATAGCCTGTGTGAGGATAATGTACTTTACTTACCTGTACCTCACCATGCTAATATCCGCTGTTTTAGCTCACCACTGCAATCGGTTTTAAGATAAAACCCACGTAGGTCATGCCTCTGACATGACCACACCCTAGCCGCATCTAGGTCGATCACTCACCTTACAAGTCGGCTAAATGATGTGGAAATTATCATTTCATGCTAATATGACTCTACCCTGTACGTCTGTCTATGTCCTATTTATGTTATGTGTAGTAAAGCCAGAGGGAATCCCCCCTCTAACATATAAACACACCTTTGGGAGTGCGACACATAGCCAACAAATAAACACAATCACTATAATTTAGTATTTTTATTTTATTTAATCGCACTTTTTCACATACTCACTTGGTCCTGAGGAAAGCCTGTTTTAAACTAGAAAAGGCCTGGCTGAAACATGTAGACCACACAGGACGCTGGAGGTCTTAATTCGCACTCCAACACGTCCGATCGCCTTTTAGCAGCTAACAGGGGCCCAGTAATTAAAGTTTATCCATTTACCCTCGGGTACTGGGACCTACTGTATAGCTTTTTAACTTTCACTTTCTCACTCACTACACTGCACACTCAGCGAACATACCAGCTCTGCAGTAAACTGGCATCGAAGCACACCCGGGACACACTCGGTGTCACTGTGGTGGGCCCGATGATGAAGCATGCCACCAACTAGGTTGGTGGGTGAGGGCTTCTTGAACAAACCAATTGGTTTGCCGGCACACGGACTTCATTAAGTCCCACCTTCCCCTAAACATAGCTAGTCCTTCTTGATTCTGACACATTTTAAATTAGGCCAGTCATGCTTTTTATAATAATGGCTATCAGTACTCCACAACTAGACCTAGAATGCCCAAAATGTACAAAAAATGTCCATTAGTATGCCTGTTATTATGAACAGATACAATCGTAACAGAGATGAACCCCTCGTGATGGGGCCATATATACTTTGGTGACCTTTAACACAAGGCATAGCTTCCAGGGATTAATACTGTTGGTTTGTGGGGACACAATAGCAGACACATGCACATAACAAATATAAATGCACAAATGCATTCACAGACATATGCACCTGAGGCTTTTAAGTGTATCAGCTCCGGGCCCAGATCATGCTTTCTTAACTCCTGGGCTGATCCTGCACCCAATTCACACATTTCACGGGAAATGCAGGAGTATCACAGAGGAAATTCCTTTGCAAGTTATGTTTCCACAACACTCGAAAGGCCAAGAGTAACAGGCCTTTTGTAATTGCTGTTATTAGAGCCCAAGCAAATCTTTGTGTGAGCAGTTTTGGTAGTATCCCAGTGGGAAAAAGTGACTGTACCACAGTATTGAACATTACTGGAATGAACAATAGCAATTGTCTATCCTCACACAATACTTATTTCATTTGTGGAAGTAAAGGCTACTATCATCTACCAATCGGATGGTCCGGAACCTGCTAAGTGTCCTTCTTGCTTCCTCCTGTGTTCCTAGCACCTGCATCTTATCATAAAGATCACAAACTGTTTCATGACATTTCCTTGAACCGATTCAAAAGAACTATAAATAATTATGAAGTGGATCAAACTGGCACTGCATTACAGCAATATGTTACCTTTAATTTGGAACTCTTTTTCTTTGTTGGAGCAGCTTTAAATAGCAGAAAAAACAGGCTTTTAACCCGTGTAATAGAGTCTGTGACTAATCAGACATTAATGGAGCTTGGAAATATTACAGAAGAACTACAAATTATGAGAATTGTGACTTTGCAAAACCGAATGGTGCTAGACGTGATTCTAGCTGATCGTGGTGGAGCATGTTGCATTATCGGTAGTAGTTGTTGTGTCTTTATCCCTGACCACGCCCCTTCTGTTTATGATGCCATTTCCAAAATGGATAAAATAGCCACTGAGATACATCCAGATTCAGGAACATGGACTTGGGCTGGATGGTATTGGAGCATATTGTCTGTATGGGGATTGAAAATACTATCGGCCTTGTTCATAATTATAGCTATTCTCTTCTCTTGTTGTTTATGTATCCAATGCAGGCCAATGCTTTGTTCCCTCTGTATTTCCAGTTGTACTATTTGTCTACCACCTAAAACAAATGTCCAAATTGTAAATGCCTGTTTATCAATAGATCAAGAAATCAGTAGCATAATGTTAATTGATATATATGACATTTATCGGGCCCCTTTAGAAGCATAAGAAAATGTCTTAGCTTATGCCAGTGACTGCACAATGGCTACTGCTCCGTCGACTACTGGTATGCTTCTTTCCTCGATCTTTGTTCACACATAATGTGAATGATAGAGGAGTACCTTCTACATGGCCAATCTACTGGTGCCTTTGCTAAACTGAAAGTGGAGACCGATGGTCATGTGGCAGACCCCATAGGCTGACACAGTGTGTGTTTGTATATTATCACAAGGCTCTGCCAGTGGTTTGCATTGGTTTGCTATTGGTTTGGCTGGCTACTATTGTAAAGGTCTGGAAATTAGCACTACTGACTTCTTTAATACCCACATTTCCTCTGAATGGTACCTCTGAGAGGTATGTCTAGGGTAGTCTTATTTTTCATTTTGATATATATTGTTTTGTAATTTGATATATAAATTGGTGTTTACTCCTTCATGAATAACATTTTTTAAAAGGGGAGTACAACATAAAAGTGTTATGATGAAAGTGTATGGAATACTGTTGTTTTATTCAAAAAAGTTTGATAGTAAATCATTTAAATTACAATGGCAACTGGTGAATAGCAGTGCGTTATATGACAGGCTAAGGCATTCAAACAACACCCACTTTGTAAAGAAAAACTACCATAAATAAACAATTTAATTGTTGTTGTACAAGAAAAATAAATAATTCAAAGAAAGCATTGGTTCTCACTTAAAAACTACCCTGCACATCTCATCTGTAGTCTAACAAACTGGTTGCTTGATGTCCCATCACTAAAACCTAATGCGAAAACAAATATACAATTTAACAATCCATGAGATGCCATGACTTTGACATACAAATCAAATCCATACATTACATCCTATGGCTAAACTTGGCTGTGGCTGACCTTAGCACACACTCTCTCTGTGCATTTTGATCACATGAAGTAATACAGTCAGCTATAACTGTCTTCAACCAGACCTAAAAAAGTTGAGCCAGTAACCTAACTTTCTCAAGTGGAGCACCAGAAGGGAGTGTTAAAACCCACACTTTCTTTTTTTAAAAGGAGGGAGAACACTCATAATTTACCAATGGATCATACAGTTATTAAGGAGAGGAGAGAAGTATGAAACTCAAACATCAAGAACAGAGACAGAACTCAAAGAATAAAGGTGCTTTTATAGGAATGTGCAGGGTTCCTTAAATATATTTTACTACAAAATGTACTACAAAATGCAGTTTGTGAATAGGCCCCTGCGTCTTTTTGGGTGCATGTTTTCAGTGCAGGACACAAAACGTCCGACTGACGAAGTTAACAACACTGCTAAAACCACAGTATAAAGATGTAAATGAACAACTTCTTTGTTTGTGCCTATTGATTCATTGCACACGTTTTCACTCAGTAAGTATTGTCATGACTCAGCCATATTTTATGACTCATAAAAACTCTTTGTGCCTCATTTGTTTTCATCTGCTAATTGCTTCAATTGGAAGAATTGTCACTGGGCAATTCCAATTAGGTGATTGGATGTTTGGCTGCGTTGAACTTCACTTTCTTTGTACTTTATAGGTGTAGAGTGGTTTTCCTCATCCATCATTACTTGGTGTGTTGCACTGAACTTACAGCAAAGTACGTGCAAATATTACTACACTTTCACTGATGTTTTCGAAACATAAATGTAATTCTGCAATATTGAGAATAGGAACCCGAACAAGGGCTTTCATCTTGTTCCGTAAGGTAGCTATAACACGTGCTCCCACCATGCATAGTTTTCTCATCAATAATTTGACAGCAAATGTTGCACTGATATAATTAATGATGTCATAGAAGATGATATGAGTGATCTAAAATGTGGGATAGCTAGCTTAGCATGGTGAGCGTGTGAGTTATAGTTCCCTTAAGGCACAAGTTATATTTTCTTGATACACTTCTTACTATAACTGCAGAATTTCTCTGGTTTTGTGTGTCTAAATTCTGAACTTAACAGCAACGTCCCTGTAACCTTTGTTTTTTGTGTGAATTTCTATGCTTTTTTAGATTCTGTTTCCTAACTATAATGTCCTTGAAACCTTTGTTTTTTTAGTGAATTTCTACATTGTTTGTAACACAGTGGAGGAATTGGCCAGGCCCTGCGACTAACCCCCACATGCAGCCAACCCCAAGTCCTGCATGGACGAAGGACATGCACAGCAGGGGTTTGGCTGTAGGGCCTGGTCTGTGGTCCGGCACTGCAGCCAAAACTCTGCATGCAGCCAACCCCACTCCATGCACAGTGGCTAACCCCCAAAAACAGCCAATCCCGGGAGGGGGCATGCAGCCCCTTCCCCAAACTGATTTTGACCCCAGGACCCCATCCTCCAGGGCCCACCACATTTCTTTAGGGAAGGTGGGTACATAGCCCCCTTTCTAGGCCATATTTTGGCCTTGTGTCCCCCATCTCCCAAGGCCCAACCCTATTTATAAGTGGGAGGGTGCATGCAGCCACCCTCCCTGGCACACGCCCCAGCTGCTCGACGGCCACCACATCCCGCCCTGGGACTATATTTACAAAACTGTGTGGAAGGGCACCAGCCCCCCCATGCAGCCCCAGGGACTGCCAGATCATTGGGCTATTGTATTGTAATGTGGGGGGTACTCACCCCCCCACAGCCCCAGAGACTGCCACCTCTCAGGGGCACAAATTAAGTAAAGGTGGCAGCCCATTGCGGACCGTTGGCCCCAGGGAACGTCCCAGAGGTTACAGAGAAGATGGGAGGGGGGCCGCATGTCCCCCTTCCAGGAACCCACCATGACCCTGGGGACTGCCACCTCTCAGGGCTAGCTCCAGCAATGTCCCGGGGTGTCCACCCCCCCACGGTACATTGCACTTTGCTATGCCAAGCCACAGCAAACTCCTTTGCTTCATGGAATCGAGAGCATGAAAAATGCACTTTCTTTTATGTAGTGGAGCAGAATTGCTTTTGGGCAGAGCAAACTGCATGTTTGCAGCTTCCTCTGCCCAAAAGCAATGCCGGCTCCCACAGGAGGCAGGAAGCTGGCAGGGACCACAGGGGCCTTGAGGGTCCCCCAGTCCCCAACGATGTGGCCATGGCCGGGGTAGGGGAAGACACTGGCCCTTTTACCCATTTAAAAAAAAAAAAGTTAAGGCCTGGTCCCGGGGGCCGCCGTCCCCGGGACTGAAATTTGCCTCAGAAGGGGGGCCACACGACCCCTCTTTCTTTATTTTTAAATTTAAAAGAAGAGAAAAGGGACTTGTGCCAAAATAGACCTGGGGAGGGGGGTCGCGTGGCCCCCCTCCCTTTTTATAATTTTTTTTTTTTACATATGAAGGCCTTGCCCTGGTAAATTTGTCCCCAAGGTGGATATCGGCCTCGGGAGGAGGCCACGTGGCCCCTGTCCCGTTTTATTTCAAGTTAAAAATAAAAAAATGGGTCAGTCCCTGGGGATGGGGTAACCAGGGCCCAAAAGGATAAAGGAAAGGGGGGCCACACACCCCCTTCTTAAAATAACATTTTTTTAAACAAAGCGGGCAACTAACCAGAGGCTTCACCCCCATGGTTCACTACTCTGCAGACGCAACTCCTGGTGTGCTCTTGGTTGAGGGATGAAGTCCCCTTCACTGTTGAGGATCCTTAGGGGCCACCTAACCCACCTGTTACCTCCAGTAAGCCCCACACAGTGGGGTTGCTGAGAGGTGATCGGAGACCACGCCCCTTTTTCCCCCACTCTGCAAACACCCTTCTTGGTGCTCTGCTGGTTGGGGGAAGAGGTTCGCTTGCCTCCTGATGGCCTCAGGAATAAAGTGGACTTCGTCCCCAAGCAGCAGTGCGCCAGGATGCGCATTTGTACAGTGGTGGAGAAAGGGGGCTTGGCCACCTCTCAGCAATTCAGCTGTGTGGGGCTTATTGGAGGTAAGAGGTGGGCTAGTTGGCCCCCAGGGGCCCTCAAGAGACATCCCTCAATTAATATTGAACCAGGAGGCGCTCTTGCAAAGTGGTGGAGAAAGGGGCGTGACCTGCGACCACCTCTGACCAAATCCCACTATGTGGGGCTTACTGAACTACTCCTCCTGTTACCTCCAGTACGTCCCACACAGCAGGATTGGTGAGAAGTTCTCAGAGGCCACCCCCCTTTCTCAACCCCTCCTAGCACACTACTAGTTGGCAGATAAAGTCCCCTTGGCTCCAGAGGGACCTTGGGGGCCAAGAAGTGCTCCTGGTACCTCCTGTAAGTCCTACACAGCGGAATTCCTGAGAGCTGGTTGGAGGCCCAGCCCCCTTTCTCCACCACTCTGCAAACTGGACTGCTTGTAAAAAACCTTAAAAATTCAGTAGAAAAAAAAGAGGTTACAGGGACGTTATAGTTGGCAAAAATAATTTTTAAGAACCTTAGAAATTCACTAAAAAAAAAGGTTACAGGGACGTTATAGTTAGGCTGACATTTCACTCGTACAAAACCAGAGAAATCCAGCCGTTATAGTTAGCTGGGCTAACTAAAACCTGCTGCCCCGCAATGCTCTGCTTATGACTTCACATATTACATCACTCATGACATGGTCAGTGACATCACTCATGACATCACTGATGCCACCTCAAATGACATCACTGATAACATCATCCACATCATCTCTGACGCACACACTCACACCCTATAGAATCTTTTATACACCCACTGCAACTGCCACTCCCACACAACCATTCACAAACCCATTGACAGAGCCATACCAGTACTTACACAGCGACTCACTAATTCATAGATCTATACATACATATCCACTTGCTCACCCATACTGCCACTCATACACCCGCTCAGTCACCAACACAGCCATTGACATATCCACTCATATACCCATACAGGCACTCACACACTGAGTGAGTCACCCATAGAACTACTCACACACCTACACACTTACCCATCCAGTCAATCATACAGGTACTTACTAACCCAAACAGTTACATACACATCTACTGACTTGCTTATACAAATAGTAACACATACTAATTCACCTATACAGTCACTGATAGAAGCATGTACTTATCCATATAGCCACCCTCACATTCACTCACTCATATAAACAGCCACTAATTTATCCAGTCACTCACCTATACTACCTTTCACATACCCAGTTACTTGCCCATACTAACAAAACACTCAATCACCGACACTGCCATACAGATACCCATACAGCTTCTCACACACATACTCACTACAGGCACTGACTCACCCACTCACTCATACATACAGGCTTCACACACCTCTTCCTCACCCACACACATAGACACCCAGACCACCATAGAGATAGTCAACCAATCAATCATATAGCCATTCACGTACCCACTAACACACTCATACACCCACTTAGACAACAACTCACAGACAGATACATTCACACAACCAGTCACTCATCCATACATTCACTGAGACATCTAATCACTCACTTATAGAGTCAGTCACATGCCCACTCAATCATCCAGTCACTCATACACCCACTGATTCACCAATACACCTAGATATATATTTAACACTCATACCCTTTTTTAAAACACTCACAATCCCTGGATGATGACATCACTGCTGTCATCAGAAATGGCATTTGAGATGTCATGAGTGCTGTCATTTGAGATGTCATGAGTGATGTCACTGACCATGTCATGAGGGTTGTAATATGTGAGTTCCTAAGCAGTGCATTGCGGGCATGCAAGTTATGGTTTACTTAGCTAACTACAACTGCTGAATGTAAAACAAAATGTAAAACAAAAATGTAAAACAAAAATGTAAAACAAAAATAATAATTCACTGAAAAAAACAAAGGTTACATGGACGGTATAGTTGGGAATTAGCATTTAATAAAACCTTGGAAATTGACGCAAAATAACCACAGGTTACAGGAACATTTTAGTTAGGCTGACATTTCACTTGTACAAAACCTGTGACATTCAGCTGTTATAGTAAGCTGAGCTAACTATAACTAGTGCCCCCGCAATGCACTGCTGATGATGTCACATATGACAGCACACATGACATGGTCAGTGACATCAATGATGACATCACTGATGACATCTCAAATGACATCACTGATTAAATCATCCACATAACCTCTGATGCGCCTACTCACACCCCAATATAACCTTTCTTACACCCACTTCAAATTTCAGACTACCATTCTTGAAACCATAGACACACCAATACCAGAACGTAAATACCCACTCACTGTTTCATAGGTCTACACACGGACACCCACTCATCCACCCATACAGCCACTCATTCGCCTAGTCACTCACCAATACAACCACTGATACATCCGCTCATACACAGATACAGACACTCAGACACCACCACTCACCCATAGAGTTACTCACACACCTAGTCACTTACCCAAAGAGTCAATCATACTGCCACTTACTCACGTATACAGTGATACACACACCAAATCACTTATTCCTACAGCTATTAACACATACTACTTACTCTCTTATACAATCACTGACACAAACACACACTAATCCATACAGCCACTTTCACAATCACTCACTCACACATACAGTCACTTATACACTCCAACACTCACATATACTACCTTTCACATGTGCAGTTACTCACCCATATACCACTGAGTGATCAATTCACTCACCAACACAGCCATACGCACACTCACTCACCCACACAGCCTCTCACCTATGCGCCCATGAACCCATTCACCCAGGGAATCACCCACTCACACATCCACGCAGGGAATCACACACCCCTTCACCCACCCACACAGACAGTCAGGCACCCATTCAGGTACTCAAACAACCAATCAATAACCAATGGACACTCATGTAGCTACTCACCAACCCATGCTGCCACTTAGACACCAACTGACAGACTGATACAGACATTCACACAGATTAGTCTGTTACCCATACAGTCACTGAGACACGTATAATCACTCATTTATATACCCACTCATTCTTCAATACAGCTTGGCGTATATCCATACTAATATAATAAAGAGAGAGCCCAAACCTTTGAGGCGGGTAATCTCAGGAACCACAGCACCAATCACAACACCCAATACAGCATTGGAAAGGGCAGTTTCAGCAGCAGGACATATGCTATGCAGACGCCCACCATACACATTTAAAAGGTAAAAGAACCGTGCCAGCAAAGTAGTCCCTTGTGGGCGTGTCTGCGTTTTGCTGTGGGCGTGTGCTGGGGGCGTGACAAATGCTGGGGGCGTGTGGTACGTTCGGCCCTTCATGCCATGTCTCATATTGTGTGCTAATCCCACCCTGCTCCCTTTAAATACCCCTGCACCCCATAATCATAACCCACCCTTACTCCTTAAAATACCCCAACACCCTTAAACACTAACCTATCTTAACCCTATAAATATACCCTGTACCCCAAAACCCAAACCTAACCCTAAACTCTAAAAATACCCATGTACCCCAAAACCCAAAATAGCCCTGAACCCTATAAATACCCCTGTACCTCAAAACCCAAAACTACCCCATAACCCTAAAAATACCCCTGTACCCCAAAACCCAAACCTAGCCCTGAACCCTAGAAATACCACTGTACCCCAAAACCCAAACCTACCCCTGAACCCTAAAATACCCCTGTACCCCAAAACCCAAACATAGCCCTGAACTCTTAAAATACCCCTGTACCCCAAAACCCAAACCTACCCCTGAACCCTAAAAATAACCCTGTACCCCAAAACACAACCCTAGCCCTGAACCCTAAACATAACCCTGCACCCCAAAACCCAAACCTACCCCTGAACCCTAAAATACCCCTGTACCCCAAAACCCAAACCTAGCCCTGAACCCTAAAAATACCCCTGTACCCCAAAACCCAAACCTAGCCCTGAACCCTTAAAATACCCCTGTACCCCAAAACCTAAACCTACCCCTGAACTCTGAAAATACCCCTATACCCCAAAACCCAAACCTAGCCCTGAACCCTAAAAATACCCCTGTACTCCAAAACCCATACCTATCCCTAAACCCTAAAACTACCCCTGTACCCCATAACCCTAAACTATATCTGAACCCTTGAAATACCCAAACACCCAAAAACATATACCTCAGTACCCCAAAACATATACCCCTATACCCATACTTACCTTATCCAAACATTAAAAAAACATGCTTTTACCATTCATGCATTTACAACGAATTTCGTTGTAAATGTATGCGTGGTAAAAGCATATAAAATGTAATGCCATGCGTTATAATGGCATTGCGGAGTCATGGTACGTTCGCAATGAAAGTATGCGAGTGATGGTATGTGGAAAGAAAGTTTCGGAATAATGGATGCTTACCCTCCCCCGGTAAGAAGATGAGTAGTGTATACAGAAAGCCTTCTGATACATCCCCTATTGAGGCACACCATTGGCGTTCATAGAAATGATTCGCTGAAGAGTAGGTTGAAAGATTCAAAGTTTTCAACGTTTTAATAACATTTTGTTCATGCTGATATTTACAACATATCAGTTACGATGCTGGTTCATTGGTTTGATGCAAAAGTTAGTCCCAATGCATTTCGGGCTGGAGTGCCCTTGATCACGGAGTCTGAAGAGGAAGAGAATAAGGCGTGATGAGAGGCTGTGTTTAATAGTAAAACGTGGGGGTTGGGTTTTACACGTGAACTAAGTGCAGGGTTGTGTTCAGTTACAAGACTCGGTTCGAGTGCGCTGGTGTGGCGAATTTAATACGTGAAGGGAGGGTGGTGTGGGATTCTAAAGCGAGTGTGTTACGCAATACGATGGTAGCGGTAAAAGACGGGGAGATCTGTAAACTTACTTGGTGCTACGAGTAGCGTGCCTGGTGGTTCAATCCTTTCGCGGGTCAGTGACGTGAATGTGTTGGAGTCTGTCGTATACATGCAGTGGCTAACGGGCACGTTTACGTGATGGTAGAAAGTAAAGAGGGACCAGGTGCAGGGGGTGTGAAGGAGGTTAGGGTGGCGGCCATTTATAAAAGGCGGTGAAATGTTAGTGAGAACAATGAAAACATAGCGGAGCAATGTACACAATGTGAACAATGTCATGGATTACATATAAAATTACAAGTAACAACTGAATTCACTACGGTCATTTAAGCCGAAAGGCTTAAGGGTCTGCAAACGGTAAATCCACTCAAGTTCACGTTTCAATAGTAGCTTGTGAAGGTCAATTCCTTCTTTCTTGGTGACCGTTTCCAAGATGACAAATTTCAACTGGGCGATGGTATGCCGGGATTCAAGAAAGTGCATAGCTACACTGGATTTTTCAAGTTTGAGTCTTATGTTAGATTTGTGCTCATTTAAGCGAGTCTTGATTTTACGTTCAGTTTTTCCAACGTATAGTTTCCCGCAGGGACATTTTAGGGCGTAAATCAGATTCATCGAGTCGCATGTTGCATCCACTTGTAATGGAATTTTGTGGCCTTTCATAGGATGTTGTATTGAGTTACCCTTAATGATGTTGTGGCAATGATTGCAATTTAGGCACGGTTGAGTGCCTCGGTGTTGAACTGTGGTGTCACTGGGTTTACTTAGAATCTCCTGTAGATTTTTACTTCTTGTATGGGCAAATATGGGGGGATTTTTGAAAATGCCCTGAAAATCTGGCTCCATCTGCAGTATAGGCCAATGCCTGTGTATGATCTTTTTGTAGATATGGCTGACGGTGGAGTATTTGGAGATTAGAACCATTCGATCATCTTTCTCCTTGTGACTTTTGAGTAGGCTGTCTTTTCTTGGTATCTGTTGGACTCGAGTTCGTGCTTCTTGCAGTATGTTTTCCGGGTACCCTCGGTTGCGGAATCTTTCATGCATTTCATTGATGCGTGTGTCAAATATGGACTCATCTGATACGATGCGTTTGACTCGCAGCATCTGCGAGTAAGGTAAATGTCTCTTCAGAGAGCTCTGATGAAAACTTGAAAAATGTAAAGTGTTGTTACGGTCTGTACTTTTTCTATGCAAATCTGTTACTAGGCCTTGTGGTGAAGTTTTAATATGAACATCCAAAAAGGAAATGCTGGTATCACTTATTTGCCAGGTGAGCTTGATCCGTGAGTCTTTGGTGTTGATATCTGATAGAAAGTTTTCAAGAGTGTCTTTAGTGTCTGATCATAGGAAAAACAGGTCGTCAATGTAACGCACATACATTTTTGATTTGTCTTGGAAACGTCGATCAGTGTATATGTACTGTTTCTCGAAATTCTCCATATATACATTGGCGTATGTGGGGGCAGCGCAGTTTCCCATCGCCATGCCTGAGAGTTGCAAAAACCATTGATCATCTAGTCTGAAATAGCTATGGTACAAAATGAACATCATGAGTTCCATGATGAATGCCTGTTTGGTTACGTCAATTTCACTATGCAGTAGTATTTGTTCCACAGCTTCAATACCTCCTAGATGGGGTATAGAGGTATATAAGGAGCTCACGTCTGCAGTGCAGAGGACAAATGGTTCATTGGGTGCCAGTTTTATTTCAGAAAGTTTCAACAGGAAGTTGGTTGTGTCCTTAATGTAGCTTGCTGATTTGGTGACTAGCGGTTGCAGGTATTTATCAATGAACTTGCCGGGTGTCTCATGTATCGATCCTCTTGTTGACACTATGGGTCTGAAGGGTGGGTCCAATAGATTTTTATGAATTTTGGGACACAGATAGATGGTAGGACTCTTGGGATGTTCAATCAATAAATAGTTTTTAGTACGTTCCTGAATGATACCAGCTTGGTGAGCTTTGTTAACGATAGTTTTCAAGATGTTTTGAAATTCCCTGGTGGGATTATTGTTAAGAGCCATATAGGTCGTTGTGTCTTCAATATGTTCATGCATTTTTTGGTCATACATGCTGGTGTTGAGGATTACCAGAGCTCCTCCCTTATCAGCCTTAACGCATTTGATGCGTGGATTGTTGGCAAGTGCTTTCAGGTTGTCCCGATCTTTTTTGGTGAGATTTTGTGTTTTCCTAGAGGCCTTGAAATTGATTTTTTGAATATCGTTACGTACAAGAGTTTCGAATAGATCGATACATTTGTGGCTGCTGGGTGCTTGAAAAGAGCTGGGGGGTCTTAATCCAAGGAGCTCGTCATCTTTAACCGTGGTGGTAGGTGGAAGAGTGTTGTCAAAGAAATTGCGTAGCCTTAATTTTCTTGTAAATTTGAAGGTGCTAACTTCAAGTTCTAAGAGATTGGTAGAAGTAGTTGGGATGAAGGATGTGCCTTTCTCTAATAAGTCCATCTGGTAATCAGATACATTTATGTCAGATATGTTAATGACTAGACGGTCTTTTTGGGTTTTAGGTCTTTCTTCGCCACCGTGCTCCGTGTGGCGGGAGGACTTTTTTCTTTGTCCTTTGGTCTGGCTCCGCCTGAGTCGGCGAGTTGGTCCTGGCCTACCTCTAAAAAATGGCTCGATGAGGTCTGGTCTTGGCTAGTTGCTGATGTGCTGGCTGGTTCAGTGTTTGGGGGTGATCTGGATGCTGGTGTTCGTCTGGAGGTTCTGCTAGATGAATCAGTGGCATTGGCCTATACTGCAGATGGAGCCAGATTTTCAGGGCATTTTCAAAAATCCCCCCATATTTGCCCATACAAGAAGTAAAAATCTACAGGAGATTCTAAGTAAACCCAGTGACACCACAGTTCAACACCGAGGCACTCAACCGTGCCTAAATTGCAATCATTGCCACAACATCATTAAGGGTAACTCAATACAACATCCTATGAAAGGCCACAAAATTCCATTACAAGTGGATGCAACATGCGACTCGATGAATCTGATTTACGCCCTAAAATGTCCCTGCGGGAAACTATACGTTGGAAAAACTGAACGTAAAATCAAGACTCGCTTAAATGAGCACAAATCTAACATAAGACTCAAACTTGAAAAATCCAGTGTAGCTATGCACTTTCTTGAATCCCGGCATACCATCGCCCAGTTGAAATTTGTCATCTTGGAAACGGTCACCAAGAAAGAAGGAATTGACCTTCACAAGCTACTATTGAAACGTGAACTTGAGTGGATTTACCGTTTGCAGACCCTTAAGCCTTTCGGCTTAAATGACCGTAGTGAATTCAGTTGTTACTTGTAATTTTATATGTAATCCATGACATTGTTCACATTGTGTACATTGCTCCGCTATGTTTTCATTGTTCTCACTAACATTTCACCGCCTTTTATAAATGGCCGCCACCCTAACCTCCTTCACACCCCCTGCACCTGGTCCCTCTTTACTTTCTACCATCACGTAAACGTGCCCGTTAGCCACTGCATGTATACGACAGACTCCAACACATTCACGTCACTGACCCGCGAAAGGATTGAACCACCAGGCACGCTACTCGTAGCACCAAGTAAGTTTACAGATCTCCCCGTCTTTTACCGCTACCATCGTATTGCGTAACACACTCGCTTTAGAATCCCACACCACCCTTCCTTCACGTATTAAATTCGCCACACCAGCGCACTCGAACCGAGTCTTGTAACTGAACACAACCCTGCACTTAGTTCACGTGTAAAACCCAACCCCCACGTTTTACTATTAAACACAGCCTCTCATCACGCCTTATTCTCTTCCTCTTCAGACTCCGTGATCAAGGGCACTCCAGCCCGAAATGCATTGGGACTAACTTTTGCATCAAACCAATGAACCAGCATCGTAACTGATATGTTGTAAATATCAGCATGAACAAAATGTTATTAAAAAGTTGAAAACTTTGAATCTTTCAACCTACTCTTCAGCGAATCATTTCTATGAACGCCAGTGGTGTGCCTCAATAGGGGATGTATCAGAAGGCTTTCTGTATACACTACTCATCTTCTTGAACCGGTGCATGGACGGTTTGCACCACCCTTGAGAGCACCCTTGAACCTACTCATATTCTTACCACAATATACCAATCTCCAAGCTGTGCACCTCCCATCACTTACAAGTTTGTCATATCCTCATCCGCCACAGGAAGGTAGCACGCATTCAACATGCAATTTGAGGAAATTAGTAAAAGCACAGAAGCTCGAGCGCATACGCTCGCTTACGATGAATCAGAACGAGACCGCATCTACTCACTGATAGAGGAAGAAACCAGCACTTCCACCACTAGCCGAAATAAGGAGCAATGTATAAAACAACTATTGTACTTGTCCAAACGTCATATTAATCAGAAGCTCCATGCGAGCACATTACTGCGATACCACCGGGCGCTAAGAATCCCACGCGGTTTGCGAATTGCTCTAAAGCCTTCCTTATGCAAAAATTCTAAAACATTTATTGAAAAATGGAATGGCATACTGAATAAATGCAGCCTTGATTTAATATTGCTGATAGTTGAAGAACTTGCTGGAATTCTAAAAGATCTGGAAATCGAAATCAAAGAGATTGACAATGAACTCAAGAATCTACTCACCCCAGAGGAACTTACAAACTCACTGGATGAAATTAAGAGTATCCTGGATAAACATCATAAGGAGATCAATGATCGAAAAGTTAGAAAGTTCCGACGGGACACGCTTGATTATAAGCTCGATGAGGTATATTCGTGGGCTGACATATATGCCCAACGACGACGTAATCGTCCACCAAAAGCACAGACCGATACATCATCTTCAGACACTGATTCATCTAGCAGAACCTCCAGACGAACACCAGCATCCAGATCACCCCCAAACACTGAACCAGCCAGCACATCAGCAACTAGCCAAGACCAGACCTCATCGAGCCATTTTTTAGAGGTAGGCCAGGACCAACTCGCCGACTCAGGCGGAGCCAGACCAAAGGACAAAGAAAAAAGTCCTCCCGCCACACGGAGCACGGTGGCGAAGAAAGACCTAAAACCCAAAAAGACCGTCTAGTCATTAACATATCTGACATAAATGTATCTGATTACCAGATGGACTTATTAGAGAAAGGCACATCCTTCATCCCAACTACTTCTACCAATCTCTTAGAACTTGAAGTTAGCACCTTCAAATTTACAAGAAAATTAAGGCTACGCAATTTCTTTGACAACACTCTTCCACCTACCACCACGGTTAAAGATGACGAGCTCCTTGGATTAAGACCCCCCAGCTCTTTTCAAGCACCCAGCAGCCACAAATGTATCGATCTATTCAAAACTCTTGTACGTAACGATATTCAAAAAATCAATTTCAAGGCCTCTAGGAAAACACAAAATCTCACCAAAAAAGATCGGGACAACCTGAAAGCACTTGCCAACAATCCACGCATCAAATGCGTTAAGGCTGATAAGGGAGGAGCTCTGGTAATCCTCAACACCAGCATGTATGACCAAAAAATGCATGAACATATTGAAGACACAACGACCTATATGGCTCTTAACAATAATCCCACCAGGGAATTTCAAAACATCTTGAAAACTATTGTTAACAAAGCTCACCAAGCTGGTATCATTCAGGAACGTACTAAAAACTATTTATTGATTGAACATCCCAAGAGTCCTACCATCTATCTGTGTCCCAAAATTCATAAAAATCTATTGGACCCACCCTTCAGACCCATAGTGTCAACAAGAGGATGGATACATGAGACACCCGGCAAGTTCATTGATAAATACCTGCAACCGCTAGTCACCAAATCAGCAAGCTACATTAAGGACACAACCAACTTCCTGTTGAAACTTTCTGAAATAAAACTGGCACCCAATGAACCATTTGTCCTCTGCACTGCAGACGTGAGCTCCTTATATACCTCTATACCCCATCTAGGAGGTATTGAAGCTGTGGAACAAATACTACTGCATAGTGAAATTGACGTAACCAAACAGGCATTCATCATGGAACTCATGATGTTCATTTTGTACCATAGCTATTTCAGACTAGATGATCAATGGTTTTTGCAACTCTCAGGCATGGCGATGGGAAACTGCGCTGCCCCCACATACGCCAATGTATATATGGAGAATTTCGAGAAACAGTACATATACACTGATCGACGTTTCCAAGACAAATCAAAAATGTATGTGCGTTACATTGACGACCTGTTTTTCCTATGGTCAGACACTAAAGACACTCTTGAAAACTTTCTATCAGATATCAACACCAAAGACTCACGGATCAAGCTCACCTGGCAAATAAGTGATACCAGCATTTCCTTTTTGGATGTTCATATTAAAACTTCACCACAAGGCCTAGTAACAGATTTGCATAGAAAAAGTACAGACCGTAACAACACTTTACATTTTTCAAGTTTTCATCAGAGCTCTCTGAAGCGACATTTACCTTACTCGCAGATGCTGCGAGTCAAACGCATCGTATCAGATGAGTCCATATTTGACACACGCATCAATGAAATGCATGAAAGATTCCGCAACCGAGGGTACCCGGAAAACATACTGCAAGAAGCACGAACTCGAGTCCAACAGATACCAAGAAAAGACAGCCTACTCAAAAGTCACAAGGAGAAAGATGATCGAATGGTTCTAATCTCCAAATACTCCACCGTCAGCCATATCTACAAAAAGATCATACACAGGCATTGGCCTATACTGCAGATGGAGCCAGATTTTCAGGGCATTTTCAAAAATCCCCCCATATTTGCCCATACAAGAAGTAAAAATCTACAGGAGATTCTAAGTAAACCCAGTGACACCACAGTTCAACACCGAGGCACTCAACCGTGCCTAAATTGCAATCATTGCCACAACATCATTAAGGGTAACTCAATACAACATCCTATGAAAGGCCACAAAATTCCATTACAAGTGGATGCAACATGCGACTCGATGAATCTGATTTACGCCCTAAAATGTCCCTGCGGGAAACTATACGTTGGAAAAACTGAACGTAAAATCAAGACTCGCTTAAATGAGCACAAATCTAACATAAGACTCAAACTTGAAAAATCCAGTGTAGCTATGCACTTTCTTGAATCCCGGCATACCATCGCCCAGTTGAAATTTGTCATCTTGGAAACGGTCACCAAGAAAGAAGGAATTGACCTTCACAAGTTACTATTGAAACGTGAACTTGAGTGGATTTACCGTTTGCAGACCCTTAAGCCTTTCGGCTTAAATGACCGTAGTGAATTCAGTTGTTACTTGTAATTTTATATGTAATCCATGACATTGTTCACATTGTGTACATTGCTCCGCTATGTTTTCATTGTTCTCACTAACATTTCACCGCCTTTTATAAATGGCCGCCACCCTAACCTCCTTCACACCCCCTGCACCTGGTCCCTCTTTACTTTCTACCATCACGTAAACGTGCCCGTTAGCCACTGCATGTATACGACAGACTCCAACACATTCACGTCACTGACCCGCGAAAGGATTGAACCACCAGGCACGCTACTCGTAGCACCAAGTAAGTTTACAGATCTCCCCGTCTTTTACCGCTACCATCGTATTGCGTAACACACTCGCTTTAGAATCCCACACCACCCTCCCTTCACGTATTAAATTCGCCACACCAGCGCACTCGAACCGAGTCTTGTAACTGAACACAACCCTGCACTTAGTTCACGTGTAAAACCCAACCCCCACGTTTTACTATTAAACACAGCCTCTCATCACGCCTTATTCTCTTCCTCTTCAGACTCCGTGATCAAGGGCACTCCAGCCCGAAATGCATTGGGACTAACTTTTGCATCAAACCAATGAACCAGCATCGTAACTGATATGTTGTAAATATCAGCATGAACAAAATGTTATTAAAACGTTGAAAACTTTGAATCTTTCAACCTACTCTTCAGCGAATCATTTCTATGAACGCCAGTGGTGTGCCTCAATAGGGGATGTATCAGAAGGCTTTCTGTATACACTACTCATCTTCTTGAACCGGTGCATGGACGGTTTGCACCACCCTTGAGAGCACCCTTGAACCTACTCATATTCTTACCGCAATATACCAATCTCCAAGCTGTGCACCTCCCATCACTTACAAGTTTGTCATATCCTCCCCCGGTAAGTACATTGGTGGCACGGCGGCCCACATCTCCAGCAACATACTCATATTTTTTCACCACCCATTTGAAAAATGCACAGGTCTCTCAGCATCGACAAACACTTTTAGACACACCTTTCGCAACAAGTTCTAGAATTGCGAACTTTAGAGCTGGGGAGCTACGTTTGAATCTCGGCATCAGCTCAACATCCTGTGATTCCAGGCAAATCGCTTTGGCTCCCCGTGCCTACCACAAATTAATGTGTTCTTCTGTATTGTAAATTGTGCTCATGCCATGTTGTTGAGTTCGCACTATATAATATTACAAGGAAAAATAAAGTAGGGAAACTCGAGTTCAAAAACTACTGAACGCGCACTCTTAAGTGCATCAGCAGTGCACTGTGAATCGGAGCGTTTCACAGGCCTGTCACAGATAAGAAATGCTATCATAACGAAATCCTACAAAACAATATACTACTGGCCGGCAGCAATTCATACCCGGACAACGTCGGGACGGGCTGCTAGTATATATATATATATATATATATATATAACATTCTTAAACTTTTTAGAAACACTCACAGTCACTGGATGATGTCATGAGTGATGTCATTTGAGATGTCATCAGCGATATCAGTGATGTCACTGACCATGTCTTGAGTGATGTAATATGGACATCATCAGCAGTGCATTGCGGGGGTGCAAGCTATAGTTAGCTCTGCTAACTATAACGACTGAATTTCACAGGTTTTGTACAAGTGAAATATGAGCCTAATTATAAAGTTCCTGTAACCTGTGTTTTTTCCATGAATATATATATATTTTTGCAGTTTTAACATAGTGTGAACATGGCCCAAAGGTTCAGAGTGCTTTGCATGAGCGCCAAATTACAGAACACACGGTCAGATTTTATTTTTTAAAGGCATGGGGAGATTAAGTGATTAGTCTAGCATCACCGGATGTTGAGCCGACGCTAGAACTCAAACCTGGTTCACCAGTTCCAAAGTCAGAAACTCAGGCATTCAGGACACATCTTGTCCTCAATATATGTGCTATTCCTACAATTGTCTCCATTCCAACCTGCAGCACTTACATTATACCATGCAGGGGAAAAGCCAAACACTACGGTATCAGTTTTTCACAATACCAGTGTACCAGTCATTAAACTGAAGACCATAATATATTCATGTTAATAAGATAAACAGGAGCTAAAAAAATATTTTATGAGAATATAAGTGTTTTGAAATAAATTGTTTTTATAGACAATGGGCACTACTGACCTCACCACTCTGCTTGCTCGCATTTTTCTTGGCCCTCTGCTTCTTCATGTAGTCTGCATTAAAATGAGCGAAAGCATACTCCACCAGGGCGGCGAACACGAAGACGTAGCAGATCCAGAAGTATACATCCAGGGCTTTAATGGCTGATGCCCTGGGAAGAGAAGAGCGAGCGCTGACCATGAGAGTGGTCATCGTCAGGACAGTTGTGATACCTGGGGAGGCCAAGAGAAATAGATTTATTCTCATGTGTGATCACAAGTAATACCCTGGTAGTACATATAGAACTAATAACTACTGATCACTTTTTTAATATTTCCTGTACAACATGTTGTCAACCATTTAGCTGAGGATAATAAAAAGTACAATCGCTGGGAGGAGTTTGTAATGTTTAGCAAAACTTAAAAAGGTCAGTAAGAAATGAGGATAGACACGGTCCAGTGGAAGTCTAAGACGGCTCACTAGGTGCTATAATGGATAGTGATATAGGCGGACTGGGAAACAACCTTTACAACGCAGTCATTACATCACACTATCTTTACATATCAGTCATTACATCGCAACATCCTTTGCATCGCATGTCATTACAACGCAGCCATTTCATTGCATGTCACTACAACGCATGTCATTACAATGCATGTCACTACAACACATAGTACCCTTACACTATCTGACACTTACCCTACTGTTGCACTCACTGGAGTTAGAATAGTAATTTTTACCCCTACATTATCCAACACTTACCCTACTGTTGCACTCACTGGAGTTAGAATAGTCATTTCTATCCCTACCCTATCCAACACTTACCCTACTATTGCACTCACTGGAGTTAGAATAGTAATTATTACCCCTATACTATCCAACACTTACCTTAAATGCAATGTAATGGTTTGCATTGTAATGGTATACATTGTAATGGTAAGCGTTGTAAAGATATAATGCGATGGAATGGAATGCGTTGTAAAGGTAGTTTCTGAAAATGCAATGTAATGGCATGCTATGTAAAAGTATGCGTTGTAAAGGATGTTGCGATGTAAAAACGGTGTTGTAAAGGCATGCATTGTAAATGTATGCGTTGTAACGTCATACAGTCAGTATGTACTGCTCAAGAGGGCACCATCATGCAAGCTCTCAGCTCACTACCCCATATACCACTTCAGAGTGAAAATAACTTGTGTGGTTTTAGAGTGTGATCCCAAACAAAATCAATGGAGTTAAAACATTTTATGGAAGATTTTCAGGGAAGGTGGTCCCATTTAAGTTTATGGGGCTATTTTGCTTGTTTGGAGGGTGAAGACGAGTCCAAGGAAAATGAGGGTGATTTGAAAAGAATGCTACTGTGCTTGCAACTTTTAAGTGCATCATGCACATGTTGTCTCTGCAAGTCAAATGCATTACTGCTTTCGTATTCCTATATGTGTGCAGTATATTAATATGCTCTGAAGCAGCCAAGCCATCTAAATGAATTAGAATTGTTTAGTTATCAGTATATACCGGCACTTGTAACTCCACATGGACCCAGCGTTTTCTGCCACAACCAGTCCTCCTGAGGAGAAATTACGGACTGCTTTTCTATTAGTGGCTTGGGGAAGCAGCCATCCATAAATTCACTTATTTTCAGTCTACTCAGAAGATTTCCACTCCAAGTGGGCCCTTTCTGTCGTCCATGTTAAAATCCAAGATGGCGGCCACAGGGCTATGATTTGTGCTCTGCCAGAATCTCACTGCGAGTCAAGGTGAGTGCCCTGGCTTGTGACACAGGAAGGATCTTTTCTTCAGGTAATAGGGGCCAGAATGTACACCAGGTGAGCTGCTCATCTTCTTACTGGGGTGGAGGAGCCACCTGGCCGGGTAGAGGGACGGTCAGCAGTAGCTTCCTGCTTGTGCTACAGGACTGAGGGGGACCGCTGACATTGAAGAGGCTGCTGGGGCTCTGTCCTCTTTCAGACGAGAAACAGCAGTGCCTCATGAGAGGTTTGGAAACCCGTTGATTCTGTTCTTGTTTAGAAAAAGCAAAACACAGTCAGTGAAGTGAGATTTCTTTCAACCAAGAGGTGGATCTCCATTGGACTCAGTAGACAGTGAGAGCCCTAGAGAGGGGATGTGGAGGAATTTAAAAGTTGCAAAGCCCTGAAGATTTCTCTTGACCTTTCTGTAAGAAATCTGAAGGTGCAATAGCCTCCAAAAGTGAAGCACTGCAGCCTAAAGTGTTTAGCAAAAACATGACTTTGGGAACAGGGAAAAGCCTGTTTCTCAGGTTTGGTCCTGTCATCACCATCAATATGAAATTCAGCGATGCACTGGAGAACACTTCATCAAGCTTGAGGGCAAAGGAGATGCTCTATAGACTGTCAGGCAGGCAGCCAAAACCAGACTCCTGGGTATACCAACAGTGGCAAGAAATAAAGATTTGAGAGCTAGGATGGAGAACGTTCTGAATACCCGAGTGATCTTCAAAGTGGATGGTGGACCTATCCTTTTAATTAAAAAAGTGATTAGACTGGCATCCTGCAAATGGGATTATCAAGTAGGAAAGCTTGGGACTGTGTTGGTCATGCCCCAGGATGAGTTTCACAGAGGTAAATCACAAGAGCCTCCTCTGGCCAAGGAAGAAGTGTCTTATAAGGACAATTAGATTATGCTATTCCCAGACACTTGATGCAGCAAAGCACTTTGTAGCCAGTGTTACAGCAACAGTAATTTGGGTTGATATGATTGCAAGAGGAGTCCAGTGCTTCATTTTTAAAAATAATAGAGTGCTGGGCCCTCTTCAAAACCCCACTGCAACTTGCACTACCCATTGCCCCTGCCACTGATGCCAATGACATTACTAACACAACTACAAAACATCACACTCCTACAAGTGTGACAATTCATACTATTCCAGGCCCCCAAAGCTATAAGAATGGCTTGGGCGGCAGGCATTAGCCATTTTTATGTATATAGAATTAATATGCAACAATTTGTTGTGCTTATTTCTAAATTAGACAGACAGCACCACCATGTGGCAGCCTGTCATTGGAGCCTGTGATGACAATTAAGTGCCAGTGTCAAGCACCGGAAACCACTGGCTCAAATTAGGCACTGGGAAGGACTATTTTGAAAGAAAAGCTGAATAACTGAAGCTACACATAGGTAGGTAATGTCAATGATTATCCCAGTTGGCTACAGAAGTTTACTTTTTCCAGTCTCTCCTAGCTCAGAGTAGTGTCCACAAAGGTAAGGGATAAACTGAGTAAAAATTAATGAGCAGATGCTTCCTGTAATTTTGTGATCTAAGACCACATCCTCTTTACCCTACATAGATGCTATTCCTGTTTTTTTAGTTGTGATTTCTACATTTTCTAAATGCAGCTGCCATCCTAAGATTTTCTTGGGGCCATCTGCCTGTTCTTTTTTAGCTCTACTAGAATAAGATGCACTTGTGCAACTTGTATTGTGGGAGAATTTGAGCACTACAGATATTTGAAACAAATTTCATATTCCAGCTTTTTACTTGGTTCACACATGCATAGGCTAAATGCCAATGTGGTATACGGAAGCAAACAGCACAAAGTTTAGCTTTTAGAAGAAATGTCAAATAGGTCCAAATCCTTCGGTTTTAGTTACAATAAGTAACCTATGCAGGAGTGAGGAACGTTCTCCTTCTAGAGAAGCCCCTTCAGTCAGATCCTCCCAATCCTTCATGGGTTTCCATTGGTCTGCCTAGAGAATGGCTTAGCTAGTACAATAGGCTGAGGAACAAACCAATACCTGGTACGGTGTGAAGAGTAGGATGGAGAGGATTTCGGTCCTGGCAGGTGGGTACACTTCCATGGAGAATCATAGGAGTAAAGACACCAGCGACTGGCTGATTACTGTCATTGTACGGCAGACATTCTTGATATGTAGAGCAGACCATTCCAGGACGGCATTAAAGATAAAGGCATGCCAATGTATTAGTACCAATGAAAGCAAGAGAATCAATCCCCTCCAAGGATGAAGGTTGTCCAGGTCACCCAGGACCAGTGTAAAAGGATCTCTGGCTCAGGACTTTGCTGTCTTCTGGATTTATGTAGCGAAGAAGATCTCAGCAGGTAAGCCTTAGTACAAAGGCCACTTGTAGCCTATCTTTACCCTGATCCTGTAACAACTTGATGTACAGGTCATATTTAGGGATTGTTTGGTAATTGAAAATCTCCAATTTCTAGAGGGAATGATACAATTAGAGAAGAAGTCACTTAGAGAATTCCATCCAATATTCTATCCTTTCTGGAGGATTAAATTCCATTAAAAAATTGTCTTTGATATTTGCATTCCAGGTCATAATCATGCTCTTGGATTCAAAATTGAACTTTTATGCGTTCATTAACTGACAACAACACAGTGAATACTCTGAGTCATGGCTCATAATGGGACAGCAATGACTTTAAGTACCTATATCGCCATTAATGTAATTATTTATGTTTCTCCACTTAAAGTTCTGCTTTACAGTTTAGTACTAATTGTAAATTCTCCAATATCAGGAGAAAAATCTAAACACTAAGTAAAATCCACTGGTAGAATTTCCGTCAAAATGTTGAAAATATTCAAAATGTTATTAAAATGTTATCCATATGATGGAGGAAATTGAACCAGTAGGCTCTACTTCATATTTTAAGTTTATTCCTGAAACTGATGAATTTAAGCTATCATTGAACTCTAAACAAGGCCCTAAAAGTGGGTGTAAGATGGTGTCTAACCGGCAAGTTGTTGGAACCCTGGTTAACAGGATGTTTTTCCCATTGGATCTTGCATCCATCAAGTGGTGTCAGTTAACAGAGTGCCAGCTGATAATTCCCAGTAAATTGAGAAGGTATTTAAAAAAAAATTCACTTTTTGATACAGCCCAGGATGCTTGTTTCCGGTCCAGGGAAGACCTGGCTTGGCAGTTCGGGATGGAATGTTCCCATGAGGAACTGGGTCAAGATTGATTTGCATATAGCTGGGTCTGAACTGGGGTGGCGAAGTGAGCTAAACAAGAATGATGGAGGCAACCCAGATCTGTGACTGGGGGTGAGTCTGAAAAGTTTCAGCGCTCCGTCAATCATCTCGTTGTGTTTGCTTTGTTAGCCCTAAGTTGGCAGGGTATGCCCAGATGTTTGTCCCTTGCTCACTTTGCCACTGGATTCAAGCTAGCCTGACTGATGAGGGGTGATACCCCGAAAACCGGTCCCTGGATGCTTGTTTCCGGTCCAGGGTAGACCTGGCTTGACAGTTTGGGCTGGACTGTTCCCATGAGGCACAGGGTCAAGACTGATTTGCTTATAGCTGGCTCTGAACTGGGGTGGCGAATTGAGCTAAGGAACGATGATGGATTCAACCCAGATCTGTGACTAGGAGTGAGTGTCTGAAAAGTTTCAGTGCTCCGTCCATCATCTCCTTGTGTTTGCATGGTATATTATTATTCAGTGGTATTATTGTCATAATTAAAGCTTAACATTATGCCTGCCAAGCAGTTGACACGTTAGATACTAGAGCGTAGCCACTGCTACACATTTCATTGAAGGCTTACCAATTAGAATAACATATGATATCAAGGGCAAATACATCTGTGAGTATTTAAAGTATGACTAGCTGCTTCACCCCAAAGTGCGTTCACGCTGTGTTTTTCGGAGACGAAAACTGTGCATTGTACTGTGAATCCCCTCTAGTACTTATTTTGAAGTATTACTTATTTAGTTAATCATGTGATCCATTATAGGTGTTAAGTCGCCAAATATAATTCCGTAATAAGACTATTTGACTAAATTAGGAATTTTATCAAGACATTGATATCTTAATATTTCATGAAGGTGTCACAACTTTAGCAAAGCTTTTCACAAGCTACATAAATATAAAGTTCCAATGCTTCACCGCCAGGTACCCACTTGAGGGAGGGTTTAATGTAGTAGGTATTTTAAATCAACTAGAATTAAGAATCTCTTGACAGTTTCCCGCAACTACCATACCCCAAATACCAATAGCCACATTAGGAACATCCTTGTTGATTAATCCAAGGAGCATCCAGATGGGCATGGTAAAGGAGGGGTCTGATTAACATAAGCTATTTTGGAATATGTAGAGTAGCGCTCTAGTATTACCACTTAGCATACTACAAAATGCAATTAACCAACCTGAAGATCTCCACCTCCGCCAATCCTATCTTTTCTATATGGAAATCTCGTCACCGATGACGGAGAACCCCACACATATAAGTATAGGCTTTTGTAGTTAATGTGGGAGTGACAAGGGGGAATGGATTGTTCAAAAATAATATGGCCGAAATTATGTAATATACTTAAATAAATAATTTTATTATATTTTAAAGTTAATTTTTTGGGATAGTATGCTGTATATATTTATTTTAGTTGAAGAATATCACTATTAACTGTATAGAATTATTTTGCCCTTTTATTTTACAATACATTTATTTTCTTTATTCATTTATTTATGATTAAACAATGCATTTTGTTAAATTCCCTATACTTTCCTACAGGTAAGAACCCCACCTCGGTTGATTGAGATCTGCACAAATAGCTGGAAAGCATTAATAGTAACTTTACACCCATAAATCCAATCAATTGAGCCTCCAGTTCCTTTATTTGAGCTATTCATGACTCTGGTATGGTAGGCCCTATTCTAGCCCCGCCTACATCTTCTAGCGTTTTAGCTGTTTCTCAGGGCTCTCACTCCTTCAGCACAGAGAGACTATGCCATGACTCAGTGGGTACAAGCCATGTGCACTGTGCCACAAGCAGTTTGAAGTAAGTGGACCTTAATTTTTCTATATGCCCTTCCTGAGGCACACCCCATTGCTCTGCCTCTCGTAGTTATGGGCTTGCCCCACACTCAACAACGGTAATACATAGTATATCACACTCTGCACACACACACACACACACACACATCTGCATATAGACTTAAAGTACTATATATATATGTGTGTCTATATATATATATATATATCTCTGCCACTCCACTCCACAAGCAGGATGCAGGCGCTCTCTCCTCTCGAAAAGAAACGTGGAGCACAGACCCAAGTAAGTGTAAAAGTTAGTTGGTTTATTGAGCTGTTCCTCAGTCGGCCATTACGCGTTTCGGTACTGACGTACCTTGATCACATGACACAGTATATGGTCACCTGGTTTCTTATATACCAACATTCACATTTTTTTCTTTCTTTTTTGTGATGCAATTTTAAAGTGACAGTGCTCCTTTTTACAAAGCTGTGCAAATAACGCTGTACTGCTGCCATATTTTTTACATTATCTGGCTCGTTGACAAGCTGTAATTCATTTGCATGTACAATATTGCATTGTACTTTTAAATATTAGCTTTTCTTATTTTCTTGTGCAAATCCGCATTTGTAAATGTGCAAATTATGCAAATTAATATTTCGGTATAAATACCACAAAAGATACCCCTAGATAAAATATGTACACATCTAAGCAAAATTTACATATGGTCTTGTGCAAAATTCGCAATACAGTACAATTCATCACGGTATAAATACCATAGAGCATCTAAGGGATATTTTAGATATCTCCTAGATCTTGGATGTTATAAATATATAAATAAATAAATATATATACATTAGTTGAAAAAAACATTTTCTCTCACAAGCTCTATTTTTTATTCTAGATATATCATTGTCGGTTTCAATACCAGAAGTGCACGGACGCATTTGCGAATTTACGCTTTTCTGTATATGTTTGTCACATATTTACAGTACCTTTGGGTTTTTTTGGGGGCCAGATGTATGTTTTTGACAGCTTATAGCGTAATCTAAAAATCCTACTCAGAGGCCTCTGATAAGGATAGGTGTTTGGTGAAAAAGAAAAATATAGATATCTATACTACTATAATAAAGGAAGAACTTTGCACCTTTGAGGCGGGTAAACTCGGGAACCACAGTGCCAATCCACACACCCGATACATCATTGTAATCGTCAGGGTGTGCAGATGGACATACGCTATATAAATAAAAAATATATACGTTATTTAAAAAATTAACGATAAAAAAAGTAGTCCCTTGCAAGTAGCGCCGGCCGCGACCTGCGTGGTGACATCAGGAGCGCGGGGAGGAGCGGCGTGCAGGAGCGGAAGAGGAGTGGTGGACATGGCGCGGTGGAGGAGCAGTGATGAATGGATGAATGGTGGTGAGGACCGGCGGACAGGCGGGCGGAGCAGTAAGCCGCAAGAAGCCGCAGAGCGGTGAAATGAGGAGCGCGGGGGAGGAGCAGCAGTTGAGGTAAGGCTCCGGGCAGGCGGGGGTCGGGGCAGGTGGGGGACGGGGCGGGCAGGGGCCCGAGCTGCTTCACAATGTCAGGGCGGGCGGGGGGCCGGGCTGCTGCACAATGTCGGGGCGGGCGGGGGTCCGGGAAGCCTGATTGCTCGGGGGGGCGGGGCGGGCAGGGGCCAGAGCTGCTTGACAATGTCAGGGTGGGCGGGGGCCGGGCTGCTGCACAATGTCGGGCGGGCGGGGGTCCGGGAAGCCTGATTGCTCCCAGGCAAGGTCGGGATGGGCTGCTAATATATATATATATATATATATATATATATATATATATATATATATCCAATTACCTGTCCGGCGCCTGTAGCCACCAAACGGAGGAAGACACGGACTCCAAAATCAGCATACACTGCTGGCTGCAGTGACTTTATTTAATTATAAATGGTGCGAGATGTCGGACAGGATGACGCGTTTCGGCTAACGTGTAGCCTTGCTCACATAATCTTGCTGCTCAAACAAATGAATTTAAATACATTGGTGACTGTGATCAGATGGTTGCTTGAACTACACAAATAGTAAAAAGTGAAAACATACTGCGATATAAACTACAAGTCTTTTTTCCAAAAAATAATACCTGCACAAATGCATTTATATACATCATAAAGTCGTATTAATTATTTACATTATGTCAATTGATTTGCAAATTTTAACGGTCCTAATACAATTGTGACAATTTGGAAAATGACAGAAGTTGATGTCTAATGAGTGGCGTCACGAATGATTGTTTGTACCAAAACAAATGTCCTTAGAGTTGTTAAATTGTCCATACCAGAACATAAATTGTACGATACCAAATCTGGGAATAAAGCCCTATTCCACAACATAAAAACATAAATGTACAAATATTGGTATTCTGTTAAAGCATATACTCATACAATAAAACATTGTAGGTACTAGAATCATAGCTTTATATACTTGTGTTTAAACAGTAAAGTTCATAAACGCTTTTAAGAAGAGTTCTAAACACATGACAAAAATCACAAATCCAATGCCCAACTGCAAAAATATGATTGTCACGTAATGAAAAAGCCTAAAACCAGCTTACGATGAACTTGTCCGTATAGATCTTACCAATTGGTTATCAAAAACGAAAACGGACGTCTTGTGACACCACATTGTATTCGCAGCAATAATAATTTTTTTTTAAAATTAAGGTGTACAGTGATACTAAAGTGCAAATAATGTTACGTGTAGTAAAAGGGTGTTCTAATGAATATCATACTAAACCAGTAAGTGTTTGACAAACACTAAGATAAACTAGTTGAGAAGGATCAGCATAGAATAAAATTATTTAGATGATTTTAGATATCACCCATAAACTTAAAAAAGTTATTATTACTATGGCGAATATCTATCAATCCAATGAAGCACAAAATGTGTCTACTGAGAGCACTTCTTCATGAATGCTCGATCCTTAGGCTCTAACATGAGCCCCAAACACTGCTGCTGTCCTCAATCCGTCACGCAAGCCCCACACTCAGGATTCTCTGGATGACAAGTCCTGTGCCCCCGTTTACCGGGGTGGTGCAAACCCAGCGGCAGGACCGCCGCTTAATATTCTGCTCCTTGGGAGTTCATCCATTCAGGATAAAATAAATGTACTACCTTACCCATAAAGCAATGTGTTGTGTCATAACGAACAGCCCAACTGGGCACACGATATTGCCAAATGTTGGGAAGAGAACCACTGTTATGCACTTTATTGATGGCCCCTGAAGAAGAAATTTCCGAAACGCGTCCGGCGAATCAAATGCTTTAAATTCAAACATGCAACTGCCCATACCAATTTATCGCTGTGGGGAGGGCGCACGCAAGCTCAAGTGAAACCCGCTAGTTGGACACCCCAAGGAGCAGAATATATATATATATATATATATATATATATATATATATATAAATATATATATATATATATATATATATATATATATATATATATATATATATATATATATATATATATATATATATATATATATATATATATATATATATATATATATCCTGGTTCCACTCTCCACGCCGATATCCACCCGGCGTCCCCAAACAACGAGAGAGACTGACTCTTTTGATTTCAGCAGCCGCAAAGTGCGTTACCGTGCTAACCCAAACGCGTTTCGGCGTACCTGACACCTTGCTCGCTGGTAATAATTGTGAGGTTCCCTCCATTATTTGAATTACAAAGAGCATCAGGATTGGTCTATGCATCCGAATGAACATAAACAACATACTATACAATGTCAGTTAAAAGACCCGTTTCATCAACAGTAAACAGCTTTAACTTAACTCTTTTTAAAGACTGATTTTGGTAATCTGATTATTCTTCGTATTACACTATGAATACAAGTATTTAAACAATTTGTTAACAAATGATATACTAATTTGTCATAGATCATAAATATTGCATTTCAAGTGAAAAAACGAAATGCTCTGTTGTTTTCTTACGTGACCATTTCAGCAAAATGCTACATATGAACAGGGTTCTTTTTTATCTTTTTTATCTGTTGGTTTGCTCTTATGTTCAAGGATTTCAGACCAATAATTCCACCTGTTAATGTGCTCATGTGTTATAAAGTGAAAATTAAAATAAAAGTAAAATTAAAAAGATACACATATTATATCCGCAATGATAGCAATTCTATCCTTCCAATAGGAAGTATGTGATTATCATTGCCATATTGTTAAATTCATTTTATTATGTGTAAAAAGAGGGATTTGTGAGGGACAATAAGGCGGTTCTCTACATAATTAAGAATGAACTTTTATGACTGTATAAATACATAGTTGCAATACTTTACAATTTTACAATTATACATGGGTTCTGGGTAATGCATGGTTAATTACTGGATCAATCCCCATGGTTGTAGCTTGGATGTGATGTCATACCATTTCCATTGAAATTTAAAATGGATTTCATCTAAACATTATCCAATTGAGTATCTTTTATTTTCCTTGGTAATGTTATAGTATAGAAGTCACACTCTGTAGCTCCTAAATTTCTAGAACACCTTATACGCATTATAAAAAAATATATATATATATATATCTGAATAAATACATAAATAGTTTAAAAACCCTTGTATAAAATATAAAGGGGTGTCCTATTTATTGCATTCTATTAGGAATAAGAGTGTTTATATTTCACTACTGAATCCTAAGGTGATGGTAACATGTTCCTTCATTGAAAAATAATTATACGGAGTAGTGACATTTTGGATGTTTTAAAGGTAATGGTATAGGTCATCACAAGTATTCAGGCCCTTTGGACTTTTACTGTCCAATTCTAATATACAACTGGTTTCCAGTCTACGAAGTGTTTTCTCTCAGTCACCCCCTCTTTTGCTGCTAGGAAAATGATCAATTACAAAATATGTAAGAACATTAAGATTATTTCCATGTTCTATTTTCACATGTCTAGCTACAGGGTAGTTGGGGTCCCAGTTTACTATGGCCCGTAGGTGTTGCAGGATCCTGGCCTGTGCTGGAAGCTTAGTGCTTCCAACATATCTCAAACCACATATACACGTTAAAATGTACACAACATACTCAGTCTTGCATGTGAAATGTCCTTTGATTTTAATGGGACGATCTGAGAATGCGGTTGTGTATGTGGTAGTGTTGGAGCCGAATTTGCAGGCTCTGCAGGATGCACATTTAAAAAATCCATTGTGGGCGGATAACCAGTTGTCTTTTTTAAACATTTCGGGACTGGTTTTGACCAGATCTGATTTCATGGAATGGGTGTTCCTGAAAGTAAAATTTGGTTTATGTGCATAGACTTCATTCAGAACCCCATCTGTTAATATGATCGGCCATTCTTTAGTGATGATTTTCTTAATGGTTTTAGACTGTCTACTATAAGTAGAAATAAATCTACAGTCCTTCTTGGTCTCATCTGATTCAACATTGGTTTCCCTTCTATGTGTCGAACTAGAATCTATGGCAACTGCCTTGGGTTATTAAAGTGTTTCTCTTTTAATGAGAGATACTTTTTGCAGTGCAGTTTTTAAGTTTTTTTCTTTATAGCCTCGTTCTAGCAGTTTGTTTTTGGTAAGAGATAGGGCTTCCTCACATGCATGTGTTGAGCTGCAAGTTCTTTTTACTCTGAGGAATTCCCCATATGGGAGGCTTGTTATAGTGTGGCTGGGGTGGAAACTACTTGCGTGTAGCAAGGTATTTCCTGCAGTAGGTTTTACAAACAGGCTAGTTTCTATTTGCCCTGCATTTACATTGACCTGTACATCTAAGAAGCTAATCTTGGTTTTCTCTATCTGGTGTGTGAATTCTAGGTTCAATGTGTTGTTATTCATGATATTGATGAATTCACAAGCTTCTTCTTTAGTACCTCTCCAAATTATAAACATATCATCTATGAAGCGCCATAGGGCAAGATGTTCCCGCCTGAGGACATGCTCCTCCCACCAGCCCACATGTAAACATGCGTAGCTGGGGGAGAAGCATGCCCCCATGGCCACCCCCTGTTTTTGTCTGTATATCTTACCATCATACAGAAATCTGTTATTATACAAGCACCAGTGTATCTTTCTAAGCAGCATTTTGTTGTGTTCATGGTATTGGTCATTCCGTAAACTAAGGAAATATTCTATTGCTGCCATACCATCTTATTTATTTATTTATTTATTTATTTATTTATTTACTGACACTTATAGAGCGCGAACGATTACCCTTGGGTGTCTCGGCGCTAGACTGCAGTAATGTCATTCCTTAGAGGTGAGGTATAAGGTGGGTGTACTATATTATTGGTTGAATAACCACTTCTTCAAGTTTTTTCTAAACTGTAAAAGTGATGGGCTGGCTTTGACGTGGTATGGTAGGGTATTCCAGATTTTGGGGGCCGCAACTAGGAAGCGGCGGTCACCCCATGTGACTGTTCTGCTACGTGGGACCACTAATTGATTAAGTGATGAAGATCGTAGCTTTCTGGCTGGACTGTAAGGTATTAGATGATCTTTAAGGAAACGAGGCCCCTGATCCTGCATTACCTTATAGACTGTACACATAGCTTTAAACTTTATCCTGTTTTGGATAGACAGCCAGTGGTAGGTCCTCAGAGTATCTGAGATGGGTGCGAATTTTGGTTTTTTGGACAGCAGGCGTGCAGCCGCATTCTGTACCGTCTGTAACTTTTTTGTGACTCTGGATTGTGCATTCAGGAAGAGTCCGTTGCAGTAATCTAGTGAACGTAAAACCAATGACGTGACCAGGGTCTTAGCGGCCGTGTCAGGCAGAAAAGGCAGGATTTTCCTTATCATTCTGAGTTTAAAATGGGCCGTGGACGCTACCTTATTGGCATGAGCCATGAAGTTGAGCTGGTTGTCAAAGGTAACTCCTAGATTTCTCACCTTGGGGGTAGGACAAGGTGGAGTGCCAAATGCTGATGGCCACCAAGTTGTCGGCCAGGATGGCGAGAGATTTCCAAAAATGACAACCTCCGTTTTCTCGGAATTGAGCTTCAGGCAGTTTCCTGCCATCCACTCACCGATAGCTGTCATGCCTCTTTGGAACCGTTCTGCCACCTCCTGTCCGTCACCCTTAATGGCCAACACCAACTGTGTGTTATCTGCGTATGAGGTTAGGCTCATCCCATGTGCTTTGATGACACTAGCAAGGTCCGACACATAGATGTTAAATAGTGTCGGACTAAGGGATGAGCCTTGAGGTACCCCACACGGTAACGACAATTTGGCAGATTGGAATGGTCCAAGAGTGACCGCCTGAGTTCTATTAGCCAAGAAGGAGGCAAGCAGGTTTCTCGCAGTGGACTGGATACCCATTTTTCGACACGGTCGACCAAGGTCTTATGGTCAACCGTGTCGAATGCTGCCGAGAGGTCTAAGAGTACCAGCAAGGCTGTCCCTCCTTGGTCCCGGATGAGTCTAATATCATCCGCTGCTTTGATGATAGCAGTTTCGGTTCCATGGTATTTACGGAACCCAAACTGGGTATCATCAAGCAGATTGTTTCTCTCTATATGTTCCGACAGCTGCTGGTTCATGGTTTTCTCTGTCACTTTGGCTAAAAAAGGGAGACTTGCTATAGGCCGGTAGTTTTTCAGATCTTTTCTGTCAAGATTTGGTTTTTTAAGCAAAGGCTTAATCAACGTGTTTTTTAAGGAGTCTGGATAAGTCCCAGAGCTCAATATTATATTGCAGACGCGAGTGATAATGGGAATAATTGTGTCTGAAACCATGGCTAACACCGATGTGGGGCAAGGGTCCAAGGCAGAGCCTGATTTAATGGACCTCAGTATGGTTTTTGTTTGATCGGTCGTTAAAGGTTTGAAACTCGTCATGGTATTACTCAGGACTGTCTGAGAGGGGGGGGCAGCATTAGTATTAGGTTCCAAGGTGAAAGCTTGGTATATATTATTCACCTTCGTGAAGAAGAACTCAGACAGGGCATCGCATAGTGATTGTGATGGGGGGGGGTTTAAGTCTGGTGTGTTACCTGATAGGGTTTTAGCTATGTTATACAGCTGTTTGCTGGCATTTTTAGCTTGTTCTATGTGCAGAGAGAAAAAGCGCTTCTTTGCTACCGTGATCATAATTTTATAGGTGACTAGAGCTTCTTTATATTTATTCTTACTTTCACTGTCATAAGTTTGTCGCCAGTACCTTTCCCTGTTTCTCGTTAATTGTTTCTGTATTTTTAGCTCTTCTGTGTACCACTGAGCAGTCGGCGTACTTCGGTTTCTTGAGTGGGACTTAGTGGGTGCCAGTTGAGACGTGGCGTCACTCAGCCATTCATGAAATTGGTAAGTAGAAGTACAGGGATCGTTAGATAGTTCAGGTTTAGTGTTATTTAAAAGTATATTTAGGTTGTTGTAATTTATGTCCTTCCACGCCTTGAAAGTGCCTGGCTTGGGGTGGGAGGTCTTCTTCCTGAACGGATCTTTAATGGTCAGCCTACTGAAAATGGCCGAGTGGTCGGTCCACGTCATGGGGAGGATTTCGGTCACCTGTAGGTCTTCCACGTTCGTAAACATGCCATCTAGCGCATGTCCTGCCTGATGGGTTGGGCCCGTGACCAATTGCTTAAGACCTATAGTTTCTAAGTCTGATGTAAGGGTGATAGTATCTTTATCATTATTTTGTTCAAGATAAAAATTAAAATCGCCCATTACAGTAATGGACTCATCTGTGGCTATTGATTCTATTAAGGTGCTTAAGTTCGTTAGGAACGCGGCTCTAGCCCCAGGAGGTCGATAGAGGAGCACTCCCTTGTATCATGTTTGATACACGTGTATAATGATTTAATGTCCAATGTTATTAGTAAATAATCATCATTCCAATCTACATTGTTGAGTTTGGCCAAGAAGTCTCTAGAATCCTGAATAAATGAAGGCAGTGTTCTTACAAAGTCCTGTAGAAAAAAGTCCACATATTTGGATGTGCTTTCAAAAGTACTCCCTTGTGCTGAGATAATAGGTCTACCTTGGAGTGCATTAATCCCTTTGTGGACTTTAGGGATTAAATAGAATGTTGGTAACTTGGGGAAATTGTTGTTTAGAAATGTACTTTCCTCCTTTGTTAGCAATCCCTCTCGTGTCCATTTATGAATTTCTTTTTTATATTGTTCATTCATTTTATGGACTGCCATTCCATTGGAAAGTTCATAGCAATTGGTGTCATCAAGGTGTCTGCTAGCTTCATCTCTGTAAAGATTCTTATCCCATAGGACTATATTGCCCCCTTTGTCTGCTCGATTTATCACCACTGTAGCATTGTTCTTTAGTTTGGCCATTAATTGAAAGTATTGCTTGTTTTTATTAGAGTTGTTTGTTTTTTGCATGCACGTTTTTTTATGGAGCATTTTTAGTTCTTCTACTACTCTATCATGGAAGACATCCACTGCGTCCCTCGGCATGATTGGGACGAAAGTGGATGGAGCTTTGAAAGGACTTATGCTTCCTTTATTTCCGTTGATGTCTTCCTCTTGTAGAAGTTCTTGGGTCCTAGGAGTGGTGTCATTTAGTGTGTATTTACCCAGATTATGTAATGTTCTTAACAGGGGGATATCTTGTATTGTCATTCCCACTGTTTCCATCGCCCGTGTTTGTGTTCTCCGTGGGTTTTTACTTTCCGGGTTTTTTATAGTGAAGTATTTTGTCAATTTCACCTTTCTTATAAATTTGTAAATGTCCACTCTAGTTTTTACGAAATCAAAGTTGCTTTCAGGACAATAGCTGAGACCTAACTTGAGGAGCTGTTTTTCTGCTTCATTCAAATTAATCCCTGTTAGATTAACAATGGTACGATCAATGTTTCCAGAGCTTTTTATTTGTTCCACTTCCTCCTTTTCTGTTGCCAGTTTCCGCGTCCTCTTGTTGGCTTGCCTTCGTTGGCGGCGGTTCCTGTTCCTTTCTGTATTGGTACGTTTTGCTTCTGTTGTTGACGTGGCCTGAGGGACTGAACTCTCTGCTCTCGAATGTATTCTAGTTCCTCCGCGTAGGTTAAAGGGCCCAATAGTTCAGAGGCCCGCTCCGTGCTCCCACCGTCAGAATCTTCATCACTCGTTAGAGTAATCCCTTCAGAGCTAGAATTCTCAGGCTGTGAAATGGTACTAGATGTTGTAGCTTTATTGCCATTGTCTTTATTTTCTTGAGTCATTGATGTGGTTTTATTCAATCGTTGTCTTTTCACCAGGTCATACTTTCTAGCAAAGGTGAAAACTTGTCCTCTGTCATAATCGTTTTTGTCCCGACTAAATTTCCATACTTTTCTTTTTTTGATTGTATCTTCCAACTTTGTTTTGCGCCCGTGCATGTCTTTTAAGGATTTTTCTATAATGTCTTTGTTATTTGTATCCGTGAGAGAGTCAATTGTTTCTTTTAGTTTCTTTATTTCTTTGAGGTCCGTGTCCCTATCAATTCTTGCATATTTTATCAGTAAGCAGACTAAGCGCATTGACGCTCCAAGATTTGATTCAGCCCACTCTTTTAATAACATAGGGTTAGGTTTTTCAAAGCTCGGAGCAAGCATTATGCGAAGCCCACGGGGTATTATTCCTGCCTCATGATATTTTTCTAGGGACTTAGCTTCCCAGTATTTTGTCACTTCGCTCTTGTGATGTTTCTCAAGTTGTTTCACTAAAGTTTTTACATTGGAATGCTGCTCCGTTTTTTCAATTGAAATTCCCTGGTTTATATCTGCCATCAGCAAATTGCCAAATAGATCATCTGCCTCCTTGTCCCTCTCTCCATCTGAAATTTCCATCCTCAGCCGGTAATCAATTATGCACTATTAGTTATTTTTTTAACCCACTCCTTTAGTATCGTGGGATCAAAAGTCGCGGCTTCTGTGTGCCTTCTCTCCTGCAAATTACGAGTATTAACTGGACCGTTTGGGGTTGAGAAACTCACGGTTTGATGCATCCGACACTTCCTTAGCTCGTCCTCCGACTTGCTGAGTCGCGCTGGATCTCCAAACCACCGAGTCTCCACTCCTCCGGTTCCTCACTCAGAGCAGGGGGCTGGGAACGTTAAAAGCTCTCCCGAGCTGCTTCTCCGTCTTGGCTTGTTTGTAAGTTCCCGCCTCTTGATGTGAAGGGGTCCGTCTATTGTAGGTCAAGCCTGGCCTCTCCGATACGAATCCTGGTTCCACTCTCCACGCCGATATCCACCCGGCGTCCCCAAACAACGAGAGAGACGGACTCTTTTGATTTCAGCAGCCGCTAAGATTCTTTATTTTTTCATTTTTACAAAGTGCGTTACCGTGCTAACCCAAACGCGTTTCGGCGTACCTGACGCCTTGCTCGCTGGTAATAATTGTGAGGTTCCCTCCATTATTTGAATTACAAAGAGCATCACGATTGGTCCATGCATCCGAATGAACATAAACAACATACTATACAATGTCAGTTAAAAGACCCGTTTCATCAACAGTAAACAGCTTTAACTTAACTCTTTTTAAAGACTGATTTTGGTAATCTGATTATTCTTCGCATTACACTATGAATACAAGTATTTAAACAATTTGTTAACAAATGATATACTAAGTTGTCATAGATCATAAATATTGCATTTCAAGTGAAAAAACGAAATGCTCTGTTGTTTTCTTACGTGACCATTTCAGCAAAATGCTACATATGAACAGGGTTCTTTTTTATCTTTTTTATCTGTTGGTTTACTCTTATGTTCAAGGATTTCAGACCAATAATTCCACCTGTTAATGTGCTCATGTGTTATAAAGTGAAAATTAAAATAAAAGTAAAATTAAAAAGATACACATATTATATCCGCAATGATAGCAATTCTATCCTTCCAATAGGAAGTATGTGATTATCATTGCCATATTGTTAAATTCATTTTATTATGTGTAAAAAGAGGGATTTGTGAGGGACAATAAGGCGGTTCTCTACATAATTAAGAATTAACTTTTATGACTGTATAAATACATAGTTGCAATACTCTACAATTTTACAATTATACATGGGCTCTGGGTAATGCATATATATGAAACTGCGAGAGAAGGAGGGTGATATATAATAGAATGAATAGAAAGAAGGGTAGAGAAAAAGAGTGAGAGTGTTTGAGAGAAAAAAAAGAAAGTGAGAGGTGGAGAAAGATAAAGAAGGAGCAGGGAAAAGACAGAAAGAAAGTGGGAACGAGAGAGGGAGACAGAGAGGGCTATAAACAGCATTACTAGTATCAAAGAAGACATTGGCATATATACATTACATTTTTGCCATTAATTGAAAAAAAAAATTGTTAATTGAATGCAGAATGACTTTCCATAATCACGACCCCATTATGCTTTAATCAAAAATACACTTTTACCCATCTAGGTAAGTACAGCTTGTGATTACTGTATTTTCCCATCACTTCCCCTTCCCCCTTGTTCATCAAATAGAATTATTTTACCAAGTGACACTCTGGCTGGCACAGCTGATTGAGTGATCCAGAAAGACACCCAAGACATGGCGACCAACAGGATCGAAGGCACATAGGACTGTATGATGTACACCCATCTGTTCCTCCTCAGGTGGAAGTGCAGGCTGAGGCGGGGGAATTGGCCTGCTGGAGAAGGAGAGATTTGTTGGGAACTCAATGTTATAATAGAGGGCCTAGATTATTACCATGAAGGAATGGCTAAAAAGGAGGGACTCTGATGTACAGAGGATAGCGTAGGATTTGGACCATGGGACTTATGTACAAGCCCATTGCGCCGCTTGTGCATCACTTTTTTTAACGCAACGGCGGCGCAATGGGCTTGCCTCTATTTACAAGGCCACGTAAGGTCGTGCTGCAGGTGTTGCTGTAGATGTTTCCACGCAACATCCAATGAACATGACGCATTCCCAGATGCACAACATTTTGTAAAACTGGGAATGCGTCACAATCCTATGCCTCCCCAGGTGAGGGGTAGGAATGGCGCAAAAAAGAGAAATACTTTTATTTCTCTTCGTTTTTTCCTCTTTCTATGCCAATAATTATGGTTTTTGTGCAGAAAGCTGTTCCTTCCTGCACAAAAACAGTCATCCCCCGCAGCGCAGGCTCCCTTACAAAATTAGGTAAGGATGCCTGCGCTGGTGCATGGCAGCCAATTGTGTGCCGGCACAGGGGAAAGCATAGGGATACAGTGTATTGTTGTTAATACAACGCATTCCTTTGCTTTATCAATGACGCAGCACAGCGCAGCTAAATGGCTTGCAGTGCAGCGCTGTGTCATTTTCTTGTAGATGAGGCCCTACATTGTCAGAAGTTAAATAAATTCCACTGTGAATGGGTGAAACTGCTGGGTGAGATGTTCTAGGAAAGGGGGGATGCAAGAGATTGGGAGTAGGTCATCGATGAGACACAATGATTTAACTATCTTTAAAAAGTGTAATATACATGGAAACACATGCCTTATGTGGATTGATACTGGAGTAATCAATAAAAAGATCTTGGGGAAAAAAACAAAAAAGCATGACCTTCGTAGGGTAGGTCACAAAACAGGAGCTTAGAGATTTCTACCATACCTGCTTTGAAGTTCATCATCTCTCTGGTGAAACTGTAATTGGTGATTGTGAACTGAGCCAGTTGAAGTTTCTCCAGTCCGTGAGTTTGTGGCTGGATCTCTGACCAGCAGTAGACAATATCCTCCGCAGAGTAGCCATCTGCCAAAGGAAAGTTCTACATGTAAAGAAGGAGTAGGGATGCATAATCATCAATTGTGCCACTAACAGTGCCAGATTGAGAGTGATCAACAAGGAAACTGAGATATCCACTGGCAAGGCAGAGCCCCTGAAATGCTGCTAGGGATGGGGACTAAGTCTGTATTTTGTCGATATGTGGCTGACTCTGTCCCGCCATCCTAGTAAACACTTACCTAGATTTTCATTCTCACAACCCCATCCGTTCCATGCTCTGTGAACTAGTCTAAGCAAGTTCTCCTCAGTTGTCAGAAGACTTCTTGCAGGGGTGAGTTAAAATTCTGTGTTGAAATTCTAATTTCCTCCTCCCCCAAGCAGGTACATTTCTAATTCCATTGTATAATAGGTATATAATTCCGTATGGTACCTGAATATTGAATCTTAAATATTGTTTTAATAAAATATCATGGTTAAAATATAGTGACAGCTAAAATATCATTCATGAAAATATCTTAGGTTTGTTGTATTTTTCAATTCGTCAACAATATTGTTGTTCAAAATACACTTAAATATCATGGTAGTTGATAAAGTTTGCATAAATATTGGCATGTGTACATTTTGTTCCTTTTGAAATATATTTTTATACATTTTCCATACAGGTCGTTTACACAGTAAATTCTTGATAGAACACATATTTAATAAGTTCTGCATAATATACCAAAGTCACATTACATTTGGGATTGTATGAAAAATAACACATCAGCAATACATTTTTGTTTGCAGTCTCATGCCACCAGGCTGACCGTGTCCACCCAGTAGTTGAGACTCCCAACCCCGTATATCATCGAAACAATCAAACAATAAACTCAACTCTGCCCATTGTTCCTTATATCTTCCATCCATAGGCTCTGCAAGAGTCATGCCATCAGTGGGTCAGGGTTGGAGCAGGGCAATACCGGGAGGCGTCCCGGTCAGGTGAGGCTGTTAGGAACCCAGGCCTCAAGATCACCCCAAATACACTTCAGGGACCCCAGCTCAACTCTACTGAATAGGATAACAGGACATCAGTCATGCCAATTTGCGCCATTCTCCCATCAGTCAGAAGGGCCTTAGATCTTCAAAGGATCGCCAATACTATACAAGCTCTAGGAAATTTTCGAACACATCCCACCACAGATCAGCTAGTGAGAGTCTACTCACCCCTCTGTAGTCCTCGGTCCTTAGCGCCTGCCCTTCAGCTGTCTCCCAGCTTCTCAGCTCAGCCCCAACCTGCCATGAGGTGGTCCATGAAGAGATTTTCAGTGACAGGCTATGTCCCTGCGCGCCACCCCCAGAACCAGATCCAAAAATCTGTTACCTACCTTATGCTCGGAGCGTCTTCTATTCAGGCGAAGGAGGCAAATTTAGGCCGGAGAGAGGTGCCCATGGTTCAGGGCGCGCTCCAGATCCTTGTAACATCGAGGCAAAATCGATCAGACAATCCAAAATTATGTGAAGAAAGTCCACATCAGCTTGAGCACATCTAGGACACCTCAGATCCTTCATCTGCAGCCCAATGTTGAGTTAATGAGTGGTGAGGTACCTGCAGTGGAAATAGTTGAAGTGTGTGTACTTCAAGCTAGTGTTGCACGTGTAAGTGCGTTTAAGAACGCGGGTCATTCCTTATCTCGAAAGGGCCTACCCATGATGCCCTCCCACCTCGTTCTCAAGGTCGGCAAATCATCAGTTCTCATGGTCAATGCCGCCTTATATAGCCTAGAGACCAAATGTCAGCTTTCTCCAAACGTCAAGATGGTCTGGAGTAGAGCATGGGTGGGCGGCTCAGGTTTCAGAGCCCTGTACAAGTTACTTACCACACTGGCTATCAACCCGTACGTCAGGAACTGTGTTCCAGGTAAACCATCTTCGCCCTCAGCCCCTCCAAGGACCAGAAGGAGCCCTCTGCGTAACAGTCGCCTAAGGTCCCAATCCCCGCTTCTGCCCAGGACGACATGCATACGGCAGTGAAGTAGCCTCCATGCATGGTCAGCCAGTCCACCAGCAGCAACTCTGGGGCATAGACCGCAGCTGGAGCTGCCTGGCGGCAGACCCCTCCCCAACACTAAAGCTCTATTTGAAGAAGATTAGGTGGACTGAGTGAGAGTATCTTGAGCCTCATTAACAGAGCTGACATCATGTCTTTTCTGCATGGATTGCCAAAATCACCCAGCTCTGCATGATTATGTCCCACCAGCCATCGGGCCAGCCACTGCTGTTGGGCCGCTTAATAGTAGAATTCATAGTCTGGAACTCTCCAAGCCACCCCCGGATGAAAGCCTCTGCAATATTAGCACAGACACCTGTGGGCAGTACATCGAGGGATCTAAACCCGGTTTTCGGTATCCATATTGGGAGATTAGCAAAATGATATAGGTCACGCTGGAGGATTTAGCCAGTGCCATACGAGCCATGGTGGGGAGCTACAGAGACCTCCAAAACACTTTTCTTAAGGCTGCGCATCACTCCCCCAAGATTGCCCTACCTAATGTCAGTGTGCGTGTGAGACACCTTGACCCCCAAAATATTTGAATACTTCAGGTCTCCATTGGATCCCACTCTGGCTGCTGCCACCGGCGGACTCCTAATCACCCCCAAGACTCGAAAAGAACATGACTTCTGCCAATTTACGTGGAGGCCCAATACCTTCCCAAAATCTTCCAGAATGGAGACACTCCACAGAACCCCCATGTCAGCATCTCTCACTTCGATAAGCATGTCATCCACATAAAGCGAGACCACATGCTCCCTGTCCCGAAGGGTGACCCGCACACCTCAGCCTTCCAGTCTGAGCATGCAGGAAATGGCTCAATAGCCTATGCGAACAGAATAGGGGAAAGGGAGCATCCTTATCAAGTGCCCCATCCAACATCAAAGGGGTCAAAAATGCACCCATCAGAAACACCAGTGTTGTGGGGAAGCACGTCATATCCATCGCCACCAGAACATGAAACAAACATCGGATGCTATTCGAAGTGTTGCATTTAAGTATAAAGCCATTTTAAACTTCATGTATTAGAGCAGGAAGATACAGTTGGATAAAAGTGGCCAAGGCTTTGCTAAGTATTTTATGACCTAGATTCAGCATTGAAAGAGGGTGATAGGATGCTACGTCAGGAGCATCACCTGTGGGCTTAGGGACAGACATTAAGGCTTCCACGGCTGTATCAGGAAGCCTACTCCAATTCAACATTGCATCGTGGTGAGGCACGGAGCCAACTGGGGAATATACGTATGATAAAACTCCACTGGGAGGTCATTCGTACCAAGGCGTTTTGCCACAGGCCAGACTCTTAATTGCTGTCCTAATTTCCGCCCCTCATATGGGGACACCCAGTGTTTTCCGTCCTTCTGCAGTGAGCTTCAGTTAGGGACCTCTGTTAAGAAACAAGTCCAGAACCATGTCAGGAAGGGGGGCACCTGGCTCATATAAAGTCTTGCAGTGTGCTGTAAAGAGGTCATGGATCTCCCCCTGGGAGAAAACCAGGTATCCAGTTGGGCTCACCACCTTTGTGATAGGGGCCTCCCAACCTTCAGATCGGAACAGCCAGGTCAACATTAGACCTGCTCGCCCGCCTTCAGCTCAATCAATCAATCAATCAAAGCATTTGTATAGCGCGCTACTCACCCGGAGGGTCTCAAGGCGCTTGGGGAGGGGGGGTCCGCTACTGCTCGAACAGCCAGGTCTTGAGCTGCTTCCTGAAGGCGAGGTGGTCCTGGGTCAGGCGGAGGTGGGTCGGGAGGGAGTTCTAGGTCTTGGCGGCGAGGTAGGAGAAGGACCTTCCCCCTGTGGTGGCTCTTCGGATGCGGGGGACGGCGGCGAGGGCGTGGCCGGTCGATCGAAGCTGGCGTTTGGGAGCGTAGAAGTTGAGGCGGCTGTTGAGGTATCCTGGGCCTTGGTTGTGCAGGGCTTTGTGTGCGTGTGTGAGGAGACGGAAGGTGATTCTCTTGTTGACCGGGAGCCAGTGCAGGTCTCCCAGGTGTCCGGAGATGTGGTTGCGACGGGGGATGTCCAGGATGAGTCGTGCTGAGGCGTTCTGGATCCGCTGGAGTCTCTTCTGGAGTTTGGCGGTGGTTCCGGCATAGAGGGAGTTACCATAGTCCAGTCGGCTGGTGACCAGGGCCTGGGTGACCGTCTTCCTGGTCTCGGTGGGGATCCACCGGAGGATCTTGCGTAGCATGCGTAGGATGTTGAAGCACGACGAGGAGACGGCTGTTGGGATTTAGAGCGGGCTGCGCCCAGTCCTCTCTCTGTGCACATGTTGTCGATCACACCCCTCCCTCTGACCCATGTGATCGCTTTTAAGGAGAAGAAACCGGGCAGTCAGTGCTTGGTTTAATTACCGGTCACGTTGTCTTTTCTGGTGACCGAGCTACGTGGGATTATCGGTTGAGTTCGTGTTTTTGTGCTGAGAGACTATTTGTTTGCAGAGCGAGGCTTCGCTCTGAAAAGGATCTTTCAGATTCTGGATTGGGATTACGGACATTGTAGCGCTAAGTACCTGATTCTGCATTGGAGTTTGTACGCGGCTGCGTGCGGACATTGGAAGAACGCCAGTGCATTCATTTCCGGGTATTGGACCTCACTCGATGTCCTTGTGTGTAATTAAGGTTCATTTACGAACCAGCTGTTAGTTGGCGGTTTTTTCTTTTCTTTTTGTGGCCACTGAATTTTCGGGTTGTGTTGGGAAGCGGGACGTTTGATTTACACATATCCAAGACGGAAGGGGTTTTTTGTGTCGGAAGACTTTTTCCCCTAATGTGTATAAAGAGTCAAGGAAACTCCTAAAGAGTGGTGTTAACTCTAGAAGATTTCAATACAAATCAAGAGGCACGAAGTCTCCAGTACAGCGATACAGAAACCTTCTGCGGGTAAGACGAAAGGGGTTGTTGTGTCTCCCAAAACACTGTATGTGCATAGAGAGAGTAAAGCGGGGTGTGATTTCTCATCTGTGATCTTTCTGTTTATCTCTCCTCTGCAGGGTGTGAGTTTCTTTCTGTACCCCTTGAGAGCCTTAAGAGCTGGAGACGCACTGGGTCCTCTGAAGTCTTCTTCTTCCCCGGGCTTTGTTCTTTTTTATCCTTCAATCTCTCCTGGCTCAGGCTGTAGTGTGCAGTGATATATATATTGCGGACTGCAGACTGTGTCGGGATAGAGGGCTGGGAATATCGTCGCTCCTGCAGCGTGGTTCCTAGTGGGAGACAATCTGACAAAAAACCAAGCCCACGAATAGTTGCGCTGCCCGAGCGAGGATGGATATTGATAAGAATGAGGATAATGGGCAGGAAGAGAGGGTCCCCACTATGCAGGAATTAATGGGTGCGATAACGGCTTTACAAACGCAATTGCAGGACTTAAAGCAAGAGAACTAGGGGTTGGGTCGGGAGTTGGATGTGGCCAGGTCCCGAGAACAGGGAAGTTGGGGAGCGGGTAAACCTTTGCTACAACCCGCCACTTTTCAGTATGACAGAGGTGCTGGTAATAGCTCTGCTCCTATGACTGTCAATGTTACCACCCCTACACCTGTCCCTTTAGCGGTCCCTGAACGCTTTACGGGGGATTCGAATAAATTCGCAGTCTTCATGAATCAGTGTCATCTCCATTTTTTGTGCAGGCCCACAGCCTTCCCTAACGATTCCGCCAAAGTGGCATTAGTGATATCTTATTTTGCAGGGACTGCGGCTACATGGGCTGTGCCTTTAGTGGAGAATGATGATCCTGTGTTGAATAATTATGATTTATTCAAGGATTTGATGCATGCCCTTTTTGCTAAACATGCGTTTATGCAAGCCAGTGACGCTGAGCTATTGAAGTTACGACAAGGCAAGCAAGATCTCCTTACATATGTGTCCACCTTCAATAGGTTGGTGTCAGAAACGCACTGGCCTGTTGATAAACGAACCTCCATTTTCTATCAGGGGTTATGCGAGGAACTAAAGGATGTGGTTTCCCAGGTGGTAAATCCTCCGTCGGATTGTACTGAGTTTATTGATCTGGTGGTGAAGTTGAATCACAGGTTGTTGGAAAGGAAGGGAGAAAGAACTAGACATTTCTTGGCAAGACCTCTCTCTATTCGGAGTGCATCAAAGGGATCTGGGGGGGAGTTAAAACAGACCCCCGAACCGATGGAGATAGGTGGAGTAAGGGGACCGTTGACTTCGGTTGAGAAGGAAAGGCGTAGATCCAACAGTCTGTGTTTATATTGTGGCCATGAGGGACACTATGCAAGGGACTGTCCAGTGAAACCTTCTAAGGAACCCTCTCGTAAGGCTGTGGCCTGTGTGCACAGGGACGCCCTGGTTAAGGACTCTATGGTTCAATGTACCATGTATCAGATACCCGGCATAGTGAAGAGGGTCCCAAGACATTTTACCATCACAGTTTGTTTGGTTATCTCAAACAACCATAGGGCTCCAGTGTCGGCATTGTTAGACTCCGGTGCTACGGGGAACTTTATGGGCATCACGTTGGCTGAAAGAATTGGAGTTCCCTGGGTTTACAAGGAACAACCTGAACCGGTGAGGACCATAGACGGTACTGAATTGTCTTCCGGTACAATTACACGTCAGACTGAACCTCTATGTACGGTAGGAGATAATGGTCATTCGGAGGAAATAGGTTTTGATTTGATTGATGCCCCTTCTTTTGGCGTGGTTTTGGGAGTACCGTGGTTGCAGACACATAATCCCAAAATAGATTGGATAAGGAGAACAGTGACCCTTGACTCCGTTCACTGTTTGCAGAGTTGTTATAAGGTAGCCACTGATTGGATAACCCCCTTGACTTGTGCAGTGAGTTCTGGTGGAACGGGAGAAGAGTTGGGAGTCCCTGAAACCTATTCGGCCTTTAGTGAAGTGTTTGATAAAGGAAAGGCTAGAGAACTTCCCCCCCAGCGCCCTTTCGATTGTCGGATTGATTTGATGCCGGGGGCGACGCTACCTTGTAGTCGTGTCTATGCTTTGTCGGGCCCTGAGGAACAGCATTTGAAGGAGTACATCGAAGAAATGCTGGAGAAAGGCTTCATTCGTCCCTCCTCCTCGCCTGTGTCATCGGCTATCTTCTTTATTCCGAAGAAGGAGGGTGGACTCCGGGCGTGTGTGGACTATAGAGCGCTCAACAAGGGTACGATTAAGAACAAGTACCCTCTTCCCTAATACCTGTGTTGCTTGATCAACTGAAGCATGCGACGGTTTTCACCAAGTTAGATCTTAGGGGTGCTTACCATCTCATCCGCGTCCGTGAAGGCGATGAATGGAAAACTGCCTTCCGGACCAAATTTGGCCTTTACGAGTATTGCGTTATGCCTTTTGGGCTATGTAACGCTCCGGCTGCTGTTCAGTTTTTCATCAACGAGGTACTGAGGGAATATTTGGATTTGAGCGTCATAGTCTACATTGACGATATCCTTGTGTTCTCTAACACTGTTGCGGAACACGAAGTCCATGTTGGGCAGGTATTGCAGCGCCTGAAAGAACACCAGCTGTACGTCTGACTAGAAAAGTGTAGCTTTCACACACCTAAGGTGGAGTTTTTGGGGTTTGTGATTTCCGAAAAGGGGATTATGATGGATTCCAAGAAAACAGAAGCTATCACTTCTTGGCCGTCGCCAACTTGTGTAAGAGAGATTCAGGTCCTACTTGGGTTCGCCAATTTCTATCGGCGGTTTATCTCACATTTCTCGGAGATTATAGCCCCCATGATGGTGTTGTTGAGGAAGGGGGTGCCTTTTGTTTGGTCAGATCATGCTCAATCATCTTTGAATCTATTAATTGAAAGGTTCACTACAGCACCTGTTTTGGTTCATCCTGACCCTACATTGCCTTTTTTTGTGGAGGCGGATGCTTCTTTGTGCGCAGTGGGTGGGGTGTTGTCCCAGAGAGACGTGGAGAACGGATACATGCATCCGATTGCCTTTTTTTCTAAAACCTTGCTGCCCGCTGAGAGGAATTATACCGTGAATTGTTGGCCATTAAATTGTCTTTTGAAGAGTGGCGTCATCATTTGTGGGGTGCTCGGCATCCGATAACGATCTTCACTGACCACAAAAACTTGGAGTTCTTCCGGTCAGCGCGAGCCTTAACCCCTCGCCAGATGCGGTGGGTTTCATTTTTCAATGAGTATGATTTTATCATTACTTATAGGCCCGCAGTGCAGCAGTTAAAATCTGATGCATTGTCCCGTATCCATGTGAAACACACTGACCTGACAGTTGAGAAAGAGAGGTGTTCGTTCATTGCTCCTGAAAGAATAGTGGGCAGCATTTCCACTGATGACTTTAAAGAGTTGGTTCAGTTAAAAATGGGAAAGATCGATCTTACACCTTGGCTGTCGCAGCCTTTGTTTTCCTTACGAAATGGGTTGCTGTATCATGAGGACAAACTGTTTATTCCCCCTGATCTTCGGGTTATGGTCTTGGAATGGTGTCATTCTTCCTCTCTTGCTGGGCATCCTGGTACCACCAAAACTATGGAGTTTTGTTTGCGGTGGTTCTGGTGGGAGTCAGTTGCTAGAGACGTACAGTCGTATGTAAAGGCCTGTCCTGTGTGTGCCGTGAATAAACCGACCCATAATAAGCCCTCAGGTTTGTTGCATCCCCTCCCAGTACCCAACGCTCCTTGGCAAACAATAAGTATGGATTTTGTGACAGACTTACCATTGGAGTCTGGCTTTACAGCCATATTAGTTGTAATGGATTCATTCACTAAGATGGCGCATTTTGTGCCCTTAGATAAGTTACCTACTGCTGGGGAATTGGCAACGATCTTTGTGTCTTCCGTGGTAAGCTTGCATGGATTGCCTTTGGCAATTGTATCGGATAGGGGGGCTCAGTTTGTTTCTCATTTCTGGACTGAGTTGTGTGCTGCTTTACGGATGAAACTATGTCTGTCCTCCGCATGTCATCCTCAGTCGGATGGTCAGACGGAGCGCACCAATCAAACCATGGAGCAGTATTTGAGGTGTCTGGGAACGTCATTGTCATGCAGTTGGGTTGTGGCTCTCCCTCTGGCTGAATTTGCATATAACAACAGTGTGCATTCAGCAGTGGGAATGACCCCTTTCTTTTGTTCCATGGGGTTCCACCCTCGAGCAATCCCTATTCAGCCTTCAGGCCAGGGACCTGCAGTGACTACCTTGGGTCTCTCATTGGTTCGGATTTGGAACACGGCTTTGGAACATCTAGAGAAGGCCAAGGTTGACATGAAGAGGCAGGCAGATAAACATAGGGCCCCTGCTCCTTCATACCGGGTGGGGGACAAGGTGTGGCTTTCCACCAAGAATTTGAGACTAGGGGGGTCACGAAAATTACAGCCTAGATTTGTGGGTCCTTTTCCTGTTATCAAAGTGGTTAATCCTGTAGCAATGAAGTTGGGGTTACCTGATGAGTATGGGATCCATCCTGTCTTTCACACTTCCCTTTTGAAACCATATGTAGTCACCATGCAGGTTTTGCCCCCCCCCCTCCTGTGGTGGTAGGTGAGGATGAGGAGTTCGAGGTTAGTGCTATCTTGGATTCCAGGAGAAGGAATGGGAAACTCATGTATCTGATTGATTGGAAGGGATATCCCCCTGAGGATCGTACCTGGGAGGCAGCGAGTGGGGTACATGCCCCTAGATTGGTGAGGCTTTTCCATTTACGCAACCCATCCAAGCCCCGTCCAGTAGGGAGGCCTTTGAGGGGAGGTACTGTTGGGATTTAGAGCGGGCTGCGCCCAGTCCTCTCTCTGTGCACATGCTGTCGATTACACCCCTCCCTCTGACCCATGTGATCGCTTTTAAGGAGAAGAAACCGGGCAGTCAGTGCTTGGTTTAATTACCGGTCACGTTGTCTTTTCTGGTGACCGAGCTACGTGGGATTATCGGTTGAGTTCGTGTTTTTGTGCTGAGAGACTATTTGTTTGCAGAGCGAGGCTTCTGCGGGTAAGACGAAAGGGGTTGTTGTGTCTCCCAAAACACTGTATGTGCATAGAGAGAGTAAAGCGGGGTGTGATTTCTCATCTGTGATCTTTCTGTTTATCTCTCCTCTGCAGGGTGTGAGTTTCTTTCTGTACCCCTTGAGAGCCTTAAGAGCTGGAGACGCACTGGGTACTCTGAAGTCTTCTTCTTCCCCGGGTTTTGTTCTTTTTTATCCTTCAATCTCTCCTGGCTCAGGCTGTAGTGTGCAGTGATATATATATTGCGGACTGCAGACTGTGTGGGGATAGAGGGCTGGGAATATCGTCGCTCCTGCAGCGTGGTTCCTAGTGGGAGACAATCTGACAAAAAACCAAGCCCACGAATAATTGTGCTGCCCGAGCGAGGATGGATATTGATAAGAATGAGGATAATGGGCAGGAAGAGAGGGTCCCCACTATGCAGGAATTAATGGGTGCGATAACGGCTTTACAAACGCAATTGCAGGACTTAAAGCAAGAGAACCAGGGGTTGGGTCGGGAGTTGGATGTGGCCAGGTCCCGAGAACAGGGAAGTTGGGGAGCGGGTAAACCTTTGCTACAACCCGCCACTTTTCAGTATAACAGAGGTGCTGGTAATAGCTCGGCTCCTATGACTGTCAATGTTACCACCCCTACACCTGTCCCTTTAGCGGCCCCTGAACGCTTTACGGGGGATTCGAATAAATTCGCAGTCTTCATGAATCAGTGTCATCTCCATTTTTTGTGCAGGCCCACAGCCTTCCCTAACGATTCCGCCAAAGTGGCATTTGTGATATCTTATTTGGCAGGGACTGCGGCTACATGGGCTGTGCCTTTAGTGGAGAATGATGATCCTGTGTTGAATAATTATGATTTATTCAAGGATTTGAGGCATGCCCTTTTTGCTAAACATGCGTTTATGCAAGCCAGTGACGCTGAGCTATTGAAGTTACGACAAGGCAAGCAAGATCTCCTTACATATGTGTCCACCTTCAATAGGTTGGTGTCAGAAACGCACTGGCCTGTTGATAAACGAACCTCCATTTTCTATCAGGGGTTATGCGAGGAACTAAAGGATGTGGTTTCCCAGGTGGTAAATCCTCCGTCGGATTGTACTGAGTTTATTGATCTGGTGGTGAAGTTGAATCACAGACTGTTGGAAAGGAAGGGAGAAAGAACTAGACATTTCTTGGCAAGACCTCTCTCTATTCGGAGTGAATCAAAGGGATCTGGGGGGGAGTTAAAACAGACCCCCGAACCGATGGAGATAGGTGGAGTAAGGGGACCGTTGACTTCGGTTGAGAAGGAAAGGCGTAGATCCAACAATCTGTGTTTATATTGTGGCCATGAGGGACACTGTGCAAGGGACTTTCCAGTGAAACCTTCTAAGGAACCCTCTCGTAAGGCTGTGGCCTGTGTGCACAGGGACGCCCTGGTTAAGGACTCTATGGTTCAATGTACCCCGTATCAGATACCCGGCATAGTGAAGAGGGTCCCAAGACATTTTACCATCACAGTTTGTTTGGTTATCTCAAACAACCATAGGGCTCCAGTGTCGGCATAGTTAGACTCCGGTGCTACGGGGAACTTTATGGACATCAAGTTGGCTGAAAGAATTGGAGTTCCCTGGGTTTACAAGGAACAACCTGAACCGGTGAGGGCCATAGACGGTACTGAATTGTCTTCCGGTACAATTACACGTCAGACTGAACCTCTATGTATGGTAGGAGACAATGGTCATTCGGAGGAAATAGGTTTTGATTTGATTGATGCCCCTTCTTTTGGCGTGGTTTTGGGAGTACCGTGGTTGCAGACACATAATCCCAAAATAGATTGGATAAGGAGAACGGTGACCCTTGACTCCGTTCACTGTTTGCAGAGTTGTTATAAGGTAGCCACTGATTGGATAACCCCCTTGACTTGTGCAGTGAGTTCTGGTGGAACGGGAGAAGAGTTGGGAGTCCCTGAAACCTATTCGGCCTTTAGTGAAGTGTTTGATAAAGGAAAGGCTAGAGAACTTCCCCCCCAGCGCCCTTTCGATTGTCGGATTGATTTGATGCCGGGGGCGACGCTACCTTGTAGTCGTGTCTATGCTTTGTCGGGCCCTGAGAAACAGCATTTGAAGGAGTACATCGAAGAAATGCTGGAGAAAGGCTTCATTTGTCCCTCCTCCTCGCATGTGTCATCGGCTATCTTCTTTATTCCGAAGAAGGAGGGTGGACTCCGGGCGTGTGTGGACTATAGAGCGCTCAACAAGGGTACGAATAAGAACAAGTACCCTCTTCCCTTAATACCTGTGTTGCTTGATCAACTGAAGCATGCAACAGTTTTCACCAAGTTAGATCTTAGGGGGGCTTACCATCTCATCCGCGTCCGTGAAGGCGATGAATGGAAAACTGCCTTCCGGACCAAATTTGGCCTTTACGAGTATTGCGTTATGCCTTTTGGGCTATGTAACGCTCCGGCTGCTTTTCAGTTTTTCATCAACGAGGTACTGAGGGAATATTTAGATTTGAGCGTCATAGTCTACATTGACGATATCCTTGTGTTCTCTAACACTGTTGCGGAACACGAAGTCCATGTTGGGCAGGTATTGCAGCGCCTGAAAGAACACCAGCTGTACGTCCGACTAGAAAAGTGTAGCTTTCACACACCTAAGGTGGAGTTTTTGGGGTTTGTGATTTCCGAAAAGGGGATTATGATGGATCCCAAGAAAACAGAAGCTATCACTTCTTGGCCGTCGCCGACTTGTGTAAGAGAGATTCAGGTCCTACTTGGGTTCGCCAATTTCTATCGGCGGTTTATCTCACATTTCTCGGAGATTATAGCCCCCATGACGGTGTTGTTGAGGAAGGGGGTGCCTTTTGTTTGGTCAGATCATGCTCAATCATCTTTGAATCTATTAATTGAAAGGTTCACTACAGCACCTGTTTTGGTTCATCCTGACCCTACATTGCCTTTTTTTGTGGAGGCGGATGCTTCTTTGTGCGCAGTGGGTGGGGTGTTGTCCCAGAGAGACGTGGAGAACGGATACATGCATCCGATTGCCTTTTTTTCTAAAACCTTGCTGCCCGCTGAGAGGAATTATACCGTGAATTGTTGGCCATTAAATTGTCTTTTGAAGAGTGGCGTAATCATTTGTGGGGTGCTCGGCATCCGATAACGATCTTCACTGACCACAAAAACTTGGAGTTCTTCCGGTCAGCGCGAACCTTAACCCCTCGCCAGATGCGGTGGGTTTCATTTTTCAATGAGTATGATTTTATCATTACTTATAGGCCCGCAGTGCAGCAGTTAAAATCAGATGCATTGTCCTGTATCCATGTGAAACACACTGACCTGACAGTTGAGAAAGAGAGGTGTTCGTTCATTGCTCCTGAAAGAATAGTGGGCAGCATTTCCACTGATGACTTTAAAGAGTTGGTTCAGTTAAAAATGGGAAAGATCGATCTTACACCTTGGCTGTCGCAGCCTTTGTTTTCCTTATAAAATGGGTTGCTGTATCATGAGGACAAACTGTTTATTCCCCCTGATCTTCGGGATATGGTCTTGAAATGGTGTCATTCTTCCTCTCTTGCTGGGCATCCTGGTACCACCAAAACTATGGAGTTTTATTTGCGGTGGTTCTGGTGGGAGTCAGTTGCTAGAGACGTACAGTCGTATGTAAAGGCCTGTCCTGTGTGTGCCGTGAATAAACCGGCCCATAATAAGCCCTCAGGTTTGTTGCATCCCCTCCCAGTACCCAACGCTCCTTGGCAAACAATAAGTATGGATTTTGTGACAGACTTACCATTGGAGTCTGGCTTTACAGCCATATTAGTTGTAGTGGATTCATTCACTAAGATGGCGCATTTTGTGCCCTTAGCTAATTTACCTACTGCTGGGGAATTGGCAACGATCTTTGTGTCTTCCGTGGTACGCTTGCATGGATTGCCTTTGGCAATTGTATCGGATAGGGGGGCTCAGTTTGTTTCTCATTTCTGGACTGAGTTGTGTGCTGCTTTACGGATTAAACTATGTCTGTCCTCCGCATATCATCCTCAGTCGGATGGTCAGACGGAGCGCACCAATCAAACCATGGAGCAGTATTTGAGGTGTCTGGGAACATCATTGTCATGCAGTTGGGTTGTGGCTCTCCCTCTGGCTGAATTTGCATATAACAACAGTGTGCATTCAGCAGTGGGAATGACCCCTTTCTTTTGTTCCATGGGGTTCCACCCTCGAGCAATCCCTATTCAGCCTTCAGGCCAGGTACCTGCAGTGACTACCTTGGGTCTCTCATTGGTTCGGATTTGGAACACGGCTTTGGAACATCTAGAGAAGGCCAAGGTTGACATGAAGAGGCAGGCAGATAAACATAGGGCCCCTGCTCCTTCATACCGGGTGGGGGATAAGGTGTGGCTTTCCACCAAGAATTTGAGACTAGGGGGGTCACGAAAATTACATCCTAGATTTGTGGGTCCTTTTCCTGTTATCAAAGTGGTTAATCCTGTAGCAATGAAGTTGGGGTTACCTGATGAGTATGGGATCCATCCTGTCTTTCACACTTCCCTTTTGAAACCATATGAAGTCACCACGCAGGTTTTGCCCCCCCCCCCCCTCCTGTGGTGGTAGGTGAGGATGAGGAGTTCGAGGTTAGTGCTATCTTGGATTCCAGGAGAAGGAATGGGAAACTCACGTATCTGATTGATTGGAAGGGATATCCCCCTGAGGATCGTACCTGGGAGGCAGCGAGTGGGGTACATGCCCCTAGATTGGTGAGGCTTTTCCATTTACGCCACCCATCCAAGCCCCGTCCGGTGGGGAGGCCTTTGAGGGGAGGTACTGTTGGGATTTAGAGCGGGCTGCGCCCAGTCCTCTCTCTGTGCACATGCTGTCGATTACACCCCTCCCTCTGACCCATGTGATCGCTTTTAAGGAGAAAAAACCCGGCAGTCAGTGCTTGGTTTAATTACCGGTCACGTTGTCTTTTCTGGTGAACGAGCTACGTGGGATTATCGGTTGAGTTCGTGTTTTTGTGCTGAGAGACTATTTGTTTGCAGAGCGAGGCTTCGCTCTGAAAAGGATCTTTCAGATTCTGGATTGGGATTACGGACATTGTAGCGCTAAGTACCTGATTCTGCATTGGAGTTTGTACGCGGCTGCGTGCGGACATTGGAAGAACGCCAGTGCATTCATTTCCGGGTATTGGACCTCACTCGATGTCCTTGTGTGTAATTAAGGTTCATTTACGAACCAGCTGTTAGTTGGCGGTTTTTTCTTTTCTTTTTGTGGCCACTGAATTTTCGGGTTGTGTTGGGAAGCGGGACGTTTGATTTAAACATATCCAAGACGGAAGGGGTTTTTTGTGTCGGAAGACTTTTTCCCCTAATGTGTATAAAGAGTCAAGGAAACTCCTAAAGAGTGGTGTTAACTCTAGAAGATTTCAATACAAATCAAGAGGCACGAAGTCTCCAGTACAGCGATACAGAAACCTTCTGCGGGTAAGACGAAAGGGGTTGTTGTGTCTCCCAAAACACTGTATGTGCATAGAGAGAGTAAAGCGGGGTGTGATTTCTCATCTGTGATCTTTCTGTTTATCTCTCCTCTGCAGGGTGTGAGTTTCTTTCTGTACCCCTTGAGAGCCTTAAGAGCTGGAGACGCACTGGGTCCTCTGAAGTCTTCTTCTTCCCCGGGTTTTGTTCTTTTTTATCCTTCCCTCTCTCCTGGCTCAGGCTGTAGTGTGCAGTGATATATATATTGCGGACTGCAGACTGTGTGGGGATAGAGGGCTGGGAATATCGTCGCTCCTGCAGCGTGGTTCCTAGTGGGAGACAATCTGACAACGGCGTTGACTTGTCTGGTCATGGAGAGGGAGGAGTCCAGGATGAAGCCCAGGTTGCGTGCGTGGTATGTTGGTTTGGGTGCGGTGCCTAGGGCGGGGGGCCACCAGGAGTCGTCCCAGGCGGAGGGTGAAGATCCCAGGATGAGGACTTCCGTCTTGTCCGAGTTCAGTTTCAGGTGCCTGTTCTTCATCCATTCGGCTACCTCTTTCATCCCTTCGTGTAGGTTGGCTCTGGCGGTGGCGGGGTCGTTGGTGAGGGAGAGGATCAGCTGGGTGTCGTCGGCGTAGGAGATAATGTTGAGGTTGTGCTGGCGTGCGATGGCTGCGAGGGGACTCATGTAGACGTTGAAGAGGGTTGGGCTGAGTGAGGAGCCTTGAGGAACACCGCAGATGACTTCGGTGGCTTTTGATCTGAATGGGGGGAGGCGGACTCTCTGTGTCCTTCCGGCGAGGAAGGAGATGGTCCACTCCAGTGCCTTCTCCTGGATTCCGACGTTGCTGAGGCGCTGTACTAGGGTACGGTGGCAGACAGTGTCGAAGGCCGCGGAGAGGTCTAGGAGGATGAGGGCCGCTGTTTCTCCGTTGTCGAGCAGAGCTCGGATGTCATCGGTGGCTGCGATCAGGGCGGTCTCGGTGCTGTGGTTGGCCCGGAAGCCAGACTGCGAGAGGTCGAGGGATCCGTTCGTCTCGAGGAAGGCGGCCAGCTGCTTGTTGACGGTCTTCTCGATGACTTTAGAGGGGAACGGGAGCAGAGAGATGGGTCGGTAGTTCTTGAGGTCGGTGGGGTCGGCTGATGGCTTCTTTAGTAGGGCGCCGAGTTTGGCATGCTTCCAGTTCTCCGGGAAGGTAGCGGTGTTGAAGGAGGTGTTGATGATGTCCTGCAGGTGGGGTGCGATGACAGCGTCGGCCTTGTTGAAGACGTGGTGAGGGCAGGGGTCGGTCGGAGATCCGGAGTGGATGGAGTTCATCGTGCGGACGGTGTCTTCGGTGCTGATCGGGGTCCAGGCGCGGAGTGTGGTGGTGGGGGGCAGTGGTTCGGTCGTGGCGTGCGTCGGTTGAGTGCTGAAGCTGTTGTGTATTAGCTTATACGTTTCCTAGATACTCTTGCCTGCAGAGGGATTGGAGTCTCACCGACACCTCAAAGTGGCTTTCCCGTGTCTCTCGCAGAGTGAGTTGAGCCTCAGAATACAACGGAATCTCATTTTCAAGGCACCTGAAGGTATCTTCTATTGAGGTCAGTTTGGCATGAAGCGTGCATCCTAGACCCACTAATTGGCCAATACAGTATCCCCTGACAACCACCTTAAAGGCATGGGAAACCATTCCTTCATTTGTCTTGAAAAGAATTTGTATTTGGTCACCAAGAGGGTCTCGGAATGTGGGTTCACAAAGGTAACCAGGGTGCAGCCTCCAAGTGGGGATGGTTCTCTCTCGCCCGCCCCATGGGAAGTCCATCTTGAGTGGATTATGATTAGAAAATGTGCAACCCAGGTTTTCTGATCCAGTAATCCCAGCCACCAGGTCTGGACTCTGAATCCACCACACATCCCCAAGCTGCCTGTGAGCTTGCCACACACAGGTTCCCTGAGCCAGTTGTAGCACAGGAGCAACAGCCAATGGAGGTACAGATCTGTCCATTTCTGTGTCTGCCACACAATTAAAGTCATCCCCTAATACTATTGGAACCTGTGAGTCTTGGGAAAGGACATTGGACAAGACATTCAAGAATGGTAACATTCAGGGCATAAATGCTGTCAATGAGTGGGCCCCTCCCCAAAAAATACATAGCGGTCTTCCTCGTCTATGTATGTCTTTTCAACCTCAAGGGGGATTCCAGGTCATGTCCAAATCAGCGTCCGCCCTAGAAAAGGCTGAGTAGCCTGTAATATGTATAAGGCCCCTCAGTTGCCTATGCAACTTGGGCACCTCTACTCTCGCCAGGCATTATGCCTCCTGAAGAAGAGCTAAATCCACCCCCCTGCGCATTAGGTAGGCTAAGCTCTCATATCGCTAACTGAGGAGAGCCCAGCCCACAAACGTTCCAAGTCAAGACAGAGAATAGCTGTACTGTCTCCATTAATGGTATCTCATGGTGGAGCCGCCCTCTACCTCCGCCGCCCTCTTACGTCCCCACCTCCCCATCCCACCCACCCATCAAAGACTGCCTCAGAGAAAATTCATTCCAAACAGAACAACAACCATTAACAAAATCCCAACTTCTGCTCCCCAGGTTAGATTAGCAACTTCAAACTAATCTGTAGGAACCAAATCCATGACACCATAATACCATATGTCAGTTTGTTTGCGAGGCGGTGGCCAACCTGAGTTAGTTCTCATACATAGGATTATGTCAGATTTCTCTCCTTCGGAGCTCGACCTCCTCTTCCTACACCCCATGGCATCCCATGCCGAGCCTCGACTGGACCAAGCCCCTCGCTTGGGAAGAGAAGCAGGGAGTAGTACAGGTCCAGAGTTTCCCTTCCCCTCACACGTAAGACCAATATAAGGTCCCGACCTGTGGTAGCACATAAGTCCAGTCTCTCAGAGAAGAAGGACGTGCACCCCCCCACCCCCCAATGTAAGGAAAACTCCTTACAATAGCACATTTTAGCCACCCCCCCCATGTATGCACTTCCCCCTACATGTGTTGCCCTGTAAGTTAGAATAGTATATTTTCCCACATATCCAAAAAATATTCACTTTTAAGAGTGTTTGTGGGACTGGGGTTATAATAGTAAACCTTACTCTCTAATGTTTGTGGTGGAGTTAGTAAAGTAAATGCTACCCCCAGTTCACCAATTTAAACACTTTGCTCAATGCGGGATTGGTGTTAGAAAGTATATTCGACCCCGTGCAGTTTATGCACAATCCCAAATATATGTTATTTTTGGAGAATATTTGTTACCCCTCTAAAATCTTTCACTTTCCACAAAGTTTGTGTGGTTGGAGTTAGCATAGTAAATCTACCCCCCTCCCCCGACCTCCTATTTATGTATTTTCCCCAATTGTTGTAGGGCTGGAGTGAGAATAGTTAGTGTAGTTAATCTTAACTCCTCTCTGTTTGTAGGCTTGGAGTTAGAATAGAATAGTAAATCTAATCCTACACACTAATTTACACATTGTTTCTGGAATTGGAGTAGTGTTTTTGTTCTCCCACCACTCATTTATACACTTACCCAATGTTTGCTAGTTTTGAAGTTAGAATAGCATATTTGCAATGTTTGTAGTTAATAAGATATGTATTTTAGCAAATGTGTGTGGGTGGTTTTCAAGTTTGGTCCAACCTCATTATGCACTTTCGCCAATGTTTATGGTATTGCAGTTAGAATCGTGAATCCTGAAATGTTTGCCCAATGTTAGTGGAACTGTAGTCCGAGTAGTGAATCTGATCTATTTCATTTTGTGTGTGACTGAATTAATATTTTTCCGAAATAGCCCCCCCCCCCCAACTATGGATTGGAGTTAGATTAGTAAAACAGCATATAATTAAAAATGAAAAAATATTATTGTTTAACAATTTAAAGGTACTGAATAGTATTCACATAACAATGACAATATCATATTTTAATTATAGTTCATTAAACGTATTTTCTAAATAGTAAATAATGACCTATAATATAAAAATAACTTTTATTTCATCTTTAAAAAATACACATTGGATAATTTATACATTTTTATAAATATTAAAAAACATATACTATTATTGTATAGACATATAGATTAGTTAGTCTTTTTTGTATATTTAAATAGGGTTGTAATAATTATGTAACAAATTAAAGTTACATCTGCTCTTCTTTTTCTGTTGCTGACCCTTTTTCACTGGTGGCCTTTTACGTCTTTGGCGGTCCTCCAGTGGGCGGTGCAATGCGCTGTCCACTGTAGGACCCCAAAGCTGTGCTGCTGCCATCTGCAAGATTAGAACTTAAATCGTGATCTGGTAGGTGGTCCTGCAGTGGTCTGACACGGCGGTCTGTAAGGCTCATTGAAAAGCCTAACATGTATACCGGCGCTCTCAGAGTGCCAACTGTACCTTCCTGCACAGAGTGGCATACGTGCTTTCTTAGTTGCCTTACTGCTGCCTGATTTCATGGTGGGCTCCCAGCCATGGAAAGGGCGGTGGTTTGGAAACTCATAAAAAGCTTGGTGGTGCAGCAGCAGCACTGACAGCATATTACTATGCATGACCGCCACCACCACGCTGCGGGATCCTGGATCCTGGTGGATGTGGCGGTCCTGTAGATGTGCGACCACTACACTCCTAATGCAGGGCATGGTGCCGCATGTGGCAGTTATTGGTGTTTTCTGATGGTCTGCCCTTCTTTTTCTGTTGCTGGCTCTTTTGCACAGGTGGCATTTGACCGGCAAGTAATACAGAGATATGGGGAACATACCGTTTAACGCTTGTGTATGCAGAAGTAGAAGCCAGAGATTTTATGTTGAGCAGAAATATGGGGAACATAGTTTTTAATGTTCGTGTCTAGAGATGTGGAAGCCCAAGATTTTTAGTCAAATACAGTGCCTCTGATTCAGAATTCAGCTAAGGTGGGTGATTGTGGTCCCTGACTTTCTCAATGGCATCATTAATAGTATCAGCTCAACCATAACAACCATTAGGGTAGTACCTATTGCATTTCCAACATGTTCTTTCATTTGCATTATTTTCTTTTGAATATGTATATCCTATGTAACTTAATAATGGCTCTCTCCTTTGTGAGGTTGTATAGGTCAGTTAATGTGACCTTTTTATGTCTAAAAATTCTAAAAATGATAAAAGAAAAGTATCATGGAATGCATTTCATTAGTGTAGGATGTCTGTAGGAGGTGGGAAAGTTGGACCACATGACTGTATATTTTCTGAATCTGCAACAAAAACACAATTTACCCAAAAAAATGGAATGCATTTCATTATTAGGAGATGCTAAATTTGTGGTTGTTTTTGTAAGTATATAATTATTTCGTACTGTATGGTAATAAAATAATGTTCTTATACAATCTGCATAATTTAGCTTTGCCTTCTTTGGTAGTATTTTCAATGAAAAATATTTCCAGGTGATGTAGCTGTATTGGGAATGCGAAGTGGGGCATTAATTTTAGAAATTAATGGGAAATTACTTTAAGTTCAATAGTTCAGTAGGACGTGTTATATGAAATATATTTCTTATAGTTAAATAGACAAATGTGCACTTACTTAATTTTTATTTTTTTTGCCTCTCTCATTCCGAGTAGCATTCTCCTCTCTTTTTAATTAGGTTTGGGATTAGCGATGATTGTTTGTTGTTTGTACTATTTATACCCCTTAATTCTTAATTGAGGTTTTGTAATTGTTAACTTTTATGTTTGAATCTGATTGTTGAGCATTGTTTTTAATTTGTTTTGAGGTTTTTAATTATACAGATGTTACTTTTTATTCATACATACTTTTAAGTTGGCTTGTGAAAGTTTTTAATTGAAATGTTTATAGTTCATAGATGTATTTTGTTATTTCTTTAAACTTGTGTTGTCTATACATTAGACAAGCATATTTATGTGGTTGATATTATGGTGCTATTTGTGTGTCAGTATTATAGTGTTTTACTTAGTGTGTATTAAAAGTTTATATTGTTGTTGCAGGTATCGAGGCACCCATAGTTAAATAACAATGCCTTGTCTTTTTAACAGAGTATCTTATCAAATATCAGAATATACCCGTGGTTTGAATATTATCTATTCAAAGTTGCCAACCTATTAGGAACTGATACAGTATACAAAGAATATATTGGGGTGAGAGGAGGAGAAAAGATGGTCGCCTGAAGAGACGTGATGTATCGCAGCTCTGACGGATCACTGGTTCTCGTGATCCCCCTCCCACGGTCCCATCCAATATCATAGACGGGTAACCGGCATCTGAAAGCTGGGCCCTTACAGCCTGGGAATGATCAGCCGCAGTGCTGAGCCCCTATCACATCGGGCGCTGACTGGCATGAACATGAAGCAGGACACAGCCACGCGGGTTGGAAGCCCGTGCCGGGTGGCAGCAGAGGCTCTAAGAGGATCCTACGGACGCATTGCAGCAGTGGCATACACAGAAACTGATGTCGCAACACGGGACGAGCGTTGACCAGAGGTCGGCCGGTGCTGAATAACAAATCAGGGAGCTGTGTCGAGGCTGGGGGGCAATCTGTTCTGTTATGTTATATAATTTTATATCGCGCTCAGCTACTCGGCAGCGTGTCCCGACGCGTGCAGAGGTAAAGGAAAAGTGTACCAGAAGGGCAACTAAAAAAGGAAGGTTTTAAGCCTTTTCTTGAAGATCACATGATCCTGAATGCTCCGCAACGCCAAGGGCAAAGCATTCCAGACCAGGCTAGCTTTCCTGACAAGTGAACATCCGCCCAGCCTCGTGGAAGATGAGAGATGAGCGGTGTGGTCTGACGGCTACGGGGAGAAAAGAGAAAGAAGCGTGGTGGGTCCCAATGGAGGACAGAATGCCAAGACTTTGAACCCTCTCCCTTTTCTTCTTCCCCAGTGGACTCCATTGCAGGTAGCGAGCGAAGCTTCTCTGCAGAAAGACTTGCTACGGTGGTGCTGGGCCCGCCCGAGGCTGCAGATGACGTCGATAGGCAGGTGAAGCAGCTTTGCTAACAGATTCACTGCGACGGCACAAAGAAAGAAAAGGGGGGCCAATCGGCCCCCCGCATGCATGGCGGGGCCCGGCCCCTCCCATATCCCGGTTCCTTCGTCGTGGCTTAAGCCCCCCCCCCCCGCCCCCCCCCTAGCCCCGGAAGTAGTTGTGCACTTCCGGGCCAAGGGGGCGGGGCCGCGACTGCGAAGGGGTTAAGAGCCTGGGGAGCGCGGGAAGCGGCCTATGCTATTTTGTTTTGTTAAACAAGTTTGCCCTAAAAGAACACACAACACTTATGTGTGTAAGGAAACTGTAATCTACCAGTGCTCCTCGCCGTAAAACAGAAAGTTATGTATCGGAGAGGCGCTTCCAATGTAAATTTCAAATGTGTCACATACTTTTAACCTTTGTTTATTGAAGTACGGAAGCTCTCGGTGTAACTTTTAGCGCAAAGTGTTTGTTTATGATTAGTTTACCACATGTGGGTCGCAGAGGAGTGCTGGGTATTTCAAGGAATACCAACAGGAACAGTTTTGTGCGGGGTTTCATTTGAATAAACTGTATAGGGTGCCGGTCTGCACACTTTTTGTAACTGACAAGCAGCACGTGGGTGATGTAATAGGCAGCATGACTTGTGAGTGCCAAGTGGGCCCTGAGTCTTGTGTTAGACCTTTAGCTTGTGCAGGTTTTTAGCTAGAAATTTTTTCCCAGAATACATTTTGATGTTAGGGAAAAAGCCAGGAGTGGCTGAAGGTGTCACAGGTGACACAAGACCTCTACCTCCATTCTCGTGAGGGGGAGACCCCATGCTTGCACTGAGAAGCAGAAACTCTTCCCTTGCACGAGTGAAACTGGACTTTAGATTGGCTAATTTTTAAACTAAGATATGTCACACAATATATATTTCAGAGTACAAAGGTCAAGGCAGCTGTCCTGTAAAATCCGAAACATCTTGCTTCTTAGTGCAGCGCTAGGAGAAAGAGCAGGTATGAATTTGATCATGACCTAGTCCAAGAAGTGTTTGGATATGGAACGTGCGGTGTGCACACTCACACCTTTAGCAACTTCCCACTAGTGAAGTCATTATGAACTAGCCGTCGGGTTGCTTATTGGTGCCAGTAAAGCAATTTCCTTAACAGATAACAGTAAAACCAACTGTGACGTTGCTCGTTTAGTCAAATCAGACAGGTGACAATTTTATTTAAGGACTCAAACTTTAAAATATAAATGATGATCTTAGGCCATTGTTTTGCAAGTACGGAAAATGAGACTGAGAATTACATTTTCCACGGACACATTAGACAAGGTTCAGGAAAAGACATGGCTTAGTAAAGTTGTGTTTCCTGGTTGCGCGGCAACAATGCTAAGCACAGACGTCAACCACGTTCTGTTGCAACTCAGGGCAGAAAGCTTAACATAGGGATTTGAATAGCATTCTGCCGTGGAGGGTTAGTTAGTTGGATTTTAGAAACTACTACAGCAGCAAGTCCCGGGTTTTGTTTTCTTGCTCAGTCTACTAGATGGGACGGGCCCAGAGCTCAGGATGGCTCTTGTATTGAGAGTCGAATGTCGCTCATTCCTAGGGGGGGTGCGTCATGTGGTTATCTCATGAACATCCAACTCTTCTCTTCTGAACTTTATGCACTACTGAATGCAGCGAATCTTAGGTGACTGACTTCCAGGGCTTGGCCACTGGGAGCAAAAAGGGAGTCCTCAAGTGGATTTCTTATTGAAACCTGATTGAGAAAATTCTTTGGTGTTGCCACTCTTCTTGTCTGCATTGCTTACACTTTGTTTGTAGTGTTCCTCCTTTTCCTTGAGATGATTTGTAGGTGGTTCAGAAGGCTTTAAACATTGTTCTAGCCAGATCAGGGAGCCAAATTAGGTGAGCATAGTGCGAGAGGGTTTCCTGACATTTGCTGCCCAATATTCTAGGGGGCACACTGCACCAGTCTAAACGACCCTTAGTGATGGTAGGTTAAAGACAACCTTATTAGAAAGCTATCCTAGTGGTGGCTGTGGAGAGCAGCCGTCAGGCTAAGGCTGGTAGGGAGGTAAAGCAGCTGGTTTTTACCAGTCAAAAATTCTCACGAGTGAGGAAATTAAAGTTGTACCACACCAGGTGGATATAAATATAGGTATTTATTCTAAACACTTTCCTCTGGTCCCTTTAGGAGGCTATGAGGCAAAGAATTACAGTCAGTAAAACTTATTTAACATGCAGTAACTTAGCACAGTATACGTAATGCCCTAGGGGCGTACCGGACCATATAGCAAGAAAGTGGTATACGGACCACGGCAGGCATTCTGACAAGGCTTGCAGCCTTTAGAACGGGGGGGCCATCAGGAAGAACTCAAGGTAGTGACACATGGGGACCCACTCGAAGGAAAAGCCTTTATCTCACGGGTCATCTCATGTTATTACTAAGATCAAGGACATCAACCGTAATCCTACACACCCTGGCCCCAGAGGTCGCACCTAAAAATGGGTCCAAGAGCCTAGTTGCGACATCACATAATTCTGGGGATGTTTGTGATCATGTCTGGATGGCTGAGATGGTATTTACCAGAAGTCAAAGTGGGCAGCTAAAAAGGCTCTTGTGCCATTTTACAGCCTGGTATAGTTAGGGCTGTGCTAATCCTTTTGGGTAAAGACTTTGATGCTGCACTGCCATATAGACTGTCCTTTTTCACACATAGATCCTATGGTTAGGGCGGTGCGGATCCGATGCTTGAAGATTTAGATGCTGTACTGCCAAACAGTCTGTCCCTCTCAACCTAGATCCTATCGCCTAAAGACGTGGGTAGAGAACCAGGAATAGGAGGTGATGTCCTGGTCTGCAGCAGAGGTTTTTCGTTACCATGAATGTGCCGTGGCACCGCACTTCACACTGGGTATCGTCCTTAAGGAGTCATGAGGACGCTATTGTAATCACGGTGGGCCCCATGCACTGGGTCACTGTACTGCACACAGGATATTATTCTCTAATGAAGGTCATTATACAGGGCACTCTCCGTAACACTAATCCAAACACACTACATGGGTCACAAACTGAGGCGATGCTGAACACTTGCATTTGGAAGTGTTAATGAGTATGCATCTGGCGTCTTATCTAAAACTTTGCAAGTGATGGCAATGTAAGACTAGCACGTGTACAGCAGTTATCGCCAGAAACACTAATGGTTTGTGTTTATCTTTTCCATTTATGTTTGGCCGGGTCCATGGATGATATCTGGAGTGCTCCACATCACAACAGCTGCAACAGGTGGACAGCCCAAGGGATGCTTCTGTCAGGTAGAGGATGGCAAGCAACAACGCAAATGGTATGGGCGAGCAAGCAAGGACGCAAGAAGTGCCAGCACAGGGTTGATTGTTTTGGTGTGAAAACCCTGAATTGCGCTGGCCGCAGTAATGTAGAAGGATGTTGCTTCACATTAAATGGCAGTATTTTCCTTAACAGGAATTGTATCCCTACAGTAACGGCGCCTGCGCTCGCAGGGCCACCAGTGTCAGCATGGTATATTCATAGATCACCAATTGGTAGGGCCAACGGTAGAGATGGGGCAGTACACAAGGGTGTGCATTGCTAGCCTTGGCAACCCCAGGAATAATAGACCTATGCAACGCCTCATCACCCCTGTTCAGGAAGTGGGGACTTCCATAGTAAAAAGTAGTAACATACACGTAACATTTCCCAGAGCGTAGTGGCCAGGTGTGGGTGGTTAGCAGACTTCAAAATACGCCAGTGGGAGGGGTACACTGATAGTAACAGGATACCCCCGGTCACAGCAACTACAGGGACCCGTTGATAGGCATGCCCCCACACCCCCAGTCATTATATGACATGGGGTAACAATGATAGGGGTTTAATTTGGCAAAGGGGTTCTGGTGGAAGGGATAAATCGCACTGGCAAGCAAGTTAGCGAAATATAAAACCCAGACTGCACCATAGGGGGGGCTCAGTTTTTTCCCAGGCTGCAGGTAAAAGGGGGGGTGGACTCGGCAAGTGCACGGAGTCACTCGGTGAAGAATCACTCGGTAAAGAGGATCAACACTTGGATTGCGAAATTATTTCAAACACCTTAATTGCAGTATGTCCCACAGGGGGGCATCTGAGAGGGACAATGTAGACTAACAGTCGGCTGATAAGGAGGAGTTAACAATTATTGGAGGGGTTGTCTCTACTCACAGGGTGGGGGTCCAGTTGACAGAGTCAGGGAATGCCCTATGGATAGGGAACGAACTAGCCGGGGTAGGGGGTTTTCTGATTAGGAAGGTATGACCTTTCAGTGTAGGCGGTTGGGGGGGGGCCAGATAGTCGGTCAACTATGCTGGCCTGTGGCGGTAAGGTCATAATCGGTGAGCAGCAATTTAAGGTCCTTAGGGGGGGCGGTCCCATTCACGAAAGGGGCCGCCCAGCGGGAGGGGCCACTGGTCTCTCCCAGAACTTCAGGGGCAGGATATCCATCGCTTAGAAGGGTGCGGGGGAGGGAGTCTACGCTTTCCTCAGGCTGGTAGCCACCCCTCACATACACTATGACGTCATCAAGGTGCGCGAGTGTACGGGCCCTCCTGTTATGGTTAAATGGAGTTCAGGGAGCGCATATGGGTGAAACGTGCCCTGGGTTGCGCGCGCACATGGATGAAACATGCCCTGGGTTGCGCATGCGCATCTCGAACGTGAGAGCGTAGCTGTAAAGGATCTGACACCGGTTAGCGCCCTTGCCGTCCTACTTAATTATTAGAATGCATTTATTTTTCAGATGTTAGATTCGGTTAGGAAACACGCTGTACTAGATATTTGTTAAGGTTAGCCCATCATACCATGTCCAAAAATGGATGTTAATCTAATGTTCTGAAATGTGCATTTAATAATTGTCTAAATGTTTATTTTATTAAAAATTTTCATTTTAATTTCATATTTTAATAAATACGGCCAGGGGGTCCCTGACCCCCTGCCTTCCAAAGACTCAGGTGCTGACTTGTTGAATTAAGTAATGCATTTTTTGTGTATTGCGGAGGGGGGTGGCCGGTAGTCCCAGACCATGAGAAAAGGGGGGGCCAATCGGCCCCCACGCATGCATGGCGGGGCCCGGCCACTCCCATATCCCGGTTCCTTCGTGGTGGCTTGCCCCCCCCCTTTCGCCCCAGAAGTAGTTGTGCACTTCCGGGCCAAGGGGGCGGGGCCGCGACTGCGAAGGGGTTAAGAGCCTGGGGAGCGCGGGAAGCGGCCTCTTTGTGCCCGCGCTCCCCAGGCTCGCTCCTCGCCCCACCGTGGGGCTGTTTAATTTTCCCCACCCTCCATCCCCTTGGTTAGCGGTATTTGGGTAAGGACAATGGTAGGTATACTGTCTGGTGCTGTGCAGGATCATAGGAATAAAATGCTTTCTTCCTTAGGCCTTTTTCCCGTTTACAGACGAATGTACATAGGTGTATGTTTTGTGGGCTTTGCTGTGGTTTTAACTGAGTTTTCCTTAGGCCTTTTGTTATGCAAGATCATAGAAATACAATGGTTTTTCTTCCTTAGGCCTTTTTCCCGTTTACAGGCAAATGTACATATGTATAGGTTTTGTGTGCTTTGCTGGTTTTAACTAATTTTTTCCTTAGGCCTTTTTTCCATCTTAGAATAGCAATGTTGTATTTATTATGTGGGTCTGGCGGTAAGGTCATAATCGGTGAGCAGCAATTTAAGGTCCTTAGGGGGGGGCAGTCCCATTCACGAAAGGGGCCGCCCAGCGGGAGGGGCCACTGGTCTCTCCCAGAACTTCAGGGGCAGGATATCCATCGCTTAGAAGGGTGCGGGGGACGGAGTCTACGCTTTCCTCAGGCTGGTAGCCACCCCTCACATACACTATGACGTCATCAAGGTGCGCGAGTGTACGGGCCCTCCTGTTATGGTTAAATGGAGTTCAGGGAGCGCACATGGGTGAAACGTGCCCTGGGTTGCGCGCGCACATGGATGAAACATGCCCTGGGTTGCGCATGCGCATCTCGAACGTGAGAGCGTAGCTGTAAAGGATCTGACACCGGTTAGCGACCTTGCGACTTAATTATTAATTAATTATATATTATTATATATTAATTATTAGAATGCATTTATTTTTCAGATGTTAGATTCGGTTAGGAAACACGCGGTACTAGATATTTGTTAAGGTTAGCCCATCATACCATGTCCAAAAATGGATGTTAATCTAATGTTCTGAAATGTGCATTTAATAATTGTCTAAATGTTTATTTTATTAAAAATTTGCATTTTATTTCATATTTTAATAAATACGGCCAGGGGGTCCCTGACCCCCTGCCTTCCAAAGACTCAGGTGTTGACTTGTTGAATTAAGTAATGCATTTTTTGTGTATTGCGGAGAGGGGTGGTCGGTAGTCCCAGACCATGTAACCAAGGTGATCCCAGTGAGAGTTAGAGCCGGAGGTGAGAACTGAGGCCTGACAGCCCAGGGGGAATTACCATATACTGTAATAAGAGAGGCCTAGGGGCAGATGGCTTTGTCACGCTCCCGCGAGGGAGTGGGTGATTGGGCCCCCTCCGACACTGTAATACCCATAATGACTACAGCAGACAACGCGGAGGGGCTGCCCCACACTTTTGATGGGACTCTGCGAGAAGTCTGGGGGCTACAGCCCTACTGTCTGAAGGGGGCCATCCTGAGTACTAATTTGGAGTGAACAATGTTAGACGAGCCAGGGTGGCGGAGGAACACATAAAGGCACAAGTTGAGATCTCCCTACCCCACACCCTTCCCAATGCATAACAGGTGTGGAGGAATTACCCTCCTAAACACTAGAACACTAGGGCCCTGGACTGGTGGCCACAACCGCGATTGGCTCGGCAGTGCCCCCACCATTCATTCTTTCTGTTTATTGAGCAAACCATGGCATACCCCTGAGAGTACCTAAAGTGAATATTGCTTGGGATTGTTCGGACTGCTTTGTTGCAGGGCAATTATAGTTTGCTTGAGCCCAGATGCCAGAGCACCACATTACTGGGCATGGATCCCATCTAACCCCGGGTCCCCAAGATTCGCCACCCAATCCAGGAGGGACTGGGCAGCATGGCCCAAGGTGCAGCCACTAGCCAGCCATGGGGTAGACCACGCCTCCATCCAATTCAGATATTAAAAACAATTCTGGAGGGCAAAAAGGCCATTATCGCAATGAATGATTGGGTGGCCATCACAGTGGTGCTACTGTACTAGAATATGGACAAGATGAGAAAGCGAGTGTAGGACTTGTAAACAAGAGCTGATAGTACAGATGAAACATTAGGGGCTTATACTAGTTAGCTGGCAGACCAGGAGAGACACCTAAAAATGCAGGAGGCCAAGTTGGCAGACTTGGAAGACAGGTCACGGTGCAATAATGACTACATATTAGGTCTTCTGCAAGGGTCACAGCAGTAGAACGATACCTGGAATCCTGGTTGCCCACCATCCTGCAGGGAGGGGGCCTGGAGGTGGATAGGGCTCAAAGAACCCGAGCAGCAAACTGAAACCTGAAGCGCCACTGCGTATGCTGATTGCTCGGATACTGAGGTATAAGCAAATCATCTAAAGAACTATATAAAACAGTGAGAGAACTCTGCATACCAACTAGTATGTCCCATACCATGACTCCTACAATTGATAACTGTGAGCTAATTCACAGCTTTTTCACCAATAAAGTCTTCGAACTCTACGCTTCCTTTAATAGCCAGCCTGCTGCTAACAATACTGATTGGGAAACATTAGCACCACACCCCCAGGCAGATGCTTATTTAACCAATCTGGCCGATTTTTGGGAAAAACAGGTTGCAAAAGCCATGATTGAGGTTAAAGCAGGATCCCCACTTGATCCCTGCCCTCACTTGATCTTCTCACGGCTTGTATGGATCTTATGCTCGCATGTTATTCGTATCTTCAATAAATCCCTGGATTCAGCTTCATTCCCAGCTATATGGAAGGAAACCGTGATATTTCCACTGTTAAACAAGCCTTGACATAGCCTATAGGTCTCGCCTTTGCGACCTTATGTGTTTAGCCAGAACTTTTGGCTATGTTGTAGAGCATTGTGGATGCTGTGCATTATGTTGAAAAGTAATAATAAAAAGTGTTAAGCATTTTGTTACCTTTATACAAACCAAGATAACATGATATACAACTGAACAACCTAATAAAAAAAGATTTGAACATAAAAAATGTCTTCTAGTTTTTTTGTACTTGCACTGCTGGCAACTTCTCCCTGCCTATTCTCATGCTTGTTTGTTATATATTTATTTTGTTATGGTGGAGCGGGACATAAATAACGGGGGAATGAAGGTTGGAAAACAGTAATTTAATTAGAACACGAGCCGCAGACGGACACCAGGGGAGAATTAAAGTATAATTATGTGGCGTTTAATTATGTGGCACTGAGTGGTATTATGTGGAGGGTATGTTGCATTCAGTAGAGTGTAATTATATGGCGTGTAATTATGTGGCACTGAGTGGTATTATTTGGAGTGTTTTTGTTGTTGCATTGAGTAGAGTGTAATTATGTGGCGTGTAATTATGTCGCACTGAGTGGCATTTTGTGGTGTGCATTTATGTTGCATTGAGTAGAGTGTAATTATGAGGCGTGTAATTATGTGGCATAGTGGTATTATGTCGAGTGTATTTATGTTGCATTGAATAGAGTGTAATTATGTGACGTGTAACTATGTGGTACTGAGTGGTATTATTTTGAATGTATTTATTTTGTACTGAATAGAGTGTAAATATGTGGCGCCTAATGATGTGACACTGAGTAGTATTATGTGGAGTGTTTTATGTTGCATTGAGTAGAGTGTAAATCCATGTCTGTGTTCTATTCCTTTCGATATCTGTTTATACATTAATTTTTCCCCCTTTCAATTTTCCTGTCCATCACTGTTTTATCGTATTTATTTAACCCACTGAATTCGGGTGAGGATGTAGCCTCACGTCGAGAGCTGCCAACTTTGGAGCTGGGGAACGAGGTTCGAGCCTTGTGTAACCTTAATGGTGCTCGTGTAAAGCGCTCCAATACCTTCGGTCAATTGTGCGATATTTAAATCTACTAAAATCCACTCTAACTCTGCACTCTTTGGCACTTCTCCAGTCCTGGCCGCTATGTTGTTCTGTGCTTTGGAGGTACTGTTTTTGACAATACGTGTCTTGAATTGCCCTGCGCATATCTTCGGTCAGCCAGAATGATTCCTTGGAAGACGTGGAGACCTGCACTGTAGCTCGACTACGGCCTGTATTGGCTTGCTGCAGCTCAAATGACGTCACGTTTCACATTGGGACCACCTGCGTGGAAAACGAAGAAAATTCCCTGTAGACCGGGATGATAAGAAACCTTTTCTCGATGGAGGACGTGAGGCTTACTACAGGAAACTGAGGTATCGATATTATCAATAATACAATTCCAGGGTGGATTACGGACCCACTCTGACCCAACACCAGACTTGAATGTCACTGATGAGGATAAATGTGCATAAACTACTTCAACATTCGGCTAACACAGTGCTATGCGGTAACTGACCATCAGATGTCGCTGTTGCGTTCTATGTCAGCCCCTAACCTCGGAGCCAAGGAAGGCTGTATTTTATATTGTGTTTAATTGTAATGAAACATTTATATAGCGCCTTCTACCCCTAGGTGGTGCGTTGGCGCTGAAACACTTGCCTTCTTGGGACGCACTTTACAGCTTGAAATGTAGGTAGAGTAGAGTTTCAACCGTCTGAAAAGAAGCGCGGATCTGAAAGTGAAAGCGACCGCGCTATAAATTAGTAACCTGATCCACAACCAGCTGCCAGCCTGCGTACCGCTGCTCACTCCCGAGACCCCTAGGCTATGAGAGTGAACGTTTAGAGGAAAGGAGGGACATGCACCTGTCTTTGCCCATTTGCATGCTTTCATTATTGAAAGCCACACCCAAAGGCCAATGGAATGTGTGGGAGGAGTTTGACCCACACGGAGAAGTCCCTGGGAAGTCTGGACTGTGTGCAAGATGCTAGGCTCAACCTAAAAAATGCAGGCTTGGAAATCTATTATCCTGCAAACTACCGACCAATCTCTCAACTACTGTACTTATCTAAAGTACCGGAGAGACTGGTCAATAAACAACTGGTCAGAAACTAATGACCTCTTAGATCCCTCTCAGACCGGATTTAGAGCTGCCAATAATACAGAAGCCACTTTACTCGCCCTGTCAGACAACATTAGATCCTTGGTGAACCAAGGTAAAGCTGCTGCACGGATCCTTCTGGACCTAATAGCGGCTTTTGATACTGTATCTCAAAACCAACTGCTGCGCATCCTTCATGAAAAAGGAATACATTCGGAAGCTCTTCAGTGGTCACCTAATTCCCACAAAAAAATCAATGGGGCCCCTTTACTTCCAGTTCAAAAACTGTCAAATATGGAGTCCCGCAGGGGTCTCCCTGAGCCTCACTCTTTTCAATGCCCATGTCTCCTCCTTAGCTGTGATTAGCAGGAAATGGAGCTTTGATGTCTGCCCCTACGCAGATGACACACTGCTGCTAATTGCCCTGAAAGACCAGCATGAGGACACCAAAAGTAACTTAATGAACTGTCTCCCTGAAATAGCAACCTGGATGATGGAACATTGTTTAAAGTTAAATGCCGGAAAATCGCAGATCCTGCTTTTCGGTGGAGCGCACCGAAATTGGGACAGCACCTGGTGGCCCCAGGCGCTGGGAGCCGCCCCAGAACCCGAGCGAGTTGCAAAAGATTTGGGCATACTGTTTGATAATGCACTGACCATGCAAGATCAAGTTGGAACACTGTGCGGAAAAAGCTTCGCTATACTGAAACTACTTTAAAGACTTTTTTCCTGGATTTCCAGGGAGTTCAGACTCACTTCCTGTTAGGTCGGCGCTCTAGTCTATGCGCATTCGGATCTACTTAATCTCCTGCTCATGCGCACGTGCAGTGGACGCGTGCAGCGGACTCGTGCAGCGAACGCGTGCAGCGAACGCGCGCAGGGGGCGCGCCGACTGCGCGCCGAAGGCAAGCCCGTCTGTGCCCGTCCACGGCCGGCCGGGGCTAGGGGCCAAGCACTATGCTGGTTTTACTGCATATACTGCCCAAGAATTAGTCGCACTTCATGGCAACTGGACTCTTCCTGCCCACGTTCTTTTATGCATTAAAGGTACTGGTATTTTAAATTCCAGCCCCATTGCTTCCCTTCCACCTCAAATGGGCCAGTCGGCTCACTTCTCGCTCTATGTCACAGCTTCTGTGCCTTCTCAGCCCTCCTTGGCCCAGCCCCCCCCCCCCACGACAGTGTCAGCTAATCTCCTCAAAACTCGCTCGGCAGTTAAACATCAGCTTGAACTTTTCACTTTTCTGGATACTGTTAGGCCTGACATGCTGTTTCTTACTGAAACTTGGCTTTCATCTAATTCTTCTCCTGATATATTAGCGGCAATTCCCGAGCCTTATTACATTCTACGCTCTGACGGTTCGGTTGGGAAAGCTGGAGGTGGCGTCGCAATAATTATCCACTCCAATTTTCAGTTTCTGCCTATTCCCTTCCCTGCTATTGTAGCGGTGGATTTTCTCGTCCGCTCCATCTCCACCATTGCTCCTCTAACATGTGTGCTTTTCTATCGCCCACCGCAGTCCATGCCTCTCTTCCTTCAGGCAGTCAAGGAACTGCTGGCTACGCTGGCCGTTAATAACTCTTGCTTATTGGTGTTGGGCGACCTTAACTTTTGGCCCTCTGACCTACGGGAGGATCCTCATTCTAAAGAATTTACTGACCTGTTTTGTAATATAAATCTTTCCCAGCACTTGCACTCCCCGACTCAAATTCATGGTCACATCCTGGACCAGGTTTGGTCAGTCAATTTGCACATTGCTACCCCTACCATTAGCCCATGCCCTTGGTCTGCTCATTTTTTAATTTAATTTTCCTTTGATCTTGCGGAGGCTAGCAAACTCTCGCTCTCCTCTAACACCTGGGCCCGAAATTATGACGAGTGGACATACCTCTTCTCTGCTCCTCGCTTTCATCTTCATGTCCTAACCTACTTGATCTTTCTCCCCATTCTCAGGCTACCGCAATCAACAACTGGCTTTCTTCAGCCTACGATCAGTTGGCCCCTTTAAAACACCTCATGACCCACCGCCTCCATGATTCCAACAGATGGTTCACCTCCGACCTAAAATCTAAAAAGTTGGCTCTCAGGCAGGCTGAACGTCATTGGAGGCTTAGTTCTCCTACATATCTAGGGAAATTTTCCTTTCTTTACTCACCAAGGTCAAATCTGGCTCCCCCTTTGACAGCTGTCCTGCTCAGATACTAAAAGAGGTTTTCTCTGCTTGTCCGGACCCCTCTATCACTTCTTAATAACTCCTTCTCACTGGGGACGGTTCCCAATTTCTTTAAATCGGCTAAAATCATTCCCATCTTGAAGAAGGTAGGAGCTGACCCATCCTCTCCTTGTAATTTTCGCCCCATCTCTTTGCTCCCTTTTTTGGGGAAAATCCTGGAGAGTCATGTGACAGCCTGCCTTAGCTCCTTCATCGAGAATACTCGATTTTTACACCCCCATCAGGCAGGCTATCGCCCTGCCCATTCCACAGAATCTGTCATCGAGTTTGTGCTGGATGAACTTAGATGCGGTGCTGATGCCAACTCTTTCCAGACCTTGGTCCTCCTGGACCTCTCAGCTGCCTTTGACACGGTCGATCATACCATCCTGATCGACCGTGTCAAGGGCGCTGGCCTCCGGGGTTCTTCCCTGGCCTGGATCTCCTCGTTTTTGGAAAATCACCAGCAGGCTGTCCAGTTGGCCGGCTTCTCTGCTGCTGCCTGTCCGATCACCTGTGGTGTCCCCCAGGGGTCTTCTCTCTCTCCTCTTCTTTTCAATCTGTACATTCTTTCTCTCACCTCCGCTCTTCAAAAATTGGACGTCACGGTGTTCAATTACTCCGATGACCTCCAACTCATTTTCAATATCTCCTCTTCTTCTTTTTCTGTCTTCAACTTTCAATCAGTTATGACTTTCATCAGTGACTGGATGAGTGCTAACCACCTTAAGCTCAATCCTGATAAGACCGAGTTAGTGCTTACTGGGGGTGTCTCCAGTCCCTGGTCGTATTCTTTCTGGCATTCCTCCCTTGGTCCTTCTCCTTCTCCCTCAGCTTCTGTTAAAAGCCTCGGCATCCGAGTTAGCAGTGATCTCTCCATGCACTCTCAAGTTAGTGCGGTGGTCTCATCTTGCTTTCTCAATTTACGTATCATACGTAAAATTTCTCGTTTTTTTTCTAATGCGGCATTGAAACTAATCTTGTCTGCCATGGTCACATCACGTCTTGATTACGGAAACGCTCTGTACGTTGGTATTACGGCGTACGAGCTTCGCCGTCTTCAACTAATTCAGAACCAGGCTGCTAGGTTAGTTTATAAACTCCCTAAACACCACCATGTTACCTCACTTTTAAAAGCACTACATTGGTTACCTCTCTTTGAACTTTCTTTCTTTAAACTCGGCTGTTTGATATTTAAAGCTTTAGCCGGCACTGCTCCTGCCTTCACAGCCGCTAAACTCAAGCCTTACATTCCCACCCGTGACCTTCGGTCCTCTTCCAAACATCTCTTGTGCTTCCCCCGTTGCAGAAGGAAGAAACATGGCGACATGAGCTTCTCTTTGCTGGCCTCGTCCTTCTTGAATTTTTTACCCCTTAACATTAGACCTTATCATTTGGATCTTGGCTTTCTATATGGATTTGCGCAGGGCGCTGAAGACCTGGCTCTTCCTGCAAGCTTTTGCTGAGTAGTATGCTTCCCTGTCTCCTTTGGCACGTCCGTCTTTAGCGCCAAGAAACCATTTGGTCTACGAGCGCTCTACAAAACCCTTAACTTTAACTTTAACTTTATCCCCTTAAACTGTAGAAAGCCCATTACCTAGGCTTTATTTTGTAGTAGACTTGACTATGGGAATGTGCTCTATGTGGGCAGGCTCGAGTATCTGTTCTCCAGACTACAGGTGGTCCAAAATGCGGCTGCTATATTGGTTTGCAACAAAAGAAAGTTTGAGAGAACTGCCCTGGCTGCCTGTACATCAGAGGTCTAAGTTCAAACTACTTTATTATGCACGCAGAGCGCTACACTAGAGGGCCCTCGCATCTTCCAAGATAAGTAAAAATGTTATGCTCCCCCACAAAACTTGAGGTCTTGCCATCAGGACCTGGCCAAGATCAAACGGACCAAAAGGGTTAGAGCAGGAGACTGATCCTTTTCCAAGCTAGCAGCCGTCCACTGGAATAAACTTCCACTAGATCTACACCTAATGGTTGAATATCTGTCCTTTAGGAATACATTAAAAATGTTGATTTTCCCTACATTATAGTCAAAGTCACCTATAACCCCGTCGACGTCTCAACCTAAAACTGATCACAACTGCCCTCCCCATATCAAGATAACACTCTCCTATTGCCTTGATGTCCCTTGGGATGAATGTTGCGCTTTACAAATACAAATACAAATAAAATGGACGTATTGGCGATGGCTCGACAACAGGGAAATGAGGAATTTGACAGGAACAGGATCTCCTTTTATTCTGACTATGGTGTGGCAACCCAAAAGAAAAGGAGATCGTTCACAGAAGTGAAACGAAAGTGAGAGATCATTGACTTGCATATGCAGTGTTGGCTCCTGTATGCCTCCGGTGGACTTGCAGGGGAAGGTAAATTTCTTTGACCATGCTGAGGATGCTATTCAGTTCATCGAGAACCACTGACGAGGGACGTGGAGCAGGGCCCACATGCATGGACACAGGTTTTTGGCTCAGAGTGGGAGGGGGCTACCGACACTGATTGTGTGAAACCGAGGGGGGGTGAATATCAGCTGCTTGAGTATAATGCACAAGTCAGAAATAATGGGAGGGATACACGGATACACTAGTGATCCCCAGAGTGTCTGCAACTACTGTTGGCATGGTTCTTGAGGCATCCCATCACTGGGGACCATGAGAATGACAAACTATGTGGGGGAAGTTTGACTGTTGCTCGGGTGCGGGGATGGATCGGCACAGCATGTGTTGCTTGTGGAGACCAGGTTGGGGTGAGCCACATGGGTGAGTGGAGAGGGGACAATACAGTTTTTGGTTTTTGAGAGGTGTGTTTGCTTATGGCTTCAAGAGGGAGGAGTTTAAGGCTACACACACTGCAGTAACATAATGGCAAGGGTAGATCATGGGACAGGATTGGAAAACACCTTATATACATTGGGGTGACAGCCCTGTCTTGGAACATTAAGGGATTACAGAACCCTATCAAACGATAGAGCATATGGTCATATGCTGGAATCATCGAGTGCGGATAGTAATGGTGCAGGAGACGCACCTGCTTCCACAAAAACACGAGAAGATACAAACTAAATGCGGGAGCAGACTGTAGTATGCCAGCTTCACATCATCAGCACGTGGGGTATTACTGTAGGTAGATGCTAGCATCACCCTTAAGGTGAAGGGTAAAATAAAGGGAGAAGTTGGTAGATATGTAGGCGTGGTGGGGGAAGTTTGTGGCAGACCCACGGTACTCCTGAACACATATGCACCCAACATCGACAGCCCAGATTTATTTGAGGGAGTGGTACATCTATTGACTCTCTATGCACATTATGATATCATCTGGATGGGTGACTGTAACTGCGTGCTGAATAGATACCCAAGCTCCAGATAGCTCAAGGCCCACTGCTCGGCCGCTAAACAGGTCATCTTGGGCGTTACTAGAGGGCATGGACACTTTAAACCTGCTGGAGGTGTGGAGGGCACAGCACTGTCAGGCGCGAGGCTATTCCTTTTATTCCGTCCCACAGTTGAGCTTCTCTAGAATAGACAATATGCTTATTATTCTAGTACACGCCACACACGTTGGGAGATCCCAGTACTCTGTGGGACCATGCCCCACTTGCGGTGGAGCTGCAAGGCCAGGTTTATATGGGGCCTTCCAATCTCGGGCATTACATGACTAAGCATTCCAATAAGAAATTAGAGAAGCCGTGCAGGAATTTTTTGCTTTAAATACAGGAAAGGTATCTTACGCCAGAGCGATATGGGAAGCCTTTAAACCTTAAAGTTTAAGGTGACTATACTGGGGAAGTGTATGGCTACAACATATGAGGTTCGAAGATCACTAGGGCGCAGAGCCCCAAAACTGGAACAACAGATAGCGTAAACAGATAGGTAGGCTCCACACACTGAGGCTGCTTGGGAGGCACGACACAGACTACTGGTTGCGTTGAATGAGGTTCAAGACACAGTCTGGCTGCTTATTGGCATAGTTAGGCAACAGGGAGAAGGTAGGCTATGCTGTTGTATGCCTCAAGGTCGAAAATGGAGCTATACTAATGGCTCAGGTGGATATCCTAGGTCGGTTTGCTGAATTCTATAAGGTGTTACATGCACAACAGGGTTGCAGCGATGCGGCAGGCATGGCTGTTATCTTGGATGAAGCACGCCTAGCAAGGATGGATGGGGACACGAGGGCTCTCATGAATGCCCCAATAGAGGAAGCAGTTTGATATGTGCCATCAATCATATGAATTCAGGAAAGACACTGGGTATTTAGAGGCTCTCTGTTGAGTTCTACCAAACATACACTGATTTATTGTGGGATCCATTATTAACTATGTATGAGGAGACATTTGAGACTGGGGTGTTATCGGCATCTCTAAGGGATGAGTAACAGAAAGTGGTTCTGCCTAAACCAGGAAGGGATCCTATAGACTGTGAATCCTATCACCCATGATCGATGATAAATGTTGACACCAAGATTTTTGGGAAAATACTGGCTCAATGCCGAGCAAAGGCGCAGAGGGGATCGTACACACTGATCAGGGGGCTTTGTCGGCGGCCGTACCACTTCCACTAATATACAAAAGGTGTTTCTCATTTTCGAACAGGCCATGAAAGGAGAGGAACCATGGGCTATTGTCTGCTTGGATGTCCATAAAACTTTTGACACTGTTACCTGGACATTTATGAATCGTACGCTGCAACGCTATGCTCTAGGGCTGGACTTTCTGAACTGGGGGAAGTTACTTTACACTTCTAGGAAAGCAAGACTGAGAGTGGGCAATAGAGTGTTGGATAGCTGGACGGTAGAGAGGGGGACCCGACAGTGGTGCCCTCTCTCTACACTCATATTTGCCTTAGTCATTGAGCCATTATCTTAAATTATACGTTCTGCACATGAGAACAATAGTATACTAGTGGGGTAAGAGGGAAGTAATTTCATTGTATGCTAACGACATACTGCTAACTCTAAGAAATCCGGTGACTACATTGCGTATAGTGCACAACATGCTTGTTGAGGTGGGAGTACACTCAGGGTTTTGTCTGAATGGCGACAAGTCGGTTCTACATCCCATACAGGAGGCTTTAGCTGTGGAAGGGAACCTACCAAACATAAAGGTTCAGACAACTCCTATAAAATATCTGTGGGTGTATTTGAGCTCAGACTTGAATGAGGCCTACGACTCCAATGTGGGTGCTTTGCTGGTTAGCCTGGAACGGAGTGCGCGCAAATGGTTGCAGTTTCCAATGTCTCTCATGGGGAACATCACTATAAGTAAGATGATCATACCACCCCTTGTGCTGTACGTGCTGAAACACATGCTGATGCACAGACCGGAATCCTGCTTCCGCTGATTACATGAGTTACCCCAAGTGCTAAACTGGGGGAGCGGGAGAGCATGGATCAGCCTAGATTAAGCATGGGCGGAAAATCCGTTTCGCTCGCGGATTTTGCGGATTTTCGGTAAATTCGCAATCCGCGAGATTCGCGAATCTCCCGCAAAATCTGCAAATCCGCGAGCAGCGGATTTTATGGCTTGCTCGCACTGTTCGCGTGAGTTCGCGGCTTTCCAGTACAACTTCGCGCCCCGCGAATAAGCGCTAAATTACAGAAATACGATCTTAGCAAAACTGAAACTACTTACCAGGTTCAAAAGTTCAGGCTCATCATTAGTAGCCATTTCCTGTAGTGCTTCCTGAGGGGCCCCTCCAGAGTTCAGTTGCCAGTTGCAACTATTATGTGACCCTGCTCTGAACCTCAAAATAGTTACACATATGCCACAAAGGTCCTGAATTACAGCTAAGGGAGACAAGCAGGAGCCAGGCTGGAAGTTCAAATCCATTAATCAGCCCCTAATTCATTATTGTCAGTTGGGGCAGGGCAGGTGTTGTAACTAATTTTGCAACAATGAAAGCACTTAGCAAGTGCAAAAGATCACTAACCAGGAAGCACTATGGAAGCAGGTGCCAGCTAAAAAAATATTCTGTGACACATTAATCAGCCCCAAATTAATTCAGGTCACTTGAGGCAGGGAAGGTGTGCTTTGCTTTGCCACAATAATGTAAAACTGGACAACCAGAGGGTGCTGTGATGAAACAGAGGGTGGCATGGGTGGGCCAGAGGGTGGCATGAGTAGTCAGAGAGTGGCAGTGGTGACAGAGAGTGGCAAACACAAAAAAAAAAAAAAAATCCGCAAATTCGCGAGAATTTGCGGATTTTGCGGATTGCGAGTTCGCAAATCCGCAAAATTCGCGAACGCGAGATTCGCAAAATTCGCCCATGCTTAGCCTAGATGCCCTGAAACTCCGGTGGGATAGTGGAGGGATGCAGGCAACTAATTTTAGGATTTACTACTGGCCGGCTCACTTACAACATACAATGCCATTGCTTCAGGACGAGGGGACATTGTACGTGTAACAGGGATCTGAGTGTGACTGGTCCAACTGTGGGATTACTAGCATTACCCCTAGTCCCCCTCAGGAAAGAAGTAGCCATAACAGTACAGGTTCAGACCCAAAGGGGGGCAGGCCTCGAAGAGTATATATACTTGCAGCAGCTGGTTCCATGGCACGCTGTGATTAGACCTACATTCAGGGCTTTAAGTGGGAAAAAAAACTGGGGGTGCTCTAAAAGGGGCGTGGCAAATTTCTTAAAGGGGTCGGGCCTATCCGAGTATGGGCGTGGTCTAAATCAAGATAACTAGGATTGTGTGCTTAAGAAAATCATGAAGTCGCATCCAGTCACAGAATCACCCAAAGTTGCATTTTCCCATATATCACAACTGTAAAACACCTTCTTATTACACTACAATGGATTAGTTGGGGCAACTAATGTGTAACTAGAGATGGGGTCAGCAGAACGTACTTAGGTCTCATCAGAGAGGTATAGCTTGGTTCCTATGACAATTGAGCCTGGTACCCACAACTCGGCGTAGCCGCTGCATTTACGGAGTCAGCCGCAACAACCAACAAGGTGATGGGAATAATTCTAACATGAATTGCTGTCAAGTTTCGGACTCATGAATCCACTGAAAGCCCGTGCCATCCCTCAGATGTGAGACCCTTGCTCATTGCACCATCAGGATTCAAGCAAACCGGGCCGAAGACGGCTGTAATGCCAGAAACCGGTCCCCGGGAGCTTGTTTCCTTCCCAGTGTAAGAATTGGCTGTTGTAGTTTGGTTTGCCCTGTTCCCATCATGCACTGGGACAGGAACAGACTAATTTGCATACAGCCAGGTTCTGAAACTGGGATGGTGCAGTGAGCTAAAAAACGATGTTGGATCTAGCCCTGATCTCTTGACTGGGTGAGAGCTTTCTGCTTAATTCAGAGACTCTGTCCCTCACCACCCCTTGTTGTAAATACAGATAATACTGGGCATATAACAAGGAATAGATTCCTTATGAAACAAGCCATACTGGTTTCAGCAGTGAGTAGTACAACAGTGACCCGGGGGCGTGCCAGGAATCTGACTGAAGTACCCGGCGCACTCCTGCAAACACATTTGTAAGACCCACCAAACAAAGTAGACAAGAAGAAGCACTACAAAGGGGCATGGCAGGAGAGGTGCTAACGGTGACCCAAGAAATAGAGAGGGCGACAATTAGCAACTGCGAGGGCTGCCAACCAGATGTGAACTGAATTATAAACGGGAAAGCGAAGACAGCTATTGGGCTAAAGTCCAAAATTCTTGAATATGTATCTCCCCCCAGTGGTGTAACAAAGGCCCCCCGCAGCCCCCACGATGCGGGGCTCCCCAAGCTCCTGGGTGGTCAGAGTGGGCCCCCTCCAGGTACTTTGCAGGGGGGCCCCCTCAAGTTTTGTTAAACCACTGACACATAAGTAGCAACAGGGCGACCTGTAAAGAGAAGGCAGGCCCGCCGGTAGCGTGTGTGATCATAATCTCCCTCCCTGTGTAACCTCCGGTTACAGGTTACCTTAGGTTGTGAAGGGGCTCTGCGGTCCGCGCTGATCTCTGGTGAAGCCGCTTTTGCATATCGGACGCGGCTCGGCCTCAGGTTCAGGCAGCTCCTGTCCTCGATGACGAGCGAGAGGGAACCCCGGTTGCTAGGGGACGCCTCACACCTCTCCAGACGCAACCTAACTCCGCTTGACGAACCTCAGCGTTGCTGGGGGAAATCCTCATTGCTGTGACCAATCTGATCGTGGTTTGTGAATGACGATCCCGGGCCGGTGGAGGTGAAAACTAGCATGGTGTTTTCAAGGCTCCTCCTCAGAGCGGCGAACTTGGCCTCGGGCATACAACACAGCTCGAGGGGTGGCGGTGGAGTCAATGCGCACACAGCGCTCGGGGGCAAAGCAGGCACTAGAAAGTTCCTCAGCGGTGCGTTAATCCGCACACCCAGAGCGCGAGGGACTCGATCCTGGGGCAGATCACGTTTGAGGCAGAGCAGGCCTCATGACTACACACCCCAGCTGTCTGCCGATGAGCACACCGAGACCTATTTCACAGGGGGGAAGCTTCACAAAGGCACAGCGCAGAGACCCACACAGCAGCTCGAAGGGTGGGTGCTGGAGAACTTTTGTATCCCTGACTCCACAGCTCTTCTTATGCCCTTGGAGACAGGCAGGCTTCAGAGGGGCAAAGCACACAGCACAGCTCCTCTTCAAGATAGGGGGACACAGCACACAGCAGACAGTCCCTCCCTCAGCAATCAGAGAAACTGTAGGTAAACATTTCACAGAGCATTCCCCATATAATCCTATGGGCAAGATAGCCTTTCAATTGTGAAAAACGAAATTGGCAGTATTTCACTATCCAGACATATTACCCACAATAGTAACACCAAACAAAAACCGGGACATCTGCTCACCCTACCTTTGACCTTTGAGGCCCGAAAATAGAGCCCCCCCTTTTGAGGCCCCTCAAAAAAAACTGGGGGGGCTCAGCCCCCCACAGCCCCCCCCCCCACACTTAAAACCCTGCCTACATTGCCTCTATTTCTACGGCGCAGAGGAGAGGGAGATATCACACAGAGACTGGGAGACTTGTATGAGGATGGTCGAATGAGGGGTAATTAGGCCTTCTGCACCAAATGGGGGTTGCTGGTGGGTGTTTCCCGGCATACCCTGATTTGGCGGTGGCTGTACGCAAGGGCTTTGCGGAGTTCCCGCAAGAGACGGAGATGCGCGCCGTAAATCAGACACTAGCAGAAATGAGGGGGGGGCAAACTCATTACCCGCAGCTATGTACTATTGATACCACGGACAACCACCCACATTGCCACACTGAAGTCACAATAGGATGGTGACATAGGGATGGAGGTGATGGACCAATATTGGGTGTCCATGTTGGGCAACTGTAGAAATGCACTTGTGAAACTGATACACTATAAATGCATACAAGGGGTTCATGTTTCAATGCAGCAGTTACATAGGCTAGACCCCTCTGAACCGGACCAGTGTCCCAAGGGCATGATAGCAGTGGGGACATATATATATATATATATATATATATATATATATATATATATATATATATATATATATATATACATGCCTGGGCGCAGGAGCTTTTTGGGGTGAGGGTTTCCAGGCCTTGGGAGAAGTGACCGAGATACAGTTGCAGCCGTTGACTCAGATGTGCCTGCTGGGGTTGGTAACTTGCACTAAACAAACTAAATATGCAGAGAAGGTACTTGAATTAGGATTGACTGTGGCCAAGAAATGTGTAGCTCTGAGGTGGATGTGTCGTCGGCTGCCCACATGGAAACAATGGCTATGGGAATTTGAGAGATGGGTACGAGCTGAATGCGGGGTGCAACACAGTTTGGGGTACAGTGGGGCAGGTCAGGGGAGCAAAATGGAGTGAGACTTAGTGGAAGTTCGATTACAGAAGGAAATGGAGGACCCAGCGGTGGGGCAGGTCGCAGAATCTGCAGATGACTAAATGCCAGTCACACACATGATACTGATATGATGTGGCATGTTATGATGTCATATGATATGCCGTTCACACTGCCTGGATATCATACATATACCAAAGATAAAATGCATTTGATGTGTCATGCTTCTCTCTTTTTGTTGGGGGGAGAGGAGAGGGACTATGGATGGGAAATATACTTGACCTGTAATGTTGTTTAACTGCTAAAACGAATGAAAGAAATATATAAAAAAAGAGTGCATTGGAGTTTTTGCTTCTCTTCTTTGTAGGAAATGAAGACTGCGTCCATAAATTGTCTCAGACTTGAACAGTGTTCCACTGGTCACAGACTACCAGAATACTGATAGCCCAATTAAATGGACCAGCGAGATTGTGAAATTATCTTTGTCCTACAGGAATTTGGTTGGGACTGTCTTTACGTTTTTGGTGGTGAAGTTTTGCCATTTACTGGACGTTGCTGCTGCTTTTACTGGAAACTCAGCTGCTGGGACTTCAACCCCCTGAGATGCCGGGTTCTTGCACCCTAAGGCCGAGAGACACTAGAACAGAGATTCAGACGCATCAGGGCCAACTGCATGTATAAAACTCAAAGAACCACAAAGGCTTCGCCCATATGTTTACCTATAAAATAACATTGGCCCTAAACCCAATTCTGCAGAAAAATAAAACACATAGCATGAATAATGATGTAAATAGGTTTGGTGTTGTCTCTATGCCCCCACAGAATTCATTCTGGTTTTCTTTGTATGCAGTCATTTTAACTGCTCAATGAAGAGTTATTCTTCTTAGAAGTTATAGCCCTGGAGGACCATTTAGATGTATCAAAGCAATTTTTAGTCGCAAACACTGCGATTTGCAAAAAAGTAGCGTTTGCGACTAAAAATGCGCTTAAAATTCGCTAAACAGTATGTATGAAGGAAATTGCATAGCAAAATTAAGGAACCGCAAAATTTGCTATTCCTTAATTTTGCGTAAGCATTTAAGGAATTGCAAATTGCGATTCCTTAAATGCTATGCATCAAGCATTCAATTATTGTGATTTCTCCTTAAGAAATCGCAAATTACCACCAACTTCAAGTTGGTGGTAATTTGTGATTTCTTTCACAAATGCACTTTTTGGCATTTGTGAAGGTGCCATATGGTGCACATACATGCCGTTAGGGCATGTATGTCCGCCATATGCGCACACATGTAAATTTCAGGGTTGCATCAGGATGTCCTTATGACACCCTTGCACCCTTGAAATTATTCTCAAATTGCGATTCTCAAATTGCGAATCGCAAATTGAGAATAACTTCACATTCATTCCTATGGGCCTCTGGCCCATAGAAATGAATGGGAAATTATTCCTTAATTGCGATTAGCAATTTGCTAATCGCAATTAAGGCATTTTAAGAAATCGCTAAAAAATGGCTATTTTTTATATACATACCATTTTGCAATTCTCAAATAGCGATTCTCAAAAAATCGCCATTTGAGAATCGCAAATTGGTATTTTGATACATCTGCCCCTTGTTTCTGAGGCCCTTACCCTGCTCTTGCATCAATTTTGGTGACGCTGCAGCGGGGTAAAAAATGTGCCACACCGTGCCAAACTTACAAAGTGACGCATCTAGGCAGATGCGTCCCTTTGTAAACCCCAGCCCTACATTATACTTGCAACAGGTTTAATGGTTGCAGGGTGGGCGTTCCGGCTCAGCAAAGGGTCGTAGAAGTATTTCAGTGAAATCTACAACACTTCTATGGCATTACTGCATCAAATCCTTACGCCTGCTTCAAGCAGCCATAAGGGCCGACGCAGGGCTTTTCACATGGGGCTTGCCCCATGTAAAATGACACATTTTTGGAGTTGCATCTGTTTCCAGACACACTCCAGCAATGAGCCATTTTTGCGCCCACAGATACTTCAGGATTCCTGACATATATGTCATTTCTAGCGACATGGAATGCCGTTTAGTAAATACAGCGCATCCATGGTGTCGCAAGGAGGGTGCACTGAAAAGCGTTGCCTCGCTGTTTTACCGCAGTGATGCAATACTTTTCATAAATGAGGCTCTCAGTTTCTTGTGTGATGTTTAATGTCATACTCATTGTGTCATGCTGCACATGAGTTTCTAACCCTCATCACCTAGTAGAGAAATGGATTGTTGCACTCTAGAAACATCCCTAATTGCTCCAGAGTGATGGTGACCCTGAGGAAAGAAGGTATCAGGTTTGTATTTTAGTCATTTAGATTTGGACATTCATAGTGATATGAATTTGGAGAAGATCAGAAGCGGTCGTGGAGCCTGCGGGTTCTTTTTTCAGTTTCTCCTACTCTACCGCGAGGTTAGTGGATATTCCGTTCCCTTTCTCATCCTAGAACCGATTAGCTCCAAGCCCTTTGATGGAGTAAATCTGTGGCCGCATCAGTGTTGGAAATGGTCGGAGTGGAGTTTGTGAATGTCACACAACTCACTAGCTTGTGGGTTTTCAAACACTTCAAAAGAAAAAACCCAACTTGACCGGCCAATGCCTTCTATACTTCCAAAATCTTCCTCCAGTAATGAAAAAGCAAATCTTTCACCCTTGTACCTCTGGGATGGGGCTTACTGTGCAGGCAGGGAGATGCTGGCTGGTCAGAGCTTGTAGGTAAGGTTCTCGATGGATTCCATCTACACTGACTAGATTAACTTTACAGTGGCTTTCAGTCTAGACAAAGGAATCTTGTATTGTAAGGAGGGGATGACGAGTCTTATCTGGTCCACCAGCCAGCTTTAATTTGGGTCACAGAGTACGAAGGCATCTTGCTTGGAAGTCACCATCTTATGTTGGCTCATGCCCTGGCCACCAGAGACCCTGTGCATGGTCTCCTAGTGCTACTCTGGTTAAACACAGATGTGCATCATGCAGTGCAAATCACACAGTCTTGGGAAGACAGGGACCCAATAATGGAGGAACGTGTTGCATTATACAGGTGAGAAACTGGTAGGTCCTCACTCCCGGTCATCCCACAGTGTGATATTAGGTGACTGTGGCTATGCTTGGTTGTGGACGGCATGCCCTTTGGGTGTGCGCCCTAAGCTGAAGACCCCAGACTCTCCTATTGCACTTAATATAATATCAAAGAGTACCTCCTCTTTGAAGACCACCACCATGTACAAAACCCTTGTTCCATTTCCTGTGACACAATGGAACCAGTCTGCTTGTTTGTATCACTGTTTTCTCAAGTTTCCCAACTTTTAGGCAATCTATCTACTCATTATCCATCACTTATAAGTACATGCTTCCATCCATCCATCCTCCCACCCACCCACTCATCCATTCATCCACCAACCCATCCATTCACTGATTTATATATCCACCCACCCATGCACAAAATCTGATAGCTCTAATAAAGTAGACTTTTGAGCTGTAAAGAGTTTTACCTAATGAGACTTGAAAACTCCGGATGCAGACCTCAACAGCCAAGACATAAATCACAGTGCTCAAGGTGACACCTTGTGTCAGTGGAAGGGAAACTGGGCTTGATCATATGATCTTAATGTACTTACAGCTTTCTAGGTCCAACATGCACTCCTGCTCGTCCATTGGATACTTGGAGAGGTCCATGTCACATGACAACGTTGAGGTAATCCTCCAAGAAATGAATAAAAAAAAACAGTGTTAGCTCAGTGTGCTTTTGTGCTTTATTTTACCTTATCATCTATTCAGGTTAAACATTCCTTCACACTATTTTCATTTTTTTTAATGAATTTTTGGAGGTTACGGTTTATTGTTTTTACTTCTACTGACTGCAGACGTCTACAATGAAATGCAGTGACCTCCCCAAGTTGTTGTGGCATTCAGATGGGCAAAGCGTAAAATATACACAGAACAGGAAATAGTACGAACTGTGGAAAGGCCTTATTGTGAAGTGACAATTGTCATAGGTTCGCCGATTGGATTTATAATTAGAACTATCCATAAAATGCTGATTCCATAATAAACATTAATGTCAATAGTTTGTTAGAAGCGCCCGGATGCCCCTGCCTCTCTTGTGCAAATAGTGTCCGTTAAGCACTGTACATATATTGTGCCAATGGTGGCATTACTGTCTTTATCCAGTTGTGTCTTGTTTACCTCTTATGTTCCTATTTGTTACCGGTGCCTTGAAAGCTCTGTCTCTGTCCTACTTGTAGGGCCATGTATTGCTATTGTTCCAACTGTAGTTCTCCGTATGCACCTCACCCACTATGCCAGAAGCGATCTGAATGCCCCTTAGTCGCTGTATGAAAGTTTTCCCAAAAATAATGTTCATATGTTCCTAATTTCCCCTTATTGTGAGGAACTACTATGCCCATAGTTCCAATGGCATCTCCCTATCGTGCTAGTAGAATTCCTTGTGGTCGTTCCCTATTGTAACAGTGGCGCCCCCAATATTCTGTTCCATTGTGCCTGTAGCAGCCCCGTGCACCCTGTCTGTTGTGCCAGCAGTTGTTTCATAGCCCAGCCCCTAATATGCCACGTAGTGCCATTGTGCACTGCCTGCATTGTGCCATTTGTGCCCTAATGTCCCTTCAATATTGTACCCATAGGTCCCTAATGCTTGATCTATGGGCACAATTTCAAGTCTGACAGTCTTGGATCACCAGACTTGCGGTGGCAGTCCTGCGTCCACCTCTTTACAAGGCAACTTTTAGGACTGGCCAGCACTGCACCGGCTGCACCAGAGAACCGCAGTTCCCTGGCAGTGGCGCAGAGCAGAGGGTCTATATAATATAACCTTGATCTGAAAGGAGCGCTTTAATTCATCAAAATTCCCAGGTTAATGACTCTTTATGTCGTTCAATTCACAAAAAGTCCATAGGCAGTTTTATATGTATCCAATTAATGCATTTTATTTCACAATGTTCTCTTCATAACTCTAGATCACACCATAATAATCAATGTCAGCCGACACGTTTTGTCCATTAGGGACATCATCAGGGCTGTAAGTTAAAGAAACAATACATACATGAGTGATCCCCCCCAAAAATGTATAGATTTCTCAGTAAAACCATCAATCATACAATGTACAATCTATAGTAAATGCTAACACATAAATCATCAAAAGGGCCACAATGAGACTTATATCACGCTGTAATCGAATATGGTCAAGGTCAAATGTCCCATGCTGTGGCTTGAGTTACTTGGAATGAGGAAGACATTGTACATAGCTGATACTGCATTATGACGTAATCTGACTTAACCAACATAATAAAAATTATTCTTTATATTGATATCAGGTAGGGACGGTTCCGGCATATTTGTAACAGACTGATGAGGTTACAATGAGTTTGAATAAGAACTTGTAGACCGCTTTTGATTGGTGAGCATTGGGACCAGGGCAGTGAAGTGGATAATATTTAAATTTATTGTTATGCACTGCAGGCATGGAGAAGTTGCTTGACCCTGCAGTGAACGTGTACTTGAAATCGCTCACAACAGATTTAGAAGGTTGCGGCAAGGTTAGCATCGTGGAGAGTTGGCAGACTGTTATCATTGGTAGATACATGGAGTTTCTTTATTCAATCAGGTTCCGGCAACTTTCAGGACCTGAGAGGAAACTGCATTGTAGTGAAGGGTTAACATAGTTTCTGATACTGCATGATGATTAGCTGGACACAAGGGGAGGACCAGAAAGGGAGCAGTCAGAGAATAGCATAAGGTAGGATTGAAAATCCACTCTCCTGATTGGAGGAGTAAAACGCACCAATAGCGGACAAGTTTGTGGTGAAAATACTTGGGGGTTGACTTAGTTTCTGACACTGTATGATGATTGGCTGAACACATGGGGAGGACCAGAGAGGGAGCAATCAGAGATTAGCATACTGGAGGTTAGAAAATCTGCTCTCCTGATTGGAGGAGTAAATGTACAAGTAGCGGACACGATTGTGGTGAAAATACTTGGCGGGATGGATCGCACCGGCCAGATGGACTTCATTTTTAATTGGCCAGAGGAACTGAAAGGTTAGTTTTGATATAGGATTGAGTCTTGGCCCGCAGAGGGGGAAGGTGGGCTTGACAAGAATTGATAGGGGCAGGTCTTGCTTCACTAATAAAATATGATGGAAGGCCTTTGGAATATTTTTATGCCTTCTTCTTTTTTTAAACAAAGGTGGTGACAGTAATGAAGAGTGTTTGGGATAAAGTGCATTGAGGGACAACCTCATCATTAGACTGACAGTTATACAATTTTCCTGATTTCCTTAGATCACACATACAATTGAAAGGACAGATGCTGCCAAGAGGAGTAACCGGTTAGAAGCTAACTGCGAATAATAATGTTTTAAGGAAATTATTTAAAATATATGGTCATAATAAGTTTTGGTTGAGGTTGGTCACATAGAAACTCTTTTTTTCTGAGTAAATTGGGGTAGTATTCGGCGGGCATGCTGTAAAAAAGAAACCAAATACAAAAAATAAATGAAGGATGAGGAAGGATTTTAAGGGCGCGGTAAAGCAGGAACTGCAACAATGATTTTGAACCAAAAGATGAGTATAGGTGTGAAGGTACAGGATGTGCACTGGTTTCACACTTTGAAACACTCTCACAAGGCTACTATTTATGTGTTGTGGAGAAAGGGGATTGTATGTAGGCAGGAAATATTGTTTAGCTTTTTATGTGTTAGCGTTTCTATGAATTGTACATTGTATGATTGATGGTTTTACTGAGAAATGTATACATTTTTGGGTGGATTACTCATGTATGTACAGTTTCTATAACTTACAGCCCTGATGATGTCCCTAGTGGACGAAACACGTTGGCTGACATTGATTTTTATGGTGTGCTCTGGAGTTATGAAGAGAACATTGTGAAATAAAATGAATTAATTGGATACATGTAAAACTGCCTATGGACTTTTTGTGAATTGAGCTACATAAAGAGTAATTGACATGGGAATTTTGATTAATTAAAGCACTCCTTTCGGATCAAAGCTAAATTGTGTTTAAAATTGGTCCAGTGGCAGTGGGACCCCTGAGAGTGGAGTACGTCTTAAACGATTGGAAATACAGTTACCAGGATTATACACGTGTGCGCCCGATTCTTGCCCGCACCTCTGGACGTTGTGTTTGGGCCTATATAATATGCAAGACTGGACCGCCATAGTCCGTCGAGCAAATTTGGAGTATGCAAGCCTTTTCAAGGCGGGCTCACTGCCATGAAAAAGCTGGCGGAGGAAAAACAAAGAGGGCCCTACAGGACACCCATGCCCCCGCCACCATGGGGATGCATTCAGGGGGGCACATGTGCCCCCTTTTTGCATGCACCTCAAGTTCGAGGGCGGCATGGACTTCACAGTCCATGCTGTTGTGGAATTTCTTTTGTGTTCGCAATGAGGTGCACATTTTTATAGTGCCGCCGTGGGAACGCAAAAGAAAAGAGATGAAAAGCATGCAAGCCACAAGTTTTACTCATAGTCTGGAGGTCTATGCACAGCTTTGGTGGTGCTCGGCTTAGGCAGAGTCGGTGCAGCACCGCCAAAGTCATAATCAGCCCCTAAATTCTTGTAAATTAGGCCAATTATCCACTTTCTCTACAGTCCATAAAGCGTCTGTACTGTACCCACAGTAAACCTTAAGCCTGATGGTAATACTCTGTCCATATTGTGCCTTTACTTCCTCTAGTATAAGGCAATTTCTATAGTCTAAACTACTGGAATTATATGATTCTGCAGCTGCAGTGTTAGTTAATTATAATTGTGTATTTACTGCACATGCCAAATAATAATTCATAATTTGCAGATTTAACAGTTGAGTCTATTTAGCTGAAATGGTTCAAGAGTTACTAAAAATCTTCCACACATGCTACCGCAACCCATTTGCAAGGTAACTGGTTAACTTTAGTTGTGGATTGATGTAAACTAGTGATAATGAGGTAACAGTGTTAACATGTATTTACATAAAAAAATGATGAAATAATACTGCCACATAAAGTGCCACATTAAGCTGCACAATTTGCCTTTCATTGTCGCATAATTCAATCATCCATGCCAAATTTGTTTCTCCATTGCTGCAATCTTCCAGTGGCTCTGTCTTGATAGTGTAACAGTAGCAATGGCATATTGTCACAAGTACGAACATGACATGATTGCCCAACTCTGTTGTACTCACACATTGTCACTACCACTATGCGCATGTTCTGCCCGTAGTGATAGTGACACCCCCTGTCCATATCATGCCTGTGGTGCTCTGCGCATCCCAACTTTTTTTTGTAAGTAGCATTCTATCTCTACTGCTTTAAGTGCCTTATGCCATTCCCCTGTTCTGTCTTTGATGCTTGCAATGTCCTACCCAAATTGTGCGAATAGTATTCATAAGGTCATGGCAATATTGTTCCAGTAGGGTCACTAAAGCCTGGTGCCAATCGCGCTAGTAGCACCCATAATTCCCTCGTAATTTAATGTCAGTGGTGCCCTTAATGTACTGTCTCTGTTGCACCAGTGGGTCCTCAAAAACCCTGTCTTTCGTGCACCAAAGAGGCGTATTTTGTCGAATATTGTTCATTGGTTTGTTCTGTAGAAAATAGCATAAAATATTCGTTAACAGGTTTAACGGGCCTCACGCACATCTGGGTTGGTCTTGTAATAGCATGTCCCATCAGTCAGTCAGTCAGAAATACTTTTATTTGATCTCGTTAAAAATCATAAAAGAGTGGAAGAAGTTCAATGATACAAACATGTTAAAAAACAAAATGCGTAATTAGATAAATTGTTGAGGGTTAAAAAGGAGCTAAAAGAAAAACAATAAAAACACAATGCTGTCATGACCTGGATAATCATCCATAGATAAAACATTAGATAAAACTTTCATGTTAAAAGAAAATTTTGAACAGAGAGAGGCGGTGCTGTACACCGGGGGCCCAGAAATGATGTTGGTGCAGGAGAAGAACAAGGGTCCAAGCGGTCTTAACTGAACCACTCCAGTTCATTCTTGTTTGTTGTCTAATTCTTTGGCTGCCATTTTCCAAAGCATAATGGCTTTGCAAGAAAGTTCAATGGAGTGGCCTCCAAGACAATGTATGACTGCCGCTCTGCATGTCCGTAGCTGATTTTTTATCAGCAACTTGCGGAGGACCCTTTTCCGAATTTCTAGAAGTGTGGGGCAGATGCATAGTAGATGTAAGAGGCTCTCTTCTCCTTGTCCACACAGCCGGCATTCTTTTGTTAACCATACTTGTTTCCATTTTGGGCATGTCCCATCAGTTTAATACCAATTGTTATGAATCCAGGCCACCTAACCTCGGACATAGCGTTGTGGAGAACAAATATAAAGAGAAAGGCAAGAGGCAATTACAGCTTTTCATGGCAAGACTGAGGTGGGCGCCGAGAACTCGAGGCCCCAAGAGGCAGTGCAAGGAGGAACCGATGAGGCAGGAGGGGGGGAGCCTCCACAAGCTATATAGCGCTGCCCCAAGCCCTACTGCTCGAGACGCGTGCAACACGTGTCTAGGAGAAGCCCGAGCCAAGGACAGGACTGTCTTCACCCATCACAGCTTGGAAGAGGCTGGGCTGGGCCACCCCTCTTGGCTGGAGGGTTAAGCCAGAGAGGGTGTACTCCCTAAAGAGGTAATACCTTCTTCCATAATATGGTTATCCAGTTGGTTATGCTCTTATGCAGAGGCTACATGGCAGTTATTTTGTGTGAAGCCCAACTTTTTCCCAATACATATTCCCTTCTTTTGAGAGGTTATTTTTTAACAAAAGCTGATGTTTGTTTGCTTTTTTGTTGGTGCTATGTGGAAACGGAGTTGCCAGGAGGTGGGGATAAAACTAAAACTTTAGCTGCCCCGGTAGGCTCTACCCTAAATAACTTTATGGCCAGAGCAGTTGGGTTCATCTCTTAAGAGATTGATCTGGATGAAAGGCAGCAGTCTATGGACCTAAACAAACATTTGACCATTTTTCCCACCCAGTTCATCCACTCAATGCCCCTGTGCCATTGACGCCCCAACTGTACCAGTGGTCGGAGATGCTACCAAGTGGATTACGTGCTGCATCTTGGAAATAAATGACTCTGACTCTTCGCATACCAGTGAACGGGGCCCATCTGCTAAGTCAAAACAAAAAGTAAGGGCTTTATCAGTGGCAGAACAGAGGCACATAAGGACTAAGGGGCTGATTACGAGTCTGGCAGTCCGAGGACTGCCAGACTTGTGGGGGTGGGGCGGTGGCAGTCCAGCCATTGCCACACCGGCAGTTCTACAGCCGTATTACGGCTTTGGCGGTTGGTTTGCCATTGCACAGCCGCAACTGCCAGGGAACGGCGGTTCTATGGCAGTCTGAGGGCTACAATATGCTTTGTGGTACCCTGAGGCATGGCCAAGCATATTGCGACTCTCCTCACCGGCAGCAGATAAATTGAGGATCTTCCTCCATGTAATTGCTGGTAGTAAGGAAAGAAAGAGGACTCTAGGGGGCCCCTATAGCCCACCCATGTGCAAAGAGGTGCATGCAGGGGGCATATGTTGTGCCCCACTGACGTTTTGCACCCGCACTTCTGCATGGGAAGGAATGAACAACATGGTGCATTCCTTCCTGTGTAGGAACATACACAGGCGGTCCCATGGTGTTGACAGGGATGGGGGGATGATGGGAGTAAACAATACCGCCACATCAGTAGCACATGTGATGACTCTTGCACAGGAATCAGTACCTCTTGAGACTCATACCCCCATCTATAGGTACAACTGCCCCACGAGCAGGTCCATCTTCTGGGGCTGTGAAACTCCAGCAAGATGCTAACAAAATGAGGAATTTAGGCCCTGCCACTATAACAGGAGGGCTGCCCTCGATTGAGAATTCATGTGCTTTACATCTTCCCTTATGTGGCGGTCTTGAAAATGTTTTCCTGTATGTCTGCAACCCACCCTGAAACAGATTTGAAAAATAAAGTCTGTCATTGATTAACAGTTAACTCCGACTTCAGGCTTGAGAAGTTTATGGACATCCTCTTTATCCATAGAGTCAAGTGGAATGGTCCCCTAATATCAACAATTCAGTGAGGACTACTTAGAGATTAATTGGAGGAATCTGTATTTAGCTAGTCAGTTTTTCTCAAATTGTGCTTCATTGGCTCAGTGGAATCTCCAAAACAAACGCATCACTAATTTACTACTGGTTACCTTTATAGACATCTTTCTTGCCCTCGGGCTATTAGGTCTGTTTTTGTCCCTAAGCATTCTGAATCAATAGTCCATATAAACATCCCCACTTCTTAAAGGTTTGCAACCCTAATGAGCCTTGAGGATATTGAATGACAATCTACTGTCTGTCCAGATGACTGACATAATACCGATCCATACAATATCAATACACAAAAATATTGAAAATTAAAAAGTTATCACAAAAATATCGACTTTCTATACTAAACTAGCAAAACCACAATATATCAAATTAAAATATCATTGTTAAATTTAGATTTTTAACTATATCGAAAACAAAATATCAGATTCAAAAATATTTTTACCTTTAAATAAAATATGTAAAAAATTCTGATGCATTATGGTTATATCAATAACAATAATATTGTCAAAATAATTAAATAATCACTAATAAATATATATTTAAATACTTTTAACATACAAAATAACTTAACATTCAAATAAAACATTGTATACACATAATTAAGATAAACAAAAATATATTACATGTACTTTTCACCCCCCAAATATTATATAACCAAAACTATAACAATGCAACCCCCCAAAAAATAAACATATACTAAAAACATTTAAACTACAACCTAAATATGTATATGTGTACATATACATATATATAGCTCCAAACACACTTTTGTTCCTCCGAAACCGGCACAACCCCATCAAGCTGCTCAATGTTGCTTTATTTTTATTTCAAATAAACCTTCAACATATGACCCCAATGCGTTTTGGCTTCAACTGGGCATACATATTCACTTATATTCTAAAGTATATATTATGCATCAGAAATAATATCTAAATTTGCATTTACCATAGAAGACAAATAAAAAAACTAAACAAACCAATGAAATAAAGCTATAAAAAATATTAACCAATAAAATCAAACAAACCTTTAAATCAACAATATAAAAGGCCCACAAGTTTAAATGACAAATGCTGCAAAACGAGGAAACTCTGCTGTGGTTTCTCACCAAATCGTTACAGACAAAATATATACATAATATGGGGATTCCGGGATTGTGCTAGATTATAATAGGAGGAGAATGGTTTTTGCAGGGGTCTGCTGGGAGAAGATCCAGATACCCACACTACCTTTTACATGAGGAGCTGGGCCTGCCCATGTGCCTGACCTGGTGGGCCTTGCCCCACTCCTCCTTTGGACCTCGATTTGGAGTAATGAGTAAGCATTGTTCAACCATACAGTTATCACAGATTGTCTTGCTAGTGATTCTGGGCTCAGGATTCTGTGGATGAGGTATGTCAAGAAAACTGCTGAAGCTCTAGGTTGGCCTGGACTGTTGACATCACCTCGCACTATTACGCAAGGCGAGTAAACCAGGGAGAGGGAGCTGTGTTTTAATTTTGCAGCAGTCAACAGAGAGTAGAGAGCTAACTAAAGCTATTATGAGAGATTTACCTGCAATTCTCACAGGCACGAGCACTGAGCCATATCTGTCTATTGTGAAAAATGCACGGGAACGGGGCATCTGACCGAATTTTGCCTTAGCAGCATCAGAAGTCATGTTTTCCACTAGGTCAGTTGAATATAACATCTTTTTTGCTCTGCCCGTGTGATGAATCCTCCCTTCATTCACTGGTCCATTTTTTAGGTCTTGCTCGAGACCTATTGCTGTTGAGTCGGCTCTCAAGGGACATAGACAGGGGCACGCGCGGCGATTTCACAGCGTGGACGCGCATGCCCAGCCCTCCGGAGCCGTGCACATCTCCAGATTGCCAGCCATGCCTCTCTCAGTCGCGTACACACGCACACACACACACACACGCTCACACACACGCTCAAACACACAGGCGCACCCCCACAACCTGCTCACACGCACACACACACACAGTCACACAGTCACACACGCATATCCATACACTTGAAGTGCCCATCTCTGTCTCGCTAGCCTGATGCACCAAAAAACATGTCCCCCCTAACCCCCTTTCTAAATCGTTTTTGGCCACTATAGGTGTGGCAGGGTATACTCAGACATGAGTCCCTTTCTCACTGCTCCATCAGGATTCAAGCAAGCCGGGCCGAAGAAGGCTGAAATGCCAGAAACCGGTCCCCGGTAGCTTGTCTCCTTTCTGGTGAAGAATTGGCTTGGTAGTTTAGTCTGCCCTGTTCCCATGATGCACTGGGCCAGGGACAGACTGATTTGCATATAGCCAGGTTCTGAGCTGGGATGGGGCAGTGAGATAAATAACGGTGATGGATCAAGCCCTGATCTTTGGACTGGGTAAGAGTGGTCTGTTTAACTCAGACACTCTGTTCATCACCACCCCCTTTCTAAATCGTTTTTGGCCACTATAGGTGTGGCAGGGTATACTCAGACATGAGTCCCTTTCTCACTGCTCCATCAGGATTCAAGCAAGCCGGGCCGAAGAAGGCTGAAATGCCAGAAACCGGTCCCCGGTAGCTTGTCTCCTTTCTGGTGAAGAATTGGCTTGGTAGTTTAGTCTGCCCTGTTCCCATGATGCACTGGGCCAGGGACAGACTGATTTGCATATAGCCAGGTTCTGAGCTGGGATGGGGCAGTGAGATAAATAACGGTGATGGATCAAGCCCTGATCTTTGGACTGGGTAAGAGTGGTCTGTTTAACTCAGACACTCTGTTCATCGCCACCCCCTTTCTAAATCGTTTTTGGCCACTATAGGTGTGGCAGGGTATACTCAGACATGAGTCCCTTTCTCACTGCTCCATCAGGATTCAAGCAAGCAGGGCCGAAGAAGGCTGAAATGCCAGAAACCGGTCCCCGGTAGCTTGTCTCCTTTCTGGTGAAGAATTGGCTTGGTAGTTTAGTCTGCCCTGTTCCCATGATGCACTGGGCCAGGGACAGACTGATTTGCATATAGCCAGGTTCTGAGCTGGGATGGGGCAGTGAGATAAATAACGGTGATGGATCAAGCCCTGATCTTTGGACTGGGTAAGAGTGGTCTGTTTAACTCAGACACTCTGTTCATCACCACCCCCTTTCTAAATCGTTTTTGGCCACTATAGGTGTGGCAGGGTATACTCAGACATGAGTCCCTTTCTCACTGCTCCATCAGGATTCAAGCAAGCCGGGCCGAAGAAGGCTGAAATGCCAGAAACCGGTCCCCGGTAGCTTGTCTCCTTTCTGGTGAAGAATTGGCTTGGTAGTTTAGTCTGCCCTGTTCCCATGATGCACTGGGCCAGGGACAGACTGATTTGCATATAGCCAGGTTCTGAGCTGGGATGGGGCAGTGAGATAAATAACGGTGATGGATCAAGCCCTGATCTTTGGACTGGGTAAGAGTGGTCTGTTTAACTCAGACACTCTGTTCATCACCACCCCCTTTCTAAATCGTTTTTGGCCACTATAGGTGTGGCAGGGTATACTCAGACATGAGTCCCTTTCTCACTGCTCCATCAGGATTCAAGCAAGCCGGGCCGAAGAAGGCTGAAATGCCAGAAACCGGTCCCCGGTAGCTTGTCTCCTTTCTGGTGAAGAATTGGCTTGGTAGTTTAGTCTGCCCTGTTCCCATGATGCACTGGGCCAGGGACAGACTGATTTGCATATAGCCAGGTTCTGAGCTGGGATGGGGCAGTGAGATAAATAACGGTGATGGATCAAGCCCTGATCTTTGGACTGGGTAAGAGTGGTCTGTTTAACTCAGACACTCTGTTCATCACCACCCCCTTTCTAAATCGTTTTTGGCCACTATAGGTGTGGCAGGGTATACTCAGACATGAGTCCCTTTCTCACTGCTCCATCAGGATTCAAGCAAGCCGGGCCGAAGAAGGCTGAAATGCCAGAAACCGGTCCCCGGTAGCTTGTCTCCTTTCTGGTGAAGAATTGGCTTGGTAGTTTAGTCTGCCCTGTTCCCATGATGCACTGGGCCAGGGACAGACTGATTTGCATATAGCCAGGTTCTGAGCTGGGATGGGGCAGTGAGATAAATAACGGTGATGGATCAAGCCCTGATCTTTGGACTGGGTAAGAGTGGTCTGTTTAACTCAGACACTCTGTTCATCACCACCCCCTTTCTAAATCCCCCCTACTCACCGGGCTGACTCAGGACTCCCCCGCTGCTCTCCAGGCCGCGGCGATTTCACAGCGTGGACACGCATGCCCAGGCCCCCGGAGCCGTGCACATCACCAGATTGCCAGCCATGCCTCTCTCAGTCGCATACACACGCACACACACACACACACACGCCCACACACACGCTCACACACACAGGCGCACCCCCCCCAACCTGCTCACACACACACACACAGTCACACAGTCACACACGCACATCCATACACTCAAAGTGCCCATCTCTGTCTCGCTAGCCTGATGCACCAAAAAACACGTCCCCCCTACTCACCGGGCTGACTCAGGACTCCCCCGCTGCTCTCAAGGCCGGTCTTTCCTCCTCAGGTGTGTGTCAGCGGCTCAGGCTTGGTAGCAGGCGGGGCTCTCCATGATCACGCACCGCAAATCTTCCTGCTAGCTTCGTGGATGACGAGTTTCCTAGACGTCCGATGTGCACGCTCACGGTACACGGAAACACGCACAGCGTGACTTTGAGTGTGCGCCCGTACAGCTGAGGCGCATGCTCGCACGCTCACGACATTATCCTTCGCTTGTTACTAATCTGTCTGTCTTGAGCACAAAAATGTGTGGAACGAAGGGCGAACATATTTTTTTAAATTTTAAAAAGTTGTTAACGCGCCGAAAAATTGTAAACAAGCCGAAACTGGAGCATAATCCGTCCTCAGCAGCAGCCGGAGCTGGACATGCGCTTCCCCACTCTGCCGCGCTGGTGGCAGTCGCCGCTTTGACGGGCCACACTGAAGCACCGCGGGGCGAGGAAAGAGTGCAGGCTCACTCGCAGGAGACTGAGTTACACTTCTGAAGTGAGGAAACACCGAGGCTGAGCCGTGTCACTCGGAGCGCGACTGCTGAACACTTTGGACGTTCTTGGCTGAACTCTCCTTCCTCCCCGCGACCCGTGTGAAGCGTCCCGTGGGGTCCTACTGCCGGGCAACAGGTGGAAGAGAGAGCCCGTGGGAGTGAAGCATGGTCCGGCCGGCACTGCATGGATCCTCTCCTGAGCTTAGACCCGCCAGAATGCATGACCTGCCCCGGGAGGTAAGACGGGACCGCGACTTCCCCGGAGGGTATTTATTTATTTAATGCGATTTTCTACAGCGCGAACATTACCCGAAGGTGTCAGAGCGCTTTACAAAAGAACCAGTTGTGGTACATAAGGATTTAGGATTACATGAGTTACATAAAAGATACAAACAGGATTTTTTAAGGCAAATGTACAAGTTGTAAAGTCATACAGGGCCTTGAGCCATCCTCATTGTATGCACTGCCCCCCCCCTTCCCACAAAATCTTTTCACAACTTGCTCCACCGTCGAGATACTGTGCCACGAAACCTGCTGTACCGTAGACTCCCTGCCTCCAATCGCACCATACTACACACCCTCACGATCCCCGCAAACTGCCAACCACCCCACATGCTTCAGGTGTTTCCCTTTATTTGTGTTCCTGTTTCATTTGGTGTGTGCCTGCTCTCTCTCTTTGATCTACCATGACCACCTGCTTCCGGTGTTTCTTATTACACACTTACGGCGAGGAGGGGGGCTTCTCCTTAATGACTTCTAAAGTGCGGAATTTTCGGTTTCTCCCTTTGCGTCAAATCTCTCGTCATAACTACTCCCGCAAAGATTTGGGATTTACTTTTTCAGCTGTGAAATGAATCTCCACATTGACCACTTTTTTTTAGCGCAGTATACCTCAGTGAGGTGATAGTTTGCACTCTGTAATCTTTCATTCATTCGCTGTTCCCTCTTATCCACATCTGATTTTAGCTGTAGATCTGTTTTCCCTTTTCCTCCCTCGATAGGTTCTAGAAAAATGCAGACTCAATGCAAAACTTTTCATATATTTTGGAAAGTAGTTCCCTCTTCCGCTTGTATTAATCGATGTGATGAGTTTGTTCCAGAGTTCAGCTCTGCGCACCGTCAGTGGATGACCCCAAAGCGTCCCTTCATCAGTCCTGCTGCTGCCAGGAGGAGAGTCGAGCCAGCTGAAGGAGAGGGGGGTTTGTAGCCACGGTTTGACAATCTAGATTTCCTATTTGTGGTTCTATGATACCGCAGTAAAATGATCTGGAAAATGGCGTTTGTATACATTCCCTAAGGAAACTCAAGAGTTTGGGGAATAGAGCACCGGTCATTGTTTCAAGCTTTATTACAAATGTCACAAAAAGATGTTAATATTTCACTTCTGTTCTTGGATTTTCGTCACAATAAAATACACTGAACATAATCTTCACAAAAGTTATTTATTTACAAAAGTTTAAGCTATTGCCATTATAAATTACAATAACTTTTATTTAAGTATTTATTATTTAGAAAAATTAAAAGCCATTGTTATTTGTAATATCAATTAAGCATGGGCGAATTTAGCGAATCTCGCGTTCGCGAATTTTGCGGATTTGCGAACTCGCAATCCGCAAAATCCGCGAATTCTCGCGAATTTGCGGATTTTTTTTTTTTTGTGTTTGCCACTCTCTGTCACCACTGCCACTCTCTGACTACCCATGCCACCCTCTGGCCCACCCATGCCACCCTCTGTTTCATCACAGCACCCTCTGGTTGTCCAGTTTTACATTATTGTGGCAAAGCAAAGCACACCTTCCCTGCCTCAAGTGACCTGAATTAATTTGGGGCTGATTAATGTGTCACAGAATATTTTTTTAGCTGGCACCTGCTTCCTTAGTGCTTCCTGATTAGTGATCTTTTGCACTTGCTAAGTGCTTTCATTGTTGCAAAATTAGTTACAACACCTGCCCTGCCCCAACTGACAATAATGAATTAGGGGCTGATTAATGGATTTGAACTTCCAGCCTGGCTCCTGCTTGTCTCCCTTAGCTGTAATTCAGGACCTTTGTGGCATATGTGTAACTATTCTGAGGTTCAGAGCAGGGTCACATAATAGTTGCAACTGGCAACTGAACTCTGGAGGGGCCCCTCAGGAAGCACTACAGGAAATGGCTACTAATGATGAGCCTGAACTTTTGAACCTGGTAAGTTGTTTCAGTTTTGCTAAGATCGTAGTTCTGCAATTTAGCACTTATTCGCGGGGCGTGAAGTTGTACTGGGAAGCCGCGAACTCACGCGAACAGTGCGAGCAAGCCATAAAATCCGCTGCTCGCGGATTTGCGGATTTTGCGGGAGATTCGCGAATCTCGCGGATTGCGAATTTACCGAAAATCCGCAAAATCCGCGAGCGAAACTGATTTTCCGCCCATGCTTAATATCAATACATCTAAGTCACATAAATACAAAACATGTTGCATTACAAATGCTATAGGTGTCACATTTGCAAACAATAAAAGTATTGGCATTGTAAATGGCAAAGCTATTAATGTCGCTATTTTCAAAACCAACACATAAATAAAAAATGTGTCATTTACAAGACCAATAGCTCAAACTTTCCTAATGCGAGACCTATTGCATTGCAAATGCTTGTGTTTTTTTCTGTAAACTCTATCCGACGGTCAGACGCGAAAACCTGGCATCTGTTTCAAAACGTTGGTGATTTTACAAATATAGACATGCTTTTTATTTTCTTTGTATGTTGCCTGATCCACTTGTGTGTCGTCAAGCAGTAGGAAGAATTCCTGAAAACTCCTCTGTGCAATAGAAAATATATGGATATCTAATGATGTTTCTTAACGCACCTGTGTATATTTTTTTTGTTCCTCTTACAATTTCCCATTAAACTCATGACCTTATTGCCGGATGTTCCAACCTCAGAAAGTGAATGTTGCATTCATAGTTTTACTTATGAATGTATTTATTATCGATTTTAGCATGCTTATCTTTTTAAGCATTTTATTGTGCCTATTGTCCCAATTAAACATTTTAAGACAAATGATTTACATGTTGGAGATTCTTCGTTCTTTAACACGGAATTATTGCATGATATTGTGCTGTATATTTTATTATTTTATGATTATATTTGTATAATCGAATTAAGATTTATTTGATTTGATTGGATTGAGTTTGACAGCCTCTCGTGGAAGAAAATGTTCTGCTTGGCCCACTTTTAAGGTGTTGGGTATAGAAGTTAATGTTAGCGTTTACAGCTGGGCTGCTTAAACATGTTTTTAGTATACCTAACCACCAGCTACCCGGCTTAAAAAAAATTTCTATATCACAATCTACTCACTGTCCAGCACCAATATGTTTTCAATATCTCCTATAGCCTGCACTGTGACGATGGTCTCTTTCTGAAAGAACATGCTCAAAAGAAGGTTTTTTACTTTTACTTTCCTGGGGTGTAGTTCATAATTCTGTATACTTTTGTGTGTCAGTAGCATAGGGACAGTCAATCAGTCTACCATACCTGATGCTGTATAGAACCACTCCATCGGGCTGAAGTCGGATTAGTTTGTTCTCCACCGTGACGTCATGAAACCATGCTGACTTGGCATTCACGATGAAGGTATCTGGAAGCCAGAGCTTATCCACAAATCTGCTGTCCAGGCCCAGTGTCTTGTTTGTGTGGTTGTAAGACAGCCTGTCATCCCGCCAGCTCTGCCGTAAAAACACTGTCATAGTGTACTCCTACAGAGAGGGCAGAAACCACCAAAAATCATGTTATCTTACTGTGAATCCCTCTGATATTCAGTGTCTTATATTCAGTGTACCTACTCAAACTTTGCACTGTGCAGTGATGTCTGTAAGCATGAGGGCTGGTGGCGGTTAACCAAACACCAGTATTAACATACTGTCTGTGAAATGCAAAAAGATACGTCTCACATAAAAATAGGTGTATATTATCTATAGTTATTAGGAGTATTACTTCCTGATGAAGACCTCTGAAGTCTTGTGAGGTTGAAACGCAAGCATCGAAGCAGTTGGGGAACAAATTGATAGTCTTCTGAAGCTTAAATCATGGGACTTGTTTTTGCAGCAATAGTGGTTAAACTACACCCCCAACAGGGACCACAAAGACTGCTTTACACAATGATAGATATATAGATGGATCATGACATCTCCTATCACTTGTTGATCCTCGGTTCTAATTATGATCATTTATATGTTTCTCTGTATGTATGTGTTTAAATGCATCTATTTGCTGGAACACTGAGATCTCACAGGGAACATCAAGTAACTACATGCACTTCTCATGAGATGTTTTAATAGGTTTGTGGTTTGAATTCTGATAGGAAAGTTCTTTTTGGAAGTTTTTAAATAAACAATAAATTATTTAATAGTACTACTTGAGTTTGAACAAAATATTAATGATTTATGGCCTAGTGTGGAATCTTTCCTTTTCATATTAATTTCTAATACCGTTAGGGCATTGAGCACATAGTCCAAATAACCTCCTGGCACTCAGCACAAAGCCGAAGAGACTGAGGGCAAACATTGGCATTCAAGGCCAAGCACAGCTTATAGAAGGAATATAAAACATGTCTGCAAAAAGGATTCAAAACAATGACATTACAGTGCAACACGAAAAGAAATGCAAGTTAAAAATGACACGAAAAACAAGTAAACCATGAAAAAAGATACGTTAGAAGTAGGAATATATTTTTCAAAATGCAAAATAACTAAAGAATGAATGAAAGAAATCCTCAATGGTAAAGCTTTTCAAAAGGAAACAGAATGACCGACACAATGAAAAGTTGCTGGACCACATGCAAGAGGTCTTTTTTTATTTTATTTCTTCAACTCTTGGATGAAACACACAATGGGAAGGTGATTTGGGGCCATTGCTACATGCGTGGTGTGAGAGCTGATGGTCAAGGGGGTGGGAGAGGGAGGGGGAGTGCAGGGAACCAGACAGCAGGTGGAAATTGTGAGGTGAGTCAGGGTGAGATGTTAGTATGAGAACGTGGTCAGTTTAGAAGATGGTTAAAGTCGGGGGTCTGCGTGCCCTAATGTAATTAGGATGTATACAATCGGCTGACAAGAGCTGTAACCAACTGCTGGGAGTAACCTGAGAAAGAGAGGCAGTGTGGGACGAAGTACGTATGGCTTGCCATGGTATCCAAGGGCCACAATGATTTGTTGTAAATTATGGATGGGGCTATATTTCAAATTTGGCGTCCAGGTGACCGAGGTGGGAGAGCACTGTGGGCAGAAGCGCAGGGCATTTACAAGTGAACAAGCCCTCGAGAATCTCATGAAAAACTGAAAAATCGACAAACCCTTGGATGACGCATGTTTGAGTTGGCTTGCAAGCCTCTTTAAAATATCTACTAATGCCGTAGATTTTGGGAGGACACCTTTTGAGACCACCTATGGCAAAACATGTTAATTAGAAAGGAACCTCAAAGGAAAATGGATTGGAATGAGAACTTGTGGAAAAGCCAAGCTGCTTGGAAGGTTGCATCAAAAAAACATTTTTTGACACAAGTACAACATAGTAGAGTGTCTTTACGGGTTTCAATTTTCCTTTTCAATTATTTTGTGAATTGCGGTAGGGTTTTTTTAGTGTGTTACAAAAATTGCATTAATTACTGTTTACTTTCTGAAAACATTGCGTTTATCTATCTATCTACAGAATTGATTTAAAAGCACTATACATACCTATTTTGTATAAACTTAGTGAGCGCACTTGAGAGACGTATTTCTCAGTCAAGGAATCAAGGGAATGCAACAAAGGTTCTGCTCTACTTGCACTTAAACCATCAGCAGGTTTATTGTCATTGTTGATAAGTTACGTTTTAAGGAAAGATACCACAGCATACTACTGTAATTTAAAACTTTATAATCCCTCTGCTCCTCCCCAATCCTGAGCACGGACACAATATGGTGTGTATTTGAGATATCAAATTGAGACATGGTCAGTGTGAACCAGGACAGGGTCGAATTGGGATTGCTCACACAATCAGTATTTCCATGGCATGATTGCATTAAATTTCAGGAAGTGGTGAAAATGTCTTATGAGAAGCGCTTTGTATACTGGTCAGTTATCTGACTGTACAAAAGCAGACATAAGGGATGCTTAAGTTAGGACGGAGGTCAAAAAATTTGGGACATATTTACAAAAAAAGTCAGAGCACGGAGCTGTGCCAAATCAGCAGTGTCGTGCACCAACATTTTTAAAATGCAGGGATGCGCCATATTCACAAGAATACCAAGCATCACTGTGTTTTCCCTAGCGCTGGCACAAAAAAAACTGCCTGGCACCAGCGCAAGCACCCTGCAGCCATGTTGCAAGGGTGCCTGCGCTTCAGGGGAGATTGTTTATGTGGCGGAAGGGACACCTTCCTGCACATAAACAATCATTCATGGCGATTCTGCTCTTTCTATGTGTGATGCAGAATGCAGCACACATGGAAAGAGTAAAAAAACGAGGAGAAATTAATTTGATCTCCTCGTATCTCCATTCAAACGCCTGGGCAACCATGGCATTAGAATGGTGCTGTTTTTGGTGCTGACTGGCACTTCTATAAACCTGGGACAGAGTCAAAAAGCGGTAGGTGTTGCGGTGGAATACCAACAACAACACCCATTGCACGCCCCTTTGCGGAGAGGACTGCGGCAGAAAGGGGCATATTTACAAGGTGGTGTTAAGCCACGTTAAGTGGCTTAGCGCCACCTTGTAAATATGGGAAATGGCGCTTCGCCACTGAAGCATCCTGGTGGCGAATGGGGCTTGTAAATATGAACTCTTGTCTTCTGTGCAGTCTCTAAATGGTTAGACCTATTATTAAATCGGCTTGGTGGAGAGATATGAGGGGCCCACTTCATTGCTAGCACTAGGGCCCACAACACCTTTGTTAGGCTACTGGTTTTAATTCAGTGTAAGGTTGATACAGGGGCGAAGCTTGGTCGGTAAGATTGGGGGGTGAAAGCTTCGGATTTTCAGACAATGGCGCTGGCATATAATGGTACAATACATTATAGGATAAGCGGGGTGCATGAGAGTGGCTAAAGGGCAATGGAAATGGAAACAAATGCGGATTGGTAAGGGTACTAGGTGAGCGAAAACACATTATTTTGTAAAATTACTGACATGTTGAAGACTTTCAAAACAGAGAGGGAAAAGTGTGTGTGCCTTTTTAGGTTTTGCCTCGCCAAAAAGATGCGCTCTGCGCATCTTTTTTGCGCAGCAAAAACCTAATGAGAACTGTAGTGTGGCTTTGGGTCGGCCCTCGTCATTCATTGGCTGGCTCCATAAATGGAGCCTAGCCATTGGATGAGGGGCCTGTCCGTCAATGCCGGACCAGACACGGGGCGTTCCCGAGATTCTTTGGCTTTTGGCTACGTCAGCCGAAAGCCTCTTCTCGGGAACGCCCCCGAATCTGGTCCGGGATTGAGGGCACCCGCCGGGAAAGGGCATGAAGGTCAAACCAAGCTGCAGGGAGGTATCGCCGGCAGCCCGTCATCCGAGGAGATGGTTGGCTGCAGGGAAAGTAGGAGGCATGAAGATTATACCGAGTGCAGAGTGGTGCTTCAGAGTGGAGCTTCAGAGTGGAGCTTCAGAGTGGAGCGCCAGAGTGGAGCTTCAGAGTGGAGCTTCAGAGTGCAGAGTGGAGCTTCAGAGTGGAGCTTCGGAGTGGAGCTTCAGAGTGGAGCTTCAGAGTGGAGCTTCAGAGTGGAGCTTCAGAGTGGAGCTTCAGAGTGGAGCTTCAGAGTGCAGAGTGGAGCTTCAGAGTGGAGCTTCAGAGTGCAGAGTGGAGCTTCAGAGTGGAGCTTCAGAGTGGAGCTTCAGAGTGGAGCTTCAGAGTGCAGAGTGGAGCTTCAGAGTGGAGCTTCAGAGTGGAGCTTCAGAGTGCAGAGTGGAGCTTCAGAGTGGAGCTTCAAAGTGGAGCTTCAGAGTGGAGCTTCAAAGTGGAGCTTCAGAGTGGAGCTTCAGAGTGGAGCTTCAGAGTGGAGCTTCAGAGTGGAGCTTCAGAGTGGAGCTTCAGAGTGGAGCTTCAGAGTGCAGAGTAGAGCTTCAGAGTGGAGCTTCAGAGTGCAGAGTAGAGCTTCAGAGTGGAGCTTCAGAGTGGAGCTTCAGAGTGCAGAGTGGAGCTTCAGAGTGGAGCTTCAGAGTGGAGCTTCAGAGTGGAGCTTCAGAGTGGAGCTTCAGAGTGCAGAGTGGAGCTTCAGAGTGGAGCTTCAGAGTGCAGAGTGGAGCTTCAGAGTGGAGCTTCAGAGTGGAGCTTCAGAGTGGAGCTTCAGAGTGCAGCTTCAGAGTGGAGCTTCAGAGTGGAGCTTCAGAGTGCAGAGTAGAGCTTCAGAGTGGAGCTTCAGAGTGCAGAGTGGAGCTTCAGAGTGGAGCTTCAGAGTGGAGCTTCAGAGTGGAGCTTCGGAGTGGAGCTTCAGAGTGCAGAGTGGAGCTTCAGAGTGGAGCTTCAGAGTGCAGAGTGGAGCTTCAGAGTGGAGCTTCAGAGTGGAGCTTCAGAGTGGAGCTTCAGAGTGGAGCTTCAGAGTGGAGATTCAGAGTGGAGCTTCAGAGTGCGGAGTGGAGCTTCAGAGTGCAGAGTGGAGTTTCAGAGTGCAGAGTGGAGTTTCAGAGTGCAGAGTGGAGCTTCAGAGTGCAGAGTGGAGCTTCAGAGTGCAGAGTGGAGCTTCAGAGTGCAGAGTGGAGCTTCAGAGTGGAGCTTCAGAGTGCAGAGTGGAGCTTCAGAGTGGAGCTTCAGAGTGCAGAGTGGAGCTTCAGAGTGCAGATTCAGAGTGGAGCTTCAGAGTGCAGAGTGGAGCTTCAGAGTGGAGCTTCAGAGTGCAGAGTGGAGCTTCAGAGTGGAGCTTCAGAGTGCAGAGTGGAGCTTCAGAGTGGAGCTTCAGAGTGCAGAGTGGAGCTTCAGAGTGGAGCTTCAGAGTGCAGAGTGGAGCTTCAGAGTGGAGCTTCAGAGTGGAGCTTCAGAGTGGAGAGTGGAGCTTCAGAGTGGAGCTTCAGAGTGCAGAGTGGAGCTTCAGAGTGCAGAGTGGAGCTTCAGAGTGGAGCTTCAGAGCGGAGCTTCAGAGTGGAGCTTCAGAGTGGAGCTTCAGAGTGGAGCTTCAGAGTGGAGCTTCAGAGTGGAGCTTCAGAGTGGAGCTTCGGAGTGCAGCTTCAGAGTGCAGCTTCAGAGTGGAGCTTCAGAGTGGAGCTTCAGAGTGCAGAGTGGAGCTTCAGAGTGCAGAGTGGAGCTTCAGAGTGGAGCTTCAGAGTGGAGCTTCAGAGTGGAGCTTCAGAGTGTAGAGTGGAGCTTCAGAGTGCAGCTTCAGAGTGGAGCTTCAGAGTGCAGAGTGGAGCTTCAGAGTGCAGAGTGGAGCTTCAGAGTGGAGCTTCAGAGTGGAGCTTCAGAGTGGAGCTTCAGAGTGGAGCTTCAGAGTGCAGAGTGGAGCTTCAGAGTGCAGATTCAGAGTGGAGCTTCAGAGTGCAGATTCAGAGTGGAGCTTCAGAGTGGAGCTTCGGAGTGGAGCTTCAGAGTGCAGATTCAGAGTGCAGATTCAGAGTGGAGCTTCAGAGTGCAGATTCAGAGTGCAGATTCAGAGTGCAGATTCAGAGTGGAGATTCAGAGTGCAGAGTGGAGCTTCAGAGTGGAGCTTCAGAGTGCAGAGTGGAGCTTCAGAGTGGAGCTTCAGAGTGGAGCTTCAGAGTGGAGCTTCAGAGTGGAGCTTCAGAGTGCAGAGTGGAGCTTCAGAGTGCAGAGTGGAGCTTCAGAGTGCAGAGTGGAGCTTCAGAGTGGAGCTTCAGAGTGCAGAGTGGAGCTTCAGAGTGGAGCTTCAGAGTGCAGAGTGGAGCTTCAGAGTGCAGATTCAGAGTGGAGCTTCAGAGTGCAGAGTGGAGCTTCAGAGTGGAGCTTCAGAGTGCAGAGTGGAGCTTCAGAGTGGAGCTTCAGAGTGCAGAGTGGAGCTTCAGAGTGGAGCTTCAGAGTGCAGAGTGGAGCTTCAGAGTGGAGCTTCAGAGTGCAGAGTGGAGCTTCAGAGTGGAGCTTCAGAGTGCAGAGTGGAGCTTCAGAGTGCAGAGTGGAGCTTCAGAGTGGAGCTTCAGAGTGCAGAGTGGAGCTTCAGAGTGCAGAGTGGAGCTTCAGAGTGGAGCTTCAGAGTGGAGCTTCAGAGCGGAGCTTCAGAGTGGAGCTTCAGAGTGGAGCTTCAGAGTGGAGCTTCAGAGTGGAGCTTCAGAGTGGAGCTTCGGAGTGCAGCTTCAGAGTGCAGCTTCAGAGTGGAGCTTCAGAGTGCAGAGTGGAGCTTCAGAGTGGAGCTTCAGAGTGGAGCTTCAGAGTGGAGCTTCAGAGTGTAGAGTGGAGCTTCAGAGTGCAGCTTCAGAGTGGAGCTTCAGAGTGCAGAGTGGAGCTTCAGAGTGCAGAGTGGAGCTTCAGAGTGGAGCTTCAGAGTGGAGCTTCAGAGTGGAGCTTCAGAGTGGAGCTTCAGAGTGGAGCTTCAGAGTGCAGAGTGGAGCTTCAGAGTGGAGCTTCAGAGTGGAGCTTCAGAGTGCAGAGTGGAGCTTCAGAGTGCAGATTCAGAGTGGAGCTTCAGAGTGCAGATTCAGAGTGCAGATTCAGAGTGCAGATTCAGAGTGCAGATTCAGAGTGGAGATTCAGAGTGGAGATTCAGAGTGCAGAGTGGAGCTTCAGAGTGGAGCTTCAGAGTGCAGAGTGGAGCTTCAGAGTGGAGCTTCAGAGTGGAGCTTCAGAGTGGAGCTTCAGAGTGGAGCTTCAGAGCGGAGCTTCAGAGTGGAGCTTCAGAGCGGAGCTTCAGAGCGGAGCTTCAGAGTGGAGCTTCAGAGTGCAGAGTGGAGCTTCAGAGTGGAGCTTCAGAGTGCAGAGTGGAGCTTCAGAGTGGAGCTTCAGAGTGGAGCTTCAGAGCGGAGCTTCAGAGCGGAGCTTCAGAGCGGAGCTTCAGAGTGGAGCTTCAGAGTGCAGAGTGGAGCTTCAGAGTGGAGCTTCAGAGTGCAGAGTGGAGCTTCAGAGTGGAGCTTCAGAGTGCAGAGTGGAGCTTCCGAGTGGAGCTTCAGAGTGCAGAGTGGAGCTTCCGAGTGGAGCTTCAGAGTGGAGCTTCAGAGTGGAGCTTCAGAGTGGAGCTTCAGAGTGCAGATTCAGAGTGGAGCTTCAGAGTGGAGCTTCAGAGTGGAGCTTCAGAGTGCAGATTCAGAGTGGAGCTTCAGAGTGGAGCTTCAGAGTGGAGCTTCAGAGTGCAGAGTGGAGCTTCAGAGTGGAGCTTCAGAGTGCAGAGTGGAGCTTCAGAGTGGAGCTTCAGAGTGGAGCTTCAGAGTGGAGCTTCAGAGTGCAGAGTGGAGCTTCAGAGTGGAGCTTCAGAGTGGAGCTTCAGAGTGGAGCTTCAGAGTGCAGAGTGGAGCTTCAGAGTGGAGCTTCAGAGTGGAGCTTCAGAGTGGAGCTTCAGAGTGGAGCTTCAGAGTGGAGCTTCAGAGTGGAGCTTCAGAGTGCAGAGTGGAGCTTCAGAGTGGAGCTTCAGAGTGGAGCTTCAGAGTGGAGCTTCAGAGCGGAGCTTCAGAGTGCAGAGTGGAGCTTCAGAGTGGAGCTTCAGAGTGCAGAGTGGAGCTTCAGAGTGGAGCTTCAGAGTGGAGCTTCAGAGTGGAGCTTCAGAGTGCAGAGTGGAGCTTCAGAGTGGAGCTTCAGAGTGGAGCTTCAGAGTGCAGAGTAGAGCTTCAGAGTGGAGCTTCAGAGTGGAGCTTCAGAGTGGAGCTTCAGAGTGGAGAGTGGAGATTCAGAGTGGAGCTTCAGAGTGGAGAGTGGAGATTCAGAGTGGAGATTCAGAGTGGAGAGTGGAGATTCAGAGTGGAGATTCAGAGTGGAGAGTGGAGATTCAGAGTGGAGATTCAGAGTGGAGAGTGGAGCTTCAGAGTGGAGATTTAGAGTGGAGAGTGGATTTGTCAGTGATTGCCGGTTTAAACCAATTTCTGGAAAGCCGAGGTCTCTTTCATATGCTCCCTCTATTCACTTATAGCAGACACTTCCTGCACACAGGAGGACTTTACCATGTTGGCTTCCGAGATGTGATCAATGCTGGCGACTTCAATATCAAGAGCAACAGTCACGGGAGGGCCTGTAAGGAGAAGCAAAAGATAGGGCATGAGAGAGAGACAAAACCGAGAAAGACAGGGTAAGAAACAGAAAGAAAGAAAGAACCATGTGGTCAGAAGCTGAAAATGAAGCTGTTATGCAACAAGTTAATCAGACGCTGTAGTACTTTGTTTAAAAACTTGCTCTCTTGTTCAGTGACCACTGGGTTAAATATATCGACTCACTCTGATATTGATTCCAGCTTAAGTTCAATTACTAATTGAATGGTTATGGTCATATTACGAGGGCCCTGGAATTCCAAGTGTAGACAATAATGGGAGCTCCCCAACCCACCAGGAATTACAAAATCCGCAGGAACACTGGGGTCGGGTGTTGTTCACCTGGACATTTCACCTACTGAAAGAGCAAAAACGCGGATTCAGGCAGGCTATCCTCCAAAAACGTATAAACAAGCATTGGTCAAACTGGGTGGGATCTGAGGGGAACTATATGCCATAGTTTTTAAAGAAAAATAGTTCCCCTACTTTTTTGTAAAATGACGACCATTGTGGGTCGGCAAATTTGAGAGTTGAAATGCTTCGGCTGAAATGTAAGGCAGGGAGTCAGTCTTCTGTGCTGTAAAACTGGAGGGAGAGGGGGCAGACAGTCAGTGGCATAACAAAACTTGAGCCCCCCCTCACATACATGGAAGGGACCCCCCCCCACGCTCCAGACTCAATCAGGAGCTCTCAGGCTGGGGACTCGCCACCCGTGTAGTGCCAAAGGGGGCCCCTGGAGCTTGGGGCCCCCCCTGCATCGTGGGGGCTGCGGGGGCTGATGTTACATCACTGCACACAGCTGCAGAAGCCTTCTTGCCTGGGTGCCTGCTGCCTGAAATAATTGCAAAGGTGCATGTAGTAAATTACTTCTCTACTGTTCTCCCCTGTATAGAATGTACCATGACATCATGGAATGCCTGGGTGTCTCTCTGTGATCAAAGTGTCAGTTGGTCAACTCAGGCTGAGCTGCTTGGAGCTTGCTCCTGGTGGGGTTTTTATCTATACTTCCTATCTTCTCCTACTTACCTATCCTAGAAGGAAAACTACAATAAATGATTATCTACTTACACAGTTGGAATGTGCATCTTTCCTTTACTAAAAGTACCCTGTGGTGTACCCTACTAAGGGGAAGTTCAGTAGTTTTCCACGGTGAGTATTCCGTGGTGTACCCTACTTAGGGGAGGTGGCGTAATTGTGGAAAGGGGCGACCACTCGGTCCCCCCGAACGTATGGTGGAGTACCCCGATCCCCCCGGGAAGCCATTTTGGGCGGGAGGCGCGTCTCGGCTGGTATGCCCGAAGCGGCGTAGCCGGGGCGCGCTTTTTCCCGCCCAAGAGTGGGTTGTCCTAGACACTGAAGCCGTCAGCCACGCCCCTGGAGGCGGGGGGAGGCGGGTTTACGCCCGCCCAAAGAAGAATAAAAGGAGCAACGATCCAAGGAAGCATCCTCTTGTTCCTGTGCTCAGAAGCTGCACCTCCTCGCTGCACGTGAGCTCGAGACGGAACGAAGAGCCAATTTTGAAATTTGTAATTTCTCTCTTTTTTCTTCCAGCACTGCAAATCGCGTCAGGACCTTTCACCTACGTGTGGAGAATGCCGGGCAAGAGAGTCGCAAAGAAGGTCAGCACCGACCAGATGCTCCGGATGTTGGTGAAAGACATGGCAGAGATGAAGAGAAAAGTGGCGGCCAGGGAAGGAAGAGGGCCAGGAATGGGTCAAATGAGGACGAGGTCCCAGTTCCGGAGGCTCCCCCGGCGAGCCCTCCTAGACCAGCGGAGATTCCCGCGCCGGCTCCTGCCGAGGGCCAGAGGATCCCCGTTGTGGTTACCCCAGTGAACGAGGGGGACATGCCCCCGGAGTTGGCCGCCCAGCTGGCGGCATGGTTGGGTAAGAGCAGCGGGGGTCCTGTGGCTCCGGGGGACACGGCCGAGGAGGCCAAGCAATTAATGAGGCAGTTGTGGCAGTCACGGGAGGCCGCGAAACCGCCTTGTCCGTTTGTTTCCCCGCAGGCTCCAGTAGAGCAACCCGCAGCTGGCACGAGTTCGGCAGGAACGGCGGTTACAGCTTCTAGCTCAGGTAAGCAGCTAATGCCGATTGCGGGGAAGGGGTCAGTACCCTCGAGAAGGGAGAAATTGGCTCAGCATATCCCGATGGAAATCAAAGAACGGATATGGGCTGAGAAATATGTGAACATGTTCTCCTTGCTAACTGATCATTACGAGATTGAGCATGTGAAAGTCCAGAAAGAACTTATGCATCCGAGTGTTTGGCGCGCAAAAATGGCCGCCTTTAGAGTCGATGAGACGATAGGTAATTGGGGTAGGGCATTTGGCATATTCACTTCGATTATGGGGAAACGGAGACCTGACTTGTTGACCGAGTTACCTGTGTACCAATCACGTATTATGGAATTTTCTCAGACATATGCAGGCAATGAGTGGTTTTGCTATGATAATATTTTTCGTAAGGCTAAAGAGTTCGACACGTGCCTGACTTGGGATTGTTACGACTCCATTTCTTGGCAAAAAATGGAGAACTCAGGCATGTTAAAGGCGCCATTGTTGGGGGGGGGGGGCGGGGGTGAGTTTTCCCGCCAACCATCCGGGGCACCCTTTCGGGCAGGGGCAAGTAATGAGCATCACCCAAGGCCGAACGGCAATACAGGTAAAAAAGGGGTATGCTGGAACTTTAACAGGGGAAAGTGTACGAGGCCCCAGGGGTCATGCAAGTTTAGGCATGACTGTGGGGGGTGTGGACAGTCCTCGCACCCCGAGACCATGTGCAGAGCCAAAACGGGTGATAACGGAAGTAGGGGAAGCGCCAAACAGGTCTGACAAAGTCCGAGGGGCGGCTTTACCTACACCAGTTGATACCATGGCAATGATTCCTTGGCTTAGTAAATACCCTGATCATGTCTCCGCTGGGGTGTTGCGAGACGGTTTTTCCTATGGTTTCCGCATCCCGGTGGGGAATTTTCAGGGTAAAGCACAGTGTAGGAACCAACTATCAGTCATACATAATACGGCAGTGGTGCAAGCGAAGATTGGGAAAGAGGTAGCCCGGGGTCGGGTTGTGGGACCATTCAACATGCCACCAGTTCCTAATTTTGTTTGTTCACCCTTGGGAGTGGTCCCCAAGAAGGACCCGGGTGAGTTTAGACTGATACATAATTTGTCAGCCCCGAGAGATTTGTCAGTTAATGATGCGATAGACCCAGAGCTTTGTTCGGTGCGGTACGCATCCTTCGATGATGCAGTCGCCATGTTGAATCGCCTGGGGCCCGGAGCGCTGATGGCCAAATCTGACATCGAGTCCGCGTTCCGGTTGCTCCCGGTACACCCTGACGATCAGCGTCTCCTGGGCTTCATGTTTCAGGGGCGCTACTACATGGATAGATGTATGCCAATGGGCTGTTCCATATCTTGTGCTTATTTTGAAAAATTCAGTTGTTTCCTGCAGTGGGCATTCACAAGAATGACGGGTTTTCAGCATGTTATGCATTATCTAGACGACTTTCTGTTTCTGGGGGCTGCCGGGGGACACAGAATGTGCACAGGCTTTAAAAGAATTTTGTGATCTGATGAGACAGTTTGGTGTGCCATTGGTGCCAGGCAAAACTGTGGGGCCATCGACTTCGCTCGAGTTTCTTGGAATAGAGCTCGATTCCGAAGAAGGTTGTTTCCGGTTGCCAGAAGAAAAGGTGCGGAAATTCAGGGCTTCGCTCGAGGCATGCATTAGAGAAATTAAGGTGAACTTGCATCAATTACAGCAGACTGTGGGTCAGTTGAATTTTGCCCTTAGGATAATGCCAATGGCCCGCCCCTTTTCCCGCTCGATTGCACAAGCCATGGTCGGTCTTGAAGAGGGGCACCACCGCACGAGGCTCTCGGCTGAGATTCGCCAGGACATGCGCATTTGGTTGGCATTCCTGGCGGATTTCAATGGTCGGGTTGTCTGGACCAAGCCGGCGGTGTCCTCCGAAGAGTTGGGGCTGTGGACAGATTCGGCGGGGAGTATAGGCTTTGGCGCCATATTTGGCAACCACTGGTCGGCGCAAACATGGCCGTCATGGTGGCACGAGTGTGGACTTACAAGTAACATTGCTTTTCTCGAACTGTTCCCTATTCTGGTGGCTTTGAAAACATGGCCTGAGGGGTTTAGGGATCACTCTGTGGTGTTCTGGTCTGATAACATGACTGTGGTTGAGTGTATCAATAGTCAGGCAGCACGATGTAAATGGATTCTGAGGTTGCTCAAAGAAATTGTTTTACTATGTATGCAATTGAACGTGCTCTTTAGAGCACGGCATGTGCCAGGGGTGCTGAATCAGGCTGCTGATGCGCTTTCTCGTTTCTGTATGCAGGCCTTCTGGGGTTTTCTGCCCACAGCGGACCCGGTGGCGGCACCATTCCCCGAAGCTCTCTGGTCTCTCGGTGCCCCGAACTACAAAACCTCGTGGGAGAGAGTTTAGCACCCAGGACAAGGAAGGCATATGAAGGGGGGTTCCGTACCTATTGGTCCTTTTTGGGTTCTGCTAGGAGGGGGCTTTGGGGCCAGGAGGAATTTGTCATAGAGTTTTTATTGTCATTACGCAGGGCAGGCAAATCGGTGGCTACGGCCCAGAGGCATCGGGCCGCCATTTCCTTCATGGCACCGGCCCATGGTATCCAGGATCCTACAGCGTCTTTCGTAGTACAGAAAGCGCTGCGTGGGTGGCAACGCCTTGAGGGTCGCAGAGTAGATGAAAGGCACCCGATAGGTCTGGATAGGTTGGCCCTGTTACTGTCCGTACTCCCTGCAACGTGTTCATCTCAGTCGGAAACAGTGTTATTCTGGGCCGCTTTTGCATTAGCATTCCATGGGGCTATGCGGGTAAGCGAACTGGTGGCAAGAAACAAGCAGGATACGGGGGGTGGTTTGTGCCGAGAGCACATTCAAGTAAAAGGGGAGACGATGATTGTCTCGTTTGTCAGGTCCAAGACCGATCAGGGGGCGATCGGGGACAGTGTAGTAGTCCAGCGGATTCCCGGATCTCCCATGTGCCCGGTGGCATGCGTTGAGGAGTATTTGGCGCAGAGGGCGGCATCATGGGGGGGGACATTGCTGAGGCACGCAGATGCCACCCCACTGACAAGGTTTCAGTTCCAGCGGGTGTTTGCGATGGCAATTTCGGCCGCGGGTTTGAACCCGGGCGAGTTTGGGACTCATTCCTTCCGGATAGGGGCTGCTACAGAGGCTACAGCCAGGGGTCTGAGTGTGGAAAAAGTGAAACAGTTGGGGCGTTGGTCCTCGAATTGTTACAAAAGGTATGTGCGGTTGCACATGTTGTGAAGCTGATATTATGTACTCACGCTTCTTGTTTTTGTTTGGTTACAGTTTCGCAAACCTACGAGGCGGGGCGGACTGTGCAGTCGACCCGACACCTGGGAACCAGCGGTCAGAGATCACCGGCTGAGGAAAGAGTGGTGTGGGTCGTGGGCCACTCATACGTGAGGCGTGCCGCGGACGTATTCAAAGCAGGTGACATGATTCACATGGCTGGGGAATACGGGTACAGGGTGACCTTCTACGGAAGGGGCGGGCTCTGTATTGACCAGTTTCAGCATTTTCTCGAGGGTTTGTTAGGGCGGACAAGGTCACCGCCATCTATACTCATAGTACATCTTGGGGGCAATGATTTGGTGACCACTGGTAGACGACTGCTTCTCGAGGCGATACTATCCACAGTAAGTTGGTTGGCGAGAAGAGTTCCAGGGTGCACGATTGCATGGTCCCATATGATTCCACGGAAAGTGTGGCGGGGGGCTAATTCAGTGTCTGCATTAAATCATTCTGTGAAAAAGGTGAATAACAAGCTGGGTAGACTATTCCGTACCAGTACATTGCATTCGATTCCTCATGGTTGTATCAGGGGGGACAATATGTATCTAGAAGATGGGGTACATCTGTCCCAGGTGGGGAATTCCTTACTCATAGGAGACCTCGTAGCCTGGTTAAGGAGTTTACAGCATGACCTTTAGGTAGGAGTTTTGTGGGGGGTCCGGATAGCCGGTCAACTATCCGGCCTGTGGCGGTAAGGTCATGATCGGTGAGCAGTCATTGGAAGATCCCTAGGGGGGGGGGCGTCACCCATTACGGATGGGAGCGCCCGGGGGGAGGTGGCCATTGGCCCCTCAACGGGGAGGCGGTCCCTTCTAAAGGACGGGACGCCTAAAGGAAAGGGAAGGCGGTCAAGGCCCCTCCCTGGATAGGAGGGGCTACGGGCCCCTCCTGGGAATTTCCCGGGGCCAGGACATCTGCGACGGCAGATGTGGTAAGTTGTGTGGGGTGGGGAGGGGGGGTCTACGCTACCTTCTAGACACCTCACACAAGTCCTCGGACGACCACGTAAATGGCGTCGAGTTAACAGGGGCCCCCGTCAAGACAAGGGAAATTGGTATGGCACAGGAGGTGCAGACCTCTGTGCGGCTGCCCCTCACAAGTGAGGGGGGAGTTCTGGTTTAGGGATCTGACACCGGTTACGACCTTGCCGTTGGCCCTTAACGTTAGGATGTACAATTTCAATGTGAAATGCACTTTTGTAAGGATGTTAGTATCGGCTAGGAGAACCTTTGTATTAGATATGTGTTAAGGTTAGCCAAACATCGTAATGTGGATATGAAATTGTACATGATATGAAACTGTTATTTTAATGTTTTGTTTTTGTTTCATATTTTAATAAATACGGCCGGGAGGGTAACTCCCTCCCGCCTTCCAAAAGCTCAGAACTGTTTCCGGTTCCCAATTCTTGGGGAGTGTGTTGAGAGGGGGTGGCGGGTATCTCAGCCATATTCATGTTGAATACCCTGTGCTGTTCTCTTGTTTGGTGGAAGGTGATTTGTCAGTTCTAAGGGTTACTATCTATAGAGTACCTTTTCATTTTGACACTTTGCCCTGGTCAAAATCTACCTGCTTGGAACTCGTGGCCATGGTTTTTGTGTTGGTAGGATTTTGAGTGAGTAATTATCCTAGTTTTCAGTGTCAGCATACCGTCTATCCTGATCAGCGGAACTTTTGGTTTCTGTTGTGGGAGTTACACTCTTCTGTTTATCTAGAGTCAATCTTACCTCTGTTGTACCTTTTATTGCGGATATTGTATTTCTCCCAAGGGTCTGTGTCTACTCCCATCTTTGTTTGACAGGGTGCCTACCCTGTGGTGTACCCATGTATGTCTGGTTTTCTCAACTCTGTAAAAACATTAGCAGACCACTTCCTAATGCATGATGTCTGCCTTCACATTTTGGCCCTGTTTGTCAGACCTTCAATGATAGTGAAAACTAAGCATGGGCGAATTTTGCGAATCTCGTGTTCGCGAATTTTGCGGATTTTTTTTTGTGTTCGCGCGTGTTTCTGCCAGTTCGCGAGGGTTTTTACAATTTCGCAATTTGCGAACTTACCTGTCGGGTCGCAAGTTTTGCGAACTTGTTGTTTCTACGTGTCCAGCCTGTTTGGGACACTCTTCTTCATCACTGCCACTCTCTGTCACCACTGCCACTCTCTGACTACTCATGCCACCCTCTGGCCCACCCATGCCACCCTCTGTTTCATCACCACACCCTCTGGTTGTCCAGTGTACATTATTTTCGGCAAAGCAAAGCACACCTTCCCTGCCTCAAGTGACCTGAATTAATTTGGGGCTGATTAATGTGTCACAGAATATTTTTTTAGCTGGCACCTGCTTCCTTAGTGCTTCCTGATTAGTGATCTTTTGCACTTGCTAAGTGCTTTCATTGTTGCAAAATTAGTTACAACACCTGCCCTGCCCCAACTGACAATAATGAATTAGGGGCTGATTAATGGATTTTAACTTCCAGCCTGGCTCCTGCTTGTCTCCCTTAGCTGTAATTCAGGACCTTTGTGGCATATGTGTAACTATTCTGAGGTTCAGAGCAGGGTCACATAATAGTTGCCACTGGCAACTGAACTCTGGAGGGGCCCCTCAGGAAGCACTACAGGAAATGGCTACTAATGATGAGCCTGAACTTTTGAACCTGGTAAGTAGTTTCAGTTTTGCTAAGATCGTATTTCTGCAATTTAGCACTTACTCGCGGGGTGCGAAGTTGTACTCGCAAGCCGCGAACTCACGCGAACAGTGCGAGCAAGCCATAAAATCCGCTGCTCGCGGATTTTGCGGGAGATTCGCGGATCTCGCGGATTGCGAATTTACCAAAAATCCGCAAAATCCGCGAGCGAAACGGATTTTCCGCCCATGCTTAGTGAAAACCTAGATGTCAAGCAACAAGGGTTAGGTCAACCTGGCAGAGTGGAGTGGTATTGGACCTTAAATTCTATATCTAATGCCCGTAAAATAATTTTAGTTGAAGGATTCAGGTCTTGGCCTGGCACATTCTGCCGAGCCAGAGGGTCGCCATTAGTTGTGCCATGGGCAGGAGCAATTGGCAGATGGCCGGAGGCTGAGTCGCTCTCAAGTCAAGTCAAATCAAGATTTGTATAGCGCACTACTCACCCAGTGGGTCTCAAGGCGCTTTAGGGGGGTGGGGTGTTCGCTACTTATCAAATAGCCAGGTTTTTAGTTGTTTTCTGAAGGAGAGGTGGTTCTGTGTAAGGCGGAGGTGGGTGGGGAGAGAGTTCCAGGTCTTGGCCGCTAAGTAGGTGAAAGATCTTCCTCCCATGGTAGCTCTTCGGATGCGTGGAATCGCGGCGAGGGCTTGATTGGACGATCGGAGTTGCCGGGTGGGGGTGTAAAAGGTCAGGCGCGTGTTGAGGTATTTGGGTCCTAGGTCGTAGAGAGCTTTGTGTGCATGAGTGAGGAGACGGAATGTTATTCTCTTGTTTACGGGGAGCCAGTGGAGGTCTCTCAGGTGATCGGATATGTGATTGTGGCGGGGTATGTCTAGGATGAGTCGGGCGGAGGCGTTCTGAATGTGTTGGAGTTTTTTCTGTAATTTGGCTGTGGTTCCGGCATAGAGGTGTTTCCGTAGTCCAGTCGGCTTGTGACAAGTGCTTGGGTGACCATCTTTCTTGTTTTGGTGGGGATCCAGCGGAAGATGTTTCTGAGCATACGTAATATGTTAAAGCATGATGATGAGACGGCATTGACTTGTCTGGTCATTGAGAGGGAGGAGTCTAGGATGAATCCCAGGTTGCGAGCATGGTCCGTTGGTTTGGGTCGCTGCCCAGTGCCGGTGGCCACCACGAGTCGTCCCATGCGGAGGGGGATGATCCTAGGAGGAGGACTTCCGTCTTGTCAGAATTCAGTTTTAAGCGGCTGTTCTTCATCCATTCGGCTATGTCTTTCATCCCTTCGTGTAGGTTGGTTTTGGCGGTGTTTGGGTCTTTAGTGAGGGAGAGGATCAGCGGTTTGTCGTCAGCGTAGGAGATGATGTTGAGGTTGTGCTGGCGTGCGATGGGTGCGAGGGGGCTCATGTAGACGTTGAAGAGAGTGGGGCTGAGCGAAGATCCTTGTGGAACGCCGCATATGACTTCGGAGGCCTCTGATCTGAAAGGGGGGAGGCGGACTCACTGAGTTCTTCCGGCGAGGAACGAGATGATCCAATCCAATGCTTTTCCTTGTATCCCGACGTTGCTGTGGCGTTGTACTAGGGTGCTATGACAGACCGTGTCAAACGCTGCGGATAGGTCCAGGAGGATGAGGGCAGCTGTTTCCCCGTTGTCTAATAGTGTTCGGATGTCGTCTGTGGCTGCGATGAGGGCGGTCTCGGTGCTGTGTTTGGCTTGGAATCCAGACTGTGAGGGGTCAAGGGAGCCGTTGGACTCGAGGAAGGCGACGAGCTGACTGTTGACGGCCTTCTCTATGACTTTGACAGGGAAAGGGAGGAGCGAGATGGGGCGGTAGTTCTTAAGTTCGGTGGGGTCTGCTGTAGGTTTCTGCAGAAGGGCACTAAGTTCGGCATGTTTCCAGCTTTCCGGGAAGGTAGCGGGGTTGAGGGAGCAGTTGATGATATCTCGGAGATGGGGTGCTATGATGGAGTCGGCCTTGTTGAAGATGTGGTGGGGGCATGGGTCGGTTGGTGATCCGGAGTGAATGGAGTTAATCAGGCGGATGGTGTCTTCGGTGCTGATCGGGTTCCAGGCGCAAAGGGTGGTGGTGGGGGGCTTTAGTTCGGTGGTAAGTGGGGTGGTCTGGTCGCTGAAGTTGTTATGTATGTCAGTGATTTTGCTGTGGAAGAATGAGGCTAGAGAGTCGCAGAGGTCTTGAGAGGGAGTGATGTCGTTGGAGACGGCGCTGGGATTGGTAAACTCTTTGACGATGCTGAAGAGTTCCTTACTGTTGTGGGCGTTGTTGTCGATTCGATCCTTGAATGCTGATTTCTTGGAGGATCGGATCAGCTGGTGGTGTTTGCAGGTGGCGTCCTTGAGGGCGGACATGTTGTCTGTGGTTGGGTTTTTTCGCCAGGTTTTCTCAAGGATGCAGCAGTTCTTTTTTGAGTTCTTGAGGTCGTCATTGAGCCAGGCGGCTTTTTTTGCTACCTTTGTTGTTGTGATGGTTTTTATGGGGTGCTAATTCGTCAGCGGAGTGGGTGATCCATTGTGCGAGATTGATGGATGCTTGATTTGGGTCCGATGATTTGGCGGGAGGGTTTTCGTTTAGAGATGTGGTGAGCTGGTCGGTGGTAATTTTGTTCCAGTTTCTGCGGGGGACTTGTTGTGGGTGGTGGGTCATGGTCTTTCTAAAGTTGAAGTGGACGCAGCTGTGGTCTGTCCAGTGGAGTCTTGTGGCGTGATTGAAGGAAACGTGCTTGCTGGAGGAGAAGATTGGGTCGAGCGTGTGTCGGCGTGGTGGGTGGGGGTGTTTACCAGTTGTTTGAGTCCGAGATTAGCGAGGTTGTCCAGAAGGGGGGTGGTGTTGCTGTCGTTGTTCTTCTCCAGGTGGAAGTTGAGGTCCCCTAGAAGAATGTAGTCCTCGGAGGGGAGGGCGTGTGGACTGATAAAGTCGGTGATGTCTTCGCTGAATTGTGTGCGGGGTCCTGGTGGTCTGTATATGATAGTGCCTCTAAGTGTGGTCTTGGGGTCTGTGTGTATCTGGAAGTGAAGGTGTTCGGCGACTCTGAGGGTGTAGTCGGAGCTGGTTGTGATGCGGATGGTGTTCTTGTGGACAATGGCGATGCCTCCTCCTGTTTGGTTGATGCGGTCCTTTCGGATGATCTTGTACCCATTCGGGATGGCTATGGCGATGTCGGGCGCTGATGAGGCGTTCATCCAGGTGTCTGTAAGAAAGGCGACGTCCGGTGATGTGGTGTCGAGTAGGTTCCATAGTTCAATGGCGTGTTTGTGGACCGAGCGCGTGTTGAGCAGGATGCACTTCAGGTGGTTGTTGTTTGGGCTCTGTTTGGTGGTAGTGGTTGCAGTGTGGGTCCTGATGCAGCAGAACTTGCAGGATTGGCAGGTGAAGGGTCCATGGGTGCGTCCTGAGGCGGCTTGGTGGCAGTCGGGGAGTCGGCCGGTGTTAAGTTTAGAGAGGGTTGCGACGTCGTACGTTAGGCGGGTGGAGTGGATTTTGCGGGGTCCAGGGGGTCTTGCGCTGGGCGCGGTCCAGGCGCGGACGGGCGTAGACGCGCTTACCTTTGGCACGCCTTCGGTGCGCATGGGGCGCGTCCGCTGCGCGTGAACGCTGCGCGTAAGTGGCTCTGTTATAAGTAGAGAGTGGAGGGGGCAGAGCGTGGGAGGAGCAGCTGGGAGGCAGGAGCAGGGTGAAAAGTGGGGCGGGGATCTATAGAAGGTGCTGTAGGGAGCGGGGTGGGGCCGCGGGGGAGCAGCGGCTGGGAGTGGGGAGGAGAGAGGGCTGGAAACAACAAAATGGCAGCAAACAACAACAACAAGGTGATGCAGGGCGAGATCGGGCCACAGACACTGAATCAGGCAGCAAAATACGATTAGCAGCACAAATGTAGAGCAGAGGCTTGCACCCAAATTAATAATAGCAGCAAATGCACAGGCAGCAAATACGATGGCAGCAAATACGATACCAGCACAAATGTAAAGCACAGGCTGGCACCCCAAATTAATAATGGCAGCAAATGCGCCCAGCAGCCAATACGCTATGCACACAGATTAATAATAGCAGCAAATGCACAGGCAGCATATACGATACCGCAGGCGAGTATGGCACAGAGCACAATAATGCACAGAGATTGTGGAAGCGAGCCAGGAGCGGGCGGAGCGACCGTGTCTGACGAAGTCAGGACGATCACAGCTCTATGTTGCTCCGGTCTACCCTAATGTTTCCATGGGAGGGAGGAGCAGCTGGGAGGTGGGAGCGGGGTGAAGAGTGGGGAGGGGATCTATAGAAGGTGCTGTAGGGAGCGGGGGTGGGGCCGCGGGGTAGCAGCGGCTGGGAGTGGAGAGGAGAGAGGGCTGGAAACAACAAAATGGCAGCAAACAACAACAACAAGGTGATGCAGGGCGAGATCGGGCCACAGACACTGAATCAGGCAGAAAAATACGATTAGCAGCACAAATGTAGAGCAGAGGCTGGCACCCAAATTAATAATAGCAGCAAATGCACAGGCAGCAAATACGATGGCAGCAAATACGATACCAGCACAAATGTAAAGCACAGGCTGGCACCCCAAATTAATAATGGCAGCAAATGCGCCCAGCAGCCAATATGCTATGCACACAGATTAATAATAGCAGCAAATGCACAGGCAGCAAATACGATACCGCAGGCGAGTATGGCACAGAGCACAATATGGCACAGAGATTGTGGAAGCGATGGCCAGGAGCGGGTGGAGCGACCGTGTCTGACGAAGTCAGGACGATCACAGCTCTATGTCGCTCCGGTCTACCCTAATGTTTCCGTGGGAGGGAGGAGCAGCTGGGAGGCAGGAGCGGGGTGAAGAGTGGGGAGGGGATCTATAGAAGGTGCTGTAGGGAGCAGAGGTGGGGCCGCGGGGGAGCAGCGGCTGGGAGTGGGGAGGAGAGAGGGCTGGAAACAACAATATGGAAGTAAACAACAACAACAAGGTGATGCAGGGCGAGATCGGGCCACAGACACTGAATCAGGCAGCAAAATACGGTTAGCAGGACAAATGTAGAGCAGAGGCTGGCACCCAAATTAATAATTTACAAAAGACAATGGTCCCTATATGTGGACAGGATAGCAAAAAATAATAATCATACACCTAATAAGTAGTATGTTTCTTTGTCCAGCCGGACAAGAATTTTATTTTAAATGATCAAGTTCATAGAGAGAGTTTTAAGACCAAGATAACAAGTGGGCACAGCCGTGACCCACAACATTTAAGACAAAACAACAAAGAAATGGCCAAAAAGGCAAAGCGAAAATCTGTCTGTATACTATTGTTCAGTGCTACAGACTCAATCTCTTAAACTTAACCATACCATTGCGTCAAACAATATAGCATTCATCATATTGCATATGGGTTTTTTTGGCGATGACGTTTCGATGCCTTTTTAAATTATGACATCATCATCAGGACAAGAATTATCAGCATTATTGTTTTGTTCAACAATTATTAACACAATGCCTATTATCGCATTACTTTACATGAAGGAAATGGGAAGCAAGGGGGAAGGAAAAACAGAAATTGTATATAAGTATCAGCATGTAAGGAACAATTTTAAAAACATGAGTGACATGAGAATTGCGGCGAGTGAAAAACCATGCATATAGCTGAGTGGAGTCGATAATCGGCGAGTGAAGGGGAGTTCCAGGTCTCTATTAAGATCAATAGCAAGTGAGGGTGGAAAATACTAGTCACGATTACCCGATCGTTCCGGTGATGAAAAGGCTAAGTCGTGAATGGCGTTAAAAATTACTGTGGCTAAGTTCATGGAAGTGTCAATAATCACGGGCGATGGTACGTCATTTATGGTGTGAAACATTTATTGGCTAAGTCATTGCTATGGCAATAATCGCGGGCGGTGGCAGGAGAAGAAACCTACATGTCGGTTTACTTGCTGGTTGTCTCGTTCTGGGTTATTGAGGAGAAACCGCGGGGCTAATGGCATTCTGAGGAAAGAAAAATGTGACGTTAACGGTACCGGTCTATGAATGAGGCGGGGTGCCGGATCGAGGGTGGAGGACACAGTTACCTTTCAAAACAATTCCGGGGCTTCCATCAAGGTTGTGTGGAAACGCCAGGAGTGGAGCGCGATGGCTCAATCTGAAAGGGAGCGGGCGGTTAGATACTTGCATGTAAAAGTATCATGGTGCTCCAAACAGAGTTACCGGCTGCGGAGATTCACTTACTTGTATTGGCAGGAGCACTGTGGCTAATACGGGAGTCCGATGGAAGTGAGCTTCCGAGCAACCATGGGAGCTAGCTAATCAACCCTCATGGTCTCTAGAAATCGATGATGGACTTACTGTGACTAGGTAGAGCAGTACGGCGGCCATATTGGAGTGGTGATAGCCACATGGTCTCTAAAAATCGATGATGGACTTACTGTGACTAGTGCGGCGGCCATATTGGAGTGGTGAAAGTGATCAGTGTGATTGTGTATAACTAATAATGCAGCATGCATTAACCGCAATATGTGACTTCTTTAAAAAAACAGTTTAAATGATAGAAATGACATATAACTGAGATTACAATAAGGAGGTCCAGTCCTCAAGACGATTAAGGCCTTTTCTGATACTGTCAGTTTTTAGAATCCAATGCAGTTCCTCTTTATTCAGCAATTGGGATAGATCCGCTCCTCTTGGAGGTGGTTTGATGATAGAAACAACTGTCCAAAGTAATTCATCTTCGCTGTGGCCTTTTTCGTGGAAATGTTCAACTAGTGGTGCATTGGCCGTGTTACACCGGATCCTGCTTCGGTGTTGGCCAATTCTTAGTTTTACTTTCTGACTTGTCTGCCCTATATAAATAAGCATGCAGGGACAGAAAATTGCACATACCAAATTTACGGAGTTACAGTTGGAAAAGTATCTTCGGTCAAATTTGATAGTACCATATTCAAAAGATTTTCCTTCAATAGTAGAGTCACAATAAATGCAATTCCCACATTTAGAATGGCCAGTTAAAGGTGGGACACGCCATGCATCATTTATAGTCGTTTTTAGGGGTTGTGTAGGCAGAGATGCTCTTACTAGGTGGTCTTTGATGTAAGTGAATCTCGCCAGCCGGTAACTCTGTTTGGAGCACCCTGATACTTTTACATGCAAGTATCTAACCGCCCGCTCCCTTTCAGATTGAGCCATCGCGCTCCACTCCTGGCGTTTCCACACAACCTTGATGGAAGCCCCGGAATTGTTTTGAAAGGTAACTGTGTCCTCCACCCTCGATCCGGCACCCCGCCTCATTCATAGACCGGTACCGCTAACGTCACATTTTTCTTTCCTCAGAATGCCATTAGCCCCGCGGTTTCTCCTCAATAACCCAGAACGAGACAACCAGCAAGTAAACCGACATGTAGGTTTCTTCTCCTGCCACCACCTGCGATTATTGCCATAGCAATGACTTAGCCAATAAATGTTTCACGCCATTCACGACGTACCATCGCCCGTGATTATTGACACTTCCATGAACGTAGCCACAGTAATTTTTCACGCCATTCACGACTTAGCCTTTTCATCCCCGGAACGATCGGGTAATCGTGACTAGTATTTTCCACCCTCACTTGCTATTGATCTTAATAGAGACCTGGAACTCCCCTTCACTCGCCGATTATCGACTCCACTCACCTATATGCATAGTTTTTCACTCGCCGCAATTCTCATGTCACTCATGTTTTTAAAATTGTTCCTTACATGCTGATACTTATATACAATTTCTGTTTTTCCTTCCCCCTTGCTTCCCATTTCCTTCATGTAAAGTAATGCGATAATAGGCATTGTGTTAATAATTGTTGAACAAAACAATAATGCTGATAATTCTTGTCCTGATGATGATGTCATAATTTAAAAAGGCATCGAAACGTCGTCGACAAAAAACCCCATATGCAATATGATGAATGCTATATTGTTTGACTCAATGGTATGGTTATGTTTAAGAGATTGAGTCTGTAGCACTGAACAATAGTATACAGACAGATTTTCGCTTTGCCTTTTTAGCCATTTCTTTGTTGTTTTGTCTTAAATATTGTGGGTCACGGCTGTGCCCGCTTGTTATCTTGGTCTTAAAACTCTCTCTATGAACTTGATCATTTAAAATAAAATTCTTGTCCGGCTGGACAAAGAAACATACTACTTATTAGGTGTATGATTATTATTTTTTGCTATCCTGTCCACATATAGGGACCATTGTCTTTTGTAAATTGATACTGCCCAAGGTCCCTATGATATACCTTTTGGGTTCCCTTGTTCTTGTGAAAACCCAAATTAATAATAGCAGCAAATGCACAGGCAGCAAATACGATACCAGCACAAATGTAAAGCACAGGCTGGCACCTCAAATTAATAATGGCAGCAAATGCGCCCAGCAGCCAATACGCTATGCACACAGATTAATAATAGCAGCAAATACACAGGCAGCAAATATGATACCGCAGGCGAGTATGGCACAGAGCACAATATGGCACAGAGATTGTGGAAGCGATGGCCAGGAGCGGGTGGAGCGACTGTGTCTGACGTGATTAGAGTGACATCATCGAGCGCGCCCTGGATGGAGGCATTTAAAGAGTTGCAGTGTGAGTGGTTGGCCTCTTTCCTCAACCACGTCCCTGCAAACAGGGGCTCCACTAAGGCGAAGGAGCATCGCCCCACTGCTTTCTCGCAGTGCAAGAAGCAGAAACATAAAATGGTAACAATTTACAGTAATTACCATTTTATGTTTGGTTGCAGGCGGATGGGCAGGGCTGCTCTGACAGCAAGGCAGTGGAGGATTGGTGTGTCTGCCCACTCCAGAGTGCGCAAAGACTGTTTGGTCAGCCCCTTGGGCCCGCCCAAACCAGTCAAGCGCACTCTGCCCTTCTAGATTCAGGCTGGAATGCAGCCTACATGGAGAAAATGGCCTCCCCACAAGCCCCTGGCTGGGTGGCGGTATGTGCGTTGTGATTGGCTTAAGGGAGGGAGCCTGGCTGCCTGCTTCTGCTTCCCGTTCCTGGAGAGCAGGAGAGCAGAGGAAGACGTGGGACGTGGCCAGCGGAAAGATAAGTTTAATTATGTATATTTTTAATTATTAAATTAAACCTCCTGTGTGACCCCATTCCCCACACAACACCCCTGCACGAACCCCCCACCTGTGAGTCATGCCGGCTGAGACTGCCTGCATAACTCCTCCAGAGCAGAGAACCTGTGTCAGGCGCTGCATTTCAGAAAGGACCCCGGCCCCCTTCTCCCCCCACTCACCTAGAGAAAAGGTGGAATTTTAAGCAGAAGAGATGGGGCTACCCAAAAAGAATTGGACTGATTTGCTGATTTGGCCCCCTTGTCAGAATGTTGTTTTTTTTTACCCTAAGTAGGAGTTGAATATTAAAAAGGCTTTTTCTTGGTGACAGGTACCCAGGCAGGGACAGAGCGTTATGAGGTGCCCTGTGCATTTGGCATCAAACTGCATGTATTTCTCATCCCTCAGTGAGACAGAGCGGAAGCTTGCATTGAATGGATGTTGATGCCATTATTTCCCCAGGTACTTTTGGGGGTGGGAACGTGAAATGTTTGCTCCAGGTGCCTGCCCCTGCGGGGGATGTACACAGAAACAATTGGGCTGTCACAATTACATTCTGGAGTGGTTTTCACCGAAAGGAGGAATCCTGGCTAAAATGCACCTTCTGCAATGTATAGTTCAAGAGACAATTGCTGTACAGTCTGTGCGCTGTGGTTTTGCTTTATCCTGCTTCCTTTGTTCTCATATATAATGTCTATGTCAATGCCGTTTTCATTCCTTCCTTAAACTTTGTGAATTAGATAGCTACATCTTGGTAGAAAGACATAATAGTGTTTGTCTCTCTCTTTCTCCTTAGGGGAACGAGGAAGAGTGAAGAGTGAAGATGGGGTGCTGAGAAAGGATGCAGCTGGATTATTGTACAGTGACTTGCATGTTGCGACCGCACTGCATAAAGTCCAATGCTCTCATGTGCACTAATGGTGCTTAATTTGAGCCGGTGGTTTCCGGTGTGCGGCACCCACAATGAATTGTCTCCACCAGCGCTTGGGACAGTCTCCCACAAGGTGGCGCTGTCTAGGTAATTTAGAGATGACCATAATTATTAATGCTATGTTCATTAAAAATGACTACCACCAGCCGCTCAAGCCATTCTTATAGCTTTGGGGGCCTGAAATAGCCCGAATTGCCACTCTTGTAGGCGTGTGACGGTTAGCAGTTGTGTTGTTACTATCATTGGCAGCATAGCATGTGCAATGTTTGGTGGAGGCTGCAGTGTCCTCCTGATGAGAGCCCTGGCATATTTCTGTTAATTAAGCTCTGGTGCACCTTATTGTTTCTCTCTTTTATCAGGTTCTGCAGTTTAAGGATCCCCAATGAGAAGCACCAATGAAAAAGGAATTGAAGAAACCCCTTTTAGGTTCTTACCTCCAATTCCAGGTCTGAAGTTGCGCGCGTACCCCTTCATCAGGTCGTCCAGGTTGGGCAGCCAGGAAATGTCTGTGTTGGAGATGTTGTAGTCCCCAATGTCGGAGGCGAGGCTGAATAAGAAGAAAGAAGGATGCATGAGAATCAGCCATTCAACACACGTTGTGCTTGGAGCATCTTTGCCCATCACTCCCCATTATCCCAACATGGGCGTGTTGCACCATGGGTGTAGGAACGGTGACGTAAGAGTATGCCTTTCTAAACCCCTTGCAATGCACCTACAGCACTGTGGCTGTCCCTTGTCTGATCGTAGTGTAGTATTGGGGGCTAGGGCTTGGAGATGGGAAAAGGAGGTCACACAAGGGGACAGTGACAAGGTGGGCAATCTGAAAAACTTTTCCCAGGAATATCCGACTTTTGTCAACATTGTTTAGCATCTGCACTCCACCCAGCAAGGACAAGGGCACATGCAGGCAGGGGAAGCTCGCAGGCACCGCTCTTCAGCATCTAAACAGGCAGATGGAACGTGTTTGTCCGTCACTCCAGACATACAAGGTCAGGGGCCAAAGAGGGAATTTGGACAGAGGAGCCCACGGGGATACCCTGGAACAGTCTAACTGAGATATACAAGGGGGTGTGGGGCAGAAGAAGCATTTCAGGCCTTTATCTATAAGGTAGTTTGGCCCAGGAAGTCACCTTCCCTTTTCCCAGCCCACCAATTACTTTACACAAAGCTCCAGCTGGGGCAGAAGACAGAGGCAACAGGCACTGCCTGTGAGGCTCCCGAGGGTGGGCAGAGGGCACGAGGAGCTGGCTGCTGGCAGAGGCGAACGAGTGGAAGAAACAGAAGAGGGGCGAATATAGAAAGGTGTGAAGGTACGCAACAATAAGTTACCAAGCCTCCTTGACATCCTATTGTTTGTTTATAATTATGCTTAATTTATCATTTTCTATAAGATCTTTTAAAATTGTGTATTTTTGACATGTACTGTTATTGACGATTTTTGTGAACCTTTGATTGTATTCATATCATCTTCTATACTATCCTTTTACTATTTTAATGGATATTGTACATCATTATTATTCTTTATTAAATCTTCATGTATTTATGTATTAACAAATAACTTCGTATACAAAGTATTGCTTTTATGATCAAATTAATCTTTTCAATAAACCGTTTCCTGAACGAAAAAGAGTGTGAAGGGAGAGAAGAGGACTAGGCTAGGGAAGGGAGCGGTAGGTAGAAGGACAGTTTGAACAGGAGAGATGAGGCGTAGGATAAGAGAGAGATTGGAGAGGAGGGACAGGGTGTGTGTGACCAGTAGGGTGAGGAAGATGCGAAGAATGAAGGGGTGAGTTGAGGAGGGGCAATGGCGAGGAATTTGGTAGGAAAAGGTTGTGTGGATACTGGGTGGGCTCGGAGTGAATAGGAAGGATGAGGTATGTGAAGGGGAAATGAGGGCTGGGCAGAAGGGCAGAGTGTGAAGGAAGAGATCAGGAGTGGGTTAAGAAAGAGACATGGGCAGGGGGATATTAGGGCAGTGCCATCTTTTGCCACCTTATATATTTATGTGGTCGCGCTGTTCGAATAACTTTGAATTAAGAACCCATTTACTGTGAATTTAAGCCCTCATGACGCCAAACAATACTGAATTATAAATCAAACTTTAAGAAACAGGTCCACAAAAACCACTGGTAGATGACTTTGTCCGGTGTTCGCCAGCCGAACATTACCAAAAACAAACTTCGACATTGATAAACCCATTTTTTTACACTTGGATCTGGATTTTTGGTGGGTGTTTTTTGGACTAATGTACATATGTAAATAGTGCCTTAATATTGTACTCCTAATTAAATTTTCGAAAAACAACTAGCTCCCACTTCATAACTGACGTTGTGGCTACAGAGGTGAACGTCAAGGACCTGCAACATTCCATTGAGTAAAATCTAGCAAAGTTCTCCTTAATTCTCCCCCCCCCCCCCCCCCCCACCCCCCTGACCTATCCCTCCTTTTTTATGTTTACACCACTCTGGCTACACAGAGACTTCTGATTCTACCAAAAAAACGCGCGAGAATGAGCATAGGCCAGCAGAAGTATGGAGAGATAAAGAGAATAGTACAGCAAGAGAGGTAAAGAAGAAGGCGACGGTAGTTAAGGACATAGATAAGGTAGAGAAATAGGTGACGTGAGGAGAAACATAAGGTAAAGAGAGAAAGGTGAGGTAGCCAGAAAGAATGATACATAGAGGTCGAAAAAGGAAGAGATGTGAGAGAGAGTGAGGTGCAGCAGAATGGAGGTGTTAGTCAACGGTAGAGACTGAGACAGGTAGAGGTACATGGTTACACATGCAGAGAGATGAGGTAGTTATTAAAGTTTAGAGAGCTGCATGGTACAGACAATGGTAAGTTAGAGACAAAAATTGTGAAAGAGTGGTGAGGTAGAGGAAGGGGTAAAATGAGAAGAGGCATAGAAAGACAGGTGTAGTAAAGAGAGTAGTGAGGAAGGGAAAACGATAGAGAGAGTTGAAGGGTGCAAAGAAAGATGTGGTATAGAGGGAAGATGTGAAGAGACAGAGATGCACCAGAGACAAGAGAGAACGTGTTGATGCGTAGGTAGAGTTTGTGGAGTAGAGAGAGTCATGATGTAGATTGAGGAAGAGAGAGGTAGAGATAGAGGTGAGGTAGACAGATGTGATAAAGATGTATGAAGAAAGAGAGGAGTGTAAGATAGAGATAATGATGTGAAATAGAGAACAAGGTTTTCAAATGAGATAAGAGATGGAAAGGAGTTAATGATTTAGAAACAGATGTAAAGAAAGAGAGGTAATGTGAAAGAGGTAGAGTGGTGAGGTAGAGGGAGGTTGAAAATAGAAAATGGGAGAGGTGATGTGTAGACAGATGGAAAGAGAGAGACAGAAAGAGGTACGGCATAGAACAAGAGAAAAAGAGAGAGAGGGGGTGAGAATGAGACATATGAGGTTGAGATAAAAACGATCTAAAGGGAGGAGAGATGCAGGGAGATGCGATGGAAATAAAGAAGAATGGTGCAGAAACATAGCGGAGGTATAGAGATAGTGTTGTACCTGGTTTCTCCTCCTTTCTAGTTGCTCAAGCCAGAGTGAGTGTGGTGTCTGCGTGGAATGTTGGAGTGCGTGATGTCAGTGAGTTTAGAATGTGAGAGTGCCTGTGTGTCTGTGGAATGACAGTTGAGGAGTGTGGGCTGAGCTACTAACATCTTGCTCCTGGTGGGACTATCTATTTACTATTTACTTATCTTCTTGATACTACCTGAGACTTACATGGAACTTGTATTGATATTCTAATAAACCTACATCTTGGATAAACTATCTGGCTACCTGTACATTATATCTTCTATTACCCACAACATTTGGCGACGAGGATGGGATGCATTAAGAATTTACAGCGTGCAAGAATAGTAAAGAAGCAAAGACAGGCTGTACAGTAGCTACATAATGATCACCAGAGACGTACCCAGAGCCATCCGGACTTGTGTCAAGAGACGTGCCACCATCTTTAAAAGTGAAGTTCACTCGGATATCTGTGAGACTGTCGAGAAAAGAGGATACTTGCAGTTCACGCTTTTAAATTTAAAGTTAGTTTTGAAATGTGGCAATACCTGAAATCCTCGCTTCGACATGAGTGAAAGTATTTAAGTATTTATCCTGCGCAGACATTAACAAATTCGTGAAATTAACTGAATGCAGAGACAGTTGTCAAATCGGGTGAGAGAGTTCGCTCACCGGTGTTGTATTATACATTGTTTAAACTGTTTTAATTATTCTACATTCATTTTTGAGCATGAATAATCTAATCTGATACATATATGATATAACACGATTTTCCTTCTAGCTGAATGTTATATTATTCACTGCTTCTTCAGCCTTCTCATAAAGTAGTCAGGTACTGTATTTAATATTCTTGAGCACAAATACCATCTTTATTCGTAGGATATTGTTAGGAAGAAGCTGGTCTTCTTGCTCTGATTCATTTATTCAGTGAGAGTAGTGCGCACACTCTTTAACTGTTCCCTACCTACATATTTATGTGATGCCTGACTTACTTTCACTATACATCCAGCAGTGTGAGTTTTATTCTTTTAGCCATGTTTTTAAATTAATTTATTAATAGTGCACTCTAGTTTGTGTAACTTTATGTGTGTACTATTTAACTTTACAGCGCAAGTAGTAAGACGCAATGCAATTCTCTAATTATTATATGGCACAAGTATATGGTGAAAGTATTATAGAGCAAACTTTAAAATTTAGATAATACAGGTATTAAAACGCGTTATTCTTCAATTTGGTAAGTACGGTATACAGACAAAATATCGACTCCAAAATATCGACTGGACATAATATCGAGTTTTAAATATAGACTGGACAAAATATCGACTGGACATAATATCGACTACAAAAATATCGTTTTTCAGGTAAGTGAAGTAATATCGACTGTATAAAATATAGATAGCAAAAATATCGAATTTTTAATAATATATAATATTTTATAGTGTATTTTTATGTAATAATATGTGTGAAAAGTGTGTATTAATGTTATAAAATATTTTATTAAATGAATTTTGTTTTTATAATAATTGCGTAATGTAATTCTGTAGCGGGTTGTGGGTTTATAGGGGAATAGGGTGGGAAGTAATTTAATAATAATTAATTAATTAATATATGTTTGTTAATATTTTTAATTAATAATTAATTGATAATTAATTAATATTAATTAGTTAATTAATTAATATAATTTTGTACATATTTTGTATTAGTAATTAATTGGTAAATAATTAATTGTAATTAGTTAATTACATTAATTAGAGTACATTTTTAATATATATAATTTTGTGTTATTTTTAAGTAATTAATTGGGAAAAAATAATATTAATTATTAAAATAATTACAGCTAATGTGCTAATATATTAACTTTATTTTTATTGTTAATTAATAAATAATTGGTAATTAAATAATATTGATACATTTTGGGTAAAGGAGCATTTTTAGGGTTCAGGGTCAGTTTTCAGTTTTTGGGTAAAGGGGCATTTTTAGGGTTTTGGGTCAGTTTTCAGTTTTAGGGTAAAGGGGTATTTTTAGGGTTCAGGGTCAGTTTTCAGTTTTTGGGTAAAGGGGCATTTTTAGGGTTCAGGGTCAGTTTTCAGTTTTAGGGTAAAGGGGTATTTTTAGGGTTCAGGGTCAGTTTTCAGTTCATGGGTAAAGGGGCATTTTTAGGGTTCAGGGTCAGTTTTCAGTTTTTGGGTAAAGGGGTATTTTTAGGGTTCAGGGTCAGTTTTGTGTTTTTGGGTAAAGGGGTAGTTTTAGGGTTCAGGGTCAATTTTCAGTTTTAGGGTAAAGGGGCATTTTTAGGGTTCAGGGTCAGTTTTCAGTTTTTGGGTAAAGGTATTTTTAGGGTTCAGGGTCAGTTTTGGGTTTTTGGGTAAAGGGGTATTTTTAGGGTTCAGGGTCAGTTTTCAGTTTTTAAACGATATTTTTGCAAGTCGATAATGTGACCGTCGTTACTCTTTGGAGTGGGAATAGTATTTTTTACACTTCTGGTATTGTACGCTAATATAATAGTATCCTATTTAATTATAGTATGTTATTATATATATATATATGTTTTTCCAAATATGATTGTAAAAAATTATTTTTATTAAGTTTATTTATTATTTAATTATTATAATTTAATTTAAGTATTTTTAAGTATATTTTAGTAATTACATTTTAATATTAATTTAATTAAACACTGTTTTTAACAAAGTCGATATTTTTTATAACTATATTATTGTAAACGATATTTTGTATTCGATATTTTTGTACTTACCTGTTTGTAGATACAAACTCGATATTTTGACTGTCGATATTTTGTCCACGATATTTTTGCCAGTCGATATTTTGACCCTCGATATTTTTTCAGTGATCCGGTAAGTACAGGTATCAAAACACGGTATAGGTATCAAAACACGTTAGCTTCAATGTTTAGGAATTATAGGTATTAAGACGTGTTAGCTTCATAAATTAAAGTACAGGTTTTATGACGTGTTAGCTTCATAAATTAAAGCGCAGGTATTAAGACGCGTTTGCGTTATTATTGAGAAAGCGCAGGTTTCAAAACGCGTTAGCGTTATTATTAAGGAAGTGCAGGTATGAATACGCCTTAGCGTTATTATTGATAAGGTTAAGTATTGAGGTTACTTTGTTAAAAGTTGTGCATTCCCAGTATATGTATAATGCAGTGGGGTTTCTACTCTATGTTTTTGCACTTTAAGCCTTTTCAAGTTCGCATTGTTTATTTCTTGTTTATTTCCTGTGAATAAAAGGGGATATGTGCCATGTTTTATGGTTTATCCTTTTACTTTGTTTCTTTGCTTCCTTTATTCTTTTCACCTATTTCTTTCTCCCTTTCCTTTTGATCTGTCTGCTTCTTTGCAAGTTTATCTTTCATTTTATATTTGCTTAGTTGTAAGTTATTCTGTTTATTTCCTGTGAAGAAAAGGGGATATGTTGTACCTGGTTTCTCCTCCTTTCTAGTTGCTCAAGCCAGAGTGAGTGTGGTGTCTGCGTGGAATGTTGGAGTGCGTGATGTCAGTGAGTTTAGAATGTGAGAGTGCCTGTGTGTCTGTGGAATGACAGGTGAGGAGTGTTGGCTGAGCTACTAACATCTTGCTCCTGGTGGGACTATCTATTTACTATTTACTTATCTTCTTGATACTACCTGAGACTTACATGGAACTTGTATTGATCTTCTAATAAACCTACATCTTGGATAAACTATCTGGCTACCTGTACATTATATCTTCTATTACCCACAACAGATCGTTTAGGCATTTCGAGGGGGAAGAGATGTATGTATGGAGAGGTAGGTACAGTGAGTGATGGAGAAAGAGGTGAGCGGTCATGAGAGAGAGAGGAAGAATGTGGTACGATGAAGGCGGAAAAGAATATAGGAAAGGAACATTGATGTGTAGAGATAGGTAAAGAGAGAGACAGAAAAGGGGGGAAAAGTTGACAGGCAGAAAGATTTTTTTAATTTTATTTATTAGCCACCTACTTCTTGAAAATATGAGGGTTATGATTAGACAAGCTGGATATGCACAACGAATGGGCCCCATTCACACAGGTACTTATGTGTAGTAAAGTTACGAGTGCAGAGTTTCTCGTGGGGGACTCGTTTTCGACTTCGAGTATAGAAAAGAAGGGAAGGAAAGCTGAGTAAAGAAAGAACTGGCTAAAAATGGGGACAGGATAATGAGTCATGAGTACCATGTCGTACTCTATGAATTTGGGGGTAGCTGATTGTGAGACACAACACCAAATAATAAAAAGGATGGTGGTAGGTTTGTGGGTAGATTCCCCCAAAAAACGTTCATGGTTGCATTAATTTAAAGAACCATTCCCAATTCACTTCCAGCTTGACTTGGATCATGTGATGACATCCCTATATTGAGACTTCATAGGTCTGTCTTAGTGTACCTTTTTGGGCCTGCATCTGGTTCCCACTTCTGAGATCCTCTGGAACTATCACAGCGCCCTTCTAGTTTGCCTGTCATCATAAAGACACATTCCAGTATTGAGAGAGGCTATTTTGTACTGCAGACTGTGCACATTTCCTATCACAGAGCAGACCCATCAGAAACATTTTTGAGGCCCTGGGCAAGACATATTTTGGAGGACCTTGTTAGGGCTAACGGAGAAAACTATTATCCATTTTCTGCGAATTCAAGCCCAGTGATGCATGCTAAACCAACTTTCAAAAGCTGTGTCACCCAAATATTATTATAATATGTCTTTTCGGGGGGCCCACAACTCTTTAGGAGACAGTAGGCAAAGAATTGGAGAGTCAGAGGTAGATATACCCAGTAAGAAGGAGGGAGGTTAAAATATACAAATAGAGGTGAGCTGGAGGGTATGCTCACTTTCCCAGGGTGGCATAGAAGGTGGGTCCTGGGCAATTGCCCACTTTTCCCATGCCTTAAAAGGTGTCTGTCATAGAGCAGGCAAGAAGATTGTTTGACTTGCATCATGCACTAATATATAAGAAATGAGGCATCTTAGGGTCTTCCACAGTGCTGTAGCCTGTACTCCTACAGCATTGGTCTCCAAGTGTTGAGAAACCCAAAGAGTTCTAACAAAGCACCCTCAGCACATCCAAAGAGCTTTCACCGTGTTCCTCTAACCTGATTTGTGGTGTACCTCATCAAACACAAACCATTTAAAGTACACGTTTATCCTTCTTTGTAGTTTGCAATGATAGAACCCAGGATGGCACGTTCAGAGAGGTTTAGCAAACCACCTCTGTTTAACTTGCAGTGTATGCAGGAATTTCAGGAATTTCGGTACAGGTTACTTGCACCATGGCTGTAATTTATTTGGCTTAAATCGTGTCAGTGGACTCTTGCTGGTATTTGCTGAGATATCATCTGCAAAGATCAACTTAGTGTGCAAATTCACAAATCATTTGAATTCCACTGAAGTCCGAGCTTAATTTGAGCTGGTGTTACCGGTAGGGGCCACTATCACTTACTTTTGGGGACCAGCACTCATTTTTCCATATCAGAAATTTACAGAGAGCAAGAGAGGGAAAAACACACAAACTGAAACGACGGAGGAAGAGAAAAATGGAAAAATCATCTGAAATGGGAACACAGGAACCTGCAAGAGTGAGATAAAGAGGCAGGGAGTGTCTGGTAGTGGATTAAAGAGGCATGAGGCGGATTAAGACTAGCAGCATTGGTATCCAGCTTGCCAACGTTTAATAGCGCGGCTGCGGGCTTCTGAGCAGAGCCTTGGGCCCTGTCACTCATTCTCTTACAAATCAAGCACTGAGTGGAGTGACTCCATTTTTACAGCTTTTTCATGCTGATAAAAGGATAGCCATTTACTTTAGTCTCCTTCCTGTGCATACTCTTTAATGCTTATAAAAATCATTGTACAGAACATGGTAAAAAGACGCTGTCAAATCAAATGAATCACGAAGCATCTGAGGACATTATTACAAGATAAATGGAAATACCGAGCAAACAGGGCTTTGAACAGTGATTGGTGTTTCAAGTTTTGTTGCAAACACTGCACCTTTGCAATTTGTTCCCGACAGATTTGGGTAGATAAAACCTGCTGAAAATTATTGGAGAAAATGTGCATCAAAAATCCAATATATGGGGAATTTGGTGTGATAAACACCAGTTCCGAGTGTAATTCCCCATTTTCCTTGCATACATAAACACCAGTTCCGAGTGTAATTCCCCATTTTCCCTGCATACATAAACACCAGTTCCGAGTGTAATTCCCAATTTTCCCTGCATACATTTGCAACAGAAGGTTGTTACCGCACCCAGTAAATATCTTACCCGGGGTATCTAAATATCTTTCACAGTGTATTAGTATTTACTGGGGGCGGTAAATACACCCACCTAGCCTGATAGATTATTAATCAGGGCCTGACTCTTGCCTATACAAAGAGTTTAAGATTAGAAGGTAATAGGTCAGTGAATTGAACACACTTTATGGGAACCTGAATGTTGCACTATGCAACCCAATACTTACCTTAGAACTGGCAATGGCTGCCACAAAAACCTGTGTGTAACGTTCAGGTCAAAAGTTCCAAAACCAGTCAAATGACTTAGCAGGTTTATGCACCTGCAAAGAAAGCTGTGTGGAGCCTGCAGGTTGCACTTTGTAGGGCCAGTGTGATTCCTAAGTGTGTGTGTGCGCGGGTGTTTTTATAGGGGTTCACCCACCCCATGAAATCCTTGAAAAATCGGTGGCAAAACTAAGAGAACAGGCTCCCATCCCATTAATGCGATAATACAATAAAGCTATAATCAGTATCACTAGGTAGTTATGTTTGAGCAGTTGGTGAAAAGGGCTCTTTGCTCCCCTGGCACAGGTGCCACTTAGCCTGCTTTACCAGACATAGCTTCATTCCTGCCAAAACAGGAATAGGTAACATTATACTGGGGAAACAATGGGTTGCTCACCGTTATGTCATAGATGACGGAATTATTTCAGGAATACGCAAAATATATAAAGTATTGGCATAATTATGCCAGGGGCACATTAGAATGCCACCAACAATGCAAACACATGCCAAGGAGGAGCCCATTCCAGGGATGGCAGAATGCCAACAAGGAACCCCACAGTATGTTATGAATAGGCCACTAAGTCCTCAAGAATGCTTACAAAACTTTGGTCATGATTACACCAGGGGTAGCTAGAATGGAAATATTATGCAAGGGATTCATAAAACATGCTAAGATGGATGGACCCTTTGTGCCAAAATTACCAAACTGTTGGAAAGAATGCCTAGAACATACTAAGAATAGACTGTCATAATGAATGCCCATAATGAGTCAGGTGTGTGCCTTTATTATTCATTACATAGCCAGAATGCCACCAAGAATGTCCATTACATGTCGGAAATGTACCATAAATATGCCAAGCATAGCATAATATTACATAAAATTGCCACAATATGTCAAGTATCGGTCATTATCATGTCAAGGATAGCCTATCGGCACAAAATGCCATGGACCAACGATGCCTGGGTAATCTTTAAGACAACTAACCCCTGCCTCACCCCTGGCAGCCATATACAAGCACACATACACACCCACAGGTAAATTCACATGCACAGACACAGGGCCACGCCTAACAGTAAGTACCTTCTGTTATCAAAGAACCAAAATCATCAATAATCACCTCAAACTCAGAATATATTGTGCATGAAATAGAAGCTGAAATATATTTAGTTTCTGACAACAAAAATGCTTTTACTTATGCTTATGAGAAAAGCACAAAGGCAATTTGGTAACATGTTACCAAATTGCGATTGTTGTTTAGCATTTCGGTATTTGGCAGGGGAATGTTTAGGGTGTCCCTTGTGCTATGCATGAATGTTTTGCGACTGAATATTTATATTTGGCCTACACCTCAAAAGAGGTGGTAACCATTCACCATTGGGAAGGGGTCCCCAAGGGGCCCCTTCCCATTTGTGAATGTTGAAATGAACAGCAAGCAGGGGTCCTACGGACCACTGCCTATTCTTAAAAAATGAAACCTAAACGTTTTAGTTTATTTTTTGACACACATTACGTTTGCACTTAAGGAAAATGGGCTAAATTAAAAAATACATGCTTTATTAAAAAGCAATCACTGACATTGTGATCTACTAACCCCAGCAGGTCACCATCCCTGTGATGGGTGCAATTCCTAATGGGTCGCAACCTGCCATCCACCTCATTAATATTCATGAGGTAGGTCGATGTGCGAACCACAAGAAATCACAATTAGGAAATGGCAATCCATACATATGACCCATAGTTTTGTGACTTTCACCGATCACTCACATGTACTATTGTCTCACGTAGACCAAGGGGCACATTAGGATGGCGGGTGGACTTTGTCCGCCCGCCATCCCGTCGTAAAAAGGGACCGCCCGCCAAAGGGTGGGGGTCCCGTGGGTGCCATTAGGATGCTCCCGCCACAGTGGCAGGCGCATCCTACATTCCTAACATTATGGCGCGCGGTGCACTCAGCACCGCTCGCCACAATCCGAGGAAGGCATGTTGTGCACTTCCCTTCACAACATGGCAGGCACCGCGCGTAGCCTGCCATGTTGTGCATGGAACTGCAGGGGGGTTACCATAGGTACCCCCCATGTGCAGCCCCCACCCCCCAGAGTCCCTTGGGGCCCGCAACGGGCCCTCACAAGCAATTCCCGCATGCCTTTCCGTGGCGGCATGTTTCCGCCCTCATAGTAATATGGCTGGCGGTGTTTAACAGACACAGCCACCATATTAACTGCTTTTCTGCCCGGTGGGAAATTAGGCGGATTGCCTACCGCCGGTGTCCCCCTGCCATGGTAATGTGGTGGGGGAAATTAGTAGCGGGCAGAGGTTTTTGGCGGGCGGATCGCCACCGCCATACAGGCGGTGGCGATCCGCCCGTTATCCTAATGGGCCCCCAAGTCTGCTTTTCATGCCCACATTTGAAGGATGGGCATCAATTTCCCGGAAGTAGCAGAAATGCTGTAAAGAATATTTATCACATCAAGGACGAGCCATTATTATGCCATTGATATCCAGAATGTTGCCACAAATGTGAAAACGACACCAAAGTTAGGCCACAGTTATATGAAACATAGTTATAATGCTATCAAGAATGCCATTGACTTTCCAAGGATCTGCCTTTCTTATATCATGGATAGCCAGAATGGCAGTGGTGTACCAGAGATAACCAGATGTCACTCAAATCAAAAAATGCTGAAGCTCAGAATGTATAAGAACATGCAGAGATTAAATGTTTTCCTAGCATGGAAAAAAGAAACATGTTGCCATAAATATCTCTTTTCTGCTTGTCACTGTTCAAGTAAGAAAAACAGAGCAGGAGGAAGAAAGAATGGATGGATGGAAGGGTGACAGGTGGACAGATGAAAGGATAGAATACGTGGAAAAGGATGGATTCGTAAAAGGATGGATGAATGGAAGGGTGAAAGGATGAAGAGCGCATGGAACTCTTCTGCGGAATCCCAGGCGTCCCTGTTTTACTGGCTCTTTACACACAGTGGGGGGTATTTTCATTTTCTAGCTACTTCCCTGCTGGCTTCTCAAAATCTGATGTTTGGTGATTCCAAGGAGAGGGCCGGGGGCCTCCATTTCCCACCCCCCCAGGATGCACGGTAAAGAAGTCCCTGGAGGGATCTCACTGCAAAAGCGCGAGATGAGGTTGTTCAATCATAACACAACACTTTAAATAATGCAGGCGTCTGAATATTTAACAGAAATTAATTCAACATCTGACCCACATAAACCAGAAACTTGTAACTGCCAGATCAGGCCTGTAACGAGCCGGTAAAACTTAGCTCGATTGCATTGCTAATCTTGAAAGGCATATCTCTAGCAGCAGGGCAGAAATCCTCTTAAAAATTGATGAAGGTCTGTAGTTTCCACAAAGCCAACATCACGCTGCTCCGGGATTCCTCTCTGTAGTGTCAGTGACCCAGTTAAAAACTTCGTTTATGTATTGCTAAGACACCCTGTCACTTGTCTGTCCCTCACATGAGTACTTGCCCCGCCCCCTAGTGGTCAGATGAAAAGTTGCTTCTTTAAGCTGTACGCAGAAGGCCTGATTACTAGGTTCACCATGGAATGGGGAATTACCACACCTACCAGTACTGCTTCCTTTTCTGAGTGGTTTTCCCAAATGTACAGGGGTAAATTGTCAACATGTTTTATCTGTACTGAGCTGGAGGGCATTAGTACAGGGCTGGTGGGGGCCAGCGAGTGGGTTAGGCATTGTCTGCTCCCCTCATACTACGGCAGGGTTAGGGCAAGGGGCAATGGCGTAACACAGGCCCCCGCAGCCCCTGTGCAGCATGGTGTGTCCCCAAGCTCCAGGGGGCCCGCTTAGCGCAGTACTCTTGCCGGAGAGCTCCTGATTGAGTCTGGAGGGGGCCTCTCCATGTGCCTTGCAGGCAGTGCTTAATTTGAGCCGGAGCTTTCCGGTGCTCAGCACCACCACCTAATCATCAGCACCGGAGCTTATAGCACCAATTAAGGGCACACTCATTTGGAAGGCAGGCAATTTTCCCCATAATCACCGAATGTTGAGCCTCGCCGAGACAAGAACCCGGTTCACAATACACTACACAATGCCACTCAACTAGTCAAGTCAAGTAAATAAATTTATATAGCGCGCTACATACCCAGAGGGTCTCAAGGCGCTTGAAGAAGGATGGGGAATTACTTGTCAAATATCCACGTTTTAAGTTGCTTTCTGAATGCTAGGTGGTTCTGAGTAAGGCGAAGGTGAGTGGGAAGTGAGTTCCAGGTTTTAGCTGCCAGGTAGGAGAAGGATCTACCTCCCATGGTGGTTTTGTTGATGCGAGGTACAGTGGCAAGGGCTTGGTTGGAGGATCGTAGCTGGCGGGGGGGGGGTGTAGAAGGACAGTCGTGTGTTGAGGCAATCAGGTCCGGTTTCGTAGAGTGCTTTGTGTGCGTGGGTAAGGAGGCGGAAGGTAATCCTCTTGTTGACGGGGAGCCAGTGGAGGTTTTTCAGGTGACCAGAGATGTGTTCTTTACGCGGGATGTCTAGTATGAGCCTGGCTGAAGCGTTCTGGATGCGTTGGAGTTTTTTCTGGAGTTTTGCGGTGGTACCGGCGTAGAGGGTGTTTCCGTAGTCCAGTCGGCTCGTTACCAGAGCGTGGGTGACTGTTTTTCTAGTTTCGGTGGGGATCCAGCGAAATGTTTTTTTGAGCATGCGAAGAATGTTGAAGCAAGATGAAGAAACGGCGTTGACTTGTCTGTTCATCGAGAGTGAGGAATCCAGGATGACGCCCAGGTTCCGTGCGTGGTCCGTCGGGAGGGGTGCTTTTCCAAGGGCCTCTGTCCACCAAGAGTCGTCCCAGGCGGAGGGGGAGGTGCCTAGGATGAGGACTTCTGTTTTGTCTGAGTTCAGTTTCAGACGGCTGTGCTTCATCCATTCTGCTACTTCTTTCATTCCTTCATGAAAGTTGGTTTTGGCAGTGTTAGGGTCTCTGGTGAGTGATAGGATCAGTTGAGTGTCGTCGGCGTAGGAGATGATGTTGAGGTTGTGTTGGTGTGCGATGAGCGCGAGGGGGCTCATGTATACGTTGAAGAGGGTGGGGCTGAGTGAAGATCCTTGTGGTACGCCGCAGATGACTTCAGTGGCCTCTGACTTGAATGGTGGAAGGCGGACTCTCTGGGTTCTTCCGGTGAGGAACGAGGTGATCCATTCTAGTGCTTTTCCTTGGATTCCGACGTTTCTGAGGCGTTGTAAAAGGGTGTTATGACAGACCGTGTCGAAGGCAGCGGAGAGGTCGAGGAGGATAAGGGCGACTGTGTCTCCATTGTCCAGTAGAGTTCGAATGTCGTCTGTTGCTGCGATGAGGGCGGTTTCAGTGCTGTGCTTGGCTCGGAAGCCGGATTGTGAGGAGTCGAGGGATTTGTTGGTTTCGAGGAATGCGGCGAGCTGGTTGTTGACCGCTTTCTCAATGACTTTGGCCGGGAAAGGAAGGAGTGAGATAGGGCGGTAGTTTTTGAGTTCGGTGGGGTCAACTGTGGGTTTTTTCAGGAGGGCGCTGAGTTCGGCATGTTTCCAGCTTTCCGGGAAGGTTGCGGAGTTGAGGGAGCAGTTGATGACGTCTCGGAGGTGCGGTGCTATGATGGAGTCTGCTTTGTTAAAGATGTGGTGAGGGCATGGGTCTGTGGGGGATCCTGAGTGGATGGAGTTCATCAGACGGATGGTGTCCTCAGTGGAGATTGGCTTCCAGTCATTGAGGATGTTCAGGGGGGGTGGGGGTCCTGCAGGGGGTTGTGTGGGTTGGTCTTTGGGTTGGTTGTTGAAGCTGTTGTGGATGTCTGCAATTTTGTTGTGGAAGAATGAGGCTAGGGAGTCGCAGAGGTCTTGAGAGGGGGTGATGTCGTTGGAGTTGGCTGAGGGGTTGGTAAATTCCTTGACGATGTTGAATAATTCTTTGCTGTTTTGGGCGTTGTTATGTAGTCGGTCCTTGAAAGCGGCTTTCTTGGCATTCCGGATCAGTTGGTGGTGTGTGCGGGTGGCGTTTTTGAGGGCATCCTTGGTGCTGGTGGTTGGGTCTTTTTTCCAGGCCTTCACAATGCCACTCCACTTCACACAATGCCAATCCACACCACATAACACCACACAATACCACTCCACTATGCACAATTCCACTCCACACTGCACAATGCCACTCCACTTCACGCCACACAATGCAATGCCACTTGACTCCACACTATATAATCCTATTCAACTCCATGCCACACAATGCAATGCCACTCCTGTCCACAAAATTTCAAGCCACTCCACGCCACACAATGCCACTCCACTCCACACCATACAATGACACACAATGCTACTCCACTTCATTAAGCTAAATGCCACTCCATTCAATGCCACTCTGCACCCACAATGCCACTCCACTCCAATCCACGCCACACAATGCCACTCCAATCCACACAATGCCCCACGACACAATGCCACTCCACTCCAATCCACACCACACAATGCCACTCCACTCCATATGATGCCCCACCACACATTGCCACTCCGCACCACAGGATGCCACTTCATTACACTCCACTTCATGCCATACAATGCCAACCCACACAATGACACTCCTTTTCCTGCTTTGTTTATGTGCTTTACAATGCAGAACCCATTCAAAGTAGGAAAAACAAACAAAGAGAAATGAAAACATTTCTCCTCGTTATACCTTCCTTGAGAAAGTGTACAATTTTGGCAAAATTTCCTGTCTACAAATGTTTGTAGATTGGTATTTTTGTCATAACGCATGGGAAGTTGCATGGGAACGCCCATGTGCCACCCATAGAACGCCCCTAGATGCAAAGCAGCACAAAGCAGTGCATAGCACAACTTTGCATTTCTATGAAAAACTATCCAATATATATCTTGAGCTGCATTGGATAGTGAGCCTCAATGTAGCACTTTGCTCCGGGTTTGCATTAAAAAAGTAAAGCGTTAGTAAATCTGGGTCAGCAAATAATGGAGAAATTCAAATGCAGACATGAAAATCATTCTTTATTTTTGGCAACAGCACATCAAAGGACTTGAAATAGGAGGCAACACACGGAAGACGAGGACAAATCAAAAGACCTAGATCGGTTAAATGTACATTTGTGGTAGATTGATAAAGATGAAGTAAATCAATAAGGTAAGAAGGTGCAAGACCCTTAATCCATTCAAAAACAATGCAACGTGTATCAGTATCTTGATATCTATCAGGTTTTCTCAAATTATCCCTATTTCTGAGGTTATATATCTTTTCCGAGTGCTCCTTTTGAGGAGACCTACTTCCCACTTCTTTTTAGGAGTAGTGAGTATGTTTTTGATTTTAAAAAAATCTGGATTTTCTGTCAGTTCAGGTTTTACTGGTTTCCCTTCCAAACTATCTCTACCTAGTTCTTCATAGGATTTTTCTATTATTCTGGCCAGGTCATATGGTTGCTCAGTTACATCAAGTTCTTTTAGTTTTTGGCGGATTGCCACTGATGCTGCTTCACCTTTAATATTAGCTAATATTATAGCTGAGACCTGTTTGAGGTCCTTCAGTAACTTCATACCGAGATTTAAAGCAGGCTCTGCCCCATATTCATTTTGAATCTGTTTCAGGACGTCTGGTATTACCGCCATGGACGGTACACCATGGGTTTTTGTGTAGATTGCAGCAAAGACTGCACCCCAAGTGTCACAGTCCTCCAGGTGTGGTGAGATCCCCATTGGTAAACAGATTGTTAGAATCCTGTATTTCTCATGAGGTGTACTATCGGGAAATACTGCCTCGATCTGAGTAATTTTTTGAGCTAACCAGAATGGAATTTGTTCCCTTTTTGTGGGTAATTTACCAATGACTGATTGTATAGTCTGTGGTGTAATTTTTTTGTGTTCCCCTGATGAGGGGTGTGCTGTGGAATCCTTATAGCAGGTTGGACTGTTAGAGTCCGCATGACATATTGTACCAATTGTCTATGTATTTTAATTAATTGTTTTAGCTGAGCTAACAGTTCTGGACCTGTCATTTGTTCCAAGGCAGGATGTGGTGTATAGCTGGCTAGTACCGGCCATGTTGCTCCTGGTCTACCTAGTGGACCGAGCCTGGTAATGTGATTTTGATGTTGTAGGGCGCCTTTAATCCAGAGCTGGTGCTCTTGGTATGTTAAATGGAATTTCAACATCCTCGAAAGGAGTGTATTCCGCTGGATGTTCCTCTATTTTGTAGAAGTGGAACACATGTGTTTTTGGATTTGCTTCAGGGAAAATAATCCATGAATAGAATACCTCTGTCTACCGATATTCATGTGCCTCTATGACAAATATTACCTTACCACCTCTCGGTGATAGGCCATTTTCTACAGGCTTTATAGCAATAGTTTTCCTTAAGTTTTCCGGGATGATTATAGCATCATCGTCATCTTCATTAAACCCTGTAACGTTTAAACCAGGTTGGTTTGCATTCGCTGCAGCTCCACCAGTTGCGTTGTTGTCGCCTTTAACCGACATTGTTTAATGAAAGTTGCAGAGTTTTAAGGAAACAAAGATAAGGTGCACAATATACTGTATCCTTCAACGTTGAACAAAGCCAAAAACTAATTCATAGGATTTTTCGTCCTACTCAGTTATGGCGGATTTTTTATCCTTTAACCCACTCCAGACGTCTATTGGAGTATTTTACGGGAAAAAGGAGTCTCTGTGAAAAGCACGACTGAGTTACCCTAGTATCTAGCGTTAAATTAGTGCCTTACCAAACATTGGGCGTCATGTAGTGTAGTTCCTATATTCCCAATAGGCTCTGCGCATTGGAATAATATATCCTATAGATGTGACGTAGGACTAAGTCTCTATCAAGGTCTCTATCAAGGTCTCTATCAAATATATTAGACTGGAGCTGGATTTCTCGGCAAGAGAAAAGACAGCGTCTCTCTCAGTGTGTCTGCTGGAGAGTCGGCTTTCTTCGGCACTTGCTGCAGCAGGATGCGTCGGGCAAGTATCAATCAATTAATCAATCAATCAATGCATTTATTGGGCGTGCTACTCACCCGTGAGGGTCTCAAGGCGCTGAAGGGAGGGGGTGCTGTTCCTGTTTGAAAAGCCAGGTCTTGAGGTGCTTCCTGAAGGTGAGGTGGTCCTGGGTCAGTCGTAGGTGTGAGGGAAGGGAGTTCCATGTCTTGGTGGCCAGGTAGAAGAACGATCTTCCTCCGGTTGTGGTTCTGCGGATCCGTGGGAGGATGGTGAGGGCGAGGCTGTCGGAGCGGAGCTGGCGGGTGGGAGTGTAGAACGAGAGGCGGTTGTTGAGGTATTCGGGGCCCATGTTGTGGAGCACTTTGTGTGGGTGTGTGAGTAGCCTGAACATGATCCTCTTGCTGACAGGGAGCCAGTGCAGGTTTCTCAGGTGGGGTGTTATGTGGCTGCGGCGAGGGATGTTGAGGATGAGTCGTGCGGAGGCGTTCTGTAGATAGGATGTAGATAGTTGAACTACTCCAAACCACTGTGTGTTTGCTAGGGCAAGTGTGGGTATATTTATACATTGAAGGTGCCGAGTTTGACTTACAGTTGGACATAATAACGCCATCAAAGAGTCTCAGTTCTTTGAAAATTCCATGAGTTCTTGGACACATCAATATTCAAGGGGAAGTCCCTAACTGCTGAAGCTGAGTTTTCCAAGAAATCGTTGTGGATTTTCGGAACTAGTGGAAGTAGCCATGCCGTATTTGGACTACATGAGCTATGTCTAAATATGGTTATGATTTCTATGCCTATATAAGGATAAGGTGATTTATACCTATATAAGGGCATGAATCGGGAAAATTACACTAGGGTCCTAAAATGCTATACAACCGTTATTGAACATGAAAATGAAGTGAAATTAAATAGGCAACCAAATCAAACAATATAGATAGGATGTGACGAGATCACAGTTCCAAAGACAATCTAACAGACAAGCACAGGAGTGAGGAATAAATTGAGGTGGGAGAAAGGCACTCTGAGTAAGCGTAAATAGAATGATATCATGACCGAAGCAATAAAGTTGCGAGAGACTGAATACGAAGTTCAGCTGCTGAGAAGCGAAGAAAGATTCGGATTTTCTTGATTTTAGCTGATTTGATTTTGGCTTGAAGGAACATGTTTGAAACCAGAGAATTTGTTTTTACAAAAAGTAGAGCACAAAACAACAATTGTACCCAAATTATAGGCCGACTCAACAACAGAAGCGAGACAATGGAGAGAAAATGGAATCAGAAGCAGGAAAAATATGTCCATGTTAGGAAAATTCAAGAGGAGATAAAGAGATGCCATCCTGGCAGAAGGACAGGCAGAATAATGAACATGAGTAGAGGCAGATAAAGTAAGAAATTAAAAGTAAACTTCAGAATCATCTGCAAAGAAATGTGCGTGAAAACCAAAGGAAGAAATGATAAAAGGCAAAGGAATAATATAAGGATCGACGTTGAAGGGACCAACTCCCACATGCATCATTCTGGAATTTGCGATTCCTAAATTGCGAAAATTAAGGAATCGCAATTTAGGAATCGCAAATTCCTATGCATTAAAAATTCGCAAAAGTTTTTGCGATTTCTTAATTTTCCTTATTTGCGATTCCTTAATTGCGAATCGCAAAAAAGGAATCGCTTTACATTGATTCCTATGGGCCTAGAGGCCCATAGGAATCAATGGGAAGGCATTCTCATTTTGCGAATTCGCAATTAAGGAATCGCAAAATGAGAATGCAATTTCAAGGGTGCAGGGGGGTCCAAAGGACCCCCCCCCTGCACCCCCGGAATGTCACGTAAGTACATTTTACTCACACACATGTCCCAAGGGCATGTGTGTGTGTAAAATGTAAGTTTCAAAAATGCATTTTTTTGCATTTTTGAAACTGTTTGCAAATTACCATGAAGGTTTACTTCATGGTAATTTTCCCCTTCCTAATTGCGAGTTCGCAAATTAAAAAAAATCATGCATAGCATTTAAGAAATCGCCAAATTTGCGATTTCTTAAATGCTATCGCAATTCGAGAAATCGCAAAAAATTGCGATTTCTTAAATTGCAAAAAATGAAAAAAAATGATGCATCCCAAAAAAGGTTTTTGCATTCGCAAACGGCCGATTTTTGCGATTCGCGCCGTTTGCGAATGCAAAAACTCTTGATGCATGTGGGCACAAAACCCTTAATGAACTCCTTACTGTAAAGAAGGGGACAGGATAAATCTCCTTTCGAAGAGAAGGTTCCAGAAACAAATTATAATCTTCGCTGAGATCATCACAATCAGAGACACAAAGACAGAGGGACATTTTACCTTGGTCTTTAGAAGTCCATACCCAGCAACCCACCCATCTGTTTCTCCACCAAAGACCTGCACATAACCTTTGCTCTGCAGAGCAGTGTCCCCTCAGCACTCCGCTCTCTTGGGTCACTGAGTCAGAGTGCTGGCGCCGCGGCCAGGGCGACTGACGCTGGAATCTGGGGATCTGGGGATCACGGTTCGTTTGCTGGCACCGGCAGCAGAATAGCCCAGCACCATGTGACTCTCGGAAATAGCTTGCTTAATCTTCCCGACAGCCCCCCAGTACCTGGAAACCCTTACGGGTGATTGCTCGTGCTTTACAAATGTGGATTATTATCCCTTCTGAGCCCATGTCATCAGCACTCGATACACCGCGCTGTCCCCAAGACACTCCAGTAGGATACTTTTTACATCCTGCAAGTCCTAAGAAAAGTAGTTATCTTGGCTCTGGAAAACTGTGACCACCAAAACAAAAAAAATGGCCGTTTTTCCTTGGGCTTTGTAGGTTGCACATCATATTGGTGTATTTGGCTTGATAGCCAGACCACAACATCAGAACATTCAAAATAAGTCCCCACTCATCCCCACAGTGAACCTAATGAAATTCAAAACTGTTGTAAATCCATCCCTGCCTTGAGGGATTGATGCTCCTTGCTGTCTAATGTATGTCATAACTGCAGTAATTTATAGGGAGAATGGTGTCCCACTGCTCTTTCATGTAGTGTAACTTTTGTAAACCTTCACTGATTCCAGTGCTTGGTACCTGCTGCACCCTAGTTTACTATATAACTGCTGTAATGTCCTACTATAGTGACTGGTGATGTTTCACTGATATTGTGTCACTGCACTCCTGTCTCTTGCATACCCTAAGGCAGCTCACCAGTCAAGCCGAAGCATGTTTCTACCCGCTACCGCCCTACTCCTTCTCCTCTGAATATTTGTGGCCAGTTTCAGGCCTCCTGGCCTCCTCGTTCTCCCTCATCCTCCATCCCCTTTGACATCTCCTGGTATAGTGGAATGACTGGCCAGGAACATTGCATTGTCACAATCATGAGCACCAGAAACAATAACACCAGTTCCCTCTCTGCAGTCCACCATACCTGGGGCACATTTTCTCCATCAAGTCTAGAGCATGAATGGAGTTAGCTTGTATGTATCTATTTAAGAAAGTGGCTGCCAGTGTTGTTTCATATGTCTACTTGGATGAGTGAATGGGAGAACCCTTTGGATCAAAGAAGGAGAATGTGTGGAATAAGATCCGACAGCTAAACAGAGAAAATTGAGTTTGCAAAAAAAGCCGAAAACTTTAAATGACTAGCTGTTGTTTTCTAGTGTGTGTAATAGGGTCAATAGAGGCAATGAGTAGAGTGAGTAGAGTGAGTAGAGCAATCACAAAGGTTCCATGTTCCCATAAATAGAGTCAGGACTTGAAAGATGGTGTCTCACAGCTTTTCTTTTGTTTGTGGTACTCCTGCTCTTTTTGCTTCCTTCACCTTTGTTATTTTGGGTGCCCGCCTCAGTTCTCATTTCCATCTGCTTTCTATCCATTGCAGAGACTTAAGATACTTATCTGTTTTCTCACCTATGAAGATTCTGAATTTCAACACCACCTGACAGTGGTTTGACGACACCTACAGGGTCCTGGGGAATTTCCTAATGCCTGCAGGGCTTAGCACTGTTCACTATTCTGAAAGATCCAGCCATCGATTAACACATTTGTAGGGCCTATATTTCGGTTAATTCATTTATTTATGGTGTTATTCTGCTCATAATCTTAGAAAACATTTCAGATCCAGATGTCATCCAGAAACTATCCATTATGTGTATGAGTGCTGAGATGCTCCTCCTCTGTCAGAAGACTGCAGGCCTTCTCTTTCTTCCATTGCCATGACCGCGTTTTCCCCTCTGTAGAACTCCTTCTTACAGGTGTAAAATATAATGTAATTCTAGGGATATGTGTTTGGATGGTAATGTTCCTTATATGGTATACAGACATGTTCTCCTGCCATGAGTGTCCAACTGCGTGTGAATCTGGAATACTGACTCTTAAGCTGGCTCTGGCGTCACGCTTATCTAGCGTGTGCGCTGAGGCCTGGTCCTTTCCATTAGAATGTGAGGTCTAGGACCTGGTGTGTTATCTAGAGGGGTACATTGGACTGCTGTCCCTTTTCCAATGGTTAAATGTTTTTTGAAAATACAAGCACGCTTAAAGCGGCGTGATGCTGTGCAATTGGTTCTGGGGCTGCAAAGTCCCTTCTCACATACCTTTTCTGGGTGTAGCATATAAGATGGTTATGGCAGTAGATCATGTTTTCTGAGTTCTTACAATGAGCAACCCTTTTCACCTTTGTGAATGTGAGTGTGATCTATTCTACACACTCCACTTGTGTGAATTTCCACTGTTAATCGTAACCCAGACAATTGTGCTAATATTCTGTGTGTATCAAGTATATCTGTGTATAGTATGCACATATTACATGTGTGGTAGTAAGGCTGTCTGAGTGTTTGAATCTGAGTACTGAAGGAAGTCATATCCATTTTAGATAGCCCTGATTAAGCATTACAAAAGATGGAGGGTGGGGACAGCTTCCCCAGGGAGGAGATGTGTATTGACTGCATTCCTGTGGCTGTGTCCATCCTCCACACACTGAGGTGAGAAGGATGGACCCAGAGCTGCCTTTAACAATTCCATGAAGAATTTGTTAGCAAGGGTCTGCTGATCAGTTCTTCTTGAGCTCTGCCATTTGGTCAAGGGAAGAGGTCAGTGGTAAGTCAGTAAAGGAAGTTTCTAGGCCAAGCTTTCTCATCTCTTGTCTGTCATAGTTACTGCTTTAGAAAAAGCCTGATGATAGCCAAGTGCAGAGAGCCCTCACTCCACCTAACCATATGGTCGGTGCTACGGCTTGCAGTGAATCCCAGTGCAATCTGCAGTGAGAAGCATCACTTTACAAAAAGGCTGTTTCTTGAGAGCCGCCTGAAAAGGAGAGCTGGAAGGATGACCACCTCAACCCGTTTCTTAAGTTTAAGACAGTGGATCCATATGCCCTGCCTGGAAAATGTTAATGCAAGTGGGACCCAAACTACCCCACCTTTTTCCAGCCCCAAGTTCATCTTGGCCACGGAAAAGAATGTTCTGTAGAATCTGTGTGACAAGTGCTAGTGTCTGCTGGACAGCCAGTCTCCTACAAGCATGGGCACATCACATGAAGTCTGCATTTTCTGCTTGAGAACCTAGGGGTCTGTCTGGTATCTTAAAGCCAGCCAGCCATCCTGCCGGATGAAAGTGGGTAGGCGTGTGCCTTACCCTGCAGGAGGAGAGAGTGCCAGGGATGAGGCATACTGCATGTACCCAGAAAAGTGAGCACCCAGAGAAAGCAAGCAGTATCAGTGAGTGAAGCTAGGAGCAAACTGTGTCATGAGTGTGCCCCCCAGTCTCTCTGTGCAGCTCCCACCTGAGAACCGTCCCATTCGCTGCACTAAATCAAGTGTGGCCATCAGCCGCTGTGGGCATTAATATACTGCAGCAGGTGCTGATGCCAGAAGATCAAGAATGCATTTCACTGCTGTGAGCACTATTGGCCTGTTAGACCATATCTGCACCTTGCTGCTGTGAGCATGATCAGTCTGGGAGGCAGCAAATGCACCTCACTGCTCTGAATCTGAATGGCCATGGAGGTCATACCAGCATTCCACCACTATGAGCCGGATCAGACTTGGAGACCACAAATGCATGTTGCAACTTTGAGCCTGATCAGCCCTGGAGGCAGCAACTGATGTAGGACCCATACTTTGATGCTGGACGTTGGCACCAAAGAGAGGCTACCTTGAAGACAGAAGGCATAAGCTGCCATGTCTCTCTATCTGACCTGCAAGATATTCACAGGGACGAGAGTTAAAGAACTGAAATGTACTCCAATTGAGCCACGCGCAGAGACTCCTTACATTCTGCCAAAACTAAAACAAGGTTAAGAACAAGTGACTGTACATGTGTCTAATTCATGCCTCTGCCACCAGATACAGGGACCATTGTTTATAGAAAAAATAACCTGGTTTAGAGATGATAATGGAGTGTGAAGGTGTATCATCTTCTATAGAATCAATTAGGAGACAAACCTGTATTCGCTTACCATATATTTAACCATTTAGTATTTCGTACTGTTGTGTGATTAAAATACTTGATTTTTTTTAAAGATAAGCACTGGGCTCGACATTAAGCTATTGTGTCTGTTTGTTGATTGTTGAGTTTGGACCTCTTTCCCCTGCATACTAACTCACCGGTAAGGCGGTAAGTGCTTGTTCTCTCTACCCTGAGTAGGATGGACCCAAGGATACGAATGGCAAACGTCCTCAACCACATAGGCTGGGGCCCATTTGCTGCTGTCTGTTACATGTCACTTGAATGGGGTCAGGGTACATCCATTCAGGGAGATTGTGGGATTAACCTTCAAGTCCATTGTACCTCTTTCTCTCACAGGATGGAACATTCCTAAAACCTACCCCATATTCTGCCTGGATCTGCATATTTTGGGATAAGGCCTCCTGTCTGTGCCCATTCCATACAACTTCCTAAAGTAGAGTTAGGGTGGGCAGCCAAGTTTTTCCAGAATTCCGCAAGCTGTTCTAGATTTGAAAGCTGCTAATCACTTGAATAGCCGGCATTGCCACGAGGGGAAGGTATGTGCTGGGCTTGCAGCCAAACCTGTATGCAATGTTTCCTATCCACAGCATATAAGGTTTTGCACACCACTGGAGGAAGAGAATTGGGAGATCAAGAAGAAGGTCTTCAGCAGGATGCTGCTCTCCACGTGGTCTGGGTGAAAATCTGGGAAAGACTATGAAGCATTTCTGACAACCTTTTTAAGTGAAGGATGACTACCTGCCTGTGTTAGAAGCTTGTCAACTGCCAGGAGGAGTGCATTATCTACAGCAGAAGCTGAGCCCAGCTGACTGGAAGGACATATGGAAGACAACCACACAGACCAAGACTGTGCAGAGGCCATGTGGATGGCCTAGCATGATTCACTATCATGACTAGCATGTTAAAATCTTGGCCTTGGAAACCCCTCCTCACTGCCAGTCAGAAGATTAAGCCAGCTCCATCCCGACCTTTCCGAAGCTCCTAAGGGCCATTATGGATTTGCAAAGTCACACGCTAAGGGCTAGCGAATTCCGATTTGACTGACTCACCTATGACACAGACTGGATGAGGCAGCCCTGGTTATGGAAGCCTTGGAATTAGCATTCTGGGCAGTGATGGATAGGGTTAGGAAATGATCCAGGAGATGTCGCAGTTTGGTACCGATGTCCTGTCTAGTTTCCCGCCGGGTATTGAACCCTCTGGTGCTTGCTGTGGATGATCAGTGACTCATAGATCCCCCTTACCGCCAGAAGACTCTGGTTGCAAGATATAGCAACCCATAGCCCACTGACCATTTAAGGGGCATTCTTGGTGCATTGGGGCACTGATCAGTCACTGTCCCCAACCCTGAGGCCAGTGGCTACTGGACTCTAGACTCCATTTGACTGTGCCCCAAGCTCCTAGCACTGATGACTGAACACTGAGCCCCAGCAGAGGACATCACCAGGAAAACCAAAGACATAGTTTTACTGATAGCATATTTTTGACTTGGCACTGGCTGCATTCCAGCGTGCACACCAACACCTCCATCAAAACTAAACCCCAGCGGTCCAAATCCCTAACATTTCCTTAGCATTTAAAGTGTATCATTTGCTTCCCTGGAAGTAGGTACTCTATTTTGATACTTAGACACTTCAGAATCCCTGAAACTGACCTCATCAATTAGCAAGTTTTCAATTAGCATGTTTTCAGTATATGCCAACTGTGCTTGCTGTTTAACAGATTTTTTCCATTTTCATAAACAGATTGTCATATATATGCATTTTTACAAAACTTCTGTTTAGGCTAACTAGGCTCGTTGAGACATATGACTCATGGGATCTGACTCAGCAATTAATGTGATACTGTAATTTTCAGTTTGATCACAGAGTACAAAAAAGGCAAATCTCAGGAAGAAAGAAAATACCACATCAAAGTGACACATTTGGACGTGACGATTAAAGTCCTTGTCAATTAAAACAGTAGATTGAAGCCCTCATTGCAAGTTGGGTGTGAAGTCAAATTTGGATGTTATCATATATATATCTATATATAATAATAGATTCACATGTTTACTAATAACCCCCCTTGTCAGTGAGGATTCCTTCAAGCTAGATTTAATGGAGAAAATCTGGCAGATGGCGACTCCGCGGGCGTTGAATTCTTTGTCCCTCCACCAAATCAGCCAGAGTTCGAGTCACATAATGAAGTGGATATTCATCAATATATGTCTTTTTCGATGTCAATTGAGTGTTTATGTACAGCGCTATGTAAACATTGACTACAAAGGATCCCAGCCTGATGGGGAATAATTTCAAGCATATGAATCTATGAAAGATACCAACACGGGAGAACTGCATTACAGATAAGCAACTTTTTTCTTCATTGGTTGGTGATTTTGTGTGTGTGGCTGTGTGGACGGGTAAGTGTGCTAAAGAGTCAACTTTAATGGCTGAATGAGTGGATAGATAAATAAGTAAGTGACTGAGCATGTGGATATGTATAGGCTGGGAGAATTCATAGATGAGTTGTTAAATATGTGAGCACATTGAACAATGGCTCGATAAATTGGTGAACACATTAATTGATTGATGATGGATGCAAGTGATAAAGGCCATCTTACAGGTCAAGTCCTCAGAAAGCATTATTAACAGTTTTATAAAAATGGAAGGTATTACCAGCATTATGTCAGTGCTATCATTTAACTAAGGATAAGCACTTTTGCACCACCTATATCAATATTCAGTGAAAAAACAAAGTTTAAAGTGTCTTAATAGTTTTTTTTTTTTTTAAAAAACCTTTATTGAAAAAGACATGAAAATACAAAAGCAATTATATGGCATCTGTGGGTCCGTCAGCATGTACACAATACAATACCGGATAAAAAAATACACAACCCTTCAGCCGACAACCCATAGGGCCCGGCGGCAACCATAAACCCATGTCCAGCTATATGTAGCTATAAAGGAAAAGAGAAGGTTTCCATTTTATCTTTTTTAAAAACCAACCCCCCCCCCCCCAACCAACAAACATAAGAAAACTACTGCAAGGGCTCAAAAATAAAGGAACAAATCATGGTGAATCCTTCTGGAGAGGGGCACCGTGTCGGCACAATTGCATTATCAACAAACTGGATATCCGGAATGGAACGAAAGAGGGAACAGGCAGTAGGCAATCATACGCACATAGAACCCGGAGAAGAGGAAAATTCATGCTAAGGGGACTGGAGACGCTTTGGTTGGTGGCTCAAAAAGGGGGGTGCAGATCTCTCCACCATTCTGATTCCACTGACCCCATATTCTACCCCACTTCTTGGGCCTGCCCCTGGCGACATATACAGTTTTTTCTCGGAACATGCACCAATCCATATTCTTAGACCAGGCAGACAGTCTCGGAGGCGTTGCCGACCCCCACAATTGCGCAATATCACGTTTCGCAATCATATTGCCCAAGGTGGCCCATTGCGTTTGGGCAACATTATAATCATTGGGCTCCCATACATTAAGCAAACATCTCCGAGCCTCAGGCAGAAGAGAAACACCCGTCACTTCAGACATGACACCATGCACACGGGTCCAGAAGGAGGCAACCGCCGGACATTCCCATATAATATGGAGGAATGTACCCACCATACCGCAGCCATGCTTACACAAGGCATCCGAAACAAACCCCATCCGCAACAATCGAGGACCCGGCATATACACTCGGTGTAGGATTTTTGATTGCACCAGTCTCAGACGAGCCTGGATCGCCACCTCCTTTGGAGAGGATATCGCCGCCTGCCAGTCCTCATCGTCAAGCTCCACTCCATCGCCGGTCCAAGCCGTGCGGAGCTGCACAAGAAGGTCCACCCGATGGTTAATTAACTTCTTATATATCAACGAGATCGTACTATCCGGTATATGCCCGTCTAACACCCTATCCTCAAGGGGCGAGGAGTCCGGGACGGGTGTCCCAGGCAACATCACAGATGAAAGGGCATGCCGAACTTGCAGGTAACGAAAGTGTTCGGGGGGGCCGAGTTGAAATTCCTGCTGCAGCTACTCAAAAGACTTGACCTCGTCCTTCCTCAATAGGTCACCAACCACACTGATTCCAATAAGGTCCCACTTATCGAACCCCTTAGTTCGCCATAATTTGCCCAACTTTTCCGAAGCATAGAGTGGAGTCGCCCGAGTGATGGTGTCCGACCAACCAGTGGCAGCGGTGGCGTTGTGCCAAACCCTCACTGCAACATTCGTAGGTCCGGTGAGGGCCACATCAGGCCGCTTCGAGTAAAGCGCCCTATTGTAGTCTCCCCCCGGAAGCAGCCAGTTATCAATGGCAAAGGCCGGATTAGATGCAGGACCGTACATAGCGTGGTTGACCGGGCTCAGTTGTGAGGCCCAGTAATACCGACGGATATCTGGTAGCGCAATCCCGCCATCGTACCATGGAAGCGTAAGCTTAGCCAGGGCAATCCGGGGACGGCCAGCCCAGACCAGTTTCCTTTGCAAGCTCTCCACCTCACGGAAATAGCTGGATGGCACCAGGTCTAACGCGTTCTGGAGAGCATACAGAAACCTGGGAAGGGACATCATTTTGAATAAGGCTGCTCTACCCACCAGGGACAGAGGCAGCCTATTCCAAGTCTTCACATCTGCTCGGAGCCGAGCGAGCGGGGGAAGCAAATTAAGCCGGTACCTCGTCGCCGGGTCTCGTGAGATATGGATGCCAAGGTACTTGAATCCCGTGGACGAGATCTGTATCGGACAAGTACGTGGCAAGGACGGGACATCCTCCGTAAGCGAGTATACACAGGACTTAGTCCAATTAATGACTAGTCCCGAGTTTCTGCCAAAGGAGCTAAGGACATCAAATAGTACCCCAAAGGATTTCCGCGGGGAAGTTAAATAAAGAAGAATATCGTCCGCATAAAGCGAGATGCGATCCTTAAAACTGGGGGCCCACCTGATGCCTTTGAGAGAAGGCTCCCATCTCAACCAAGCTGCCAAAGGCTCCAGCACCAGAGCAAAAAGCAACGGGGAAAGGGGACATCCCTGTCGTGTACCCCGACCCAGAGCAAAGGGAGCCAACACTCGACCATTAACAACCACCTGGGCAAGGGGCTCCTCGTACAGCAAACTGACCCAACCAATGAACACTGGCCCAAAGCCAAACTTAGCCAAAGCCGCCCATAAGTACGGCCAATCCACAGTATCAAATGCCATAGTGGCATCTAACGAGGCCAAAATGGCCGGCTCACGCAACGTGTCCGCTCTCGCCAGCACGCCATGAAGGCGACGTAAATTGAGCGCGGTGTTACGAGCAGGAATAAAACCGGATTGGTCCAGATGCACCAAATCACTTATAACAGTTATCAATCTGTTGGCCAACACCTTCGCCAAAACCCTGGGTTCGACATTTAGGAGAGAAATAGGCCTATACGAGGTACAGAACTCACGTGGCTTGCCCTCCTTAGGAAGCACCACTATGGAGGCGAGTCGTTGGTCTCGGGGAAGTCGGCCCTTCCCTCTCGATTCCCAAAACATCGCACGAAGATGCAACGCCATTTTGTCTGGGCACAATTTGTACAGCTCGATAGGCAGACCGTTTGGTCCCGTAGCTTTGCCCAAGCGAATGGAGCGAATAGCGAGCGCTACCTCATCTGTGGAAAAATCCACCTCCATCCGCTCCCTATCAGATTCAGACAAACAGGGCAAGGCGATATCTCGAAGCAAAAGATGGGAATCCTCCTCAGGCCGATCCGAGACCGGAGCATACACATTACGAAAGTGTGAAGCAAACTCCTCCACTATCTCCAGCGGCTCCGTCACACGTACCCCATCCTCACACTCGATCACAGGCACCACACGACTCAGTCTCTCCCGCTTGTCCAACCACGCTATCAACTTCCCAGCTTTATCACCCACATCATACAAACGGCCCATTTGCTCTCGACTCATGGCTTTCGCAGCATTCGTGACCTGGGCCTTATAAGCAGACTGTTTTAGCTGCAAAATATGTAACTTCTCCTGCGTGACACCAGTCTCAAGTTCTCTCTCTAGAGTGGCCACCTCAGCCTCCAGCCGTTCAACCTCCTCATTGTGCCGCCTCTTCGCACCAGCAATAAGCGAGAGTGCCTGGCCCCGTATCACAGGTTTAAAAGCTTCCCAGATGGACACTGAAGACGAAACTGAGCCCACATTCTCGGCAAAATAAAAGTCCACAGCTTTAACCAATCCCGCTCTAGTCTCTGGAGTCCGGAGATGCCAGGGGTTGATTGGGGCGATTCGGCCTCCAGCATTCAAGTGAAGGTCAATAAGAACCCACAGCGGGGAGTGATCCGAGATGCCTCTTGGCAAATGTCGGATCTCTTGCACCGTTGTGGCCTAGGCAGCAGGCACAAGTAGATAATCAAGCCTAGCCAGACTCCCATGCGCCCCAGAGTGAAAGGTATATTGGGCCTGACCTGGATGCAGCATCCTCCAACAGTCTACCATACCAAAGGTATCCAGCAACCCACTAAGACCCGATTGAGATGGTGTGAGCGTCCTGGGAGGGTGTCGATCCAGCAAACCATCCACGACAGAGTTAAAGTCACCTCCCATCACTAGAAGCCCTTCGGGGAGCCCAAGCAACAATTTACCCAAGTCAACAAACGTGGTATTCTGCAGGCCAGGGGGAACATAAACCGAAAGGACAATAACAGTTCTTCCCTCCCACCTCCCAACAATTGCAGCGTATCGACCCCTGTCATCCAAAATCGTGTCATCTATCTCGTTGGGAAGGGAATTACGGAGCATAATACCAGCACCTCTGGAGCCCGATGTAAACCCCGAATGCGCCACCAACCTGTAGCCCCTCCGATTCATGGCATGAAACGTATTTCCAACCAGATGTGTTTCCTGCAGGAGTATTATATCGGGAGAGTGACGTTTTACATATTGAAGTACAATGCCCCGCTTTATCTTGTCCCCCAAGCCATTAACATTCCAGCTCAAGACCCGTAGCCCTCTACCCCCCATCCTGGAAGCAAGAAATCAGGTACACCCAACCCCACGAAGGAAGCACAGAAATAGCAACAATACGGAGCCTCAAATGCAGTATAAACAGATTAAAGAAAACCCAACCCTCCTCCCCCCAAACCCCACAACAACAACCCCCCACCCTGCACCCCTGCGAGGAACCAAAAAACCACCCCATTCAGCAGTGTGCCTGTCGCCCTACCCCAAGAACTAGAACTACATATGAAAAGGAAAAAACACCCCCGGAGGAGGAGAAGTCCCGAACCCCCCCCCCGCCGCCCCAGAGTCCAAGTATAAAAGTCATCGACCCCAAAAAGAAAGAAAAAAAACCCATCGAATCACAGTACAATGGAGCATATGCCGGTGCCTCTACTCCTCCTGGTCCCGTTGGCCTCCCTCAGCACCTGCAGTGTTATCATCATTGTCTCGAGGCGTGGATAAAGTGTCCAACCAGTCACTAGCCACCTCAGGCAGATTGAAAAAGAGCACCCGCTCATTGTGTTCAATACGCAGACGAGCGGGAAAAAGCATTGCATACTTCATGCCCAAATCCCGTAGTCTACGTTTAACCCCGGAGAACGCCAGTCTCTGCTTCTGCACCAGGGGAGTAAAGTCAGGGTAAAAGTTGACGGATGGTCCTCGATGCCTGCAAGATGGCGTCTCTGTCTCTATAGTTGAAGAGCCGCGTGATGATGGGCCGCGGTACCGTCCCCTGGGTTCGTCTGCCGCCCGGAATCCTATGGGCGCGTTCCACAGCAAAAAGCTTGCTCAGGCCTTTAGGGGCTAGATGGTTGACGATCAAATCTTCAACAAGAAGGTCTGTCGATTGATCCGCCGATGCCTCAGGAACTCCGATAATGCGAATGTTGTTATGCCTAGCACGACCTTCAAAATCCTCGAGGCGGCGGGCAAACCGTTCGCTAGTGGATCGAAGGGTGCAGACTTCGGTCTGGAGCTCGGAGACCTCCGAAGTTAGACTGGCAGCCTTAATGTCCAACGACTTCACCCTCTCGTTGGTTTTCCCCAGATCCGCCCTGATCAGGCCCACATCCACCGCCACTGTGTCGATCTTGGCCGCCAAGGTCTCATATTGTTGGCCCATCGACGACTGTATGCTGGGAATCGCTCCCATTATGTCTCGAAGAGTCGGTTCTTCTGACTCCTGGGTACCACTACCCATGCCCTTCGAGGTTTTCCCAGTCCCACTCGGCGAGCCTTTGTTCCGAGAACATCTTTCCATAATGGAGGCTTGGGTCCCGCCACCACGAGTAGTAGTCTTGAGAGACCGTTTTTCACCCTCCGACTTAGCCGCCATGGTGGGTAATCCGCCCCGCCGGGGCTTCCGAGTTCTGGTGGAAATGGCTCCCACAAAGGAAAACTCCACAAGGTGTTGAAACACAGGACACAGTCGGGATTAAGCAGGGAGCAGCAGCAGCCAGCTGGTGCGAGGACAGCGATCTCCAATGTTCGCGGCCAGGGAAAAGCGAAACCGAAAGTAGTGCCCGGGCATCCGTCCCACACCACAGGCCGCTGTGGTTCAACTACTTTCGGGGTGCTCCCAATGCCCAAGGTCCGGGATCAGCCACGATTTAGGCCTCAGGGCTCCAGAAGGAGCAAGTCAGGCATCCGGTGTCCAAATCGAATTCTGAAAAGGGTCTTCTAGATCAGGAGAGTCACGGCAAGAAGAACCCGTCGTCCAAACCAGGATTAGTGCCAGGATAGTCGGTGGAGGCAGCGAGGGTCTCGGAGGCTCACAGCTCACGCGACCATTTTGGATGCGCGCTAAGCCCCTCCTCAGTGACTTAATAGTTAGTTGAAAATTTCAGACACAAGATTAATGTTTTGAACTAAAAGAAATACAGAAATTCACCAGTTATAGATAGCAGAGTAAGCTATAACTTGTGCCCCCGCCAAGCACTGTTTAAGACCTCACATATTACATCACTCATGACATGTTCTATGTCATCATTTATGACATCACTCATGACATCCCAAATGACATCATCCAATGAGTGTGTTTGTTTTATAGTTTTCATAGTGCTGTATAACTACAATATTACTTTTCTACCTAATTTTGTACAGCCTCTGTCCAGGTAATAGGTGTAAGTGTTTACAAAATGCATGTGCTCCTAATGTATCAAAGTGTGTAGAGGTATTGAACATGTTATAAATCTATGTACTGAAGAGTAACACTGTGTGCAGGTGACAGTGACGACTTGTGTTCAGCATGTTCCACACAGGTTTTTTGATTTTGCAGAAAATGTTTCCAACCGGGTAAAGATTCTACATACTACATACTAAGTATTGTAAGCAGCCTTAAGTTATTAGACAGAATTTTCTCAGCATGACAATTTCTAAATAACATAGAAGACTGTGTGTATCAGGTACTAACCTAATAAATGTACTTGTTTTATGTCAGAAGATGGGCTAGCTGTAAAGTTTTCGCCACAGTATGAAGGCTGCAGGTAGTATGATCTTTAGCACCTTCAGACTTTGGTTATTTTAAGTGAGTAAGCGCTCTACGGACAAGGTTTGCTTAGAGTGTACACTGTACTTATTAGATACTTTTTAATACTTTGTTGTGTATTTCTCATGAGAGTTTGTCTATTTGCAAACAATGTAGTACAGAGTAAACTCTCTCCATAGAGTAAACAGCGTTAACAGTACCCACTTTTTCTACTCATATCCACTTCACTTCTCAATGTAGGTTCAATGACTGTGAGAGGTTTGATACAGTTAAAGATTGTCAAAAGTAGGGCATTTGTTACTTAACGGCTTGAGTATCTGGAGGAACTTGTTTTTTTCTGAACAGTTGTATACAGATTGAACACTGTGTGCAGTACAAGTTAACCTTTTATCTGTGGTTGATAGTCTTTTTTTAAAAACATACTTTAATGAGTTTACAAAGTGCCACGTCACGCGTCAGCGTGGATTTATCCAGTACATAGACAGTTTAGCAGAGAATAGGTTAGGGACAAAATATCTATTCGTACAGGAAATATTCAGCATCCAGGCTACTGCCTGTGCAAGACATTAGTATTTTGCATCCTCAAGCTGCTATGGCTATACAGCAGTAGGCTGTCAGTTAATGTCTAACTGCTACATTAAAGTCATAAAATCCCCCTTAACAACCCTCTCCCTCCACCCTTTCTGGCTCACCCCAATAAAGTTATTGCAGGTCAGAGGCATGACTTGTCCTCGGTCTATCATGCTAGGGGTCTCGATCAATCGGGCACATTCCTAATCGCCAGGCCTTGCGACTAGTGGGGGGGGCATAGCTGCTCATTAGTGTAAAGAGATGTAAGTACTATATGCGTTTTGGGATAGAGGGTTCAATTGCTTTAAGTGCCTTCAGCATCAGATCCCAATCTATGGAGATCGGAATTTTTCATAGACCATTATTTTCTTCCCTCCAGATGGCTGTGCTTTCAGCATTACCCTATCGGACCGCCTCACCATGCCACAAATGTATTGTTGGGGAGAGGGCCGACTTCCACCTCATAGTAATTGAGCGCTTCGCTATTAGTAGAGCCAGGTCAGCAAATCAGAGCTGTACTTTCTGTGTCTTGGGGCGGTGGTAGAGGCCCAGTAAGCACAGCTTCGCTGTGTCCCCGTTAGTGATACCTGTGACGGTTCCTATTACATGTGCATTTTCGAGCCAGAACATCCTTAACCGTGGGCACGTCCATAACATATGCATTATGTCGCATCTTCTGCCTGGCATCATGGGCAGCAAACCTGGGCAGTGGGGTACATGCAGTTGAGACGGTGTGGAGGAAGGTAAGCCTTATGTAGGGTCATGTATTGAATTAGCTTGGATTTCGCATTACGAGATACCTTTTTAGGGTATTCCAAAAGAGAGGCCCATTCTTTGTCAGATAAGTCCCTACCTAGGTCCCTCGCCCATTTTTCCCTAAGTGTCCCTGCATATGCCCAGGTACCCCTGTACAACCATCTAATCAGGTGGCGTCCATTACCCATAAGATACTTTGTATGTATCAACTCATGTGTCGGAGGCTCAACACCCGATGTTGCCAAGAACCCCTTGTTCCCTGGAGAAGTTCTCGTGGTCCATCAACATCCATCTGCAAATAGTGTTCCCACCGTGGAGATCCCGTTCCGAGTCCAAGAGGGTATCCTACACTTAGTGACCAAACCAGTGGGTGTAGGGATTCCCAACAGGGTAATCTTAGGGGCGTAGGGGAGTGTTTGGTTTGTGAATTGTACTGCCCGCTTCCAGTAAGTGAGTGGGGATTTTACTATGCAGCAATAATAAAGTGTGGAGTGTGCCACGGGACAGGAGCATTGGTGTGTAAGCCGATTCATGTAGGTTACGCCCCACCAGCCAGTTCGATAACTATTGCAGTTGACTGGCATAGCAATAGGCCCTAAAACCTGGCACTTCTAAGCCACCTTTGTCCGTTCCCAACTGTAATTTGGCCAGTCCCACCCTTCTTCGACCCCTTCCCCAAATGAGGTCCATAAGCAGCGTGTCCAATGTTTTGAAAATGGAGTTAGGGATCATTACTGGTAAATTTGTGAAAAAATATAAAAGGCGCTGAAGCATGACCATTTTGGAAACAGCTATTCTACCCATTACCGAAAGGGGCAGTGAAACACAAAAGGTAGTCTGGGATCGAAGCGCAGTTATCACCTTAATCAGGTTGCCCTCTAAAAGGTCTTGTGGGGACCTATATATTTGAATACCTAGATATTTGAAGGTATTTGGAGCTACAGTTAGGGTTAGCTGCCCAGAGCTAATGGCCTCCGGGTGTTCTCCTGGCTGGAAAAAGAAGGTTTGGGATTTCTTATCATTGAGATGCGTTCAAAATGTTTGAAAATGCGTCCTAAGGGTTTCAGATCTCTAGCTAGATTATGTGTATAGAGGATAAGGTCATCAGCATATGCAGACATTACATATGTTGTGTTGCCCACTCGGATCCCAATTTCTCCCGCCTCCTTCCGGAGTTGAATAGCCAGGGGCTCCAGCGCTAGCACAAAATGCAATGGTGTTAGGGGGCAGGTCCAGGGAAGGCATGGCTTGGCAGTGGGGGCTGGACTGTTCCCATGAGGCACAGGGTCAGACTGATTTGCATATGGCCATGTCTGAACTGGGGTGGCATAGTGGGCTAAAGAACGGTGATGGATTCAACCCAGATCTGTTGACTGGGTGTGAGTGTTTGATTGGTTCAGATGCTCCGTCCATCACCACCCTCTTTTGTACTTGCTTTGTTCGCCATAAGTTGGCGGGGTATGCTCAGACGTGAGTCCCTTGCTCACTTTGTCACTGGATTCAAGCAAGCCTGGATGAAGATGGCTCGAATGCCAGAAACCGGTCCTAGGAAGCTTGAATCCGGTCCAGGGAAGGCATGGCTTGGCAGTTCGGGCTGGACTGTTCCATGAGGCACAGGGTCAGACTGATTTGCATATGGCCATGTCTGAATTGGGGTGGCAGAGTGGGCTAAAGAACGGTGATGGTTTCAACCCAGATCTGTTGACTGAGTGTGAGTGTTTGATTGGTAAAGATGCTCCGTCCATCACCACCCCCTTTTGTACTGATTTACTCGGTGCTGTAAGCGTGTTGTATTAACGTGTGGACGTCGTGCCTCGGTGCACGTTCAAATTTCACTCGCGCTGCAAATTGTAACCACGGAATTCGTCACTGAAAATTGAAATAAGACATGAAGCTTCCTAAACGTGCACCGTACAGTAGTAATTAGTGAGTGAACATGAGGAGAGGCTCAAGCTTACCAGACGCGACACTGACAATGCTCGTTGCTAAAAAACAAGTAAACGTAGAGTGACCACGTAAACACACTGCTCTTGATAAAAGTGTGGGTTATGTAAAAATCGTAATTATAAACACTCTATCAGCAGTGCTCACCTTTGCATATTCCCAACCGACTGCCGAACCGCCGCCGCTTTCATCGAGTCAAACAGTCGCCATGACATGGGTTAGTAGGTGCTCTGCTTAAAGGCAAAAGGGGCGTAGCAACCAATCGCGGAAGGTTAGCAACCGGAAAACTTTATTGTTACGCTCCTGTTTTCACAGAGCTCAAAACTTTGTGTATGAGAGTGAGTTTTCGGCGTGATCGATATGATCTACAGAAAACGAGCCAGAGTGGGTTAAGAAAAAATGCTAATCCCAACACGACCTGGTCGCAGCTGTAATAACAAATGAAGGACCAAACGGAATGCAAAAGTGTAGCCGGTCTTTCACCATCCTGTAAAAAAGGCAATAAATGTGAGTGGTGTATGGAGAAGCGCATAATCCTGTGTGGAGTACATGAACATCTCTACCATAATGTTAAAGACATGTGCAAATCCTATACCTAAACATAAGATAGCAGTGGCTCAGCATACAAATGCAAAATATATAACTTCATAGATGAATGATTACAGAAAACACAATAATTCATAGTGGTCATTGAGGCCCCCGAAATTATGGTACCCAGATATTTTATCCAAAAAATTTCTCTGCATGCCAGAGATGTATTGAAATCTATCCCTGGGACTTGATCTATTTTCTCTAGAATGGTAAACCAGATCTGAGAAATGGTATGTGAAGTATTGACCCAATGTGTGGCTAGGCAGGAGTTCTGATTCTGACAAAAGTATGATCCGCAATAAAAATCAGAACTCCTGACTAGCCACACATTGGGTCAATACTTCACATGCCATTCCTCAGATCAAGTTTACCATTCTCTGGTGTGGGGGGGGGGGGGTGAGCCAGAATCCCAATAAACCATCTACCATCTACCCAATACAAGGTCCAACCTATAAACTATGTTGGACCGAACAGAATACACAACTTGTGGAACAGTTTGCTGAGTTTGGTGTGCATTCACCATGGAGAAGGCAGCTATGTCACCATGTGCAGTTCTCTTACTTACAGTAGTGCGGATGACCGGACTGTGGTTGTTAAAGAAAGAGATGGCAAACCTGGGGGAAGATGCCGGGGGCCACTGGGGCCACAGCCCATCCTCTAAGCAAACTGTCAGAGGCTCAACAATGTGTTTGTGTGTGGGAGACATCAGCATTAAAGATCTTTGCTGTCTGTGGCATGACAGTGGGGAACAAGGTATGACTGTTCCCTGAGTCCGAATGCATGGTCGTGTCTTCAGACGACGCCAGCGAAGAGTGGGGCCCACAGTCCCGAGAGGCCGCCACCGCATCAAGCGTCGCCTCTTTGCTTCGCTTAGCCAGTTCTGGTGATGGACTCTTTGATCTACATTTGCAAGTCGATTTGGTACCGCGCGTACCCCTCCCCGTCGCCAGCCGCGGTCCCCAGTCCATGCTCCGCACTGATCCTGGAGACATGCGCTGCGGGAATGTGACATCCAGCTAGTCTCCTACTACCTCAGGACTATCGAAGAAATGCGTCTTCTGTTCGTACATGATCTTTAGTCGGGTGGGAAAAAGCTGAGCTTCTGTTTTACTGTTTCGTAGGAGGCCCTCTGACACTGTACGAGTATTGTAAAATCAGGGTATTGTGAAATCCAGTGATTTTCTTATTGAATGTTGGACTTCTCCCTAGCTAGGCATAGCAGTGTGTCCCGATCCCTGTAATTGAGTATGTGGGCTCTCATTGGGCGTGGAGGGGCACCCTCTATTGGTTTTCCCGTAGGGATTCAGAGGGCTCTCTCTACACAGAAGAGGTCAGACAGGCCCTCTGGGGCGACATGTTCACGTAACCATTGCTCCACAAAGCGAATGGAATTAGGGCCCTAACATCGTTCCAGCAGCCTAACTATTGGGACATTGTTCCTTCTAGCCCTGCCCTCCGCATCTTTGAACCTGTAGGCTAGATGCCTGACTCTGCAATTGTAAAATCTGCTCTGTGTGCTCCTTGTGTTGTGGGAAGCCGGTGGCGATGTTGGCGTTAGGCCCCCAAAGCCAACACCAGGGAGAAATGCAGTCACTCCATTGCTGCCAATCGTGCAGCAGGTGCGGGTAAGTTGCTCTGAGCGGGCTGCACCGTGAGTGTGCAAGCATCCGTGTGGGGCCCACCGTGTCCCGAACTGCGCTCCGGGGCAATCCCCCGCTATCTTGTCCTAGAGGCTCTCACTGCACTCCCTTCAGTGCGTCACTAATCCGGTACATTTCGGCGACCCCGGGGGCCATCCAAAGTCGTTCTACCCCCGGGCGCTTGCACAGACTACAGACAAGCGGACCTGCTGGGCTGCTCCCCGGGCAATGCCTGCAACCTGACAAACCAGAGACGCCATTGTGATGAGAGTGGCGCGCATACCTGGGGCCCACTGGGCGGACCCACATGGCCTTTAGCAGGACGTCTGGAGTGCTGAGCGGTGCATGGAGGGTGAGCTGCCGCCTTCTACTGTTGTGCTGCGGGGGCCCGCCCGAGAGGGAGGGGCCAGACGCTTGGCTGGTGTGCAGCAAGGTGGTGCTGGCAGGCGCGGTCTGCTGTCTCCTTCCTGAGATGGGGTGCTGCTAGTCCTGCACCGGCTGGGGTCATGGGCTGGTAATGGCGGACCGCAATGGATTACAGACTAGAGACAGCCCCGGGCATGCTGGCCTGCTGCACTCACCACTGGGGCGAAGTAACTACAGAAGCCGACCCATGCATGCGGACTGGGATCTGCCGGTTGGTGCATGCGCCCGCCGGGGACTTTCATGTTTTTTTAGTTCAAAACATTAAAGTTGTTACTGACATATTCATCTCTATAACATCACATTAACCTTTTTTTCCCAGTGAATTTCTAAGGTTTTTTCAACGTAAAGTAATATTTTGTTACCATAAGTAAAGCCAGCCCCTGCTGCTTCGGCTGTGCACAGCGAGGGGTTGGACCCAGGGCCTGGCCTGTGGCAAAGCCCTGTGGCAAACTCCCCACAGGCAACCAGTCCCATGTTTCACATGACCTTGGCCTGCTGCCAGGGCCTATGGGCAAACCCCAGCAGGCTGAAAATCCCAGCCAGGAAACAGCCTTTGGAAAGTGCAATGTAAAGTTGGCCTTTGGACCCCGGGGTCCCCATCTCCCTGACTTAAACATATATATTAAGGGGAGGGGTCTGCTGCACCCATCTCCAAGCCTTAATTGGCCCCAGGGACCCATCCACTGGTGCGGGGTCCAAAAAACAGGGGAGGGAGCAGCGTGGCCTCCTCTCCCAAAGCCTTAAAAGGCCATGAGGGCCCCATCTCCTGGGGCTAAATGCAATTAAACAAGGGAGGGGCATGTATCCACCCTCCCTGAGCCTTTGGAAAACGCAATGTAAAGTTGGCCTTTGGCCCTGGGGACCCCATCCCGGGGCCAAAATCTAAGGGAGGTGGCATCCAGCCCCCCTCCTCTAACCTTAGTAGGCCCCCAGTGACACCATCCCCCAGGACCAAAGACAATAAAATAGAGAGGGGGAACATTATTTGTCCCAGGTAACCTCTCCCCTCAGGGCCACATATAGTGAACAGCATTGGCATAGGCAATAGGTCTCGCCTTTGGGACCTTATAAGTGTTTAGCCATGCAACAGTTGATGTTGCTGCACCAAGGATATTGTGCTGCATAATTAAATACTTATAAGGTCCCAAAGGCAAGACCTATTGGCTATGCAATGGTCACACTCCTGAGACTGAATGGGGCCATGTGAAGGGCTGGGTGCCCTGCAGGCGTCCGCTTTACACTTGACTGTAGGTGTACACAGGACAGAAATAGCTGGGGGTCAGCGGTTCCTTTTGATGGGATCGAGCTCGCGGCGGGAGCTCTGTATTAGAAGGCGTGTGGGTTTGTTGATTGTGGGGGTCCGTGTGGTGGGGGGGCAAATAATTGGATACTGAATGAGGGAGGCTCTTGTTTTCATGCCGGGAGGGTCTTAGTGGAATATTTCTGGAGGGCTTGTTTAAATCTGAATGGTGGTGTGGGGATCCGAAGCTCAAAGGAATGTGTGAAGCTGCGGAACAAAAGACTCATCCGCCGCAGAAGTCCCCACCCTCTCGCATCCCTGCAGCAGCTGAGGCCTGGAGTTTGGCAGCGCGGGAGGAGGGCTCTCCTTCTGCTTTGTTCAGAGCCGGTTCTTTGGCAGGATATGTGCTGATTGTCCCTCCCTTAATGGGCCTGTACCAACTCCACCCACTGCCCCGCCCCCATCGCTGGTATAAAGGCAACTTATTGCCGACTGCCCCTACTCATGGTAATAGAACTGGGGTAATCGCCTTGTGGCCAAAACCGGTTTAAATCTTAGATGTGGAGCTTTTGTAAACATTTCCCTCCTGCTGCATTAGGGACATATTCTGAAGCTTCTTGTTTCGTAGAGATATTGAATATTGTGCTCTTTCCCATGTATGTCTACGCCAGTGCCCTTGCTCTAAAAGTGTGGCTTGGCTGTCCGTAGACCTTCTGTTTAAAACACACAGAGTTTGTTTTGAAATATTTAAAATATGCAGAGTGGGGTTGGGCTCCCACTGAAGAGCTTTTGCTTGCTCGCACCATTCAATAGAGTCCCTAGAGTATCATTCTTTTTTTCAATGCATCATGTTTTTAGTGTTCGAATAATGACTTAAAGTGACTTAGAAAAGGAAAAAAAAACACGGCTGCGAAAGTGAACGCGACCCTGTTGTCTTTCATTAGTAACATGATCCAAGGGAAGAATGCAGATGCCACAATGTGCGCCGCTGCTTGCTCCCGACACCAAAACGCTATGGGATTGAACATTTAGACAAATGGTTGGACAAACACACGCAATGGCCAATGATTATTAGGTCCTGTTTAATTCATCCCGGATGATGTTTTAAAAGGAAAGAGGGGCCACGCAGCCTCCCCTTCAAAGTCTCTTTTGACCCCAGGGACCGTACCCTGGAACCAAATATAAATACAAAAGGAGAAAGGGGCACCGCCACCCCCAGCCTAAGAACTCCCCGTGGAACCCATCCCCCCAGTGGCCAGGTAATTAAATGAAGGAAGGTGGTGTGCAGCCCCTCTCCTGAAGCCTCTCTAGGCCCTGGCATTTTAATACCCCTGGGCCCTTTGCTTTTTTTAGAAGGGATGGGGCCACACGGCCCCCTCCCCAAGACTGATTTGGCCCGAGGGAATCCCAACCCTTAGGCCTCCATTATTGATAGGTGAGTGTCCAGGTGCCAAAACGGGCCACCCACTAAGCCCAACATTGAGGGCTGCAGGGAAAGCCACAAAGTCCCTGTGGCCCCTGGCATGGTGCAGTAGCTGACATTGCTCCTACCCAGAGGGAGCAGCTGCTTTTTGCATGCTTCCTCTAAGCAAGAGCAATATGTGTTCTGCTTCCCTGCCTGTATCAGTGCAGGCAGGGAAACATGACCCAAGTCTGTTCCCAACGAGTGGGAGCATTTTTAAATCTCCTGCCATCTGGGAGCAGATTTAATGTTTGCTCCCTTTTGGTAAGAGATTTAAAAATGCTCCTGCCAGATGGGAGCAAATACATTTCTCTGCACGCAGTACTGAGAGTGGAGTAGAGTGTTGAAGAGTGGAGTGGCAGAATGTTGTGTATTGGAGTGGAATAGTGTGGAGTCGCATAGACAGACCCTCCAGCTTATCGCGATATCGCGATTTGCAAAAAAATCACGAAATCGGCCGATCCCTGCAAATGCCGCGATATTTACACAAACGGCCGCGAAATCCGCCGTTTCCCGCTTCTTAAATGCCCAATCACAACCAGCAGGTCAGCGGAGAGCAGGAAGGAGACCAGGCACGACGACTCTTCTCCAGCCCAGGAACACGGAAGCGGGAGCGGCAATACCTTCGCTTCGGGTCGAAGTCGAGCTGTATAAAATCCCCAAAAATAAATGTTGGTATTCACAGATTGTGAAAATTAGCATTGGGCAAAATCTCTAAATACATCAACACGAAGGCACTGCCAGGGATAAGGGTCACAGGAAAGTAAACGAAAAAAGGCATCACATCAGAGCCGACTCTGATTTCGTCATTGTGTGAAAGTTTCAGCCCGGACACATATTTGTTTGAGGAAGGAAGATTGCCTCGGCAGAGTCGCGCTGCAGGGGCTCTTGGAAGGGGCGAAGCAACAACAAAGCACAGGCAGAGTGGCGCTGCAGGGGCCATAATATGAATAATGGTCTTTCAAAGACCTGTGAACTGCTTGGGTGCAGCTGTGTGTGTGCCCCCGGAAAACGTGCCACAATTCAATTAGGCAGAGATAAACAGGGCAGACTACGTGCAGTACTAACTACGCCAGATGTTTTTTTAATTAAGTAGCCCATGTGTAGATTCTATCCTGGAACTGTTCAGAGCAAAATTCTTTACAGCTATTCGATATTGCTTCTTTTCATACGGCTCTAAATTAAAAAAAGATTCGGAGACAGTCTTGTCCACCGCAGTCTGATATGGTTTGGGGCTTCCAAGTATGTTCAAGTCAGTCAATTAAGATTGGAATTTAGGCTTACTAATTTAACTAGGATGGGCGATTTTACTTTTCATGAAATAGTGTTTGGGGAAAAAAAATCTGTAGTAGGCCTGCTCAAGAATTTCTCAGGGAAGTAGCGTTGTACTGATTTAAAAATGCATATTACAAATGTCATCACGAATCTTACCAGAATTATAAACGATTCTTGACTTAACAAAGATTGGAACAACATCAGAGCTACATCTCCCTCAAGGAAATGGCCAAAGAGTCACTTGAAAAATCTGAGAAAAGAATTACATTTATACAAATCAGGTTCTGCCTTCTCTCAGGAGACGTATGAGTGAGCTGGAAATAACAAGGCTCAATGCACTGTAAATATTATTGCTGTTGTAACTATACTTGTGAATCCTTCCCTCTTAAACTGTGTCTCCTCTTATTAGGGCTCAGAATTAGTTTATTAAAGCCCTGTTTCTTAAAATTGGGGATAAACACTATTAATGAGGCGACTGCATTGTGTGTGCTGGGTCAAGATGTACAGCAATTCTGCAGATTGGTGAAATATTGTGACCTTGCTATCGGAAAACTTGAAAGGTAAAGGATAGAACCCATGCTGAATTGTAAATAAACAAAATGTACATAGCTCCATGTTGGCAAATAACTCAAACAGTAAGATATCTGTGTTTGTTGGCGAAAAAAAACCAAAATAAAATGCCGCTAAATTTTCATTTTTGTGCCGCTAAATTTTCATTTTTGTGCCGCTAAATTTGCCAATCCATGCCGCTATATCCTGGGGGGTCTGCATAGAGTGGATTACAGTGGAGTGGCAAAGAGTGGAGTGGACGGGTGTGGAGTGCATTGACGCAGAGTGTTGTAGAGTATGGTTTAATAGAGTGCAGTGGCATTGAATTAATCTACATACAATTCAGCCTTGTAGAATGCAGTGGTGTAGATTAGAGTGATGCATAGTAGAGTGCAGTGGCGCAAAGTGAAGTGGCGCAGAGTGGAGTAGAATGGCATAGAGTGCAGGGCCGTAGAGTCGATTTTTTCAGAGTAGAGTGAAGTGGCGTAGAGTGGAGTGGTGCAGGGTAGAGTGCAGTTGCATAGCGTGGCATAGAGTGCAGTGGTGCAGTATATATTAGAGTGGTGTACAGTGGACTGATCAGAGTGCAAGGGCATAGAGTTGAGTGTTACAGAGTAAAGTGCATTGTCTGAGAGTGCATTGGCATACAATGCAGTGAAGTTGAGTGCAGTGTTGCAGAGTGGCATAGAGTACAGTGGCGTAGAGTGGAGTTGTGCAGAGTAGATTGCCCTAGAATGGAGTGGTGTAGAGTGCCATGGCGAAAAGCGCAGTGGTGTAGAGTAGAGTGGCGAAGAGTGCATTGGCACAGAGTTCAGTGGTACAGGATAGAGTCGAGAGGCGTAGCGTGAAGGGGCATAGAGTGCAGTGGTGCAGAGTGTAGTGGTGAAGAGTAGAAAAAAGTGGCGTAGAATGATGCAGAGTGGAGTGGCGTAGGATTGAGTGATGCAGAGGGCAGCAGAGTAGAGTCACGTGGCATAGAGGGCAGTGGCGTAGAGTGCTGAGTAGAGTCCAGTGGCATAGATTGCAGTGGCGTAGAGTGGTGCAGAGTGGAGTAGCAGAGAGTTGTGCAGAGTAGAGTTAAGAGCAGTTGAGTGCAGTGGCATAGAATAGAGTGGAGTAGTGCAGAGTAGAGTGGTGTAGAGTTCAGAGGCAGTGAGTGCAGTGTTGCAGAGTAGAATGTCCGAGTGCAGTGGTGTAGAGTGGAGCAGTGGCATAGATTACAGTGATGCATAGTAGTGTGCAGTGGCATAGAGTGCAGTGACATTGGGCCCGATTCACAGAACTAATGTAAGACAAAATCCTAAAGTTACTACCATTTTGGTATTCACAGAAGGCACTTAGGCATAGATTCATCAACCAAAATTGCAATCGCAATAGTTGCGAAACAGCTATTGCGATCGCAATTTCTGTTCCCTCAATTCATGATAGAAAAAACAACCAAATTGCGAATTCGCAAAAATTATTACGCGTTTGCAAATAAATTCGCAGAATCAACGTGGAACGCTGTGGCATCGTGCCTCTGTGTCCATCTGTGCTTCATGACATAGCTGCGCTGATGTCACGAGGCACTTGAATCCTCTGCACATCTCTCAGAATGTTATCTTTTAGTTAAGAGTTAGTTGTAGCTTTGCCTTGATGCTGGCTGGATGCTCTCCTGTGGATGGGATCTTTCTCTTGAATAAACTGAACCAATTTATTCTTCAACTTGTGGATTCCTATTTTATATTTGGCGACGAGGATGGGATTTGAAACAAGGAAAGATCTCAACACCTACCTCTATATTTTTTTAAAATATTTTTTCTCCTTGATGACCTCAAATTCACGTTGACACTTTTCTCCCCACATGAATTCCACCCCTTTCTTCAATAAAGATCTCATGTTGGCACACAGTGAAGCAAAATCCCTCACAAACTTGCTATAATACTCAGCAAGGCCTAAAAAACTCATCAACTCTTCCTTGTTCCCAGGAGGAGACATCTTAGAAATGGTAGAAACCAAATTTTCCTTAGGTAAGATTCCTCCTTCAGTGATTGTGTGACCCAAATAGTCAATGGAAGTCTTCCTAAATTTGCATTTCTCTAATTTGACAGTTAGACCTGCACTACAAAGTCTTCCTAAAACAGCATAAAGTCTAAGATCATGTTGAGAATTATTGACCCCAAACACTAGAATATCATCCTGATAGACTCTAACTCCTTCCAAACTACTCAAAACCTTTTCTAACGCTCTCTGAAAAACCGATGCGGCTGAGACTAACCCAAATGGTAGTCGTACAAACCTAAAAGTGCCATAAGGTGTCACAAAAGCTGTTAAATCCTTCGAACCTTCCTCCAATTTGATCTGATGATATGCGGACCTTAGATCAATGGTGCTGAAAACTCTAGCACCCTTAAGTAACATTAACATGTCTGCAATCTTGGGCAAGGGATAATGATCTGTAACCACACACTTATTGAGCTCTCTTAAATCAACACAGAGACGGAGAGAGTTGTCCGAGATGAACTTGTGGAGGCTTCTTCTGGTCGTGATTTTCAAAGAGATGAACCTCCTTCACTTCCTCGCAAGTCCACTAGAGTAACCTTTTCTCCTGAGTATTTAAAAGACTATGTGACTGTGTGATTTATGTTTTAATTCTTTATTATTGTTTTCTTATCTTTTTACTTTTGTTCTTGTTGTTAGAAGGGAGATGTGTGGCATCGTGCCTCTGTGTCCATCTGTGCTTCATGACATAGCTGCGCTGATGTCATGGAGCACTGGAATCCTCTGCACATCTCTCAGAATGTTATCTTTTAGTTAAGAGTCAGTTGTAGCTTTGCCTTGATGCTGGCTGGATGCTCTCCTCTGGATGGGATCTTTCTCTTGAATAAACTGAACCAATTTATTCTTCAACTTGTGGATTCCTATTTTACAAACGCCCTTTGCGATTCTGTAAAAGCGATGTTCCACTGATTCTGCGAAATCATTTGCGAACTCGCTAAATATTCGCAAAGCTAATTCATCAATTATCGCAATTAGCGAGGCACTATTTAAGGAGAACTCAAACCAGGTGGTAACCATAAAGTTGAATTGGAAAAAAAAATCCTAACAAGATACAGGTGCGGGGCTAAACAAACACACTTAAGGAGACACAGTAGGAGCATGAGGACATTCACAATGCCAGGACTCCACATCGTGGTAAGGTGGCGAAGGCTCCAGGCTGCAGCCCGGAACCGACGCAGGATCCAGAAGCGCATCTTCCGGCTGCGGATCATACTCCTGTGCCAGACTGAAGAGGAGATCTACTCCAAATACAGGCTGAATGGGGCAATGATAAAGAAGCTCATCAGAGACCATGACCCCCTGATGCAGCACCCAACAAGGAGGACCAATGCCGTGCCCACCCATGTTCAGGTCCTGTGCTGCCTGCACCTCCTAGTTGCAGTTGCAGGGGGGATCTCCCAAAGCACACTGTCCCACTGCCTAAGGAGTTTCCTGGAGGCCATGCTGACCCGGATACACCATTACATAACCTTCCCAATCACCCAACAGGACTTAAATCAAACAAAGCCTCAATTCTTCAACATTGCGCAATTCCCCCACGTAATTGGATGCATTGACTGTACCCACATCCACATCTGCCCACCCGCTGAGACAGAATACATGTACCGGAAGTCTGAAACTGCAAGTCCTACCACTCACTCAACATCCAGATGGTCTGCAATGCAAATACAATCATCACTGACATTGTGGCCCAATACCCGGGGAGCACGCATGACTCTTTCATCTTCCGGCACAGCGGCATGCACACCCGCTTGTCCAGGGGTGACTTTGGTGAAGGACACCTCCTAGGTAAGTACACATGCCCACATACAGTTCGTCAAGCCCATGTAGCTGCGCATGACAGGCACTGACCCTCTGCTCCTTACCTTCGGGTGACAGCGCCTTTGGCCTCCGTGAGTACCTCCTCAGCCCATACCTCAACCCTGCCTCACCACAGGAACGGCGTTACAATGCTGCGCACATTTGCACCAGGAATGTAATTGAACGGACATTTGGGATGTTGAAGAGCAGATTCCGCATCCTACATAAGACTGGTGGGGCCCTCAAATACCAGCCTGAGGTCTGCTGCCGCATCGTGGCCGTGTGTGCCATACTACACAATATTGCTATCAAGCGGAGGATACCTGTGGAGATCACTGGCAGTGAGTCGGAGGGGGACAACCGCCAACCTGCACATGTGCTTCATACACACGGGGAGAATCCTGCAGAAGGACACAGGTGCCACAGCCACATCACATAGAATTATTTTTAGTGCTTCCATACCCCTCACACAACACTGCACTCATGCATGCCAAATGAAATAATGACATGAGTAGGATTTGCGTTTGAAATAAATTCTAATTATCATGCAAACAGGATCTTTCTTTTACTTTTTGTGTTCACAAAACATGAAAACTGCATTACGTCATACAGTCCCATGATTGGGAAGCAGGCCTGCTTGTTACTTCAGCATGGCACTGCTGCTAATAGTCAGTCAACCTCTAGCGCCTCCGGCAGGACACGCCCTGTCGCCTCTCAACATCCACCTCACCAGTCTCGGCCCTTGATGCTGCAGTAGGCCTGGTACTGCGGCGTCGTTCTTGTACCACCGGCAGGGACAGGCTGCTGAGACTGGATGTGCCCTCACTGGCATCATCACCCCCCCCCCACACCCTTGCATGGGCATGGTCAGTCATGGAGTACCTCAGGGCTCCTCGATCAGCCCTATTCTTTTTAATATCTATCTGCAGCCTTTGATCCCCATGATCAAATCTTATGGAATAGATTTGATAAATTACGCTGACGACACCCAACTGGTGTTCTCCTTAGAAGGACGACAGGCGGTGACCATGCAGACCTTTCCGAACTGCATGAGCAGGGTCTCCAGATGGCTGAAAGTAAACTCCCTCCAATTTAACGAGGGTAAGACAGAGGTAGTCTATTGCTCGACAGCCAAACTGAGTCAGCAACCTTCCTACGAGATCAGGCTTGCGCCGGGAGCTGATCCTTGCATCCAAGTCAAGACCGTGCGCAATTTAGGGGTAATGTTTGACGCAGATCTCCAAATGACCTCTCAGACCAATAAAACCATCAGTGTCTGCTTTGGATTGCTTAAAGCGCTCAGACAGATTTTGCCCCTTCTGCCTGATGAGTCTAGACCGCTAGTGGTTAGGAGTGTGATCCTGGCCAGACTGGACTACTGTAACTCCCTATATCTAGGGGCCCCCTTATACATCTTACAGGGGCACCAGAGAGTCCAGTCCATAGCGGCCAAGCTGGCACTTAAAAGACCTCGCAGCTCTTCCACTACGCTGGCGCTCAGAGATCTACACTGGCTGCCAATCGGGAGAAGAGTCGCTTTTAAGTCCCTATGTATTGTGTATAGAGCCCTGCACAACACGGGTCCTATTCCTTTACAGGAAAGGCTCAACTGGTATAAGCCTACCAGGTCTTTGCGTTCCTCTAGCCTGGGTTTGGCAGCAACCACCAGGATCAGGAGATCGAGGATGGGAGGCAGAGCCTTCTGCACTTCCGCATCTAGGATGTGGAACGAGCTTCCCCAGAACATCAGGCAAATTGACACCCTGATTGGATTTAGAAAGAGTCTGAAAACATGGCTGTTTGCCAAAGTTGAATCCCCTTGACTCCATTTAATAGAACTGGCGGCTGTTTTACATGTCATGTGTATTGTTGTTCCATCTGACTACTTCCTGTTTGGGCGCCAGGATACCCGTAGGGTGACAGTTGCACGATACAAATAATAAATACAATACAATACAGCGGTTGTGACCTGTTCCAACGCCCTAGCAACATCCTGGAAGCATTGCACCATCTGGCATTGCATTGCCAGGGACCGGCGTGATAGTTGGGAGGTAGCATTCCCGATCAGGTGGTTTGACCTGGTGTATGCCAAGAGCCTGGTCAGCAGGTGGCGGCGGTGGCTGATGTCCTGCTGTGACACCATGATTTTGCTGTTCTCCCTCCCTGCAGCCGTTAACACCTGCACGCTTTCGGTGAGCTGGCTCACGTTGCGCGCTGTCTTATAAAGCTGCATGGCTGCCATGTGCCGTGCCTGCTTTTGGAGGACAGCTAGCATCCGGCGTTCGATGGCAAGCCCTGGATCATGTAGCCCCCAGTCAGCCCGTGTTGCCACGTTGCCCTGCTGCCTCATCCAGCCACTTGACTGCGACCCCACAGTGGCTGTGCGCTGTGTCTTCCTCCTGGGTGGTGGTGTGGCCTGTTCCACTGCCATGTGTGACGCATGGGGTGGTTACTCTCCTCCTGTGGCTGCAGGGGTGGCCCTGTTCGCATGGGGAGGTGGTACTGGTGCAGGTGTGTGTGAAGGACCCGGTCGTGGGGTAGGATGGCTCTCTCCCTCTGTGTCCTCTGGGTTCTCCTCAATTTGAAGTGCCTCGCTGTCCATGCTCTGTGGTTCTGCAGCACCTATGATGCAAATGGGTGCATGATTAATAAAATGAATCTTGCACATGGGATGTTGCGACATGCATGCAGGCTTGCATTCCCTGACTGGCTTTAGGGGCATGTTTCACTTGACAGGTCTGGCTGTGTGTGGCTGTCAGGGAACTATTATCACACTACAGGTCCCACAATGCAATATGGTGTTTCTGATGTGCATGGCCTGCATTACTGGGGTTATCAAATGGCTAGCTCTGGGGGCATGGGCATTGTTAGGGGACAGGGTCGCAGTTGCATGGCTCTAACCTTGGGATTTTTGGCTGGGTCAGGAGGTGTCCAGCTGGGTGACCCCACGCAGGCTGCTGGGTTTATGGTGTCCTCCACCAGGTCTTCAAGTGGGGTGTTGGGCGCAACTGTGGGGTCTTCTCCTCCGGTGTCATGTTGCTCCCCCAGCCTCTCTGCAATGCGCTCTTTGGCACGGCCTCTGAGGTCGTACCACCTCTTCTTTAGCTCATCAATGGAGTGCTGGGTCACTCCTACAGAGTTCACCTTGGACCTGATGTGCTGCCAAAGGCGCCTCTTGTCTGCTTCAGGCACCTTCCGGGATTGCTTCCCAAAAAGCCTATCATGGTCCCTGCTTACACCCTCAATGAGGAATTCCAGCTCCTGTTCAGAAAATTAAATGTTTCTTTTTCTGACAGATGCACTGCCTCCTGCTGCTTCCTGGGACATTCTGGTTTTGAATGTGTGTCCTGTTGTGGGGCTGCAGGGTGTGTCTGATTAAGCTCTGTGCTGTGCTTCTTCCACTCTCAAGCTCTGTGTTCAGAATGAGTGAGGGAACTGCCTACTTCCTGGTTGTGATGTCATCATTGTGCTCGAAATGCAACTTCCCGTTTTTGCGATTTCCGTAATTGCGAAATCGCAATTTCTACATGGGACACAGGCGATTCTGCGATTTTTTTGTGATTTAGCGATTTTCGCAATCGGCGATTGCGGCCGACTGCGATTCTTATTTTTTATTCGCTTTTATTGATGCATCCCATTCTGCGAATTCTAATTTGCGATTCGGTATTTTTCGCAAATTAGAATTCGCAGAATCAGGGCTTGATGCATCTGGGAGTTACTCATTTTGGTATTCACAGAAGGCATGTACTCATTTCAGTATTCACAGAAGATAGGACTCCTAACTTTAAGACTCCTAAATGCCTTCTGTGAATACCAAAAGTCTTAAAGTTAGGATTTTTATCAGTTTAGGAGTAGTACAGTTAGGACTCCTAACATTACTACTCCTAAACTGAGAAAAATCCTAACTTTAAGGCTTTCGGTATTCAAAGACCGCATTTAGGAGTCCTAAAGTTAGGAGTCCTAACTTTACTACTCCTAAACTGAGAAAAATCCTAACTTTAAGACTTTCGGTATTCACAGAAAGAATTTAAGAGTCCCAAAGTTAGGACTCCTAACTTCTGTGAATACCGAAATGAGTAAGTGCCTTTGGTGAATACCAAAATGGTAGTAAGTTTAGGATTTTGTCTTAAGTTAGTTCCGTGAATCGGGCCCATAGAGCGCATTGGCATAGAGTGCAGTGGTTAAGAGTAGAGTGGCGTAGAGTGCAGAGAAGTTGAGTAGATTGTTTTAGAGTAGAGTGAAGCAGTGTAGAGTGGAGTTGTGCAGGGTAGAGTGTAATTGCTTATTGTGGCATAGAGTGTAGTAACAAAGAGTAAAGTGGTGTAGAGTGCAGTCAGATAGAGTGCAGTAGTGCATTGTAGATTAGAGTGGCGTATAGCGGATTGCCATAGAATGCAGGGGCGTAGAGTTGAGTGTTATAGAGTAAAGTGCATTGGCGTAGAGTGTAGTGACATAGAGTGTGGTGTGGTAGATTACAGTGTTGCAGAGTGTCATAGAGTACAGTGGCGTAGAGTGGAGTTGTTCAGAGTAGATTACACCATTATAGGCCACACCAGAGTGTAGTGGTGAAGAATGCAGTGGTGTAGAGTAGAGTGGCGAAGAGTGTATCAGCATAGAGTAGAGTGGTACAGGGTAGCGTAGAGAGGTGTAGCGTGTAGTGGCATAGAGTGCAGTGGCATAGAGTGGAGTTGTGCAGATTGCAGTGGAATGGAGTGGTGTAAAGTGGAGTGGTACAATGTAGAGTGCAGTCGTGTGGAGTGGTGAAGAGTGGAATATGCATGGTATAGTAGTGCACTGCCATTACAGACAACACATTTACAATTGAAATTACCATTACATTTGAACAGGCATAGAGTTTTAATAACACATGTATACACAAACAAAAACGTGTGGAAATTGCATCACAGAGTGTAATGATTGTTTTGATGATATTAAAGAATTTGTTTCCAACACACTTCAGGAATAACAAAAAATGTGCTTCATTTGTGTTCTTAATTCTGATATATTCTGAAATACTTACACAGTTCATTACACAGTTCATTTAAATGTGCTGTGTTAGAAAAAACCTCTTTCCTAGCCCCCATATCCAGCAAGATTGGCACACAAATCCTCTCACTTTCAAGTCAGAGAAAGAAAAGCAAACATGCGCCCTATGAACATTTGACCTCGGTTTCTGAATGCACAGCAAATGTGACAAGATAAGAACACGTTTTAAAGGCCTGTTTACAGAAAGGGAGTTTGTGGAAAGATACAATAAACACGGTTTTGGTGACAGGCGGGACAAAGTGAAACTGGAGAGCCTAAAGCAAATAAAGATAGCAAACGGAAAGCCAGGAAATGTGAGTTACAAACCACAAAGCCAATGGTAATCAATGAGCGGAATGCATTTCTAGGTCAACTTTCTGAAAGTCCCCAAGATGTCTTTAGCATCTGTTATCTGCAACCTGAAAATGACTAATGAAAACAGGAGCAAAGAGCGACTTTAGGGGTGGAAGAAAGTGAGTAAATACTCAATAAAAATAAAAATCATGTAAGTGTAGAGTAGCAAATCAGCAGCAACTGACATGAAGTAATTGTAATGGTAAATTGTATTTACATAGCGCTTACTATCCCTGATGAGGCATTGAAGCAATTTGCAGTGAGAAGCATGCAACTTCGGTAACCAGGATTAGAGGTAATAGTTAGTGTATTAGTAATAAGGGTGTGTTTTTTTGTGTATTAGTTGTGTTAGATGTGTGTGCGGCCCGTGGAGGGAGTTGCAGTGGGGCAGAAAGGCGGGGCGGGGGTGCTAAAAACCGGAAAATGGATAATTGTAGGTAAGTAAACAATTTAATAAATAAAACGAATTTCGTAGCGCGTCCTGCATCGCAGATCTAGCCCGCGCTACGGAATTTGTTTTATTAATTAAATTGTTTACTTACTTCCAATCATCCATATTCCGATTTTTAGCACCCCCCCGCCCCGCCTTTCTGCTCCACCGCAACTCCATCCACGGGCCGCTGCTGGTGGAATTAGACATAGAGCAAGAGAGAAAGGCATGTATGGAAGAAAGCAGTAGAAATTAAAACATGGCAAAGCAGTGTCAAAGAAATCAGGTTGGAAAAAGAAACCTCAAGAGCATGTTATGTTAGTATGTATTTGTATTTGTAGAGCACGTTCACCCCGGGGTTTCTTGGCGCTGTGTGCCATTGGGGAACCCGTCCTGGCTTTCCCTGTGAGATGGTCCCTATTGGGCATCCCCAAGGTGAAGCCAGGCATCCCCGGCAGCGAGGGGGCCGTTGTGGAGATTAAGCAAGCTATTGCCCAGAGTTGCAGCGTGGGACCCATGGTTAGAGAGGCACCGAGGTGAGATTTATCGAGCCTGCTGACATTGGTTCCGTACCCTGCCGCGTAGGGAATTGAACCCTGGTCCCGGGCCATCCTCTGCTTCTGGGTCTGCCGCCTCTAACCCATGCATACTGCCCCTCTAAGCATGGATACTCAAAGTACAGCCTGGGACCTCATGTGGCCCCCCTGACCTTTACATGCAGGCCCCTGATCCACAAGAGCACTGGGCTGGTGTCACTCCACTAAGCAATAACAATAAAAAAGATATTAAATAGACAGGCAATGATTTATTTACAACTGGGCCCATTCTGGTAATCGGTGGGTTAGTGGGGCCGGGTGGGGTGGGGGGATTTTGCCAGACGACGACAAGGGAAAATTAATTATTTATTTAATTTCCCCTTGTGGTTGTCTGTCGAATCATCCCCCAACCCTGCCCCGCCGCTTTCACCTGCACGGGCTGTTGCTGTTTATTTCAAGGAAAAAAATTATCATGGGAGTCCAGCTCTTAACTTTAGAAACACCTTCACTTTTAAAGACATCTTGCAGCAAAAATATAACATTATGAGTCTCTTCAAAATACAAAAAGTGCATTTAATTAACATGCAGAATCTTTTCACCTTAGTATAATTAATCATATCAGTGCATTGAGCAGTATTAATTTAAAAGTGATAGTTTTCAAACACTGACATTGGGCAGCACCAAATTATAGGAAGGCTACTAAGGCAGTGGTGGAATCTGATCTGTGCAAGGCTAGTCCTGGGGCATCCCACTTAACTGCCTTTGATCACAGAGTCATCAGAACTAGATGCTTTCAATACGTATTTCTATCATTACTGAAACATAACAAATGCCAGTTATGCCTCAAAATCAATGTATGTAGGGACATAGGATGAGATGAATAGATGATTCACCGTTAAAAGAGATGATCAAAGGCACCAACTTTATGGGGAAGAAACTGGGATTTATGCTGGTAATGAAGTGCCTTGGGTATTAGGCAGACCATTGGTGGCTGGAAAATGTGGAGTAGACGCGTGGTGTCTTTGATCTCAGACCCGTTTTCGGCAGCCACAAATATGTCTTTAGAAGGACTTCATTAGAGGGGCCGATCTTACGAGGGCATGAGCCTTGCTGGCATCACGGCCGGACTGGGAATAGAAATCAGCTCAACCGGTCCGGAGGGGGTGGGAGGGTGCGATTGGGAAGCACCACTCCTGCTGCACCGCTGCTGCCCTTGTTACCGGGGGCCAATATTTCAGTGCTGTGCATGGCATATATATATATATATACCGGTTGGAGTGTTGTGTGAAAACTAAATTAAGCATTATCTAGCCTTGGAGTGCCGCATCATTTCTAATACAAATATATGTATATATATATATATATATATATCTTTTTCACATCTGGGTAATGCTTGCTCACTTTCTGCTCTTCCTAACTCCCTGATCTACTTCCTTTTCTCGTTCTCTTTGCTCTCCAGACAAGTCTTTCATCACCATCTACCTTCCTGTTTCTGTACTTGGAGTAAGAAAGTCTCATGCTGGAAGTTTCGTTTTTATTGCATTTCTATGCAGTATGTATGTGGCAATTTTTCATCTATAATGTTCATTTTAAGGTGGTCGTGCAATTTTTCAATGCTTGTTTATGCAATAACAAATGTGTGAGTTATTCTGCACACATGAACATAGTTCTAGTTTATTCAATGCCTATTAGATTCCCAATTTTAGACTAATGTTCTGATTGTTATCTTTGCCTCAAATTGTAAAGCGCTCTGATATTCTTCGGGATCAAGTTTGCGCTAAATAAAAATTTATAAATAAAAAAAATTAAAAAAAGTTTACTTTGGTTGTGTATTGATTTCCCGTTTTGCCATACAATTCTTGAGCAATGGGAATGGAAACTTCTGTGCATTTTGGATTATGGAATTCTGAGAGTACTTTATAAAATTCTTTATTGGTACACAGTAAACTGTGAATTTGGCTGGAATAGATTAGTTTGTTTGCCTGGAATTCCAATTGAAGTCCCATGTTAGATGTCCTTCACATCTAACATGGGGCTTCAATTGGAATTCCATAGAGCATATTATCAAGCCCATTATCGCTGTTTTAGCTGCAGTTTTCTGCAGCTAAAGCGGCAATAATTTTATCACCTGTCTTGATAATATGCCCCTAAGAAAGTAAATGTCATACTCAGGTACGCTTCTCTAGCGGGGGTGGTGCTTCAGGTGAGGAGAGTTGGGAGTGGGGCAATAGGAATTGGGGGCTTCAGCACATAAAGGAATGGTGAAGTACGTAAAAGCAGGCCAGACAATGAAAAAGCAACCTCATTATGATGAAAGATTGAAATTCTGATAATTTGCTAATACTAAAAGCAGCTATGTTTTTTCCAGTCAACTTAATGATGGTCATACTACCTCCTATTTGGATGAAGCACAGTGGCAGGTAGCTTTATGCTAATAGTTTCAACAATAAGCAGAAAATAGGGGCAATTTTTGCTTGTGTCAGACAGATTCATCCTAACATTATTTTACTACAGGAGACACATTTTATCAAAGGGAAAGAGAAGAATAATGTTGAATACCTATGGATTGCGCAAACTTTCTTCTCCTCAGTCTCGGCTGTACATAGAGGAGTAGCCAATATGATCAGTAAGAGTGCTGCTTTTCAATGTAAATTTCCTATCTTGGTTAAAAATGTTTGTAGGAAAAACCTTCCCATTCGTATTAGCTCAAAAGTCTATAATTTTGTGTTATATTATAGCCCAATAGTAGATAACATAAAACCATTACAAGATCTTGAATGGCATATAACAAATAAGATGTATTACTCTGATTGTTGGGATTTCAATTATCTATCTAGTGAACACCTAGACTCTTCTAATCCCAATCAAAGTCAACATCAACATAAAAAAACTGAAAAATGTTTAATTACATTAACATCCAACTGGGGTTAATCGATATATGGACACGTAATAGCCCTAATACCAGATGCTATTCTTGTTTTTTTAGTTGATTTAGATTAGTGTCTAGGAAATACTTTTATTTACCCCGTTTTTCACTTCCTGATAGATCAATTAAATATTATCTTGGAGGTTTCTTTGATCACTCTCTGGTCATCTTACAATTTTCCTTGACTGCAAATAAACCTTTTAAACAATATAGATAGTCCTTTGACAAAACTTTGTCAGAAGCAAATATAAAAAAATAAGAACAGATTTTGAGGATTACACAACGAGACTTTAACAAACTATGGTTTGGGAGGCATTCACGGCCACAATAACACACATTTTTGTATATTTCTACAAGTGCATTTATCATAGAGGATAATGAGACAATAAATTGATCTGGAGCTACCTTTGACAATTCTTCTGATACTTTACAAAAATGGACAGTAAGTAAATAATTAAAATGTGGGGCTTTTATCTTCAATCAGAAATGTTTAATAACCAGACAGCTGAATTCCAGATTTATGAAAAGGGCGAAACAGTGGGTCAATTTGTTGCTTCATCCGCAAAGGAAAAAAGAATTTGATCACTATTCAAAATCTGATTTTTTTTATCAGAGCATTTTTTACTAACTCTTCAATAATGATTTTTTTCAAAAACGAATACACTTCTTTTAATACAATAGACAAAAATCTGATTTACAGCATCATGACACTTTCGAGGAATTGATTTATCCACACTTTCCTCCAGAAGCTGCTTACCTATTAGAAAATCCCTTTCAGAAATGGGAATTAGAGATACGATAAAACAATTATCTTATGGTAAAACCACAGGAGAGGATGGTTTTGGCTTAGGGTTTTGTGAATTACTTTTGTGAATTACTTGGCTAAACCCTTAGGGGGTCATTAGGATGATGGGCGGACTTAGTCCACCCGCCATCCTATCGGATATTGGGACCGCCCGCCATAAGGGCGGGGGTCCCGTTGGGGGTATTAGGATGCGCCCCCGCCACAGTTGTGGGCGCATCCTGCATTTTTAACATTGTGGCGGGTGGTGCTCCCAGCACCGCCTGCCATTATGCTAAAAATGCATGTATGCATTTGCATACACAAAGCCGCAGGCACCGCGCGGTGCCTGCCGCATTGCGTATGCAAATGCAGGGGGGTACAACAGGTACCCCCCATGTGCACACCCCCACCTCGCCTTCACCATGGGGGCCCGCAGGGGGCCCCCAAAATGAAGACTGCCTGCCGCCACGGAAAGGCATCTGTTTTGGCCCATGCTAATATGGCTGGCGGTGTCTAATAGACACCGCCACCATATTAAACCTTTTCCGCCCGGTCGCAAGGCGACCGGGGAGGAAAAGCGGCGGACGGTCTTTCCGTCCGACGTGGTCCCTCCCGCCATAGTAATATGGCGGGGGGGAAAGGGTGGTAGGTGGGTAAGGATGTCTGGCGGATCGCCACCGCCCGCATGGTAGTGGCGATCCGCCAGACATCCTAATCGGCCCCTTAGTGTTTGACTACTATACTAGAAATTGACCAAATTCTTCATTCTGTATGGTAGACATGTTTTGATAACTTCTAACTCAGGGAAACAAAAGCAACTAGCCTAGCCTCTTACTATCCTATATAACATTGCTTAATAGTAATTATAAAACTTTAACTCAGATTATAGCTAATCGTCTCAACACTTTTGTCCCACATCTCATACATCTAAATCAATATAGTTTTGTATTAGGCGGAAACCTTTCCACCACTTCAAATTACATGTCAGAATTCATTGATATGATGACTTCTGATAAAATACCACCAGCAATTTATCTTATTAGATGCTGAAATAGCATATAACATCATGAACTGGAAATTTCTATTTAAAATCATGGGAAAATGTAATTTCCCACTCTGGCTAATGAGGATTATTTCTAACAAGGGATGGCAGATCTGGTAATTACAAGTAATCGAATAGCAAGGCACATTTTCTCTCTTAGGGATTGGCTTCGGGGCAGTCCTCTCTCCACTATTGTTTTTGCTCTTTTTATTGAAACCTGGGCACAATCTATCTAAATTGGGTCCTAATAACTCTATAGTGGCTCCATATCCTGAAACTAATAAGCATAAATTTTAGGCAGATGACATTGCTTTATGTTTGACAGCTGACCCTACTAATGCACAATCTGCTTCAGAACAAATCCGAAGATATACCAGTTTGGTCATAGAGATAATGAATCCAAACAAAATCCTCACTATTTAATGCCACTTCTGTAATTCTTCTGCAGAGCCTAAGATCTAATTATAGTGACAAGCTCAAAAAATATTTAGAGGTCTTCTTCTTGGAATAAGCCAATGATCTGTTTATAAAGAATTATGTTCCATTATCAAACAAGGTTAAAAGACTCTTTAGAACGTGGTAGCTTTTATCTCTGTCTGTGGTTGGCAGGGTCACTTTAAATAACATTTCAATCTGCCCTTATTTTTGTTTTATTTTGACTATTGCATCAAAGCTGAACACAAGTTTTATGTAAAGCTAGAAGGTCTACTTTCTAGTTTTACATGGAAAAAATGCCACCAAATTAAAATGCTTGAATCCAGTGGCAAACGAAGATGGATTCAACCCAGATCTGTGACTAGGGTGAGTGTCTGAAAAGTGTCAGCTTTGTTCGCCCTAAGTTGTTAGGGTATGCCCAGATGTGGGTACCTTGCTAACTTTGCCACTGGATTCAAGCTAGCCTGGCTGATGAAAAGGCGTTACCTTGAAAACGGTCTCAGGATCCTTGTTTCCGGTGCAGGGAAAACCTGGCTTGGCAGTTTGGGCTGGAGGAATAGGGTCAAGACTGATTTGCATATGGCTGATTCTGAACTGGGGTGGTGAAGTGAGCTAAAGAATGATGATGGATTCATCGCAGATCTGTGACTTGGGGTGAGTGTCTGAAAAGTTTCAGCGCTCTGTACATCATTTCCTTGTGTTTAGCAAATTAAATTGAACATTCATAATTGACCAAAAAAGGGTGTGTCTACGCTGCTCGCTTGAAACACATGATCACTAACGTATACACTTTAGACGTTTTCTTCTTAATTTGATGACACTTTGGTTACAATGATGCTAAAAAGATTAGAAACACCTAATTTGCCATGTTGTATGAAGGGCCCAAAGATTCCTACAAAAGTGAAAAATAGGACTTAAAATTTCAAATGGAGAATGAAAAAATATGTTTTTGTTAGTATAAGATTCTACTGTAGCATGCTGGAAGCCCACTACAAAGCTACACTTGATTACAAAAGAGCTCATGCAGAAGTGGAAATGATTAGAAATAGAAAAAAATGCTTGTTTAGAAGGAGAACTATTTCTACATTTTGAAAGACTTTGCCTATGTAAAAATCCCAACCAACAAAGTTATTATTTTTCATTTTTGCAGATAAAATCCACTTTTCCCAATCTGCCTAAAAATGAAATAGCAAAACCAGCCATCTTAGTCATCAAGTTTTTTGTGATAAAAGACAGAACTTTTCCCTGCATTGGTGGTGTAGGGAGTTACTCAACTAAACACTGTGATTATGGCCAAAACTAATAATCAAACAGGAATTCAAATAGCCGTTTACGCGGAAAGACTATTTCAGCTTAGGGTATACAGTTCTGAGAGGAGAGTGGCTAATTTTCAACTGATGTCTTTTTTAAAGGTTGGATCCTTTACTACACCTCCCATATACTGAACAAAAGGCTTTCAGCCACTACTGAATCTTAAGTGTAATAACACTGGTGATTGTTTACACAGTTTGGAGTTGTGGTGAACAAACACAGGGGCATATTAGCAAGGCGGGCAATATGAATTTATCGCCGCTTTTGCAGCCGTTTTCGGCCGAAAAGCGGTGATAATTTCATCGCCCTATTAGTAAGCTGTCGCTAACAGCAGTTAACGACAGGTTGTAGGCAATAGCGAGCGGATTGGGGCCCGCTTTGCATGTCAGCGATATTTATCGCTAATGACATGCAAAGTGGGTGTACCCAACCTGTTAGCGACTGAAAGCAGTCGCTAACATCGCTATCGCCTATTATCAACAAAGGCACAGTGATGCAAAAATTCACTATAAGAGCGAATATCGCCAAAAACTAACGCCTACTCAGACCACTTCTTAACCTGTATATCCAATGGGAGATGAATATTCAGGTTAAGACCCTATTGGCGTTAATGGGTGAATATCGCTGGATTTCCAGTGATATTCACGCATTGAGCTGCTATCGCCGGATATTTTATCGCATTTGGGATAAACGTTGCTAATAGCACGTTATCTCTGCGATAAAATCCGGGGATGCACGGCGATATAAAAAATTTCGCTAAGCTCATTTAGAAGATAAATATCGCTAGTTGTTGATAATATGCCCTACAGTTTTTGCAAATCTCTTTGAGGATATTAGCAATACTGTCTGGATAATTATTGTTCTGAACCTCCAAACAGCCCATTGATGGTTAGTAGATTCTATTATCCGATTGAACAAAAATAGCAAACATTTTCTTTTCATATGAATGCTAGTTGCTCGCTCTTTATTCACCACCTATTGGAAGGCATCCACCATCATGAGCCATTCTGAACGATAGGCTAAAATGCTAATAACAAGGCAGCAGGAATACTGGGATCAAGCTCGGATGAATGAATCATTTGTCTTCAAATCTGAAAAACGTGGCTATTTTCACATATAGAGAATCGGCAATTTTGTGAAGATCTGGACATCCTAATATGAAATATATTTAAGCCCTTCATTTGTTTGATGGGTTATATTTGAACATGGTATAACATTTGTGAGGCTGACATAGCAAACTCAAATTACAGTATGTGCAGTAACTTTAAGGGATTGAAGATTTATATTTTTTTCAATGCCCACTCATCTTCCCTGGCATGGTTGATTGCCATCAGTGTTAGCGTACTCACTTTCTGTATGAGCTTAAGACATATGTACCCCCTCAGTACATTTCTCCTGCAGAGCTTTAACTGATCTTTCCAATCTGGCCATTCCCGTCTGTTTTTAAGGCTCAGATCTGTTTTGTGACTGCCTACATTTCTTATCCTCCCTGCCTGTTTTTATCTTACAGGTTTTATCTTAGGCACAATATCCAGCTCTCAAGGGAACCCTTCAAATCCTTCAACATTATCTTCCACAATTATCCTTACAACATCTCGATGCTAATACCAGAAAAGTCTTCAGTATCAAGAGGCTGAACTGATGGATCATGCTCCAGCAGGCGCAAGAACACATTGCTGAGAACCAACTGCCTGTCTTGAGATTGCTGCAGTTAAGGAAAGGCTGGTGGTACATAGTATCGGTGCCACTAGGCGGAAGGCAATGTGCTCTTGGACATCATGCTGTGCGATCGCATCTTGCCTGTGAACTTCAAGTTCCCAAATTCCTGGGACTTCACATTGTTTGCAGATGATGGCAGTCATCTTGGATTACTGGGTACAACGTTCCTCGGATGTCGCAGCGTACTTGATAGGCAATTGACTAGTTATGTTCCTAGCGTCATGGATTTAAGATTGGTATTTGTGGAAGTTATCTTCTTGAGAGTTTGAGAAAGCAACCAGAGTACAGAGAAGTATTTTGGAAGTGAATGTGTTTGAGAAAATGATCTTGTTTAGAGACATTCTCCTGAACCATTGTGTTTTGGCATTAATGGACAAGACGTTTGGTTTCCTCTTTTTAGTGTTTATTTTTTGAGAATTCCTGAGGATAATTTTCAGTGTTTTCCCAACTTCTCCAAACCCAGAAGGTTGGGAAGAAAGTAACTCTAGTGAGGAACTGATGCAGGTAGGAAGCAGCAGCTAGATCACAGAATCACAGATTGGAAGATTTGGGAGATGTGATTGAGCTTTCGTATATGCAAATGCTTTCTAGAACAAAGCAAACACAAGGAGATGATGGACGGAGCGCTGAAACTTTTCAGACACTCACCCCCAGTCACAGATCTGGGAGGAAACCTTCATCATTCTTTAGCTTACTTCGCCAGCCCAGTTCAGACACAGCTATATGCAAATCAGTCTTGACCCTGTGCCTCATGGGAACAGTCCAGCCCGAACTGCCAAGCCATGTCTTCTCTGGACCGCAAACAAGCATCCTGGGACCGGTTTCGGGCTAACAGACCTCATCAGCCAGGCTAGCTTGAATCCAGTGGCAAAGTGAGCAAAGGACCCACGTCTGGGCATACCCTGCCAACTTAGGCCGAACAAAGCAAACACAAGGAGATAATAGACGTAGCGCTGAAACCTTTCAGACACTAACCCCCAGCCACAGATCTGGGTTGAATTCATCATCGTTCTCTAGCTCACTTCACCACCCCATTTCAGACACAGCTATATGCAAATCAGTCTTGAACCTGTGCCTCATTGGAACAGCCCAGCCCGAAATGCCAAGCCATGTCTTCCCTGGACCGGAAACAAGCATTCTGGGACCGGTTTCGGGATAACAGCCCTCATCAGCCAGGCTAACTTGAATTCAGTAGAACACTCATGAAACAGACGTATAGCATAGACTAGGCATCACAATATTAAAGCAATGATGGTCTACATCAGGGGTCCCCAAACTACGGCCCGCGGGCCAAATCCGGCCCGCCTAATGAAATCAAGTGGCCCTCCTGGTGCGTCCATATTCACAGGGTTATTCATGTTAAAATTGTATTCCTACGCTCTGATTTGATTTTGCATCGGGACACATGCGCAGATCGAAAGCGCAGATGCCTGCACTTGACTGACGTACGCTCGCGTCTTACGTCACACGTATCTGTGCGTGGGGGAGGGTGCGCGCGAAGAGTCCGGTGTCGGGGACAGGCGCGGAGACCGGCGGCGCGGGAGCTTTGTGGGCCTTGTGAGCCTTGTGAGCCGGTGAGTGTTACCCCAGTTTACCCGGAGCAGAGGTGTGATTAGCTGGGGGGTGGGGGTCCATGGTGGAGGCTTGTTTTATGGATGTTCCTTTTTTTATGTAGCGCGGCCTTTACCTACCAATACATGGGGAAGACGCCATTTTCTGATCAGAAGTTTTCTAGATCGACTGCAACCACTGCTGCAAGTGTGTGCAACAGCAAGTCTGCGATCAGAGTTGAAGAGATTTTGCCTGCCAGCTGCAGACTACGAGCATATAATGTACGATAACAGCAAATGCTGAAGTGATGTACAGAAACTCAGCATCCAGTCCCCGCTCGGGAACCTGGAAACTAGGCACTACTCTGAATGCCAGACCACTAGTTGCCCGCCTGTACCCAGGCTTGTTCAATTCATCGCCCCAGCCATAGACCCTCCTCTGAGAGGCCACCCAGCACAATCTCACTTTATTGAGGGGATCTGTCGCAGGGAAATCCTATCCAGCCCCAATTGATGCAATTTAGCCATTGCTGCAGAGGAGCGCTCTTCTGCCAGCGCTATGCAGGCCTCCAGCCCCTCAATCTGAGATCATCTTTGTCAATCCGGGGCTCAGAAATATGTGCAAGGGACCTCCCGCATGAATGCCTTGCCTGCGGCCCAAAGGGTGCCACAGGGACTCCACTGAATCTATATTGAGCTGCAGAAAGGCACTGAGTTCCTGCAACAGAAACTCTGTTGCATCACTGTCTACAAGGCACCAATCGAGTGCTCCCCTCGTATACCTCCACCCAAGTAAGTAGCAACTGCAGCATGGTCTGAAATACATCTAGCGCGGATTTCTGACCCCGTGGTATGAAGCAGGTAAAGGGGCAAGCATGAAAACATAACCAATGCGCGACCTGGTCTTGTGTGGTGCAGAGGTGTGAGTATAAGAGTGTGTATAGGACTCCAGGTGCACCAAAGCAGGAAGCCCAGTCCGTGAGGTGGGAAGCCCTGGGCCAAAGACCATCTGAGGCCCTCAAGAAGTCAATAGTATATTAAAATCCCCAGCCACTATGGTGAGACCCCTGGGGATGCCTGTCAACACCTCTCTCATCGAATTGAGAATAGGACCTAACAATTGATGAAGAACATAGAAATATTTAATCATGTGATATAGTGGTGTTGCTAATCTTTGCCTTAGCTGGGGGGGTGGGGGTCCATGGTGGAGACTTGTTTTATGGATGTTCCTTTTTTTTATGTAGCGCGGCCTTTACCCATTACGTACCACTACATGGGGAAGACGCCATTTTCTTATCGGAAGTTTTAATATTTAATGACGTGATATAGTGGTGTTGCTAATCTTTGCCTTAGCTGGGGGGGTGGGGGTCCATGGTGGAGACTTGTTTTATGGATGTTCCTTTTTTTATGTAGCGCGGCCTTTACCCATTACGTACCACTACATGGGGAAGACGCCATTTTCTTATCTGAAGTTTTAATATTTAATGACGTGATATAGTGGTGTTGCTAATCTTTGCCTTAGCTGGGGGGGTGGGGGTCCATGGTGGAGACTTGTTTTATGGATGTTCCTTTTTTTATGTAGCGCGGCCTTTACCCATTACGTTCCACTACATGGGGAAGACGCCATTTTCTTATCGGAAGTTTTAATATTTAATGACGTGATATAGTGGTGTTGCTAATCTTTGCCTTAGCTGGGGGGGTGGGGGTCCATGGTGGAGACTTGTTTTATGGATGTTCCTTTTTTTATGTAGCGCGGCCTTTACCCATTACCTACCACTACATGGGGAAGACGCCATTAAATTAGAGAAGACTTTCTATTATTACTTTTATTTTGTGCAACAGGTGGCGCCAAGGCCAAGCGAAAGGCAGCTGCAAAACATGCCATTGTAATCTCCACAATGAAATTGGTTGTCACTTTTTGGCCCATATCATTTCCTGTTATAAGACTGACCCCGGCCCTTCATCACAGGAAGAAAAGTTGATGTGGCCCCCGCCTAAAAAAGTTTGGGGACCACTGGTCTACATGCTGTGAGGAAATCTTAGACGAGGAGACCATGTAGAAGGTGGAGAGGAGATCCATGGAACAGCCCCCTGAATGGGTATACAATCAAAATATTGAGTCAAAAATATAGAATTGCAGTAATATCGAATTCAAAATATAGAATGGACAAAACATCGAATGGACAGAATATAGCCAACAAAAATATCGAATTTGAGGTAAGTAAGTTAATATCGATTTACATAAACATAGAAAGTCAAAATATCGAATTATATAATATAGGTATTAAATATATCGATTTTTTTATAATATCAATTTTTTTAAAGTGTTTTTTATGTTAGTATATGTGTGAAAAGTGTATATTTATTTTATAATTTATTTTAAGTAATTCATTTTATGGTATTTAATTTTTGCGTAATTTAATTCTGTAGCGGGTTGTGGGTTTATAGGGAATAGGGTGGGAAGTAATTTAATTATAATTAATTAAATGTTTTAATTTATTTATTGGTATTTATCTTGAATTAATTGTTCATTAATTATTTATTGGTAATTAATTACAATATAATTGGTAATTAATTTTTATTATTTGATTAATTGATAATTATGTTAATTTTATTAATTTATTTTCTGTAGCGGGTTGTGGGTTTATAGGGGAATAGGGTGGGAAGTAATTAAATTGTAATTAATTAAAAAATTTAATTTATTTATTGGTATTTATTTTGAATTAATAATTAATTATTATTTCAATTGCTAATTAATTGTTAATTGGTAATTAATTTGTATTAATAAGTAATCATTTTTCTTAATTAATTTTTATTTGTATTTTTATTTGATTAATTATTATATTATATTAAATTGGTAATTACTTTTAATTATTTTGTAATTGGTAAAAATATTTAATTTATTTTTATTAATATATGAAGTATTTAGTTTCCCTACTGTTGCACTCACTGGAGTGGGAATAGTAATTTTTACCCCTACGCTATTCAACGCTTTCCCTACTGTTGCACTCTCTGGAGTGGGAATAGTAATTTTTACCTCTACGCTATCCAAAGCTTTCCCTTCTGTTGCATTCTCTGGAGTGGGAATAGTAATTTTTACCTCTACGCTATCCAACGCTTTCCCTACTGTTGCACTCTCTGGAGTGGGAATAGTAATTTTTATCCCTATGCTATCCAACGCTTTCCCTACTGTTGCACTCACTGGAGTGGGTACAGTAATTTTTACCCCTACGCTATCCAAGGCTTTCTCTACTGTTGCACTCTCTGGAGTGGGAATAGTAATTTTTACCGCTACACTATCCAACGCTTTCCCTACTGTTGCACTCACTGGAGTGGTAATAGTAATTTTTGCCCCTACTCTATCCAAAGTTTTCCCTACTGTTGCACTCTCTGGAGGGGGAATAGTAATTTGTACTCCTACGCTATCCAACGCTTTCCCTACTGTTGCACTCTCTGGAGTGGGAATAGTAATTTTTGCCCCTACGCTATCCAACGCTTTCCCTACTGTTGCACTCACTGGAGAGGGAATAGTAATTTTTGCCCCTACGCTATCCAACGCTTTCCCTACAGTTGCACTCACTGGAGTGGGAATAGTAATTTTTACCCCTACGCTATCCAACGCTTTCCCTACTGTTGCACTCTCTGGAGTGGGAATAGTAATTTTTACCTCTACGCTATCCAACGCTTTCCCTTCTGTTGCATTCTCTGGAGTGGGAATAGTAATTTTTACCTCTACGCTATCCAACGCTTTCCCTACTTTTGCACTCTCTGGAGTGGGAATAGTAATTTTTATCCCTATGCTATCCAACGCTTTCCCTACTGTTGCACTCACTGGAGTGGGTACAGTAATTTTAACCCCTACGCTATCCAAGGCTTTCTCTACTGTTGCACTCTCTGGAGTGGGAATAGTAATTTTTACCGCTACACTATCCAACGCTTTCCCTACTGTTGCACTCACTGGAGTGGTAATAGTAATTTTTGCCCCTACTCTATCCAACGTTTTCCCTACTGTTGCACTCTCTGGAGGGGGAATAGTAATTTGTACTCCTACGTTATCCAACGCTTTCCCTACTGTTGCACTCTCTGGAGTGGGAATAGTAATTTTTGCCCCTACGCTATCCAACGCTTTCCCTACTGTTGCACTCACTGGAGTGGGAATAGTAATTTTTGCCCCTACGCTATCCAACGCTTTCCCTACAGTTGCACTCACTGGAGTGGGAATAGTAATTTTTACTCCTACGCTATCCAACGCTTTCCTTACTGTTGAACTCTCTGGAGTGGGAATAGTAATTTGTACCCCTACGCTATCCAACCCTTTCCCTACTGTTGTACTCACTGGAGTGGGAATAGTAATTTTTACCCCTACGCTATCCTACGGTAAAGATATTGTACATTCTTTTCTTAATATTATGTTAATATATATATATATATATATATATATATATATGTTTTTAAAAATATATATATAACTTAAATTAATTATTTAATAATTTTAAGGTTATTTAAGTATTTTTAAGTATATTTTAGTTAAATATTTTTAATATTTTATTAATTTTAAATTGTTTTAAAGATATTTAAATAAATAAGATATTTTGACTAACTATATTTTGACTAACTATATTTTTTATTCAATATTTTTGTACTTACCTGCTTGTAGATAGGTATTCGATATTTTTGTATTCGATATTTTAACTTCGATATTTGTGTAATTCTATATTATTGTTATCGATATTATGTCAGTGATCACCCTGAATGAGCCTAGCAAATACAACCATGAAACCTTCTCTCCTTCTTTCTTCTGTGTTATTTGGCACGCATCTGCAAAGTCAAATCTATGAGTACTGTGGTTGAAGTGGATGAATTCACCACCAATAATGATAAATGATAAAAGGTAGCAGCTGCCTCCTCATCTGTCCATGTGGCTCTAGCTATTAACTGTTGGGACTGACAAATATAAACACGGTCCTAATTTCCTGTCTTGAAGTAAGGATCCTCATAAAGGCCAATTGTAAGGTGTGTCTTTTCCAAATATCACCTTAAATTGGGTCATGAACTGCTTGTAATTTGAGCATCATGGGCTCCGACTAATGATTTAAGGAGTCAGCCAAGCCACATCTTCTTTAGTAAAGTAAAACAAAATGAGGGTCGTTTTATCAGTATTATTTGAAAAATACAGAGATTTTGACCAAAGCTGAAAATGACACTGGACTAAAAACAACAGAAAATGTAAGGGATTCCCTGGATATTTTTAGGCAGTCTTAATGTAGAAGAGGAGGTTCCCAGTACGAGAGTCCTTGCAGGTTTTCCTGCTTCACTACTTCCCCTTAAATCAATACAGGGATTCTCTTGTTGGAGAAAACCAGATAAATGCCCGTGTGGTAGATTGTGAAAAGGCAACTGGTATATGTACTCATTGTAGACATCGAGGAGCAATTTACAGGTCCCCGCTCAACATCCCGGCATGACTGACACAGCCTTTTATCAATATAATAGTGAATAATTATCACAACTGACTCGGGGAAAATAACAGCTACAGATTTAATTACAAAATTAAGCCTATTTCCTACTAAAGGCTTCAGATTCACTTTCACATAGATTTTCTTTTTTTTAAATTGTCCATTCAATTGCATTCTGCATAAAAACAACTATACAGTCTCAGGCTGTGATTTAGACCCTGGTGGGTGGTCTGCCATCAGTTAGGGTGGTGGAGGTCATCTTCTCTGCAACCCTCGATGGTCTGGCACCTGCGAAATTGAAAGAACACTGCTTGCCTAGCAGTGATCGCTATGCCTTCAAAGGAGCAGCCTCACCCATGGCAGCTCCCCTGAAGAAACCGAGGCCCTTGTTTATGAGAAGTGAAGCATTGCTGCAGGAAAACAGCGATGCGTCACTTCTCAGTGCCCCCTCCTTGCGACATGATGGATGTGTCATATTTACTGTATGAAGCATTGTGTCGCAAGGAATGACAGATACGTCAGTATTACTGACGTATCTGTTGGCCCAAAACTGGCGAATTGCTGGAGTTGTGTCGGAAGCGTGAAGCAACTCCAGCAATGTTCCTTTCACATGGGGCAATCTTATAGATTTCACTGCACCACTTCTACGAGGCTTGGATGCGAGGGACGCCCACATTAAATCTGACGCAGGTATAATGGGGTGCAGGGGTTTACAAAGTGACGCACCTACTTAGATATGTCACTTTGTAACCAGGGCGCAATATGGCCTATTTTTTACACCACTTTTGCGTCTCAAATAATTACGCAGCCCAAAAGTGTTGCATGGGCTCATAAATGAGTCCCTGAGAGTTTGGTGCATGGCCACTGTCTTTTAGGCGGATGACCGACAAATGTTTTTGTTTTATTTTAGTGAAGCGGATATGTGGTGCTCCATTTTATGGGGCAAGAAGATGTCACAATAGTTGACGTGTCTCTTCATAGTTAGGGAAACGTGAGTGGGTGAGGTGAAAGTGCACTGGGGCAAAAGTAAATAGCAAGTGGTCATTTTCTGGTACCAGCGCATAGCGGAAAGTTTTTGATTTTTCGGCAGGATATGTCTGAGGGTTGCAGAGTATCTTCAGTCACTTTGTATTATGTATCCATTTACATGAAGCAACTGGACTGATTGGCAAGAGGGTGTACTACATTGCAACACTGCTGACATGTTGGGACTGCGACCAGATGGGGAGAGAGTTTTGAATGTGAGGCCTATTCAACGCATCAATGCTGCAGGGTCAGTGAGTCTTGAGCTGATTTCAGTCGATAGAGAGTGAGTCCAGAGCCTTGAGGTCAGCGGATAAAGTGTTACAGGCTACAGAGGATGCACCAGAGAAAGATTGTTTTGTGATGCAGATGTTCTGAACTTAGGAGGTTGCAGAGGGTTTTTTTGTGGCTTTTGAGACCTCTTGAGCCACCAGAAATGCTGAGTGAGTCTTTATATGAGGTAATAAAATGTAAAAGTCATTTTGGCTGTAGTGAGTAGCCAGTGTAATTTATGAAGCATGGGTATGATGTGATTGAACCCTCCTTACAATAAGAGGAATCCGGTTTTCTGAGAAAGTAACACATGCAAATGCTCATTTAATTGATTCTGATCTAATACCGTGTATATATTGTGGAACATTGTATATGATGATTGCAAGATCATAAAGGGAAAAGTGATGTACTGTAAGGAGATGAGAATAACCGTTTAGGCAAAGAGGCAGACAATTAGTTTGTAATTGACTAAATTAGTTTATTGTAAATAGAAAATAAATAGTCATCATTTTTATGTTCTCTTACAGAAATAATCGTGGCTCCTGAAGAAGGCGTTTTGTTCAACGCCAGAACGCGCGCAGACACTTATTAATGCCACTAGTCGATTTTAAAATTGTTTGCTTTGTTTAAAGTTGTTTTTGATTTTATATAATTAATTGTGTATTATTGATCTTTGTTGTATTTGTATGATATGAATTCTCTTTTTTATATATGTTTAAATTAAAAATAATATAAAAAATTATTTTAACAGATTTGTGCCTTGGTTGTTCTCTCTTATTGCAATCTTATTTTTCTCTATGTTGCTATAAAATGCCTAGGTTTTGTACACATAAATTGAACCCTCCTGCAACATGAACCAGACCAGCGGTTGAGTCGGGAAGAGCTATGAGTAGGATAGTGGCCATTTGGAGGAATTCTGCAAAAATGGTGTGGCTGAAGTCTAGGTTTGAGATAACTAAGGCATTGACTGCTGTTTTAGAATGATCTGGGAGATATGTTAACATATTTTCTCCATGATGTGAAGGTGGAAGCTGACAGATATTTCCACGTTGCTGATAGTTGAATTGCTAGAAATTTGGCAGATGGAGTTGGTGATGCAATTTCCCTCTAAATCTGCTGTTTTTGTCTGTGTGTGACTGCTTACATTTCTTTATTTGCTTTTCCTGAACTGTGGTAAGATTATTAATCGCCAAACCCTCCCCCAAAATACAATCAAATCAGGCACAAAAAAAACCAAACCTCAAATCCCAACTTAAGTGTATAGAGACTGCTTGGTCTGTTTTTTGTGGTTTTAATTGTGTTTGAGAGTGTGTGTAGCACACTTTGTGTGATGGTAAACCCAGGTTATTAGGTTTGCAAAATGCATTATTTAGTCATCTTCATTGGGCCTTACCTGCAGGGTTGAAAAGGAACTGTACCACCTGAGCAGGACTTCCTTATCCCTCACACCTTGTACAACCCCTTAAGTTTAAGCTCACATGCTCTTAGAATACACATTTTTTTGGTTGTTGCACCTGCGTTCTTGGCTCCCAGGTCTAGGATTTCAATTGGACCTAGGGCTTTGAGTGTGGGTTCTGGTTAATAGGATGAGGGTTGTAATTGGCTACGAGGGCTAGGATTTCAATTGGACCTAGGGCACAGGACTTGGGTTCTGATTGGCTGGCAGGGCTAGGGTACTGATTGCCTCCAATGACAAGGGTTTCAGTTGGATGTAGGGCTTAGTGTTTGGGTTCTGATAGCTGATAGGGCAGATGTTCAGACTGGCTCCCAGCCCGGGCAGAGAACTCCGCTCCGCCCGCGGAGTGTGCAGAGATTTGCCCACTCTGCGTTCTGTGGAGAACGCGTAGAAGGCAAATCTCTGCACACTCCGCAGTAGAGCGGAGTTGGCCAGCCCCCTCCTCCAGCCCCTATTAACCATTAATTCTACATTAATTTAAAGTAAATTAAAAAACACTTACCTGTACTGCGGCGTCCCCAGGCTGCCCTCCTCCTCTTTCTCGCCTTCTGGGTAATCCTTGAGAAAACTGTGCATGCGTACGTGCCAGAGAATGCGCATTTCTCACAAGAAATGCGCATGCGCAGTTTTCTCAAGAATTACTCAGACGGCGTGGAAGAGGAGGAGAGCTGCCTGGGGATGCCGCAGTACAGGTAAGTGGTTTTTAATTTACTTTTAATTAATGATGAATTAATTGCTAATAGGGGGGTGGAGGCGGGTGGCAGAGCGGAGTCCCACAGAGTTTGTTTGCAACTCCGTAGACCTCTGTGTAGCCCACTGCGCCCAGGGTTAGTTAATATGGCAAGGGCTGTGATTGCTTTCTAGGGATAGGGCCACCATTGGCTCTAGGATTTAGGGTGAGGGTTCTTATAGGTTAGAGTTAGGGCTTGAGTTCCCATTGGCTCAAGGTCTTCTAGGGCTATTCAACCTTAGGGTTCAGAGCTTCAGCCTGAGAGTCCGGCAAAGGGGCGACAGGTTAAGGATTTTGCCTGTTTGGGCCTGGTAGGTCCCAGAAAGGACCTAAGGCCAGTAACTCTGCATCTCTACATTAAGATTTTCAGGTACACAACCTCTAATTACAAACTCTTTATCAACTACTAATCCCTAAAATACCCCATACTACAACACAACCCTCATAAACAAACACTGAATAATTTTAAATACTTCCAACAAATCTCTCATTGACCGTCTAACTTTTCCAAACCAAAAACAGCCACACCACACAACCTATCATAAGCAATACAATAATTCATTGCCCACAACCCAAATAACAGTCATTTACCAGAAGGAGAATATCTTTCAAGGGACGGTGCAAATGTATGATTACAAGATCCATGATGGTACCATCCCAGCACAACCCACCCCACTTTACACAAGTCACCAGACAACACAGAAGTTACAACACAGAAGTTACAACACCATGATCCAGCACAAAACGTCCCCAGGTACACACATATCTCAAAGTTTGCATTTCTGTAACAAACACCCTCCCTTCCACCTTCACTAAAAGCTATAAGCACAATTCACCTGCCAATCAACCTGCCAATCAGCCACATCAATGTACCCTTCACCCGTACTACAGGACATGAAACTGAAAAAAAGACAACTAAAATGCCTAGTCTTCAATGCAAGATCAATGAACACGAATTGCTTTAAAATCATTGACACACTCTCAGAAACAACAGCAGACCTCACCATCATTACAGAAACATGGCTCAGTGAAGATTCTGCACCCACATGCCATGAAACCATCCCTCCTGATTTTAACATCATTAACGAAAAATCGTACTGTCAAAGTTGGAGGAGGCATCATATGGTTTGACAAGAAGAATCGAACCACAACTACAGATATCACAACCAACCATGAAGCCTTCTACCTACAGCAAATCATTTCTGGCCCAACAAACTGTGCAGGACACACATTAGATGTCATATTTGCACCCTTAGGATGCGCCACAGTTACTGACAACTACCCCGCAAGCTGGAGTGACCACAACATCATCAACTTCAAAATCCACACACCTATCAATAACAACACTTAAAGACAACAAAAACCAAGAACAGCAAACGCTCATACAGACAATGGAGATAATTAGACATCTAGCAATTCCACACCCAGCTTGTAAAACCCCCAATAAACATGTGGTTGAAAGACATACACACTTTGTACAACTGGATTTCCACTGCAATGGACATACAGATAGCAATAAAGCATGCTATCAGAGCTGACCGCAAAAAGAACACCACTTTGGTTAATGACACATCAAAAGCATGAAAACGCGGGGTGGCAGGAGTTGATTAAGAATTTTGTGGGGGTTACATGGTATACCAGTGAGGTGCTATGGTGTGTTATTGAACGCTGAGTATCAACGGAGAAAATTCATGTTTTTGTACTGTGCATCTGACCTGAAACCCAATAGAATTTGTTAAATAAATGAAAAATGAAAACATACTAAAACACAAATGGAGAAAATCGGAAGATGAAACATACAAATGTCCGCTGTACCACTATAACAGAGCCTACAAAAGAGCCATCAAAACCACAAAAAGACACCACTGCTCCAAGCGCATAACTGAAGCAGTATGCCCTTCCAAAGAACTCCATAAAATTCTAACAGAATTCCGCAATACAGAGTGACTTAGCACAGATTAAATAAATGTCCATTCCAACAGATCTCTGGACTCCTCTCTCTCTCTCTCTCTCTCTCTCTCTCTCCAGCCGTGCCCGCTCGGTACCAAATACAGAAATATTTTCCCAATAATTTGAATTACAGAATGACAATGTGTAAAGTAGTGAATGTTTTAGTTTATTTTGAATTTTTAGTAGAAACTCTATCAAGGAAGCTTAACTGTGACTAATAGAAAAAAAGTAAAATGTTACCTTCTGGTGAAATTTACAAGATTTAAATATATATCATGAGTAACTATTCAACATCATAGTATTGCAATGTAAATCCATAAAGCAATGCAATTTTAAAAAATAATAGGAAATACATATAATAAGCCTTGGATTGGAAAGTTGAGAACTGGTAAGCCAATCAGAATTCTCCCTTTGCTGGCTACATTTAGCTTTACCGATTCACAAAAGAGTATCTAATTTGAGCCGGTGGTTGCGGGTAGGCACCATAAACAAGGGTAGTATATTTGTCCCGCTGACCCAATTGGGAAATACTACAAGTAAGCCGAACTAGCCAATATGGCTCTGGTATTCCATTGGCACCACCTTGAGGCAGAATTGCAAACTACATCCGGTAGTGCCAGAGAAAACTAAGTGAACTTTTAGCATTCACATGAAACTTTCAACTTAGCCCCAACCAAAGTACTGCTTCAGGCACATTACTTGCAGTTTATGAGTTAAAATCCTAATATAGAACAGTGAACTATTAACTGTCATCAACGAGCTGCATGAAAACTACAAGGAATAGATATGAGCGTTATGATTTTTTCCCAGTCTTTCATTATCCTAATTTTGCAAAAAGTGTTCATTTGGGTAGAAATCAATTCTTATTATTAAGGAACCTCCAGCCATGGTGTTAGGTTTTAAATTCTGAGTTTGTGCTTCTCTAGACCAAGCACTCTTAAAGTTTACTTCCTACCAGTATGGATGACACTTGTCTCTTACACCTAGTAGTCCTCTGTTGTAGGTACCATTTCCTATACACTGATTTACACATGTATGATTGATTGTCTCAGTCTAATGTGTGTGTGATGTAAAGTGCTTTGACACCCTACACTGGTATGAGTGGTGCTATAAAACTAATTAAATGCATCTCACTGAGAGTGGTAATGGAGAGTAAGGGGTGGTAGTGAGAAAATCCATAAGGGAGGTGGTAATTGGGAGGGGGCGCCATTAAACATTGTCACACTAGGTGCCACCAGTGCTAAAGCCGGCCCCGTGGAGGTTGTTATAAATTAAAGGTTTGTGTCTGTGGTGGAAGGGGGGGCAGGCTTCCTAAGAAACGTTTTAGGCATCTACATATATTTATTTATTTATCTTTACAAAGTAAGCACTACCACAAACGGAACATTCTGTGATAGACAACTCCCAAAATACATCCTGTGGGCAAAGAAGGAATGCTGCAGAACAAAAGCAGCCGGACTCCTGAATGGATGGACTTAGAAAACAGCTCCGCCCTTCCACAGCGCTCCTTAATTTTTTTGTCTAATAGCTGAAGGTACACAGACACCTTTCCAGCCTCATCCCCTTGCTCTTGGTGATAAGAAAGCACAATCTGCCAAGGAAAGGTAGAAAATGCAAACAAATGTTTTCTACTTTTGATTGGCTGCTTCAGCTTCCCTTCACCAAAATGAGTGGGAGGAGTCTAAACTGTCAGCAGCTCCGTCAAAAGAGGCTGAGTGAGCACCAAAGGAGGGTAGAGTCGTTTTTAATGAACCAACCATTCAGTTCAGAGGCTATTTATGTTCCAGCAGTGCCCCCTGCTGATGGGAGAATGGTGGGGTGGTGCGTGTGTGTCTGTGTTTTACCCCTTCGACGCTCATGACGAGCTCAGCTCGTCATGAGTTACGCCTGTCGTACGCTCATGACGTGCTGAGCTGGTCATGAACCGCTGGTTTTTTAAAAAGTCAGCGCACAGCGGGAAAAGCCGCCGCGCGCATGGTGTTAATAACCATATTTCCAGGGGCGGCTCCTCCACTAGAACATCGCCCCACTGCCTTGAAGCCGTAAAAGAGGAAAAAATAAAATGATACTATTATCATTTTATTTTGTCCTCCAGCTGCAGCAGCTTTGGTAAGGGGGCGGGGCTGCAAAGCAGGGGAGGTGTTGGTAGAACCCTCCTAAGTGCACAATGAGTGTTTTGTCAGCCCTTTCGGGCTGCCCAAAGCAGTCATGCACACTTTCCCTGTTCTTCATGCAGGCTGCATTACACGCTGAAAGGAAAACATGCCCAAGCCCCCAGTCCCTGGCTGAGTGCCAAAGCACGGCACTCAGACCAATCACAATGCTGCATTGCAGCATTGTGATTGGTCAGGGAAGCATTGGTGCTTACCAGTCACAATGCTGCATTGCAGCGCTGTGATTGGTCAGGGGAGCCTGGCTGTGTTTCCTGGTGTCTGAGATGGAGAAGAGCAAGAGCGGAGACGCGGGACCCGGCAGCAAGGTAAGTGTTTTTTTCTTTATTTAACATTGTGCACCGCGCCCCCCAAGCGCCACTGCCCTCCCCTCACCTGCCCCACCACCGCGAGCCGTGCTGGCCACCACTTCATATTGTCCTCACCAGCAGGGCATAAACAGGTGTTAATTATACCCATACTTCTTCGGCGCCCTCGCCTGTGGCTCAGACCCATAACTACGAGTCGGGTAATTAAGACTAATTTCTGCCCATATTTGCACCCACTATTTGATGTATGATGCAGATTAAAAACTCTACAGTATCTATTTACTGTAATATATGGAGGAAAACTGTACACTAAGTAGAACTAAAGTCAAAAATAAGAATTCCTCACAGATTGAGATCTTAGTAATAGTTTTTTTATATTGAATCATTGCGATTCTCATTCATGAAATAAGTTAGTCATTTTTATGAATATTTCAATACGTGACATGAATTCAGTTTGCTTTGATAACTTATGGAAGAAGATAAAAAGAAATGTAATACCTGTTAAAGAGAATTTGTTACATTCTTGAATTATTGTCAGAGATGCTGCCTAGAAGGTGTTTCTGAAAATGCAAGAAGGAGCACAACAAAAGGTCTAAATAGTATTTCTGAAATGCCGGTCGCACTGCAAGTGTAATAGTCTCAAAGTAGTCACTCTGATGGAGGTTCAGATCAGTTAATGTTTTTCTGTTGTTTTTTGACCGTCAGCTTTTAGAATGTTGCTGCTTTAGCCTTTTTGAAGGTAGGCGGAATTTAAAGGGGTCCAGCAATCATCGCAGTGGCCATACAGCCATTAAGTACCCAATAATGGGGAGGCTCAGTGTCATCTTAAAGATGTCAGGGGTCCCAGGCAAGACATATTTTGAGGTCCCCGATACAGAACAAATGTTAATCTTATCACCCATTTCCAGCTAATTTAAGCTCGCTTGATGCTAAATAGTGCTAAATTATCATTTTTTTAAAGTTGATGCAACCAGGGATATTTCTGTCTCAAATATCATTCCAGTCGAAACTGCACTCGCGAGTAACACTGCTAGATTTCACTCTTAATGCTATTATGAAGTCAATTAAGGCTATCCGCGTAAATAAAGCCCCAGGTCCTGACTCAGTGCCAAGCGAATTTTTAATGTACTTTTTAAGTCCATTTTGGGAGGTGGCCCTATACCTAGGTCATGGCAGGAAGCCAAAATCGTTCAGATTTTTAAAAAGGGCACAAGTTATTACCCCAGTAACCATAGACCTAACAGCTTAATTGATGTCTCCCAAAAAGTTTATTCCCGTCTTGTACTCGGGGAATTGCTAAAGTGGGTACAAGCAAATGTTTACTTCCAGATTATCACGCAAGTTTAAGGAAAAATGTAAGTACAAAAGACACATTTCAAAGGTTTTGCAGCCTTTATTGGAAAACGGTATTGATGGACCGGAGCCACTTGTATGTGGTCTTTGTAGACCTCAGGTCGGCTTTTGACTCAATCCCAAGGGTGAAACTGTGAGAGGTGCTAAAGCCAATGATTGTTCCAAAGAATGTCCTAGCAATTCTAATAAAATTGTACGTTACAAATAAGGCACGAGTTAGATTTGGAAATAAAGGGGACTTAGCTGGCCCCTTTGCGATTGGTGTGAGGCAGGATTGTGTCTTGGCGCCGACCCTGTTACACCTTTATATCATTGATTTAGTTAAAGCACTGATCCTCCCAAGGAATGATACCCCTAAATTGTGCTCCCATAAGATATCCACTGTGTTATATGCAGGCGACACCCTTTTAATATCGAAAACTCCCTCTTGCCTACAAGCTATAGTGGATACGTTTTTCTGCTTGTGCAGGTACAGGTGCTGGGAGATGAATGGGAGTAGGACAACATTTATGGTTTTCAACCCATAAAAAAAGGTGAGGGCGAACATTCTGGTTAAAGAAGCTCCACTTGAGCAAGTCCAGGAATGTGTCTATTTGGGGGTCTGCCTCACAAACAAACTTACTTTGGTGATGCAGGTTAATAGGTGTACCCTGAAATTCCAGCAGGAGGCTGGTGCTGTGGTTAAGTTGCTGAAGAAGACCCAGGCCAGTCCTCTAACACCTGCAATGGAGATTTATAATATAATAGTTCACAGTAGAGCTATGTATGGATCAGAGCTATAGGGGCATGTGCAAATTGAACCTCTTCTTAAAGCCAAAAACAAGTTTATTACGAATCTCTTAAATCTCCCGCAGAGCACTCTCCACCTTCCCCGGATATATGATGTTACAACGCGATCATTTAGATCGCGGTACATTACATCGCTGTTTTTACAACGCAAGTTGTTACAACGACTTGCTCTGTAGTGCGCTGGACTTAGAAATAGTATGATTTACTATTCCAACTCCAGCCTACGTACAGTAGGGAAGGCGTTGGAATAGTAAATCACACTATTCCTTAGTCTAGAGCGCCCACTAGTGAAAGTCATGGTAACGACTTGCGTTGTAAAAGCAGTGATGTGAATGTATTGACCGCATTGTTAAGGTCGTTTCCCACCTTCCCCAGCTCCTTGATATGGGCATTTTCCCGATTCGTTTCACCCTGCTGCTTAGACCCCTGCTTTATTGGCGCAGGCTGTGGTCCACCGAGGAGTAGGAACCATACAGACAGCTTCCTCTTTCAGAAGGGGTGGGTGACGATATCATGGCTTGCTTTCATTAGTGGAGTGGTGTGGCTCACTGGTTAGAGGCGGCAGACCCGGGAGCAGAGGATGGCCCGGGACCAGGGTTCAATTCCCAATGCGGCAGGGTCGTGGACCAGGGTCAGCGGACTCGATAATTCTCACCTCGATGCCTACTCTAACCAAGGATCACACTCGGCAACTCTGGGCATTAGCTTGCCTCATCTCCACAACGGCCCCCCACGGACGCCGGGGATGCCTGGTTTCACCTTGGCGATACCCAGTAGGGACCATCTCACAGGGAAAGCCAGGACGGGTTCCCCAGCGGTCTACAGCGCAGAGATACTCCTTCGGGAGTCGATTCTAGAGCATCACAAAAAACACACAATTAGGTCGATGTTGCAGGAGATAGGTCTATCAGAGCTGTGGGAGAACTCGGATCAATGTAAGCACGTATCATACTTATTGATAACGTAGTGCTGTGGGTATTATCTTTGGGAGCGAGAGATGAGGAGAATCAAGTCTGGTAGCATAAGCCTGCCCCTGCATATGAGCCATTCCTTAACGCCATCCGTTGGTTCCATCATAAGCAGCTTTTCTTGAAGTGGAGACATGACGTACTCCTTGTTAAAAGCTTGACACTAAACTGGGCGGTTGACAAAGCTTAAAATGGTAGGTGTCTTTCATGTCATCAGGAAAAAGAGACTACATCATTTTGCGTTTTTCTGTAGTGCATATTCCCACCCACTGGGGAATTGGCTTAACCCAATATGTAAGCTTTTGGGCTTTATGCTCTATTCCATCGCACTCAGAGTCTTACGCACAGATACCAGTGAAGTAGTTGTTATTGCAGTATCTAAATACATTCATGCAGCATGGCTGATCCGGCTCCGAAGGGGACGTTTCAGATGCGAGCTCTTAGATACTGTCATGCTCCAGTGGGGGGGCCCATATTTTATGGGTCACGAACACTGGAGTGCTCAGGGAGTTACAGTAAGAAGTTATCATCAAATCTTGAATAAGCACTGGCCCTTTTTGATCAGAAACGATGGCAACCTGACATTCTTCTGTGAAATGAAATAAATTGAGTGTTGTTTACTAAGCTTGTTACTTGATCTTTAGCATCATAAACATCTTGAAGTTGGTCCATGTTTTTTTAAAAAATGTTATCATCTTTGTGTTTAAGTCTGTTTTTATTGCTGTAATTATTTAAGATGGAAATGTACTGCTTGTTTTATCAGTCTTTTTATCACAAATAAACTAATGAATGATAGTAAATAATATGTTAAACTTTAACAGAATTATACAAAAACAAATGAAATATGCCTTGCTTGGTACCTCAAAAATCCTTAAAATGACACTGGGTAGAAAGACAGAGTCAGGTGTAGAGGGAGGCAGAGACAGAGAGAGGTTTAGACAGAGAGAAATAGACTAGACAGAAGCCAGAGTGAGAGAAAGTCCATTTCCTAGGAGGCCCTTTGGAATGTGGGGACCATGGCCAATTGCCCACTTTGCCCATGCCTTGAAATGTCTCTGGGCAGGCTGTGCCTCTCCTGGCTTGCCACTGGGTCGACACCAAAGGATATATATGGAGGGCACCTGCTGCCAGTGTTCCTATGGAAATGACGACTAGACCTTAGATGGACAGAAGAAGAGTGACGGCTGTCAAGCATATTGTATCTGGACAGCAGACATCAGAGGGCAGGACTTTGGCTGGCATTAATCTACAGTTGATAGTCCCTCACTGTTATCTGAGAGTGAATACTGGATTGCAAATCCAGTTATTCTCAGCTACTTCACACTGTTGTGATACCACATGGAATTCCCAGGATGCACTGACTGGGCTCTCAGAGAGCCTGGTGCTAGCTCTCTGCTCTGATGGACAACAGAGAGAACAGCTTGTGGCTGGGGAGGCGCAGAGAGTGATGGGGGAGGGTGGCAAGGAATCAAATTTGATCTTTATATATTTGGGGGAGGGTGGTTGAAAAGAGGGTGATAAATGTAGGCGGAAGGACACCATTTTTAAAGTAAAGGCAGAGGGGAGGAGCACAAGTATGTTTGTATGTATTGGGAAGTGGGAGGTGTTGAAAATTGGGTGGCGTGGATGAGCGAAGGGCACCAGATTTTTAGAGTAAGGGCGATAGATAGATAGACAGATAGATAGAGTGAGGGTGATAGATAGATAGACAGATAGATAGAGTGAGGGTGATAGATAGATAGACAGATAGATAGAGTGAGGGCAATAAATAGATAGAGTGAGGGCGATAGATAGATAGACAGATAGATAGAGTGAGGGCAATAAATAGATAGAGTGAGGGCGATAGATAGATAGACAGATAGATAGAGTGAACGTGATAGATAGATAGACAGATAGATAGAGTGAGGGCAATAAATAGATAGAGTGAGGGCGATAGATAGATAGACAGATAGATAGAGTGAAGGTGATAGATAGATAGACAGATAGATAGAGTGAGGGCGGTAGATAGACAGATAGATAGAGTGAGGGCAATAAATAGATAGAGTGAGGGCGATAGATAGATAGATAGACAGATAGATAGAGTGAAGGTGATAGATAGATAGACAGATAGATAGAGTGAGGGCGGTGGATAGACAGATAGATAGAGTGAGGGCAATAAATAGATAGAGTGAGGGCGATAGATAGATAGACAGATAGATAGAGTGAAGGTGATAGATAGATAGATAGATAGATAGATAGATAGATAGATAGATAGACAGATAGATAGAGTGAGGGCAATAAATAGATAGAGTGAGGGCGATAGATAGGTTACTGTAAAACAATGCCAGTAAACAATATCATTTAATGAATGGAAAGAGTGATAAGGAAAATGAGACCTGTGTCCTTGCTTTTTTTTGGGAAGATAAGTTTTATTAATCATAGTAAAACCAAATAGCATTTTAGCATGTTTAAAGGATATACAAGTAATTGCGACACATGGTTAATCCATAACATAAACAGTGCAGTGACCAGTTGTTGTTGGGGGGGGAGTCACAGTACCCCATTCCTCATTTTTCTTTCCAGCAGTGTTTAATATGTATACATAAATGAATAAATAAGTAAATACATCTATATAAATAAAAATGTAAATGTAAATGTTCATTTGTTCAAAATCCTTTGGTGCAGCCCTCATGGTATGTTGATGTTGTGTTTGGTAACTGATGATTAGGCTTTTCAGTCTAGCACTTAATGATGGTTGGTTTTCATTCCCGGGAATGAATATGACTTTGGGCATGGAACCGATCTTTGTTGTGTACTTCCTGTGCGAGTGTCATAGAACTCATTGCGAACCACAATAAAGAACGGTTACATATTTCCAGGTTTATAGTGCCCAGTGCTTAATTTGTGCCAGTGCTCGCACCAGCAATTACTTTTTAGACATGCCTCGTTTTTATAACGCTCCACCAAATGGTGGCACTGTCTGCCTATTTTCAACAAAGCATATCAGTTTAGCAATTGAAAATATACTAAAAAAATATTAATAGAAGCACATCCGGGCCAGTGGTGTTGGCATTTTGCAGAACTGGCAAGGGGCAGTCGGTGGTTCAAGTGGCAGCTGCATCATAAGAAATACATTGCGCCTTGATATTCACGCTTTTAGAAACTAAGCACTGGCCCTTTAACTAGAATAGAGTAAGTATGAACTTACTCACTCATGGGGGAAGGGGGTAATTGAATGCTCACTTTCCTGCAATCAATCCCATATTACTGCTGTTGCACTCGTCCCCGTGAAAATGACAAAATGAACACTAAGATATGATTGGTTCCAATCGTAGGCCTTTGCAAAAATCAGTAACACTCAACTCCAGCTTTCTGTCGAGTGATATTTCTCTTAGGTGTTTGCAATGCAAGTCTCTTACTAGGAGTGCGTCTTCTTCCGGGTCACGCCTAAGCGCTCGAGCAGGCGGATGCCCCGGCGGTACAAGTTCGCTTCATATCCCGGAAAGTCCACGTCACAGCAAGGCCAGCGCCACATTTACGCCATTCATGGAGAACGCGAAGCATTTTTGTCTTTCTCATAACTCCATCCATTAAGGATGAATTGGTGGCTTCCCCTTACGTTTCTGTGAACTTCGAGGCAATGAATGATTCTCAATGGAAATTGTGAATCCAAAACCATCATTGGTGAGATTGTAAAAATAAAAGCAAGAGTCCATCAAAGTCAGGGATATTTAGCTTTCGAAAATGAAGGTTAAGTTCCTTATTCTCTGTCTTTTCCTGAAAGAATCGGGGACCTAGCTGTCAGTGGTGCGGCCGGTGCAGAGGCACCGGGGCGCAGAGGTGGGTGTGCCCATCCTGCGTTGCACCGCTGAAGTTATCTTAAAGGCCGCCCACTCAGAATTGTTTTTTTTAACGCCGCGCGCCAGTGGCCTAGTTCCGTGTTTACATTTAATCTACAGGGGAAATGGAACCAGAGCAAAAAGGAAAAACAGAGAAGAGAAAAGACAAAGGAAAATGAGGGGGTGACATACAGAAACGAGAGGAGGAGCGGAATGAGTGACTGAATGGGAAAAGGAGATAATGATGGGAAGGGTGAGAAATAAGATAAGGACGATGAAAAGGGGCAAAGAACGACCGAGGGAATGGGTTCAGAAATAAGGATGTCATATTGAACGGAGATAAATGAGAACCTAGTAAGAGAGAGAGAGGAGTAAGTGAGAGACAGAAGATAAAGATGGCATAATGAACGGAGATAAATGAGAACCTAGTAAGAGAGAGAGAGGAGTCAGTGGGAGACAGAAGAGGGTAGGATGGAGAGAGTGAAAAAGAGGAAGAAGCTGGGAAGGTGGAGGTATAAAGATAGGCAGGAGAGAGGAAAAGACGGGTAAAATGAGGACCTTGAAGATCGGTAAGCAGGGACACATCTAATACATAACTTAACATGTGTATTTGTAAAGCGCACACTCACCCAAGGGCATCTTGGAGATGAATAACAGATGTTTATTGTTACCCAACTCAGGGCCATATAATCAAGAACGGCGCAAACATAATCGCTGCTTTAGTGGCAGGAAACTGCCGCTTGAGAATATGCCCTAGAGAATTCCAATAGAAGCCCAGGTTCTGGTGTCAAGGACATCAAACCTGGGCTTCTACTGGAATTCTCTAGGGTACATTATCACGCCCCTTATCGCTGTTTTAGCTGCAGTTTCTGCTGCTAAAGCGGCGATGATGTTTGCGCCATTCTTGATAATATGGCCCTCAATATTACTTATTTTATCGGTCTCAGAAGGATGAAAGGCTGAGTGGACCCGCTGGTATTTGAACCTGTAACCATGATGTCAAACACAGGCTCCTCAGTGGACGCATCAGTCCACTAAGTCACCAGACCCGGCATTACTAGTGCACAGACACCTGGTCTAGGTATGAGGGGCCCACTGCACATCAATTATGTCTGTTTTTTTATTTTTATATCAAGCCGGCATCAGCAAGTTGTCCATTTTCCTTACCTGCATTATATTCTGACAACATATTCTGGTACCATAGTGATCAGCTTCCCACTACGAACTGGCCGGGTGGCAGGCATGAACCTTCATTCAGATTTCAAACTCCCCGCCAAGAAACTCTCCCAGATAAAGCGAATTAGTTAGCCTCATGCCCGCTATCGAGCAGTTGCCCCGCTATTCCATTCTTGATCCAGAACAAATAAATGAAATCTTACAGCCAGCCATAAGTCAATAAATTAGACAAAGTCACATAACAGAAAAAAGGCCAGCACACACTGCGCCTAACACATGAACTGATTCGGACCATGGCCTTTCTGTATACGAAAGGAAACCACAATACCTAATAGAAAGACACTGGGGGACTGCTGATGACGTCACAATGTCATACCAAGGGCAAAATCTTGGCGATAAAAAGGCCCCAAAGAGAGTATTCACATCTGTCCGGCGCTGGAGATAGCTGGGAGCAGGATGAGGCATTCATGCTTTGGCACTGCTTCAAGCGCATAGACACTACACCATGGCTTTAAAGTGCTATATATATCAAGGCAAGAAACATAAGAGGCAGAGAACAAGCTCGGACTATTTATATCCACAAGGCAATGGTGATGCCCACCATCTCCGCAGATGGTAAATCCTCCAGCCTCACTTCCCAAACACCAAAGGAGACACATGCAGAGCGGTGAGTAGAACATAACCCCCAAACAGACATCGGTCCCCCTTCGTCCGTTGTCAACGTCCCAGTTCTTACGTCACGAGGTTAGTCTCATCCTGTGTTCAGGATGTACTTATCCTAAAAACAACACATTGAAACAGTTTTATCCGGTCTCCATCCCTTCCTGTGTTCCATAAATAGAAGCAGCCCCGACATTCACCTTGTTTCACAAGGTTGACATGGACTGGCAACCTTACATGTCAAAATAAAGTATTATTGTTTTCTATAGTCATGTTGTTGTGTATTTTAGCTGTGTGCCTTATCCCTGTGACTGTGCTCCAGTCAGTGCTTGGATCTACAGTGGTGGTACTGTCAGATTTAGGAAGACTGCTCGAGTTGTCCCTCACCGTACCCATGCCTTGGTCCCTCCCTCACTGTGCCTGTGGATTTGGGTAGAGTTTTTGGAAGTACATTTTCTCCTTTCTGGATGTCCCAAGTGTAACGGATGGTCTGGCTGCAGGGGTTCAGTGTACCCCATTAGAGCACAGTGCATGGGTTATTCAATCTTGCCTCCTGTTGCTGTTGAGGGAGCGGGGCACTGCACTGCAGTTCATGCTCAGGTTAGCCTGCCTGTCCCATGGTCTGCTGCTTTGCCTGATTCCATGATGGCGGTGGTTATGCGGTATCAGGAGAGGCTGTATTAGTCTGTTTCCCAGGCAACAGGAGATGCGGAAAGTAATATCTAGTACCTGTACTCGTAACGACAACAAGGTTATTTGGAACTGTGGGGCAAATTACCAACAACTAGCGATAATTATCGCTATGTTGGTTTAGTGGCGATATTTTTATCACCGAGCTGCGGCGATTTTTATTGCTTAGGAACCTTGCTATCATCAAGGTTTATCTCCTAAGCGATAAAAATCGGACGAAATTCATGAATATCGCTGAAAAGTCAGCGATATTCATGCATTACCGAGCTAGTGCTCTTAGCCATGTTATCCACCTCTCATTGGATAACATGGCTAAGAACTGCTCAGGGCAGGTGTTAGCTTTTGGAGATATTCGCGCTTAGCGCAAATATCTCCAAAAGTTGGTAATAGGAGATAGCGATGTTAGCGACTGTTTCCAGTCGCTAACATCTTGGCACACCCACTTTGCATGTCATTAGTGATAAATATCACTGACATGCAAAGCGGGCCCAAGATGGTCGCTATCTCCTACTAGCTGTCGCTAACTGGTGTTAGCGACAGCTAGGTAATAGAGAGATAATTTTATCTCCGCTTTCTTGGCTTTTAAAGCCAAAAAAGCGGAGATAAACCCCCTTGATAATATGCCCCTGTATTTTTATTGATGGTCCTATCACCTGGCCGGTGTCTAGAGGAGTCTGGAGCCTTGTTCTGAAACATTCTGCAATTCCTCTTAGACACATGCGGTGTTGCGCCTTGACTAAGTGTTCCCTCCCAATGTTCCTTCTACTTTTCCAGGTCCCAGGACTTGGCTCTGCCTCTGTTCCATCCCTCCCTTATCTTTGAAGAGATGTGTTTTCATTCTTTAGATGTTAACAGGACCCTTTCTATGTATCTGTCTAGAAAAGCTTCCTTCTGCCGGGTTGACCATCTTTTTGAAGTCCGGGTATGACACCCGATCACAGTAACTGTAAGGCACTGAGTCTGCCCGCCCATCTCTGTAGCTTACCTTGCTTTGGGGGCATCTCCTGCAGGTCCAGTCTGAGGACCTTCCATCAGGGGTGTCTCCATTTCTCGGATAGCTTTCAAGTGGGCTTCCTGAAGGGTGTGTGGTAAATCTGCCCCTTGGATGTCCCATCTACAGTTTTATGGCTTACTATCGATTTTACAGCTGATTCTGGTGATTGGGTTCTGGATTCTGTACTTTACCACCTGTATACCGGTTCACTGTGTTGATGAAAGCAATGTAGTGCTTTAGTATTTTACCGGTGCGTTTTTTTTTTTTTTGAGTTTTATATAGCGCGAACTAGACCTGATACATCGGGTATCAGAGCGCTTTACATGAGCACCAGTTTCGTTACATGAGGGCACGTTCATTTTTTGTTAGGCACGGGGAAAGTAAGTGATTAGCCCAGGATCACAGGATGTTGAGCATCCTTGCCGAGACTCAAACCCGGTTCCCCAGCTTCAAGGTCAACCACTCTAGTCGTAAGGCTACATCCTCTCCCCAACTGCCCAGCGGTTGGTTCTTCCGCTTTGGTACGTCCTCATGATAGATTCAGGTGTGAAAGACGAGACTATGAGGTGATGTATTGTTTACTTAATGGTAACGTCATTACTCCAAGCCCTGGTCTTCCTCGTCAAATTCCGAGTTTTCTATTCTCCTTGCCTGGGGTGGGATGTGGCAACCACTAGACGGGATGGATGCTGGGCTATACCCTCTTCACATGGCTCATAAGGAGGGAAAGAGCCTAGAAAAGGGATCTTCCTCAAGTTTGAATTTGAAAGTTTTTTTCTTTGGGATAGATAAATCCTGAAGTCAAACCTCATGACGTAAGGACTGTGACGAGAAACTTAAAGGAATCAGAGTAATAATAATTACGAGTAAGTAATCAAAACAGTAGCCAAAACACAACATTGCAAACAAAATCAGACTTTGGTCTGATATGGAAACCCCGAAAGCACTGCGAGGCCACACCAAGGGGACGACTGTACGCTGCTCCAATGCTAGTAACGAAGCATGCAGTGTGCTGCGGACAGTGGCGGCTCCTACGCATTGCGGAGGAGCGTCGCCCCACTGGCTCAGAGCCAGCAGCTGGAAAATAAAACGATATTCTATCACCATTTTATTTTTAAGCAGCTATTTCACCCAGCGTGTGTAGGGAAAGAACGGGGCCATAGGAGGCGTTATGTTCCCTCGAGAGATCTTCGGTCCACTTCACACAACTTGTTGATTGTCCCGAGGTATAAACGGAAAAAGCATGGTGGCCTGTGCTTTTCCCTCCTGGCCCCCACACTGTGGAATTCCCTCGCGATCCCCCTCAGACTTTGCCCCAGCTATGTTTGCTTTCGTAAATTGCTCAAAACCCACTTCTTTCATTTAGCCCATGAGTAACTTTGGTGCACTGATCTCCCGCATTTTTTTTGAGCGCCATGAAACCAAGTGCGGTATAAATATTTTTAACATAACATAACATAACATAACAGGAGGACTGGTTGTGCACTTCTAAGCGTGGATATGTGTTTGGCCGGCTGTCTCAGGTCGGCCCAAAACACATGCGCATTTAGGTTTCTTCAACCCGACTGTATTTTACAGCCTGGCTGAAGAAACAGCACAGAATCACTGTCTTGAAGGGAGCATCAAACCAGCCCGCTCAGGCCAATCCTCGCTTTGCTCTCATAGCATGAGAGCAGCACAGGGATTGCACAGGGAGTCTGTGATGCTGCCCCATTCCCTGCTGGGACAAGGAAGAACACCGAGGCGCGATGCAGAAGGAGGCAAGTCTATTTTTTTTTAATGATTATGATTAAACTACCCCCCCCCCTCCCCCCCGCATACCACTCTTTATATGTGGCGGCCGCCACTGGCTGCGGTACCTCCACCCTAAATAGAGGTGGATGCATGTATAGATCCAAGGGACACATCGGGCAAATATCCATACAACAACCAATCCTTTCATACGAGCGGAGAGCCCTGATACGGTCCCAGCAAAGATGTCCCTTTTATGCAATAATCGAATCTACCTCAATTTGAAGAACTGAAGTATCGCAAGGCTGTTTTTCATCAACAAACACTGAACAAGAAGTATTGGAAATGATGGCAGAGAGTGAATGGTAAATCAGGTCATTTCCGGTTTGATCTGGATGTTCAAGGGCATGGGACACTAAGCACTGTGATGCTGATGATTGACAAGACAGGCTCTTATTGATAACTCATTCTTGCTGAAACTTTGATCTTTTTGACATCTGATGAACAAATGTATCATCAATGAAAGCCTTGAAAAAGAGGTCTGGGTCGTAAAATACGCGGGTTGGCTGCAGTCTGGGATGAGGGCTTTGAAAGATTTTTGCTTCTACAAGTTACTTCGGTGTAACAGGCCTTTTTGTGTTGGTGTAGTTTGGTGCATTATTGTGATATCTTAAATCTGTAATGTCTTGTTCAGATCAGAGTTCTGAAATAGAATTACCCTTTGTAAAAAAAAATATTCTGCGTAAAATATAATGTAAAAGTTTTCCCTAAGACATTACTGGAATAATGTATAGTAGGTTCAAATGAATGATTCATTTTAGTAAAGTGTAACTGGCATATTTTTTTGCTGTTTAAAATAGTGTTTTGTTATTACGATTTTTTGGCACCCAAACGCCATTTTGTTGATTTAGCTCATTATAAATTACCTGACGCAAGCAACATACATTTAACTATTCTAATTTGGAGAACGTGCCCCACTGCACCGTGGGGGTTGGGGCGCCTGTATAGCAATGCCCTTGGGGGGAGAGGGGGGGGGGGGGGGCTCCACCTCATCAGGTTGAGCATGTTTTACTCATAGATTACATTAGCTTGAGTAGTAAGAATGCACCCCACCTCATGTGTGTATCCACTCTCACACCTTCCCCAATTACCCTCCCCGCCCCCACAGCACCCCTCTTGTTCTGAATTCCTAATGTGTTCTCTTCTTCTCTCTCTGGTTTGTGTCTCTCCCTTTCCTCTTCACGTCCGCCTCCGTCTTGAAACCACTTCACTCCCCCCTTCAGCCCACAATGCGCAGCTCCTCCTGTCGTTCAAACCTTTCTTTCTCCCTCTTCAGTTTTCCATCTCCCTTCGCCTTCGCCTTTTTATTTTCACCTCTCCCTCGGGTTGCTGTTGCTTCTCTCCTTCTCCCCTCTCTTTACTCTCTTCTGGTTCCCGAATGTAACACTCGCCTCGCCCCTCTACTTTCACTCTGTGACCCCTCGTTGCACCTTGACCCTTCTCTCTCTCCCATTCCCAACTTCTCCTCTCTCCTTTGACCTTCCCTTTCCTTCCCTATCTTCTGCTTGTCCCAATAATTTACCAATGTCTCTCTGTCTACCCCTCTCCCTTTTCTTTCCCTTCCCCGTACCACCCCTCACACCCCACCAACGCTCATCTTCTTTGCTCTCACCCTCCTCTGTTCCTCCCCCGCTTTGCCTTGCACCCTCACTGCCCTCCCCCCGCTTCCCCCTCAAATCTATTTCTTTTCACTGCCCAACCCCCACCCTCTCATCCCGCGCGGTTCGCCTTGACCCTTCTACCCCTCCGCCCCCTTTCATCCCCCGCTTCTTCCCTCCACCCCCACGGTGTTCCCTGCCACCTCTCTCCTCACTCCAGAACAGTGACACACACGCATCAAAAGAAAAGTGTGGCGGGCAGCCCACTCCGCCCTGCGCGGCCCACCCTCAGCAGACCAGGCATCACCCTGCGGCACAGGCCAAGCGGGCCCCCCGCACCCCACCCCCTGAGATCGACCGCAAACACCCGGACCCCTCTCCCCAATTCAAATAAACTTTACCCCCACGACAAACACACACACACAAAACACCTCGAGCCACACACCGAGTCTAAATATAACTTGGCTCTTAGTAACCAGCCCACGCCTCGCTGCCAGCAAACTCCTTACATTCTGGGGGGAGACACTTTCTGCAGCAGGAAACCACCCGGGCTGTGAAAGCCTGGCACAGAAGAGACAATGAATCGGTGCATTGGCAGAGCTTTTGATACCAAGCACCGCATACCTGATGTGCGTGATATTTGTCGTCATCGATTCAATTTCATGTTTATAGGTTTTTAATTTTTCATTGCTATTTCACGTTTATTCTACCGTGATCGCATGAGTGCATTCGTCCTTATTTTCTGTGCCTCGCAGTTCAACAGTTTTCTCGTCATCTGTACACTATGCCTACATTAGTAAATGTCCGTCTTATAAAGCGCTAAATTCGGGCGGTGTGCCTGTTTCTGGGCGCTGCCGCGTTTCTGGCAGAGCAGGTACAAGAGACCTTGGAATATAAAGAGATCTGCCCAGGATCACACAGTTTGTCTGATCCTGGTCTCCTGTTTCAACAGCCAACAATCGGTATTACCCTGGATTCATTTTTTGGTTGATGTTTATGAGGTAGATGCCTGCACGTTTATCCCATTAACATCTCACCGACCTTAAAGAGCTAGCAGGACAAACAATCTGTGCGCTTTGACACTTTAAAACACTTCCCATGGACGCTCATGCAAATAAATGTAAATAAAGCTGTTAATCCGATAACTGCATAAATACAATTTTGCCTCGAGGCAAAACATGGATACATATATTGTTGGTGCAATTCACCCCCCCCAAAAAAGAACTAGATACGGAATGTTGTGTGAGATTCGTGTGCAAGTGCTATTGTATTGGGTATAGAAAGTGTATTATTGCATTCTTAATATTGGGGGCACGAGCTGCCAGATTCCAAGATCGTGGCTGCCCAGCTCTTCTTACCTGGTGCAACTGAGCTGGATGAGGAAGAGGAAGATGAGGCTGAGGAGGATCCAGGAGGGGAGGCCCATCTCTGTCCTTGGCATCACATTGACATTGCTTTCCCAGGTGTCAGCCTGTCATCTTAGTCCCAAGTGTTCAGTTTCCCACTCTTTTCATGATTAAATGTCCATGGCTGTTCCAAGTGCTGGGTCTGACCCATTGATCACATTTCACTTGCTGTCCCAAGTGTTGAACATCCGTCTTCATCTCAAGAGTTAGCTTTCCATCTATGTCCCAGGAGCTAAATGTCCTCCTCTGTCCCAATTGTTTGATTTCGCTCCCTCTCCGGGCTCTCACATGTCCATCTTCCAGGGGTTAGATATCAGCTGAACGTCAGAAGTCAGAATTTTGCCAGTCCCATGTGTCAACCTCTCATGTCAGCCATAGGTCCCAGACTTCCACAAATGTCATGTAGCACATTGCTCCATAACTCCCAGATATAAGAACCTGTAAATTCCAAGTGTCAGGTAGATGCAGTCTTGCCGGGTCCACCTTCGCTGTCAGATGGAGCAGGAATTCCACGACACATGTAAATCTCGTGGGCCAGAGGAAGCCTCGTCACAGTCCGCTCTGACTCCCCAAATTACTGTGTCTCCTATCAACGGGGAAACTTTCAATAGACTCCAACATTCCAGGTGTCGACAGAGTCCTAAATGTCAATTCAAAGAAGATCGGGGCAATGCAACTCTCAGAAGACTCAAGTGACCACATTTTGAAGACCTCATCTTGGATGAACCAAAACTTGCAGTACTATAAAGAACCTGACATCCCAACTCTCTGAAGGTCCCAACTCAACATCTCTGATGGATGTACACTTGGAGTGCTATGGAGAACCTGACAGCCCAATTTTCTGAAGATCCCAACTCTATATATTTGATGAATCAAATTTCACATTTCTATGAAATACCCAACTTTACAACTCTCTGAAGAGCCTGAATGACATTACTGATGATCCTAAACTTGGGGTACTATGAAAAACCCAATCTGGCAGCTCTACGAAGGCCCCAAGACCACGTCTCTGATGAACCAAAGCTCGCAATTCTATGAAGGACCCACCATCCCACTGTCGGCAGATCCCACCACCACATCTCTTATGAACCTAAGGTTGATCTACTGTGAAGAACACCACTGATGAATCTCTGTAGATCCCTATAAAATATCTCTGACAAATTAACGTTAGCGTACTAGCAGGAACTCAACATCCCTACTCCGACAATCTTAATATCTCTCCATAGAAATCAGAGCAAAACAACTGTCCAATGATACTCCCAGACCATCTGCGTTAAAACGTTCGCTATAGATCTACCGCAACCGTCTCTTCATCTTTTAAAATATTTAAGTAGTTGGCACTCAATGCCGCCAGACAATCCTGAAGCACCCTTTTCTATGACCACCCCACCCTGAGATCTTGCAATATAATAAAGCAACACAGCATTGACAATTATGGTACCTCCTATTCTCTAACGAGCCTTGTGCAACAGAACATGACCCCACCCCCAGGTCTCTGAAAATCATGGCATCCCGCAATTAAGAAGACACTGGCAGATGGCATATCTGAAGCCTGTGGCACTCCAGGGTTCTGTAAACTATCAATCACAGGCCTTGGCAGAGACTCAGGTTCAAGGTGTCCTCCGAATTTAAAATTACAGATTTCACTCCAAATCTGTGAAGAATATCACAGATCAGGTGACTGAAAATGCTCAAATTTCAAATCCTTCAACAGTCTCAAACTTCAGGTTTTTGAAGACCCTTAAACTTTAGGTCTCTAAAACAACCTCAAACTCCAGGGCTCTGTAGACCCAGACTCCGCGTCTCAGAAAAATGTCAAACTCAAGGCCTCCGCAAAAATGTAACACTCCAGGTCTTCAAAGACCCGAAAACTCCAACCCCTGATGGCACCGCACACCCACATTTATTATGATCCTAAAAAATTCAGGAACATGCCTTGGCTGCCATTTTTGGCACTGGAGACAGCTGGGCATCCAAACTTTGATCCCCCAAATATCCATGCCCAGAGAAGACCATGTGGCCTACAACTCAGTGAAGATCATTTGAGCCAGGCTCTCCTCTCTTATAGATCGGACACTTGGAGCCATCCGGGAACTGTCGGCACCCACAACTCTCCAAAGTCCAGTACACTCAAAATGGTCTGAAGGCCTTTGGCACCCACGCCTCTTAGGAACCCTATCACCTGTGGGCCTGTGAAGTCAAGCCACCTTCTTCTCTGAAGACCCTATCATCATCCGGCCTTCAAGAACCCGGACACTCGCTACTGCCCGGGGACTCTTGGCACCCACCACTACCCGAGGACCGCTGGCAACCCGAACTCTTTAACAACTCCAGCACCCACAGCTCTTTAACAACCCCAGCACCCACAGCTCTTTAAGAACCGTGGCACCCAAGGTCTCTCTGGTGGGTAGGAGTCTGGCACTCACTGCTCTCTTCCAACCCTGGCGCATACAGGTTTATGAAGACCCCGGCTCTCACTATTTCATGAGCATCCCTGGCACAAGCAACAGGCTAAGGGCTTTGCCTTCAGAGCTGTGCATGAGCCTGACCACTGCAGTTATCGAGGAACCATGCACCCGGAACGGTCAACCCTGACACTTACAGCCTGGAACTATCCTCCTTCCGATGGCCCTGGCATCCACACCTCTCCACAGAGCGTTCAGCTCTTCAACAATCTTGTACTCTCGGCTGTCTGAGGCTCCTGCCTTTAAAGCGCTAGAGGAACCTAGCGCTAACAGCTCTCTGAGGGCCCTGGCACTCACAGCTCCCTGAGCGCACTGGTACTCACGGATCTCTGAGGGCCCTGACACTCACAGCACTCTGAGGGCCCTGGTACTCACGGATCTCTGAGGGCCCTGACACTCACAGCACTCTGAGGGCCCTGGCACTCACAGCTCTCTGCGGGCCCTGGCACTCACAGCTCTCTGCGGGTCCTGGCACTCACAGCACTCTGATGGCCCTGGTACTCACAGATCTCTGAGGACCCTGACACTCACAGCTCTCTGAGGGCCCTGACACTCACAGCTCTCTGAGGGCCCCGACACTCACAGCTCTCTTAGGGCCCTGGCACTCACAGCTCTCTGAGGGCCCTGGTACTCACGGATCTCTGAGGACCCTGACACTCACAGCTCTCTGAGGGCCCTGCCACTCACAGCTCTCTGAGGGCCCTGACACTCACAGCTCTCTGAGGGCCCTGACACTCACAGCTCCCTGAGCGCACTGGCACTCACAGCTCTCTGAGGGCCCTGGCACTCACAGCTCCCTTGGGGCCTGGCACTCACAGCTCTCTTGCGGCCCTGGTACTCACAGCTCCCCTGGGGCCCTGGCACTGACAGCTCTCTTGGGGCCCTGGCACTCACAGCTCTCTTGGGGCCCTGGCTCTCACAGTCTTCTGTGGCCCTGGCACTCACAGCTCTCTTGGGACCCTGGCACTCACAGCTCTATTGGGACCCTGGCACTCACAGCTCTCTTTGGACCCTGGTACTCACAGCTCCCCTGGGGCCTGGCACTCACAGCTCTCTGAAGGCCCTGGCACTCACAGCTCTCTGAGGGCCCTGGCACTCACAGCTCTCTTGGGACCCTGGCACTCACAGCTCTATTGGGACCCTGGCACTCACAGCTCTCTTTGGACCCTGGTACTCACAGCTCCCCTGGGGCCTGGCACTCACAGCTCTCTGAAGGCCCTGGCACTCACAGCTCTCTTGGGGCCCTGGCACTCACAGCTCTCTTGGGGCCCTGGCACTCACAGCTCTCTTGGGGCCCTGACACTCACAGCTCTCTTTGGACCCTGGCACTCACAGCTCTCTTGGGGCCCTGGCACTCACAGCTCTCTGAGGGCCCTGGCACTCACAGCTTTCATGGGGCCCTGGCACTCACAGCTTTCATGGGGCCCTGGCACTCACAGCTCTCTTGGGGCCCTGGCACTCACAGCTCTCTGAGGGCCCTGGCATTCACAGCTCTCTTGGGGCCCTGGCACTCACAGCTCTCTGAGGGCCCTGGCACTCACAGCTTTCATGGGGCCCTGGCACTCACAGCTCTCTTGGGGCCCTGGCACTCACAGCTCTCTTGGGGCCCTGGCACTCACAGCTCTCTTGGGGCCCTGGCACTCACAGCTCTCTGAGGGCCCTGGCGCTCACAGCACTCTGAGGGCCCTGGCACTCACAGCTCTCTGAGGGCCCTGGCACTCACAGCTCTCTGGGGGCCCTGGCTCTCACAGCTCTCTGGGGGCCCTGGCTCTCACAGCACTCTGAGGGCCCTGGCTCTCACAGCTCTCTGAGGGCCCTGGCACTCACAGCTCTCTTGGGGCCCTGGCACTCACAGCTCTCTGAGGGCCCTGGCACTCACAGCTCTCTTGGGGCCCTGGCACTCACAGCTCTCTGAGGGCCCTGGCACTCACAGCTCTCTTGGGGCCCTGGCTCTCACAGTCTTCTGTGGCCCCTGCCGCTCGCAGTGTCCCAGCGCCCTAGCAACCACGGCTCCGCTCTAGAAATCTGACACTCACATTTCTCCGATGACCCTGGCACCCACGGTTATCTGATAGAACCTTGAAGCTCTTCCTAGCGCCCTGACACCCTCAACTCTCTGAAGCGCCTGTACTCACAGCTCTCGAAGGACCCTAACACAGACACAGCTCTCCCTAGGGCTCTAGCACCCCACTCTCCCGGGACCACCCACAGCTTCCCGAGGTTCCCAGCACTCGCGTACCTCCGCGGACCTGGCACAGATGCCAGACGCACTCAAGTACCTCCGTGGTCCTGGCACAGATGCCAGAGAAGCCTCAGTTCACAGTCCTCGGGCGCGCACTGGACTGGCCCGGCTGAGCTCCCTCGGGACCCGCATGCCCCTGCTCCTGGGTCCTTCGGAGCTCTCCGCAGGCAGCTCTCCGCGGATCCTCGCCTTCCTTCCACAGATCCGTGGGGATGAGCGCAGCATCCCACACTGAAATGGCAGAGCTGAGAAGCGCAGGTTGAAAAGAGCCAATCACGGGCAAGTGGGAGCGCACCGGTGAACTCTCTATTAGGGAGAAGCCCCCGCCATGCACACACCATTAAACAAGCTCCAGGCGCGCAGGAAAGCCTCCATCCTAAGGGGAACATCCACTTCTGCGTAAAGATACGGTGCCCTGGTCCTCCCCTGATAACTGCCTGATTGTAAAATATATCTGATTACCCCACGCCCCTCCCGGCGCTGCCACCGGCAGCGTTCGCGCTCGCGCAGCCGTCCCTTCTGCAGCGAACCGCGGAGGGGACTCCAGAGAAAAAGCCAAAAAAGAGAAAATTGTTGGAAAGATACATCGGCGCAACTCACTGCAGCTCAGAGGGTTTCGACAATGTGCCTGGACCCGCGGCCGCGCCACACTGGAGTTGATTCCGGATTAGAAGTACTGGAGGGGCAGACGCTGGTCAGGTTTTCAGGTTTTAAAGTCTTTATTTCGATTGTTTAAAAAATCATAAAAGACAATTTTACAAGCAATAATTAATGAACAATAAATACACATACATAAAAAGGAATTAAATAGTTTGTAGACAATCCTGAAACAAACAAATTCCCCTAAGGGGAATGGGATTACAGATAAATTCAAGTAAATTCATACTATCCAGATTTAAGCTATTGTTTTGCCCTGAGTATCCACGCCCAGCCCAGATATTTGGCAGTACAGACTGTGATGATTTCAAGTGTGTTAGTTTTTAATACATGGATAGCCTCTTCTGATTTTCTTATGGGCAGGCTCTGAAAGAGTGGTTTTAGCCATTTGACCCTTGGTACATGATATTTGGGACAAGCAAACAGAAAATGGCCCTCTGTTTCCTTCTGGCCTGAGCACCATTTACATTGGTCCGTGGTGTTAGAGGACCAATTTTTCGTGAAGGTGTTCAACGGCAATGTGCCCACCCGGAACTGGTGGAAAAGTTTCCTATCTAAGGATTTGGAAACCGTGTCCCAATAGTGTTCACGTATGGGGTCCAGCTTAAAACAAAGAAACCTACCAGTAAGACTAGTAGAACAGGAGGCATTTATTCTGTTCAAGCGAAGCGTGGACCAATACAATTCTTTAAATGCCAGTTTAGTTGGAAAAATACTAGCTGCTGGGGATGTCCAAAGGTGCTCTAAGCCCATATCCGTCAAGATGGATTTGACCGTTCGGAGCCAGGGAATTTTTTCCGATCCACTAATTGCCCTTACTTCTACTACCCCATTTGCAAATAGGATAAGGTCAGGCGAGGTCCATAGGCGCCTCCAAAAGGCAACCAGTCGAAATCTGGCCAACTCGTTAATTGGAGGGCATCCTAAGTCCAAGCAAAGGGGGATTGAGGGGGACGACTGTGGCAAGCCTACCAGGTTTCGGAGGAACTTGCACTGTATTTTAAACAGACCCGTCAGATCCTTGTGGCCCCACAGATCTGCACCATATAGAATTGCAGGGTTGATTTTTGCGTCGTAGATTTTGAGGGCTGGTGTGACCCGCTTTGTAATAGATTTCCTTTGCTCACTGAGTAAGCAGCCAGTAAGTCGGGCAAGTTTAAGATGTTGAGCATCAACTTGTGATTTCCATTTCAGGCGACTATCTAGCATAACCCCCAAGTATGTCATGTTCTCTACTTGGTCCAGTTTAACTCCTCCCATACTAACTGAACTCCGGACAGGGTGGTTCTTGGTTAACACCATAAATTTGGTTTTCCCAACATTCACCTTAAGGTCGCTGATGACACAGAACTCCTCAAAGCGGTCCAGGGCCCGCTGTAATCCGCTGCGTGTTCTGGAGAGGAGTAGAGTGTCATCAGCAAAGATGAGCATTGGGAATCGCTGTCCTGCCAGCATGGGGGCATCAGTTGGGGTCAATTCAAAGAATTTTACGACTTGGTCAATGAACAACAGGAAAAGGGTGGGTGCCAGAACACAGCCCTGGCGGACACCACGGTGACTGGGAAGGGTTCTGTCACCTGGCCTTGTCCACCCCATCTTACCCTTGCAAAGTTGTCCTTATGCAGTTTGATTATCAGATCAAGCAGTTCTGTTGGCATCCCTAGAGTCTTCAATACTCCCCACATTTTCTCCCTCGGTACGAGATCGAAGGCGGACTTCAGATCGATGAACGCTGCAAAGATGGTACCGCCGCCAAGCAGCACCACCTTCCAGTAGATCAGACAAAATCTGAACACCTGGTCGATGGTGCTGGTTCCCGATCTGAAGCCCGCCTGCATTGGGGATAAGATGTTCTCCATCTCAATCCATCCTTGGACCCTGCCCAAGACCATGCGAGCGATAAGTTTTTGTATAGAGTCAATAAGACTAATCGGGCGATAATTACCCGGATCAGACCTATTGCCCTTTTTGTAGATCGGCAGGATCTCCGCCCCCTTCCAAGATTTGGGTATGCCTGCACCTGCGGCTATAGAATTTGCCACCGTGACAATGTATGGTATCCACAGGGCAGGGTTAGCTTTAAACAAGTCGGCAGGTATAAGATCCATACCTGGCGCTTTCCCTCGCGTGGTGCAATTTAATGCAAGCTCGACCTCTCCTTCTGTGAAGGTAATAATCTCACTTTGGGTGGTGGGGTGAGGAGTCTCTTCTGATGTACTAGAAGGCATAGGGTTAACTGCACAGAACTGAGTTGCATAGAAGATCACCCATTCATTGGGGGGCACGTGGTTTGTGGGGATACGTCCGTCCGGATCCTTCCCCCACTTGACTATTTCCCAAAATTTGATGGGGTTGTTAGATAAGGAGGCTTCCAAGAGGTCGGACCAGTATTTGTCCTCCCACTCCCTTTTAGCTTCCCCTTGTATTTTCCGATAAGATGATCTGGCGGCTTTCACCAGGCTTGCATCCCGAGACTTAACAGCTTTAACTAGGGCAGTATGAGCTTCCCTACAGTTTTTGTTATACCATTTGTGGGGACGAGTAGGTGCTGTATTGTTTCCCTGTCTGCAAGGTTGCGAAAGCAGGATTTTTAGGTCATCAAAACAACGATTATGGAGATTTAAGATAAGGTCAGCTTCTCTGGGGTTATCCCCCAACTCAGCGTGGGTCAGCATTTTATTAAAGGTATTATTAACCACACTGGTAATCTTGTTTCTCAATAGCTCATCCCCCTCAATTTTGGACCATTTTACCCTCTTCCTATCATTAGTTAGGTAGGTGTCCCCTGTCTGAGTGATACCGGGTTCCTCTAATCTTGCTAAACCTGGCAACTTTAATTGCAGAGTCAAGGGATTATGGTCGCTTTCTGGGCGGGGAGTTACCTCCATATCCAACATCAGAGACCAATCTGCTACTTTCAACAAGATGTAATCGATGCGGCTTCTTCTTAGCCCGTTGTCAAAAGTAAAGTTGGCTCCCTGGTCTGATTTGGTTCGGCCATTACAGGCCCGAAAGCCACTGTTAAGACAAAAGGCCGTCCAATTCACCGCTGCCTCTGTGGCAGGTACTGGTTTAACAATCAACAGCTCAGGTATACCCCAAACTGCGTCCTCCACGGAACCCCAACATTCCCCAGGGTCTAACAGGGGTTCAAAGCAACAATTTAGGTCCCCAGCAAGCAGGCAAACATTAGTACAGTCAAGGGCTGCCAGAACAGATTCTAATACCTCCAACAATGGTGGCGTACGGCCACCTGGCAGGCCTCGTGCATATATGTTTAGCAAAATCAAGTCCTGATGGCCAGACTTTCTCAGCCTGACAATAAGGAGATCCGGGTTAGATACACTTATCTCCGTAATACAATAACCCAGAGATTGTCTCACCCAGATCAGTAGCCCCCCGGAGGCTCGCCCTTTGGTGTTCCCAATAGCATTTCGAGTGGCTGCTTTATAAAAATTTACATAGCCCTGCTTGAAATATGGGTCGGCAGCCCAAGTTTCCTGGAGTAGGATGACATCGTATTTATCCATGAACTCGAGCCAGTCACCAGAATGGATACGACTTTTAATCCCAGCAATGTTCCAGGACACTAGGGCAAGAGTTTCCGGTGTGGGTGCCTTAGAGGAGGCCGCCACCTCGGAGGCTGCAAGCGTGTCCTGTACTGTCCCAGCTTCCAGCCCATTTTCTGGCCCCCCCATGAAACTATGTTCAACCAACAACCAAGAGGTTCCCCCTTCCCTTGAAGATGGTGTATCCCTCCCTGTTGGTACTGAGACCCTTATGCACTCCTCTACCATGACTGTAAGTTGGGTGGGCGCTTGACCCTGCCTCTTACCCCCAACCCCAGGGACGGCAATTTCTACGGGTTCAGGTGTTTGGGGTGATTTATGGAGTCAATCAATGGCCTCCAAATCAGACAGTGGACCAAAGCGGTTGAATAGTGGTGGAAAAATTGGTAGGTGCGGTGTCATGGGGTAGTTCCTAGTGATGGTTCGTCCCTGTTTGGGGGCCTTTTGGGGAAGAGCCTGTCTATGGGGATAGAAATAGGAAAGGTCTAAAGTTTGAACGTCCCCCTGTCTGGCAAACCTAGCTTCACGACAGATTGTATCCACCACCCAGGAGTCCCTGAACGATATTAAAATGCAATCACCCTCCAAGTCCTTGGGGCTCTGGCCCACCCAGTCAACCCTTCTTACATATAGGATTTCTGTTGGCGAGGATGGAGGCAGGGGTCTGTTTTTATTCAACCAAAAGATAACCTTATTGCGCAGGTCATCATGAGTCTCCCTTTTACCAGATGGCAGTGGGGCAACACCAGTCAGCACCATGGTGTAAGGTGTTGCCTCTATGGGGATATCAACCCGCGGCGTAGGATGCCTGGGTTGCTTCTTTGCCGGGGGATTTAAAATATTTTGATGGTTTGCTAGGGGCCTATGGGGTGGGAGGCTCTGGGAAACAGTATTGGGTTTTACCTGGGGGGGTGGTTTGGTAGATTGGCGTCTAGCGGGGGTTTTATTCATAGGCTTCGTCATATGAGAGCGTTGGGACGCAGCCTTTGATACCTTATTTGGGGAATTTTTATAAGCACCCCCTTTGTTAGAGTTAAGGTTGTCTATTACTGGCCCTGGTGGATTATGATTGTTATCAACGAGACTAGATGGAATAATAGTTGTTTTTGGGGCTGAAGATAAGTGAGAAGGTTTAGCCAACCCGGAATCAATGTCTGATAAGGACAATAGTATAGCAGAGTTCGCATTAACTACAGCCTCCAGAGAGTTTATTTGCAGTGTCATTAATCTAGTCCTCTCCAAGACAGGTGAAAGGAGGTTTTTCAATAGAACCTCCATCTTTTCCAGCAAGGAGTCATCACTGCTTAGACATGTTGGACATGGGTTTGAGGAACCTAAAGAAATAAGGGAGGGGCATAAGGTGTTAGTCAGTGCATTTGTACATTGTTTTCCGCTTGGATGGTCTGATCCTAATATAGGATTGCCAACGGGGTCTTTTAGTTTCGGCATCTTGGGTTCTCTCCCTCCCTTATAACTGGAGTCTTGTTTTCTTTTCCTAGAACCCTTGTCCATACCTGTAAAATCTGTGTGATCTGGAACATTAGAATCTACTTTGGGAGAGTCAGGGGATAAATCGACAGAATCAGAACTTTGTTTAATGTTATGACTATCCTGAGTTCCAAGTTCTCCTGTTACTTCAAGGTCGTCCAGGGGATGTTTGGGAAAGAGTGCGGTGTGAGCAGGAGGATCTATCTCCTTGCTATCCATATGAACAATAGCTTCCGTGGTATCTAGATGTATACAGTTAAAAGCTGCATGTGCTTGTGCAGGTGGCACGGGGCTGGGGATCTTGGCCAACCTACCTAGTGAAGAGCGTTTTCCACTGACCAAATCTAAGGAAAGACGCTTTTCCACCATTGCAATTTCCTTTTCAAGGATACCCGTGGCTCGTGTGATGAAAGCGTCTAATGGACCTGATACCACTCCTGTGGGTGTTTGGATTTGGACATTACGAGTTTTACCAGATCTCAAAGCCATGATTTCCGGGTTAACACCAACTTCTATAGTCGGACCTGAGTACCCTCTTTATACAAATGCGATTGTAACTAGATAATCCGCCCAGATAAAGAATACGAGTATTCAGAAACCCAAACCCGCTCCGGGCACAATTATGCCTATCTTACTTGTAACACGGCAGACCAGGGGTTCTGGGCCGGGGCCGTCCGCTGCCGTCCTCGAACGGCCTCAAACGGCCCGCTCTTAGCCCGGTCTTTGCTCCGGGCTGCGTCCCGCGCTGCGGGAAGGTTGGGCACAGTTATACCCACGTACTGGGAGGTGGGCGGGCCGCCAGGGAGAGCGGACCGGAAGTTGATGCCGGTCTGGCAGGGACTCCTGGGTAATGGAGTCCCTGACGCTCGCAGCCCTGCAGCCCTCTACCACTGACCAGCAAACTTCCCACAAGAGTCTTGGGCTGATGCCCCTTGCAGCGTCCAACGACGATGCGGCACCCGCGGAGCGGGTGCGGCGAGGTCCGGTGTCGCCTGTCTCCTAAGCCGGTAAGCGCGTCCTTGTAGTGCGCTGTCCACACAGTAACGAGTGTCCCACTGGAGCTGGGGGAAGTTGAAGTTTTTAAATGGTCCTTCAGTGGGCGGCCGCCAGGGAGAGCGGACCGGAAGTTGATGCCGGTCTGGCAGGGACTCCTGGGTAATGGAGTCCCTGACGCTCGCAGCCCTGCAGCCCTCTACCACTGACCAGCAAACTTCCCACAAGAGTCTTGGGCTGATGCCCCTTGCAGCGTCCAACGACGATGCGGCACCCGCGGAGCGGGTGCGGCGAGGTCCGGTGTCGCCTGTCTCCTAAGCCGGTAAGCGCGTCCTTGTAGTGCGCTGTCCACACAGTAACGAGTGTCCCACTGGAGCTGGGGGAAGTTGAAGTTTTTAAATGGTCCTTCAGTGGGCGGCCGCCAGGGAGAGCGGACCGGAAGTTGATGCCGGTCTGGCAGGGACTCCTGGGTAATGGAGTCCCTGACGCTCGCAGCCCTGCAGCCCTCTACCACTGACCAGCAAACTTCCCACAAGAGTCTTGGGCTGATGCCCCTTGCAGCGTCCAACGACGATGCGGCACCCGCGGAGCGGGTGCGGCGAGGTCCGGTGTCGCCTGTCTCCTAAGCCGGTAAGCGCGTCCTTGTAGTGCGCTGTCCACACAGTAACGAGTGTCCCACTGGAGCTGGGGGAAGTTGAAGTTTTTAAATGGTCCTTCAGTGGGCGGCCGCCAGGGAGAGCGGACCGGAAGTTGATGCCGGTCTGGCAGGGACTCCTGGGTAATGGAGTCCCTGACGCTCGCAGCCCTGCAGCCCTCTACCACTGACCAGCAAACTTCCCACAAGAGTCTTGGGCTGATGCCCCTTGCAGCGTCCAACGACGATGCGGCACCCGCGGAGCGGGTGCGGCGAGGTCCGGTGTCGCCTGTCTCCTAAGCCGGTAAGCGCGTCCTTGTAGTGCGCTGTCCACACAGTAACGCTGGTCTTGAGGGTACTGGCGGGATAGATACTGTTGCTGAGGGTACTGGTGGGGCAAACACTGGTACTGGGGATATTGACACTGGTACTGAGGGTATTGACAGAGCAGACTGGTAATGGTGGGGCAAACACTGGTACTGGGGTATTGACAGAGCAGGCAGGTAATGGTGTGGCAAACACTGGTACTGAGGGTATTGGCGGGGAATTCTGGTACTGAATGTACTGGTCGGGAAGACACGGGTCCTGACAGAACTGGTTGGGCAAACACTGGTACTGTAGATACTAGCTGGGCAGACACTGGTACCAGGAGCGGCCCCTTCAGGTAAGAGCGGTGAGGCGGTGGGGCCGGGTGGGAGAGGGGGATTCGACAGATGAAGGCGAGGGGAAATTAAATAAATAAATAATTTTACCTCGTCTTCGTCTGTCGAATCCACCCTTCCCCCAACCGGGCTCACCGCTCTTACCTGCACGGGCCGCTCCTGACTGGTACTGAGGGTACTGACAGGCAGGCACTGGGGGTCCTAGTGGGCAGACACTGGCACTGAGGTACTGGGATGGCAGATACTGGTACGATGGGGGATGTGAGTACCGGCAGGATAAGCACTGCCACTGGGTTACCAGAAGGGCTGACATTGGTACCGGTGGGGGTGGTTGGGGGGTGGACTGACGGGACTGGCACTGGTGCTGGGGTACTGGCAGGGCAGCACAGGTAATGGAGTAGTGCCAGGGCAGACACTGGTACTGAGGATTTTTGGTGCTACCAAGAGTCCAGACACTGGTGGTATTAGGGTTAAATGCGGGGCTTATGATTATTATCATTAATATTGCTATTATTATTATTATTATAATCATTATCATTAATATTGCTATTATTATGATAATCAGTATAATTAATATAGTTATTATTATTGATATTATTATTATCATAATTAATATTGTTGTTATTAGTATTATTATTGTACTGCTGGTGACGGGTACTGTTCGGCTGGGGGGGGGGGGGGGACACGCACTCGGAGACGTTCTAAGGCATGGGCAACGTGGACAATTACCCCGGGCCCCCCCACCCCAACCTCCAAAGGGGTCGCTAGGCGAGTGAACCCTCTCTCTGTTTGACCTCTGTCTGTTCTATTTCTCTATCTAAACACCCCCCCCCCCTCTCTGCCTTCGTCTACCTCTGTCTCGCGACCCAGTGCCATCTCAAGGCTCTTTGGGGTCTCAGGCAGATTTCAGCTATTTTTTGTGACCCAGTTAAAGTGTAACATATTATTTAGTATTGTCTGAAATCACGTAGGCTTCAAATAACAGAAAAAGGATAATAAAATTAAAATATTTTCTATACTGGAACCCCAAAAATATGTATTGCCAGGGGCACCCAAAATCTTTAAGATGGCACTGCACGCACTGGTATAGATGGGGCAGTGACGCATATCGTGATTGTGGGTGATGCCAGTGAGTACAGTGGCACTGTCAGTGACTGGTGCAGTAACACCGCCACGGAGGGCACCGGCAGTCACCCGATACACTGTGAGTACTGATATAGGACTTTAATCATTTGTACTGTAAAACTATGTTGTAACACAAACGAGAATACCAGCCGAGACTCGCAGCTGGACCGCCACCTGCTTTACACGCACAGTTGGATGGCCCATCAGGCGCCATCTTTGTGAGTGTCACTCAAAATGGCCCAACCACCTCCAGGGCAAGTGCGCGCAGTGCCAACACTCCACTCAGTGCCAGTGTCCTGGGCTCTCATTGCCAGTGCCTCCCAAGTCACCACATCTGCCAGTAACCACAGTTATATAGCTGCAGGTGAACCAGCCACGTATATTGCAGTGCCCCGATCAATTCATCACCAGTACCTGCATTCACATCACTGCTAGTACCCCAGTCGCCATCCATTGCAGTGCAATTTCATTTATTTGCATATGTGTGCTTGAATTGCTGAGGCGCAAGTCCCTTTGCGTTGTACTCCATGGAGGCAGCAGAGTGCAGGGATGCCGTGTGGAGGAGGCCGGGCCCTCCCTGTCCTCGGCCGAAGCTGCTTTCCCGGTGCTTTCCTAATCAACAGCACGGGCCCTTGTGGTCTTGAGCCAGCCCTGGGGTAGCATCCTCAGCCACTGCGTCAGTCATGGGGTTTGAGACCGCTGAGAATGGGGCAGCGGCGGCGCCAAAGATCCTGTAATGCGGCCTTGGGTATGGCATGGCGGTGGATGCAGGCACACGAACGGAAGGCCGAGGACCGAGGGAGGCGAAGGGGCTGGGTCGACCAGCTGCTTTGAGGAAGACTGACGGTTACTTCATTCTGCTGGGGCCCGCCTGGTAAGCCACCATCCCAACAAGCCTGGAGGACATCTAGACATTACCAGCTCGGGGATCCTTCCTGGCCCGGCAAGATCACTGCCCGTGAGTACAACAACACTCTGAAGGCTGGGCAGAGAGCACGAACCCCAGCAATGGCGAGAAGATCATGCTGGTAAATATGCATTATATGTTTGTCCAAACCTAATTGTTTCAACTTTCCTTAAAATGTAACGTTGAGTGAACTTGCAACTTGTATATATGTAACTCTAACCACTAGTATCTGTAGTAACCGTATGTACTTACTACCATTCTTATGTGAATTTAGAGTTTATCTGTTTGTATCTTTTATGTAATTCATGGACTCTGAAGTTCTTATGTAATGTAACTGGTTCTATTGTAAAGCGCTCTGACACCTTTGGGTAAAGTTCATACTATATCAAAATGCATAAATACATAAATAAAACACGGATCAAATAACAGCCAGTATTTACAGTCAGGGCTTTAAGTGGGCCGGGTCCTACCGGTACTCAGTTCTAAAAAGAGGGTACTGAGAGGGGTCCCTATTGGGCTCTCCATTTTTGCCCTCACCCTCAGGATGAAAAAAAATCTTACCTCTGCATCAGTACCACCCTCCATGCGTTTGATGTAGCTTCAAAGAGACTCGTTGTTAGATTTGGGGGTACACTCCTAAAATAACCCCTGCTCACCCCCTTGGTAGCTTGGCACGAGCAGACAGGCTTATCATAGAGGCAGTGTGTAAAGCATTTGTGAACACATACAGTAACCCAGTGACAACACTACAGATGGACACCACACAAGTTGTAGTATAAAAATAAGTATTTTTAAATAGACAACACAATGCCACAAACAACAAAAATCCACAATACTGTACTTTAAAAATGTTGGAAATAGCTTAGTTCTCTTTAGATGTAAAATGCAACACTCTGAGTTCTATGTACCTTTGGATGCGTAACGCTATACAACGAAAGTGTTGCAGGAAAGGTGATTCGTCGGCTCCTTACACGCAAGAACAGTGATGTGTCGGGTCCCTACTGATGCATAGGGGATGAGTCGGTTCTTCTCTGCGTGGGGAGGTGATATGTTGGTTTCTTAGTGCGCTTCTGTGGCGATGCGGCTCGCTGTGCCGTGATGCGATGAAGATCCGGTGCAATGAAACAAAAATGGCGTTTTCTCCTTGATGCAACACGATGCGTGCACGTCCGATGGACGTGCAGCGACTCAACGATTCTTCTGAGCCGCGACAGGCCCTGGGACACGCTTTCTGGTGATGCAGTGGTGTCTGATGCGAAGTCGATCCTCTACTCCGGCGATGCGAGGCGCTTCAGCAACAATGCAACAGCTGCAGTGGTGACACGATTTCCCAGCAATGCGACGACAGCTGCAGCGGCTGCGGCGGCAACACGCTTCTCTGATGATGTAGTGGCGTCTGGTGCGATGTCGATCCTCTTCTCCGGCGATGCGAGGCTCTTTCGCGTTGTGAAGCGTTGTGAAGCGTTGTGAAGGGACAGCGGCAGTGCGGCGACACTCTTCTTCGTGGGTCGCGCTTCCAGCTCCTCGTGACCCGCAGTCCCTCAGCAAGCCCAACACAACTGCAGGCACTTCCAAAGAACTCTTTGGGAGCTGGTGGTTGAAGTCTGTTTGCCCTGAGACTTCAGCATGAGGCAAGCTCTATCTCAAGCCCTTGGAGATATCTCACAAGTTGAAAGAAAGCAGCACAAAAGTCCTTTCTCCTCTCTTTGGCAGTCAGGCAACCACTGCAGGCCAATCCCTCACGCTTAGGGATAGTCTCTCCTCAGTCTCTCTGGTTCCTCTCCTCAGCAAAGGTTTAGTCTTGTTTCCCAAAAGTGATCTAAAGTTCTGGGGTCTGGTTCCCCTCTTTTATACTCACTTTCTCTTTGTTCCCTGAAGAAGGATAGGCCTTTACCTAGTCTAAACCAGTTCTGGTTAGTCCTGGAGCACTTTGTTGACAATACTCCTCCTTTCACAGTGCAGGGCAGGGACATCAGACACGCCACAGGAGGTGGAGCCAGCATCCCAGGTGCAACTCCTCCCTCCCATCTGCATGCAGATCTCTCTATTCAGCTCTATTCAGCCCTGTGCTGACTCACCCTGTCTCTTGGAATCCCCCAGCCCCTGTCACTCAAACTCCAGACAAGGAATACACAACCTAGCAGAGGCAGGCTTGAATGGTTAGACAAGAAAATACCTACTTTCTAAAAGTGGTATTTTCAAACACAGAATGTTAAAACCAACTTCACTAAAATATGTGTTTTATCATTCTGAGTTCAGGCATACTAAACTCGAATTATTACCTAGTTCCCTGGGTCAGTTAGGATTATAAGATGTAATAAGCAAACTGCCCATTCTGGCCTATGGGGAACAGGCAGCCTTGCAATAGTGAAACACTAAAATGGCTGCAATTCACTATTAGGACATGCCACACACATCAGGGCATGTCCTACCTTTTACCTATAATGCACCCTGCCCTTGGGCCTTTCATAGGGGTGACTAATATGCAGAAAAGGGAAGGTTTAGGACTGGCAAGTGGGTGCACATGCCAAGTCAGCATGGCAGTACCAGACTGCACACAGGCTCTGTAATGGCAGACCTGAGACACACTTTTACAGGCTGCTTCTGTGGGTGGCACAACCAGTGCTGGAAGCCCACCAGCAGCATTTGGTTTACAAGCCCTGGGCACACCCAGTGCACTGTACTAGAGTCTGACAAGTAAACCAAATCAACCAATCATGGAATGACTAATCCATACATCAATTTACCATAGGGAGCACTTGCACTGTGGCACTGAATAGGAGTGGCACAGTGCCCACTGCATCTATAACCAGCAAAAACATATGAGACAACAGCAAAAAATGGAAGGGAGACCCACGCCAAGGTGCCAGGTCTAACACTCATTATAGTTCTTTCACAGTCTCATCATTTCAGAACTGAAGCATTTACAAAATTCTATACTACAAAGCCATAGTTGTTGCTTATTTATCTTATTTATCTTATGCAACTAACAACCAGCTTATATGTTTTAAGCCACGCCCTACTTACAATGGCCACACCCCTTTGAGAGGGCCCTCCCCCCCAGTTTTCTCATCTCACTTAAAGGGATGTATGGCGTTACAATGCATAATTTTACATCGCATACCATTACAACGCGATTTTTGCAACGCAGGATCCATTACAATGCATGCCTTTACAACGCATGACATTACATAGCAGATGCTATTACAACGCAAGCCATTACAACGTAAGTATAGGTAAGTATATCTTTTTTTTAAAAATTGTAATTAATTTAATTTAATTAATTTAATTTATTTATTTAATTTAATTAATTTAATTTATTTAAATTCTTTTTTTTAAATTTAACCCAAAAAATACCCCTGTACTCCACAACCCAAACCTAGCCCTGAACCCTAAAAATACCCCTGTACCCCAAAACCCAAACCTAGCCCTGAACCCTATAAATACCCCTGTACCCCATAACCCAAACCTAGCCCTGAACCCTAAAAATACCCCTGTACCCCATAACCCAAACCTAGCCCTGAACCCTAAAAATACCCCTGTACCCATAACCCAAACCTAGCCCTGAACCCTAAAAATACCCCTGTACCCCAAAACCCAAACCTAGCCCTGAACCCTAAAAATACCCCTGTACCCCATAACCCAAACCTAGCCCTGAACCCTAAAAATACCCAAACACCCCAAAACATATACATCAGTACCCCAAAACATATACTCCTATACTCATAATTATTTTTTAAAATTACTTAAATTAATATATTTAATTTATTTTTAAAAATTACATAAATTAATATATTTATATATTTTTAATATTAATTAAATTAATTAAATAATGTTAAATAAAATATAAAATAAAATTATATACTTACCTATACTTACGTTGTAATGGCATGCGTTGTAATAGCATCTGCTATGTAATGTCATGCGTTGTAAAGGCATGCATTGTAATGGATCCTGCGTTGTAAAAGTTGCGATGTAATGGTAGTGCGTTGTAAAAGTTGTGTTGTAACGGGTGTTTCCCCACTTAAAGCCATGACTACAGTCACACCACAGTCAGTACCCCCTATCACCAAGTTCTAGTATTCCCACTTCCAGTACCCCAGTACTTTTGTTGCCAACACGATCAGGGCCACAGACCCCCGTCAGCTGCAATGTCACCTTGGCAAGTACCTTAGACATACTCGTGGCCAAAGCACCCACTTACCATCTGTGCTACAAACATCACTGAGGGTAAGGAAGTCGCATTACTACCAGTGCTCTCAGTCACATCACTAAGAGTACTTAGTTGCACCACTACCAGTACTCTTAGTCACATCACTGCTTGTACCCAATCCCACGACTACCCGTCAATCAATCAATCAAGTCGTTCTTATAGACCACAGCTTGTCACCCGAGAGGGTATCCAGGCCCTTGCTGCATGTCTCAGTCGAAGAGCCATGTCTATTGCTCCTTCCTGAAGTCAGTCAGCCAGGGTGAGGTGCAAAGATGGAGGGGGAGGGTGTTCCAGGCTTTGGTGGCGAGATGGGAGAAGGAGCATCCTTCGGTGTGGCAGCAGCATATGCGAGGGATCTGTGCTAGGGTGAGGTGTGCGGAGTGGAGGTTCCTGGAAGGTTGGTGGAAGTGCAGGCGGTGGGTTATGTAGGTTGGTCATTGGTCATAGAGGGCTTTGTAGGCATGGGTCAGGAGGTTGAAATGGCATCTTTTCTGGACAGGGAGCCAGTTGATGTCTTTCAGGTGCTGGGTGAAATGGGTTCTCTTGAGCAGGTTGAGGATCAGTCTGGCGACTATGTTCTGGATCGTCTGGAGTCTTTGCATCGGTTTGGTGGTTGTGCCTGCATAGAGTGCGTTACTGTAGTCCAGTTTGCTGGTGATGAGCACCTGCTTTATCGTCTTCCTGGTGCTGATGGTGAGCCACATGAAATTTTTTTTGTGGCACGCAGAGCATGTGGATGCAGGAAAAACAGATGGCGTTGACCTGATGTATAATGGAGAGTTCACTGTTGAGGATGATGCCGAGGTTGCGGGTGTGGTCTTTCAGCATGGGGATGGGCTTGAGTTCCAACGGCCACCACGAGTCACTCCAGAGGGCCGTCTGTTTGCTGAAGATCAGAACTTCAGTAATTTCCGTGTTGAGCTTCAGGTAGTTGTCCTTCATCCAGGCTGAGATGTTCTTCATACAGCTGTGGAAGTTGGTCTGCGTCAAGGTAGGGTCAGCTGAGAGCGAGAGGGCAAGCTGAGTGTCGTCGGGGTAGGTGATTATGTTGATGCTGTGCGATATGACGGTATCTGGGAGTGGTGTCATGTAGACGTTGAAGAGGGTTGGGCTGAGGAATGAGCCTTGATGGACACCACAGATGGTGTGCTTGGCTTATGATGTGAAGGGATGGAGGCGGGCTCTCCTGGTGCGTCCTGTGAGAAACAATGCCATCCATCTGAGCGCAACATCTGTGATATCAATCTGGTGTAGGTGGTCGATGAGTGTGTGGTGGGAGACCATATCAAAGGCTGCGGTGAGGTCAAGCACGATCAGGGCAGCTGATTCTCCTCTATCTAGTAGGGTGTGGATGTCATCTATTATGGTGATCAGAGCTGTCTCAGTGCTGTGGTTGGTTCTGAATCTTGGTTTGGAAGGGTCCAGTAGTTTGTTTCTCTCCAGGTGATCGATGAGTTGGAGGTCGATGGCCTTCTCTAGGACCTTGGCCTGAAACGAGAGCAGTGGGGTGGGATGGTAATTCTGGAGCTCTCTGGGGTCTGCTGAGTGTTTCTTGAGGAGGGGTTTCTCAGCATGTTTCCGGGCATCAGGAAAGGTGGCTGTGGTTATCGAGGCATTGAGGATGGTAGTGAGTTGGCAGCTGATCTTGTCTCTTCTGAGGCTGAAGAGTCAGTGGGGGAAGGGGTCACTGTGTGCTCCAGAGTGGACGGAGTTCATAAGAATGGTTGTGTTCGGTGTGCTCAGTGGTTCCCTTATGGTGAGTAGGTGGTTAGTCAGAAGTTGAGGGGGTTGGAGTGTTGGGGATCGAAGCTTTTATAGATGGTTGCTATCTTGTTGTGGAAGTGGTCGACGAGAGCATCGCAGAGTTCCTGTGATGAAGGGATGGTGTTTTTGGTGGCTGAAGGGCAGGTGAACTCTCTAAAGATGGTGAAGAGTTCTTTGGCTTCGTTGGTGCTGGTCTCGATCTAGGGGGTCAGGGCCTTCTTTTTTGTGGCTTTGATCTGTCAGTGGTAGTCGTTGAGGGCTGATTTGAAAGTGGCTCAGTCAGTGTGGTTCCTGCTGGTGTGCCATCTTGCCAGTACTCCATTGCCAGTTCCTGCTGTCATCAGCATAAGTGGCAGTGTCACCTGTGAATGAACCCCATTACCCTCAATGTCACTGTTAATTTTCTCAGCTGACTTCAGAGCTGCCTCCCAAGTACCCCAGTCAGCATTATAATGAGTACACACGTTTCTCCACAGCCAGTACCCTAGTCATTCTTACACTGAGTATTGAGTCACCCTCACTGCTAGTACAGCAGTTTGCATTACAATGAGGATTCCCTTCACCCTCATTGTCAGTACTCCAATCAGACTTACGAGCACTTATTTAACATCATTGGCATTAGACACCCTTAGAAGCAGTACTAAAACCTCCCTCCGTACCAGTATTCCGGTCACCCTCACCCCCAGTACCTCATTCACCTTTGCAACAAGCCCTCCAATCACTCCTATTAGCAATATCCCAAGCAGCCTTACAACGAGTATTCTCTGTCCAGGGACATCTTAAGGATATTGCATGCCCTGGGCTAAACTCATTTTGAGGGGCCCAAGTTCGGAACAGCTTTGAATTTATGAACTGTTGTCAGCTCTTTCATGTCCTCTTTCCCTGACATGGCACATACACACTGATCCATATTCTAAATGTATTTACATGCAATTTTCAGGGATAGTGATGTGTGTTTTCAATACTGTAACACAGCAGCAGCTCACTAATATTACTGCAAATAATCTCTGTAACGATTCACTCAAACGACCGACCTTCGCGCTATTCAATTATCGGGCGCTTTTGGCATTTCCCCCAGGTATGAGCATACCACCAGTTTATATTTAGTTCTCTCCCACTTGGACCTTCTACTAGCTTGCACGTAGTTACCGTCTCTCTCGTACGGCTGCTGGGTCTTACAACATTGTTCTTTGGGCGCCTTGACAACTTTTTCCACTCCTACCATCATAGGCACTACATGATATACTGCATTCCCGCACTTCGCTTGTAATTCTCCCTTGCACGCAGCTGCCCCGCATGGTTCTCATCATTCATTGGATCTATTTCTACGAGTCCTCACCTATCTTTGCACTAGTCACTCAACCTAGGCTGCCCATTTTTGTAAATCGTTATCGCAAATGTGTAATAATGTCAGCAATTTTACCTTGCCCGTTTCTAACTCTACAATTTTAATGTTTTCCCTACTTTTTCTTCCCCATTTTGCGGTTTGTTTTATATTTAATTACCCCACAGCTGTGGCCTATGTCACAAAATTGCAATGTTTAAAGGCATGAATTTAATGTCCTGAAGATGATCCCTCTATCCCCACTTAGGGATCGAAACTTCGTCAACAATAATACACTATATGCCTATAATTACAATGTATAATTTCAAGCAATAGTGTACTCCTTGTATTTCAGTCTGTTAATTAGCATGATTCACAGACCTTCTTTTCCTTGCCTCAAACCCCTCCCCTTATGTTTGTTTGTCTTAAGTGTGGTAGTAGGACACCGGTGGTGTCCCACTTGAATTTGCATAACAAAGCTGAGCGTCGTTGGAGGCGAAATTATGACCCTTCACTAAAGTTCATCTTCACCGAGTTACTAAAATCATACAAAAAATCTATTATTTTGGCCAAATCCACCTATTATTCCCAGAAAATCATTAGCTCAGCGTCAAAAACTAAAGCGATCTTTTCCATCGTGGCTGAACTTTCTCTTCCTGACCGTGTCACGGCCCAGCCTCAACCTTCGCAGGCCATGTGTGACTCTCTAAACTCATTTTTCATAGATAAAATTTCTATCATTAAAAATAAAATCCCCCCCCCACCATGTCCCAGGTCAGCGTCCTCCCTCCTTCGAATCCTTGTTCCCTGCACGAATTCCCTCCTATCTCCATGGATGCATTTTTCTCGATACTACATGCAGTTGGTTCCGGCTCCCCCCACGACTGCTGCCCCCCCCAAATTTTAAGGGACGCCTTTATGGCCTGTCCAGGTCCTCCACTTGATCTGCTTAATCGCTCCCTCGCTACAGGCTCTGTCCCCGATGCTTTAAAAAAAGCAGTGGTAGTACCCATTCTGAAAAAACCCGGATCTGATCCTACTGATTTAGGTAATTATCGACCTATCTCCATTCTCCCATACTTGAGGAAGGTATTGGAGACCTACGTCACCCGTTGCCTGAGCACTTTCATCGAGCAAACCCATTTTCTCGACGACCAGCAGGCAGGCTTTAGACCGGCCCATTCTACGGAGGCAGTGGTGGTAGCGGTCATGGATGCGCTGAGACAGGGGGCTGACAAGAACTTGGCCCAGGCCCTGGTGTTATTAGATCTCTCTGCCGCTTTTGACACGGTCGATCATGTCATCCTGATCGACCGTGTCAGAAATGCGGGCATCCAGGGCCTGGCCCTGTCATGGATTGGGTCCTTTCTGCAACACCGTTCCCAATCGGTTCAGTTGTCCACCTTCTCTGCCCCCCAAATCGCACTTTCCTGTGGTGTCCCCCAGGGTTCCGCTTTGTCCCCTCTCTTGTTCAACTTATACATGCAGCCCCTTCTTACCTCTCTTCGTCACTCTTCTGTCACTATCTTCAACTACGCAGATGATCTGCAGCTAATCTTTCCCATCGACTCTTCCCCTCTCTCTTGCTCTAATTTTCAATCAACAATGCTCACCATCTACGAGTGGATGAACTTCAGCCAGCTGAAGCTCAACCCCAGCAAGACCGAGTTGGTTCTGATTGGTAGGCCCACGAACCCTTGGAGTCCTAATTTCTGGCCCCCAGCCCTTGGTCCCCCCCCCTGCCCAGTTAACTCTGTGAAGAGCCTTGGCGTCATCATTTCCAGTGACCTATCGATGAGGCCCCAAATTAACGCTGTCACTTCGGCCTGCTTCTATCACCTTCGCAGAATTGGGAAAATCCGAAGGTTCTTATCATCAGAGGCCCTCATCCTTGTCATCATGGCCCTGGTTACCTCACGTATTGATTATGCCAACTGTCTATACGTGGGGATTTCTGCATACCACCTTCACCGGCTCCAGCTGGTACAAAACCAGGCAGCCAGACTGGTCTTTCAACAGCCCAAATACCAACATGTCACGCCTATGTTGAAAAGACTACACTGGCTCCCGGTAGCGTACCGCTGCATCTTCAAAATGGGATGCACCGTCTTCAAATCTCTATCCGCTTCTGCCCCTGCCTTTATTTCTCTCAGTCTTCACCCTCACATCCCCTCACGGCACCTTAGGTCTTCCGCCCACAATCTTTTAATCACTCCCAGGTTCAAACGTAAGAAACACGGTGGCGCCTGCTTTTATTTTCTTGCTCCGTCCACTTGGAACTCCTTTCTCTCTCAATCCGGCTCACTCCGGACTATATCACTTTCCGCAAACACTTGAAAACTCACCTGTTTCATCTTGCTCACGATTAGCCTCTGTTACCCCCTGCGTCCTCTCTCCACTTGTCCCTGAGCGCCATGAAACCAATTGGTGACCGTGCGCGGTAAAAAGTACTTTTAACATAACATAACATAACATTACTGTTAAATGTTGTTATTTTACATTAAATGCTGTCCGACTGGACAAGGAATATAGCAACTATTTAGTCTATATTTATTCGTTTGAAAAGTATCTGGAACTGTCTAGGGGCCGCTGTCTTTAGAAATATATCACCCCCACTGGCTGATGCCCAGACACGCAGGTGAACCCGAGGCCTGCTTGAGCGGGAAAGGTGCTGCCAACCAAAATAGTTGTCTTAGAAATGCACACCTTTATGTCTAATGTGACATCTTACTCCCACATTTTCTTTCCCTACAATGAGATCTTCCACCTATTTGTTATACCACACTCCTGACTTTGCAATAAGGTAGAGTTTGCACATAACTGTGTTTGTGCATCTAAATAATTTTTTTTATCCTAAATGTGTTTTTGCACCTAAAATTGTCTAAAAGCTACTGAGGTCGCAACCAATGGTGCTTTCTACATAAATGTTATTTTGCACTTAGATATATTTTAGCATCTAAAATTGTGGCTCCCTTACTTACGTTACATCGAAAATTATTTTGCACTTATGTAATTTTCTTTGTAAATGTGATTTGTGCTCCTAAAAGTGCTTCATCACTCCTGTAGAAGTGGCACCAACAGTGATTTGCATCTAATGCATCTTTTCACCAGAAAGTGCTAGTGCTCTGTTACCGCGGGGCTAGGAATAGGTAGGAGGCGAGTTTTTGTTGTAGTTTGTTTTATTTTAGCCAATAGTGTATCAGTACAGGTTCTTCTCGACGAGCCTCTACGTGGTGATCTGCTTCTCTCCTGCCGGGTCTTCCGGAGTACTCCCTCCTCCCTTCTCCGGACGGGGCTCCTCCTCCTGCTGGGCTCCGGAGGCTCCGTTATGTCCGCCCTCGCCGAACACTGAGGAAGCAAACAGATGAGAGGACAAGTAAGTACTTGGGCGGGTAAGCCTCGTAGTGCAGAGGGGGAGGGGGAGTGAGAGGGATGTTTGGGAAACACCTGGTGCACTTATTAACGGAAACGTGACAGGGAAATATCGGTGATTGCTGATGCGGGGACCCAGGCTATTCACGGAAACTATTTACTCAAGTTAGGCGTCTGCCTTTCTTCCTCCACCACCCCAGGAATCGCTCACGTACCTCGGCTAGCCATACCCCTCCTGGCGTACGGCTGGGCGGCTCGTGGGGTTAGCCTCCGGGCTTTGCTGGTCCTGCCGATCGGCTCTCCTCACTTCCAGAAGTCGCCTCAGGTCCCGCTGAGTCTTGAGACGATGGTGCAGTGCTCAGTCTTCTCCTCTCCGGTCTCTCCTCCTCCACTACGCTTTCCTCGCTTATCCAACTCGCTCCTCTGCTCCACTCCTCCTCGCTGCTTCCCGCCTCTCCGCTCTCCTTCCCGCTGTCCGCTCCTCCGGTGTAGTAACACACCTGTGGACTGTCGGCGCCGCCTTTAATCAGAGCGCGTGGCTCCTCCTCCTCCATCAAACTTCCAGTCCACTTAAAGGGCCCCCAGTCCTCTTCTTCCTCGTCGTCGCAACTATACCGCACCTGTCCCGACCAACCGGGGGGCTGTGAAGGCTGTGGAGATAAGAGGGGGGGTCGCACATGATTAATGGGGGCCCCTCTTCGGGGCGTGACTTCATGCCCCGGTTACACACCACCCCCCTGAACACTTCCGTTCGGGAAGTGGATTCCTAGACAGATAGTCGGCCCCCTTATTGTCCACCCCTTTCTCGTGGCGGACGCTAAAGGCATATGGTTGCAGCGCCAGGAACCACCGCATGACCCTCGCGTTGTTGGACTTGTTGCGGGCCATCCAGAGAAGTGGGGCATGGTCTGTATAAAGCGTGAACGGACGACCCTCCAGGTAATATGACAATTTCTCCACCGCCCACCTGATGGCCAGACATTCCTTTTCAACAGTCGGATACTTGAGTTCCCTCGGAAACAACTTCCGGCTAATGAACAGAATTGGATGATCAATACCATCCCCACCCACTTGAGACAGCACAGCCCCGATACCGTAGTCCAAGGCATCGGTATGGAGGGAAAAGGGACGCGAGAAGTCGGGCGAGGAGAGTATAGGGGTCGAGGTGATTGTCCGTTTAAGGGAGGTGAATGCCTCTGACATGGCCGGGGTGGGTGTCCGTAAGTCCGACTGTTTCACTTTTGTTTGTAGGGCGTCAGTGAGGGGGGCGGCTATCTGCGCAAAGCGGGGAATAAACCGTCTATAATAGCCTATGAGGCCCAGAAACGCACGCAGTTCTTTTTTTGTCGTCGGGAACCGGGTCTCTGCTATGGACCTCACTTTCTCCACTTGTGGCTCGATAAGGCCATGACCAAGGACATAACCCAGATACTTCACTTTCTGGAATGCGATTCTTGACTTCTTTGCATTTATTCTCAATCCTGCCTGGGCGAGGGTTTCCAACACCTGCTGCAGGTGTTGCAGATGTGTATCCCAGTACGGACTGAAGACGACTATGTCATCAAGATAGGCGGATGTAAAGGCAGCGATGTCTTTTAGCACATTGTTCATCAACCTTTGAAATGTGGCGGTTGCGCCATGAAGTCCGAACGGGAGAACCGTAAATTCGTATCTTCCATCTTCTGTGGTGAACGCGGTTTTGTGTCTGTCTTCTTCCTTCAGACGGACCTGCCAGTAACCTTTGGTCAGGTCGATCGTACAGATATACTTGGCTTCTCCCAGTTTTTCAATGAGTTCATCTATTCTCGGAATGGGATAAGCATCGAATGTGGAAATGTCATTCAGCGCCCTAAAGTCCATACAAAACCGACGTGTCCCGTCCGGTTTAGGGATCAGTACGATCGGACTCGACCAGTCGCTATGTGATGGTCGGATAACCCCTAGTCTCAGCATCTCTTCTGCTTCCTGACGAATCCCTTTCCTTCGGGCTTCTGGTATCCGATATGGCTTGATCTTGACGCTTTTCCCAGGTATGGTATTGATGCAATGTTCTGCCAGGCAGGTTTTTCCTGGTATATCAGAGAATACCGGGGCATGTTTTTGTAGGGTCTTCATTAGCTCTTGTCTCTCTGTTTCCCTCAAATCTTCGTTGATCACGAGTTTGTCGAGGGTAGTTGAGGGGTCGGGGTTTTTTTGTTCTGCCAGATGGATCTCGGCCGGAGGGGTACCCAGCCATTTTTTTAACATGTTTATGTGGTATACCTGAGTAGTAAGGGGACGGATCTGTAGTCGGTAACTGGTGTTTCCAACTGTTTCAACTACTTTGTAAGGTCCGCCCCACTCCGCTTTGAACTTCTGGGTCGAGGAGGGCAGAAGGACCAGAGCCCAGTCGCCTATGGAGAGTCTTCGCCATCTCTTTCCTTTATCGTACATCGTCTTCTGTTTCACCTGGCTCTTTTCCAAGTTAGCGAACGCCAAGTCTCTTAATTTGCCCAATTTGGACCGAAGGTTTCTGGCTCCAGGGTATTGGCTATCTCTTCCGGGGTCTCCCTCTCCCATGCCTCTTTTGTCATGTCCAATAGGGACCAAGGCTGGCGACCGTAGAGCAGCTCAAATGAGGAGAATCCCATGCTACTTTGTTTTTGTCCTCTAATAACGTATAATGCAAGGGGGAGAACCTCGTCCCACTCCGCACTGTTTACCTCCAACATCTTTCGCAGGGTGGTCTTCAGGGTGCGATTGTACCGCTCCACTAGACCATCAGTTTGGGGGTGGTATACGGCTGTGCGGATTTAGTGTATGTGTAAGAGGGTACATACTTCTCTCATGAGGCGTGACACAAAGGGGGTCCCTTGATCTGTTAATATTTCCTTTGGGAAACCCACTCGGGAGAATAGTTCCAGCATTTTGTTGGCTACGTTCTTTGTTGTCGCCGACGTTAGTGGGAAGGCTTCGGGAAATCTGGTGGAGTAGTCGACTACGACTAGCACATATTGGTATCCTTTTCTGGTCTTGGGTAGAGGCCCTATGAGGTCCATCCCTACTCGCTCAAATGGGACTCCTATAATCGGGAGAGGTTGTAATGAAACTGCGGGTGGTCTGGTCATGTTCCGTTTTTGACAAATGTCACATTCCTGACAATATACCATTGCATCCTTATAGATCCCAGGCCAGTAGAAGCATTTCAGCAGGTTTTGCGTCGTTTTTTCGGCTCCTATATGGCCTGCTACTAAGTGCGAGTGGGTATAGAACAGCACTTGCTCACGAAAGGACACTGGTACCAGTAACTGCTCGGGGTCGTTTTCTTTCCCCTGTCTGTATAGCAAGTCGTTTTTAATGAACAGGCGAGGATACTTGATGGGAACAAGATCCTGGTTTTGGTGCGCACTCTCCCATGCGTTAAACAAGGTCGCATCATTGGCCTGTGCGAACTGAAAACTCCGGTCCAATACCCATGGTTCTGGAGAGACCAGGGCTGGCAAGGACTTCCATATCCCTGAGGAGAGTCTTGCCTTTTTCTCGGGCGTTATGCTCTGCTTAAACATCTCCAAAAAAGCTGGGTTATCCGTTCCTATTATAAGGTCCTCCGGTAGTGAGGACAACACTCCCACTTTGACTCGGTAGGAGATTCCCGTCTGGGGAACCAACAGGAGTAGGGCCACCTGATAGGGTTTCACGTCCTCGTGGACACACCTGATATACACTTTTTCTCTGGGCAGAACCTGGTGGGGACGCACATGGTGGGCCTGGACTACTGACTGGCGACATCCGGAATCAAGAAGGGCTTTTACTGGGTTACCATTTATATCCATACTCACTCGATATGCGTGCCCCATCTCGGCCGAGTATAACACGGTCCGGGTAAGTACCCGACCTCCAAGGGCTCTTCTTCATGTTTCCGACGGGGGCAATGACGGGCAATGTGTCCCCAGGTTCCGCACTCGAAACATTGCGGCCCACTGTGTGGCAGGGGCTCCGGCCTCCAACTTCGGGGTTTCACTGGCTCCGGGGCCTTCACGGGTCTCTTCTCGTTCTTGAAGGGGTTTTTCTGTCTTTCGGACTCCCCCACCATTGGTGGTCTCTGCTGCACTCGAGAAAACGTATTAGCCATCTCTACTGCCCGGCTAGTGGTTAGGTCGTGGTGTTGTTTCAGCCACCGTTGGGTAGAGAAGGGTAGTGCCTCTAGAAATTGCTCAAGATAAATACGGTCCATTATCTCTTCTTTCGTGCTCTCGTTGGGTTTGAGCCATTTATCCGCTGCCATCTTAAGGCGGACAAACAAGGTTTTGGGCGTCTCCCCTGGTACGCCTCTCTCCCTCCTGAACCGAAGCCTGTAAGCCTCTTTGTCCAGTCCTAGATGGTCCAATATAATCTTTTTAATGTCGGTATAGGGGGTGTCCCCGCGAGGGTTCGCCACCTGGTATGCCGCCTGAGCCTCTCCCACCAACAATGGGGCCAGGAAGAACGGCCACTTCGCTCCAGGCCAGCCACATGCTCGAGCTGCCCTCTCAAAATTAAGAAGAAAGGCGTCCGGATCCTCACCGGGCTGGTATTTCTGCAGGGATACCCCTCCTATGGTATGGGGCGTTCCGCCTACTGCCACTGAGCTGGTTGTTATTGGGGGATCTAGGGCACGAGCTACAACAGCCGCTTTGATGAGCTCCCGGTCAGCCTCTGCAGCCCGCAGCTGCTGCTCGGCAATCCTTTCAAGTCTTTCCTGTCCTTGCACAAGTGCCTGTACAACTTCATCCATCTTTGTTGGACAGACGGAGATTATGCCCGCATTCTCCACCACTGTTACCGCGGGGCTAGGAATAGGTAGGAGGCGAGTTTTTGTTGTAGTTTGTTTTATTTTAGCCAATAGTGTATCAGTACAGGTTCTTCTCGACGAGCCTCTACGTGGTGATCTGCTTCTCTCCTGCCGGGTCTTCCGGAGTACTCCCTCCTCCCTTCTCCGGACGGGGCTCCTCCTCCTGCTGGGCTCCGGAGGCTCCGTTATGTCCGCCCTCGCCGAACACCGAGGAAGCAAACAGATGAGAGGACAAGTAAGTACTCGGGCGGGTAAGCCTCGTAGTGCAGAGGGGGAGTGAGAGGGATGTGAGGGAAACACCCGGTGCACTTATTAACGGAAACGTGACAGGGAAATATCGGTGATCGCTGATGCGGGGACCCAGGCTATTCACGGAAACTATTTACTCAAGTTAGGCGTCTGCCTTTCTTCCTCCACCACCCCAGGAATCGCTCACGTACCTCGGCTAGCCGTACCCCTCCTGGCGTACGGCTGGGCGGCTCGTGGGGTTGGCCTCCGGGCTTTGCTGGTCCTGCCGATCGGCTCTCCTCACTTCCAGAAGTCGCCTCAGGTCCCGCTGAGTCTTGAGACGATGGTGCAGTGCTCAGTCTTCTCCTCTCCGGTCTCTCCTCCTCCACTACGCTTTCCTCGCTTATCCAACTCGCTCCTCTGCTCCATTCCTCCTCACTGCTTCCCGCCTCTCCGCTCTCCTTCCCGCTGTCCGCTCCTCCGGTGTAGTAACACATCTGTGGACTGTCGGCGCCGCCTTTAATCAGAGCGCGTGGCTCCTCCTCCTCCATCAAACTTCCAGTCCACTTAAAGGGCCCCCAGTCCTCTTCTTCCTCATCGTCGCAACTATACCGCTCCTGTCCCGACCAACCGGGGGGCTGTGAAGGCTGTGGAGATAAGAGGGGGGGGGGCGCACATGATTAATGGGGGCCCCTCTTCGGGGCGTGACTTCATGCCCCGGTTACACGCTTCTAGAAGTTTTTCAAGGCCCTGCCAATGTTGAACCAAAGATCATTTTATTTTGAAAGTAAGGACTAGAGACAGACAAGCCGATAAAATAACGGAGAGCTGAACCAGAGCCAAGCCAAGGTTCTGGTTTGGCTATAAAAGCCCTTGAATGAGCCAAGCCATGAAAATGCTTGGCATGTAATTCATGCAACAAACACCTTATCAAATTCAAATAAGTGTATTTCTTTAATTTGCAATAGCGTCTCTCATCAATCCATCCATCAATATATGTGCATAGAGAGGCATTTATTATGAGCGATAGTTTGAACTAAGAAATATTTATATGCCCCGTTCCCTGACTACAGTGCCGTTAGTGAACTAAGAGGCAAGTTAGTTGTCATGTGCAGCTTATACGAGGCTCAGATTCTTCCAATACATGGAGCAACATTATAGTCTATTAAATCAAACACAAGAGAGGTATTAGCTTAGCATCACACAGCATAGTTAAGAGGGGAAGCCAGGATTGATCCTAGGTTCTCTGGTTTCACTGTGTGGAATTCACCCACTAGATGCTGTTTCCCTCTGCTGTTTTTTGTAAAACATGAATGATTTGTCTTAAATTGTTAGTGCATGAGATTAATTGGGTGGCAGGCAAAAGCCACATTAAAGTTTGATTCCTTTTTGGATTGAGGGATTCTGGCTTATGCCTTCAGTGGTTAACCCACCTATGCTAAGGGCCTGATACACAAAGCCTTTTTGTGGTTACAAACTCTGCGATTTGCAAAAATATAGGGTTTGAAATGCAAAAGGAATTTTCTTAATACACAAAATCTCTATTTAAAAGAAAGAAAATTCTTTCTGACTTGTTAAAGGGCTCTGTGATCCTTTACATATCCATCTATACTACTATAATAAAGGAAGAACTTTCAGCCTTGGAGGCGGGTAAACTCGGGAACCACAGCGCCAATCCACACACCCGATACACCGTTGGAATCGTCAGGGTGTGTAGATGGTTATAGGCTATATACATTTTTTTTAAAAACATTATTTAAAAAATTTACAGTAAAAAAAAAGTAGTCCCTCCGAAGTAGTACCGGCCGCTACGTGCGTGCTCACGTCAGGAGCGCGGGGAAGAGCGGCGTCCAGGAGCGCGACGAGGAGCGGCCGACATAGCGCGGGGAAGGAGCGGTGACGTGAGGAGCAGCGGACAGGCCAGCGGCGGTGCAAGCAGCGGACAGGCTGGAGGAGCGGCGGCTGAGTTAAGGGAGGTGCGGACATGGCGCGGGGGAGGAGCGGTGACGTGAGGAGCAGCGGACAGGCCAGCGGCGGTGCGAGCAGCGGACAGGCGGGAGGAGCGGCGGCTGAGGTAAGGAGACCCATGTCGGGGCAGGCGGGGGTCGGGGCAGGCGGGGGACGGGCCGGGCGGGGGCCCGGGCTGCTGGACAATGTCGGGGCGGGCAGGCGTCGGCTAAGCCTGTTGCTCCCGGACAAGGTCGGGACGGGCTGCTAGTACTAATATAATAAAGAGAGAGCCCAAACCTTTGAGGCGGGTAATCTCAGGAACCATAGCAGCAATCACAACACCCAATACAGCGTTGGAAAGGGCAGTTGCAGCAGAAGGACATAGGCTATGCAGACGCCCAACATATACATTTAAATGGTAAAAGAACCGTGCCAGCAAAGTAGTCCCTTGTGGGCGTGTCTGCGTTGTGCTGTGGGCGTGTGCTGGGGGCGTGACAAACGCTGGGGGCGTGTGGTACGTTCCGCCCTTCATGCCATGTCTCATATCGTGTGCTAATCCCACCCCGCTCCCTTTAAAGACCCCTGCACCCCATAATCAAAACCCACCCTTACTCCTTAAAATACCCCAACACCCTTAAACACTAACCCATCTTAACCCTATAAATATACCCTGTACCCCAAAACCCAAACCTATCCCTAAACCCTAAAACACCCCTGTACCCCAAAACCCAAACCTACACATGAACCCTGTAAATACCCCTGTACCTCAAAACCCAAACCTACCCCTGAACCCTAAAAATACCCCTTTACCCCAAAACCCAAACCTAGCCCTGAACTCTAAAAATACCACTGTACCCCAAAACCCAAACCTACCCAGAAACCCTAAAATACCCCTGTACCCCAAAACCCAAACCTAGCCCTGAACCCTTAAAATACCCCTGTACCCCAAAACCCAAACCTACCCCTGAACCCTAAAAATACCCCTGTACCCCAAAACCCAAACCTACCCCTGAACCCTAAAAATAACCCTCTACCCCAAAACCCAAACCTACCCCTGAACCCTAAAATACCCTTGTACCCCAGAACCGAAACCTAGCACTGAACCCTAAAAATACCCCTGTACCCCAAAACCCAAATCTAGCCCTGACCCCTTAAAATACCTATGTACCCCAAAACCCAAACCTTCCCCTGAAACCTAAAAATACCCCTGTACCCCAAAACCCAAACCTAGCCCTGAACCCTAAAAATAACTCTTTACCCCAAAACCCAAACCTACCCCTGAACCCTAAAATACCCCTGTACCCCAGAACCGAAACCTAGCCCTGAACCCTAAAAATACCCCTGTACCCCCAAACCCAAACCTAGCCCTGAACCCTTAAAATACCCCTGTACCCCAAAACCCAAACCTACCCCTGAACCCTAAAAATACCCCTATACCCCAAAACCCAAACCTAGCCCTGAACCCTAAAAATACCCCTGTACCCCAAAACCCATACCTACCCCTAAACCCTAAAACTACCCCTGTACCCCATAACCCAAAACTATATCTGAACCCTTCAAAATACCCAAATGCACCAAAACATATACCTCAGTACCCCAAAACATATACCCCTATACCCATACTTACCTTATCCAAACATTATAAAAAACATGCTTTTACCATTCTTGCATTTACAACGAATTTCGTTGTAAATATATGTGTGATAAAAGCATATAAAATGCAATGCCATGCGTTATAATGTCATTGCGGAGTCATGGTACTTTTGTAATGAAAGTATGCAGAGTTATGGTATGCGGAAAGAAAGTTGTGGAATAATGGGTGTTTACCCTCCCCCGGTAAGTACATTGGTGGCACGGGTGCCCACATCTCCAGCTACATACTCACATTTTTTCACCACCCATTTGAAAAATGCACAGGTCTCTCTCATTGATGGCAAGCACCGACATACACTTTTAGACACAACTCCCGCCACAAGTTCTAGAATTGCCAACTTTAGAGCTGGGGAGCTAGGTTCGAATCTCGGCATCAGCTCAACATCCTGTGATTCCAGGCAAATCGCGTTGTCTCCCCGTGCCTACCACAAATGAATGTGTTCTTCTGTAATGTAAATTGTGCTCATGCCATGTTGTCGAGTTCGCGCTATATAATATTGCAAGGAAAAATAAAGTAGGGAAACTCGAGTTCACACACTACTGAACGCGCACTCTTAAGTGCATCAGCAGTGCACTGTGAATCGGAGTGTTTCACAGGCCTGTCACAGATAGGAAATGCTATCAAAATGAAATCCTACAAAACAATACACTACTGGCCGGCAGCAATTCATACCCGGACAACGTCAGGACGGGCTGCTAGTTGCAGATAAAGATGTGCATACAAGGAGTGTACTCTTCCTATGTTCCTAGGTATGTATCAATATGTTATGCAAACTATTGATGAGTTATCAACCTTTGAAGTAGTGAGGTAACTGATTTGCCTTCCCCTCTGTGAATCATGGCTGCAGCCTTGGAGGGAGTAAGCAGTGGTCCAGGGAACTATTTCCCCCTCCCTGATGCTTTCACAAATAGGATTTTCTTACTGCGGTTGTAATTTTAGACTTCAATGACCTGTCAACTGAGAGGGCACACAAATGCTCACATTTCACACCTAGCATGACATCTTTCTACAGAATTTTCTCTCTGTATTAAGGGATGCTGCACAGATAAAATATTGAGGCAATCCCATACTGAGCCTGCTTCTCAAGATCAATGGTATTTATTTTTAGCAGGGTCCCCAGACCTAAACCAAAGCGAGGTTCATATCACATCAGATTCCAGGATGCATACACCAACACCTCTGGGATCATGTTTCCTCCCCCCTATCAAATCTCAAGTAACACAAATGCTGATGGCCTAAAAAAACACCTTGAACCAATGACAATTTCCATAGTCTATGACTGTGCTCCTTCAAACTGATGTACTCTTTCTTTTCTCTTTACTAAAGGCATCCCCCCTGGAAGCGATACACAAGCTTTTATTTCTCCTCAATCCCAGAGGGCACAAAAAAATCTTCATGGGAAAAGTCTTAGGGCCTCATTAGGATGGCGGACGGAATTTGCCCGCCCGCCATCCTCGTGGTAATAGGGACCGCCCACCTTAAGGGTCCCGTCGCCAGCATTAGGATGTGCCCGCCACTGTGGCGGGCGCATCCCGCATTCCTACCATTGTGGCGGGCGGTGCACTCTGCACCGCCCGCCACAATGGCAGGAAAGCATGCTGTGCACTTCCATGCACAGCATGAAACTGCTGTGCACCCCCCACCCCCGGGAGTCCCTGGGGGCCCGCAAATGGGCCCCGCAGGGATTCTATGCATGCCTTTCCGTGGCGGCATTGCCGCCACGGAAAGGCATCCACAATTGCCCATCCTAATATGGCTGGCGGTGTCTGATAGACATCGCCACCATATTATTCCTTTTCCACCCTGGCCGCAAGGCGACCGGGGCGGAAAGCGGCGGACGGTCTTTCCGTCCGCCGAGGTCCCCCCCGCCATACTAATACGGCAGGGGGAAAACGAGTGTGGATGTCGGGGGGATTGCCCCCGCCAGGCTGGCGGTGGCTACCGCCAGCCTGGCGGGGGCAATCCGCCTAACATCGTAATGGGGCCCTTAGTGTCTCAAGTTTGCACTTGCTCCTGCCATGCAGCACCTAAACAGAGATACAGCATTACTAGTCTGTGTGCATTTGTACTTGTCTATGTTTGCATGCATGAGCAAGTAAAATCCAGAGGTATTGGTTTTACCAATGCTTGCTCTCATTGTAACCCACACCATTCGCCTACCTCCTGACAGTATACATTGACTAGGATGTATGACGTTAGCACGCATACTATTACCACGCATACCTTTACAACGCGGTATTTACAACGAATACCGTTACAACGCATAGCGCTTTGAGGTGCTGGATAGTGGTAAGTATAATTTTATATTCCAACTCCAGTCCCCGTGGACACTAGGGAAGGTGTTGGATATAAAATTAAACTTATTCCCTATCCTAGAGCGCCCCCCAGCGCAATGCGTTGTAATGGTATGCGTGGTAATGCCTGCGTTGTAATGGTAGTGCGTTGTAACAAATGCGTGCTAAACGTTGTATACCCATTGACTAACCAGTGACTTTTAATTCACTGAGATAGTCAACGTGAGGTGCCTGTCTTTTGCCAGGTGGGTTCCTGCCTTATATTCAAATGCTTGCAAATGTTACCCTTTACTTACGAAAACAGAAAAGTCGCTTTGTATGTATCTTTAATGAAATATCTAACTGATATGTTTTTTCTTTGCATCTCTTTATGTATAAGTTTGCTGGTTTTAATGGTAATAAGGGGATGTTAAGTGATCATGCACTCTTTTTTATCTTGTAGGAGACATGGCCATCGTCAAGTGAGAAGGTAAATGCAAAAGAGCTACAAATATCCGGGTCGTTGTTAAAAGTAAAAGGCTGATAAGTTTAAAAACAGTACACAATATGTGCCCACTAGGGAATAATTGAATTTGAGTATGAACATTATGCAAGATATTCATCAGCCCACTGGGGCAGAATTTGAGCATAGGAATTGGATAACGCCAATTCGGTGGAAGTTTTTTGACACTATGATTAATCAGTTTGCATAAATAGATGTTCATTGTATTAGAAACACGTACAATAATATTGATGTAATGGGTAATAACTTGCTCAAACTTGCAGTATCAACAAGGCACCACCAAATACATTTAAGTAGTAAAATGACGCTTTCATAATGGATGCCATTTTGCAGAGTGATGTGGATAATCATGTAGTCCTACCTTTATTTTTGTAATTATGTGCACCTTATGGTAATGGTGGCAACAAACGTACTTTGACCCATGATCGAGGAGCGGCTGCTCCGAAACGGGCCAGGCGTTTATCGCTATATGAAATAAATGAGAACTAACAGCCTGATTCATGAAGCAAAATTGCAATCGCAATAGCTGCGAAAAAGCTATTGCGAGCGCAATTGTCAAAATCGGTATTCTTGATGAAAAAAGCGAATTCGCAAACACAAAATAGCAAAATCGCAAAATTATTAGCAGAATCCCGGCAGTAGCCCATTAGCGAATTGGAAATTGCGAGAAACCACGGATTCTGCGAATAAAATTGCGAAATCGCAATACAATGGCAATCGCTATTCAAGAAAAATCGCAAATTGCGAAAAACCCGTAAATCGCTTTTTGCGAGGCGCAATTTAAGGACAACCCAAAGCAGGTGGTAACCATCAAAGCCTGGGAAAAAAATATTTGAAAAACCGTTTCCCAATCAGTAACAGGTGCTGGCCTGACCAAACACACTTAAGGAGATGCAGCAGCAGCATTAGGAGTCTCACAATGCCAGGACTCTACATGGTGGTCAGGCGGCGAAGGCTACAGCGAGCAGCACGGAGAAGACGTAGGATCCAGGAGAGGATATTCCGCCAGCGGGTCACCCTGCTGGGCCAAACCAGAGAGCAAATATACGCAAAGTACCGCCTGAATGGGCCAATGATCATCAAGCTAATTCAGGACCTTGACCCCCTGATGCAGCACCCAACAAGGCGGACCAATGCCGTGCCCACACATGTCCAGATATTGTGCAGCCTGCACCTTCTGGCCTCCGGGAGCTTCCAGGGGATAGTTGCCGCTGCTGGGGGGATATCCCAGCCCACCATGTCCCGCTGCCTAAGGAGTTTCCTAGATGCAATGCTGACTCAGCTACACCACCACATCAAATTTCCCACCAGCCAACAGGAGTTGGATGAGACCAAGCATCAATTCTACAATGTTGTGCATTTCCCACATGTGATAGGATGCATTGACTGTACCCACATCCACATCTGCCCACCAGCTGAAACGGAGTACATGTACCGCAATCGCAAGTCCTACCGCTCCCTCAACATCCAGATGGTGTGCAATGCTAAGACATACATCACGGACATAGTGGCACAGTACCCGGGGAGCACACATGACTCCTTCATATTCCGGCACTGCGGCCTCCACACACGACTGGCCAGGGGAGACTTTGGTGAAGGACACCTACTTGGTAAGTACACTTGGCCCACAATGTTACACTGTGATGAAGTAGCTGCGCTGCACAGGCACTCACCCTCTGCCCCTCTCATTCAGGTGACAGTGGCTACTCCCTCCGTGAATACCTCCTCACCCCACACCTCAACCCTGCTACACCACAGCAACGGCGTTACAATGTAGCACACATACGCACAAGGAATTGCAATGAGAGGACATTTGGGCTACTGAAGAGCAGATTCCGCATACTGCACAAGACTGGTGGGGCCATGTACTACAGTCCTGATGTGTGCTGCCCCATTGTGGCTGTGTGTGCAATACTACACAACATTGCTACCAAGCACCGGATACCTGTAGAGATCTCTGGCAGTGAGTCGGAAGGGGACGACCGGCCACCTGCACATGTGCGTCATGCACGCGGGGAGAATCCAGCTGAAGGACACAGACGCCGCAACCACATCACAATGAACAGTTTCTAGTGCACCCACTCCCCTCACCCAACAATTCACAAATGCATGCCAATGGAAATAATGACAGGAGGACGATGTACGATGCTAGAATAAATATTATTGTTGAAGGCACAATAATAATGACATTTTGCAATTCTTTAAATGTGAGCAGTATTGCGCCATACTGCTCTAAATCATACACAGGACATGCTTCTATCATCAGCATGTCCCTGCCAATGGACAGTAAAGTCAAGTGCGCCTCCGGCACGCGGCACCCAATCGCCTCTCTGGCTCATCCTCAGGGACGGCAAGTGAACCCGCAGTGGGCCTGCTGCTGCGGCGTAGCACACCGACCTGTGAGGCAGACAGGCTGCTGACACTGGAGGTCCCCTCACTAGTGTCGTCCCCACCACCATTGGCTGGGCCAGTTGGATGTAGTGCCAGTACGGCACTGGTGACCTGCTCCAGTACTCGCGCCACATCCTCGCAGCATTGCACCATCTGCTGCTGCATAGCCAGGGACCGACGTGAGAGCTGGGAGGTGGCATTAACAATTACATAGTTTGAGCGCGTGTAGGCAGATAGCCGCGTAAGTAGCTGGCGGTGGCGGCGGCGGGCGATGTTGCGCTGCGAGATGATGGCCGCAGTGTTAGCCTCCATGGCAGTTGTCATCCGCTATATCCTGTTCGACACATTTGCTACATTGTGGCCAATGTTGTGGAGCTGGATTGCCCCTTGGCGTTGAGCCTGCAATTGATGGATGCGCAGCATCCGGCGCTCTATACTGAGCCCTGGCACGCGCACAGTCATCCCCCTCCTGCCGCTGCGTGCTGTGCTCTGCTGGCGATCCCTGCCATGCCTGCTGTGCTGGCTGGCCACAGTGGGTGTGCGCACTGTCACCGCTCTGGCAGCACCAGATGTTGAGGGTCCCGCTGGTGGTGGTGTTGCGGTTGCCAATGGTGCAGCTCCTGATGGTGCTGGAGCAGATGGTGGTGCTCTAGCAGCAGGGATTGGTGCAGCGCCTGATGGAGCCGGCGCAGATGGTGGTGCTCTAGCAGCAGGGATTGGTGCAGCGCCTGATGGTGCTGGATGTGTGGCTGTTGGCACCTCCTCTGCATCCTCTGGTGCCTCGTCTATGAGCAGCCTATCGCTGTCGCTGCTGTTGTTGTCAGCGCCACATGTGAGGGAAAGTGGACGTAGATTAATTGCATGTATCTTTCACACGTGCAGTTGCTACATGCATGCTGGCTGACATTCCCTGACTGGCTGTGGCATTGCGTACTTTGGGATATGTCTGGCTGCATTGGAGTTTTTGTACATTGTGGGCAGACTACATGTCCCACAATGCTTTTGGGCATATCCTAATGTGCATGGATTGCATGACTTGGGTTGATTATGGGAGGCTATAGGGTCATGGTCATTGTTAGGGGACAGGGTCGCAGTCGCATGCCACTTACCTTGGCTGTCTTGGGTGGGTCGGGATGAGTCCAGAGTGATGACCCCTATACACGCCTCTCGCTCAAGTGTGTCCTCCACACGGTCCTCCATGGGGGTGTTGGGAGGGACTGTTGGTTCTCCACCTCCAGTAGCCTGGCTCTCGCCCAGCCTCTCTGCCACCCTCTCCTTGGCACGACCTCGGAGGTCGTACCACCTCTTTTTTAGCTCGTCGATCGACCTGTGTGTCACACCCACAGCGTTGACTCTGGCGCCGATCCCCAGCCACAGTCGGCGTTTCTCCACCTCTGGCACCCTCCTGGAGTCCTTACCAAATAGTTTTGTGTGGTTTCCAACCACTCCGTCTATTAGGTGCTCCAACTCCTGCTCAGAAAATTTAAGCTTGCGCTTGCGCCCGGTGTCACTGGGCCCTGGTGCTGCATCCTCTGCCATTGCAACAGTCACAAAAGTGAAAGGTTTGAAAGTTTGGAGGTGTTCTGGAAGGTGCTCTGTGTGATGCAGCCTCGATATCTGCCTCACTGTTCTGAATGGGGGTGGGAACTGCCTGCTTCCTGGTTGTGATGTCATCACTGTGCTCGAAATGCGACTTCCCGTTTTTGCGATCTCGCTATTTGCGAGATCGCATTTTGCGATCTCGCAAATTGCGAGATCGCAATTCCCACACGGATTTTGACGGAAATTGCGATTTTTCAGCGATTTTGGAAAATCGCTATCGCATTTTGCGGCCGCTTGCGATTCGCTTTATTTTATCGCAAATTTTGATGAATGCCGTTCTGCGAATTCTAAATTGCGATTCGCTGTCAATCGCAATTTACAATTCGCAGAATTCGGTTTTCATGAATCAGGCTGTTAGAAACTAAGGAGTGGATATATACCATGCTACTTGCCAAAAAATGCCTCAAAATCCCATCAGGAGTAGCAAGCACAATATAAATGCATACCTTTTTCCCTCTTCTGTCCCTCCGCTATCCTTCTCAATCTAAATAACTGGCTAATATCCACCACTCAAATTACTTTCACATTTCACTAAACTAATTCAACACTAATCTTTATGAGTTCCAGTGTAGCGTGCTACACGCCAAAAAAGCTCCTGAACATCCCATCAGGAGTAACAAGCGCTATATAAATGCAAGCCTTTTCCCCTCTTCTATCCAGTGGCGTAACGAAACTTGAGGGGGCCCCCCTGCAAAGCACATGGAGGGGCCCCCCCCTCCGCGGCGTGGCCCACCATGCCTTCCCCCGGCGGCACGGCCCACCATGTACCACTTTGCCCTACCACCCAGAAATCTAGCATATTTTGCTTTGAAAACTCCAACATTTACATGAAATGCTTCTATATTGTCTTTCTGTAAGTTCTAGTGAGAAAGTGGAAAACACTCTCAACATACACGCTATGCCATTTGCAACAATCCTGTCAAAAGCAGATTATTTAACTGAGGCAGCAATCAGAACAATGCCAAGGAGTGATACTATTGTCTCATGACCTGCCTATGGCTGAAGAACAAAGAACAACTATGAAGGGTCTGATATAGAATTGACAATACCTTGAAACTTTGAAAGAGAAACCCAAACCTGCAATTCCATAAAAACTCGACTGACAATATACATGAGAAGTACACAAGCTTAATGTAGCCTGTTTATCTCTGTGGAAACGTCTGTTAGGCAGGTTGTCAGGCCAGTAACATCTCACATTAAGGCTTTACACTCTCTCCAGAGCCCGCCAGAAACATTCTTGTTAAATGTACCTTTCACCATACATCCTTGTTAAATGTACCTTTCACCATACATCCTTGTTAAATGTACCTTTCACCATACATCTGTGAGCTACTTAATTGCCTACAAGTTATTCACACTCCTCTTTCTTCCAAACTCTGAATGCAACCTTTTATGGAGCATTTCAAGCATAAAAAACAAATTCTCATGTGTGTTTTTGCATGTATTTTACATTCTTGTATTTCTGTACATTTATTATCATAGTTCTTCTGACTTCTGTAAATGAATATCACTCGCTTCATCTAATTATAATTACTTTCTATATTGCTTTAAACCACAGCTTTCCAAAGTTTTCATGTTGGTGGCACACTTTTTGGAGATGCATAATTTTGGGACACAGTAAGGCAGTGTAGACAGTGTGGTTTTTTGGCCGAGGGCCGCACCGGTGGGGACGGGGTCAGTGGGGAAGGGGCAGGGCTAGAACATAAAAAATTAACCATGAGACCCGGCATACACACATCTTTTTCTCTCTCTCTCTCGGTCTTCCTCCCTCTCTCTCCTCTCTCTCGCTCCCTCTCTCTCCCCCTCCCACTCTCTCTCTCTCTCTCTCTCTCTCTCTCTCTCCCCCCCTCTGTTTGTCTCTGTCTGCCTTCCTCGCTTTTTCCCGTCCTCTCTCTGTCTACCTCCCTCCCTCTCCCCCTCGCTCTCCCTCTCTGTCTCTCTCTCCCCCTCTGTCTCTCTCTCTCTCCCTCCCTGTCTCCCTCTCTGTCTCCCTCTCTCTTTATCTCTTGCTTCCTCTCTTTATCTCTCCCTTCCTCTCTGTCTCCCTCTCTCGCTCCCTCCCTCTATCTCTCTCACTCCCTCCCCCTACCTCTCTCTCTCCCTCCCCCTACCTCTCTCTCCCTCCCTATCTCTCTCCCCCTCCCTCTCTCTCCCCCTCCCCCTCTCCCCCTCTCCCTCTCCCCCTCTCCCTATCTCTATCTCTCTTCCTCCCTCTCCCTCCCTTTGTCCGCTCATCAATGCAGTGAAAGGTGAAAGTCAACTGCAACCGAGCTGAGTGAAAAGAATTAAAAAACGTAGTTAAAAAACAAAGTGAGAACCTGGAGACTGCGACGTAATTGGTGACAGAGTACCGAAAATACAGTGCCTATGTGTCGTGTCTTTCTAATTTAAAAGCCGACAGTGAGGCAGGTACTATAGTCAAAGATGTCTGGGCTCACGGTGCTCTAAAACGTCAATCAGCCTTAAACAGCATGTGGTACCATCTCGATAAACCAGTAAAGTAAAAAGTTAACCAAATGTCGGACCTCGGAAGGCGTTCATTAGCCTGCAGCAGCATGTGTGATTGTAAGGTGGTGAGGCCCTGTTATCTCGGTGCAGGGGGCAAAGGTTGTGTTATTCTAAAAAATAAAAAGTGTATAACGTAGCTGTATAAACGAGTTCTTAGAACTGCCACAGAAAAGAAACAGAAGGCTGCGTAGTCTCACTCACCTGAGGGCTGTCTTGCTCTATGCCACACGTATTCTCCAGCTATTATGCAAAGAAGTGTTCTCAGGCCTTGTTGAATGACATCGTTGTCTCTATCAGTTATGCATAAGTCAGTCGTCAGGAGACTGTTCTCGTGAGCATGTGAAAGGAGTGGGTGAACAAAAGTAAGAATATTGTACTCACTATGGCTCTATTATTAATTTCTTCCAGCTCCTCTCCTTCACGACAAGCACCCCATCTAATATGCACCGGTAGCTATAAATCTTGGTAGATGGAGAGAAAAGGAATGGAGGAAGTGAGGTCAGCGAAGGTCTAGGGACAGTTCATTCACAAGGTTGAGCCAGCCCATCAAGTCAGACCTCTGTTGCTGAGGCACAGGCTGCAGTGCTATCCTTAAAGGGGAGGCGTCCAGTGCATGGCAAGGAGTACCAAGCAGTAGCAGAGATCCTCCAGTGAGTCATGTATAATGTTTCTTTGCACGCTTTGAGGTTGGTCAGTGGTTCTGGGAAAGCCTCAGTGTCGGCCAGTGTTTCTGTGCCTACTGCTAGATTAGCCTGCCAGGGGCATCTCAAGTTCCAGATGTTCGTTTCTAGTCCGCAGCGGCTGAGACACCTATCCCTACAATTTGGAAAGCTTTGTACTCCTTGCCAAAGTCTAAGCCCTCACCAGTGGGATGCCCTAGGTCACATCCACCCGACCTGCTCAATAGCCCCTCGCACTTTGTGATGTGGCACTAAGGCCAATCTCATTGAGAGATCTTGAAATATGCACCCATGGGCGAGCCCTCATTGAGGGGCCAAGCACTGCACAACAAGCCTCCAGAGAGAGGCCAGAGTTTGCATGGGCAAAGGGACTGGCAGCACAAATGCTTCATAAGGGGGATATACTGTCATGGAAGATGTCGGTCTAGGCATTGAGGAAGAGAACAAGCACAATTTATGAACCTCAGAAGGATGAAATACTAACTATGAAATGTCGGAATTAGAATCCAAGAGCTGCCTGCGATTTTCAGGACTTAGCCGCAAGTGCTTATTCCACTGATATTCTACAGAATATTCATCTGGAACCACTGAGACTGATTGGCATATAGTGGTCAAGAAGGTATAATTACTTGTTTTTATATAGCGCCCATGCTGTTATAGGCGCTGTACACACGGAGATATTAGTATTGCATACACATTTGGAAGGCACTTAATAATGAATGTTCATTTGGTATTATTATAGGTCATTAAAAGGCGGTTTTGGTTCGGCCTGGCGATAGTATTGTATCTGCTTTTAAACTAGACTTCCGGTCCCAGCCAGTGTGGCTGGTTAGAAAGCGTGTTACCGGATTAGAACGGGCCGAGGCACAGAGTTCTGGCAGCATCTTCGGGGACCTGCTGCTGGACTGGACCTGGCCTGAGGAGGCTGCACTGCAGCTCAGACTCTAGGGCAGCGCGAGCGCAGGTGATGGGCAGAAGGCGGGCAGAACTTGAAGGCAGCTGGGGGGGCCGGGGGTGGGGCTGGGGGGCTGGTGGGGGGATGCAGGCAGCGCAAGGCTAGCCAGGACAGGGGCCGGGCCGGGCAATTTAAATTATAAAGGCCCCGCCGGTGACGGGACGGACTTACTTCGGACAGTCCTGTCTGAGCGTGGGCGGGCCTGGCTTTGTCTACTCTTCAAGTTGTCGACTATGGCTTATTGGCTATGCGCGCCCCTGCACCTTGCATTTGAGTGTTTAGCGCCGCCTGGGATTGCGCATGTGCTGTGCCGAGGGCATAGATCACCACTCACCAGCCAGCCCTGCCCCTGCCCCTGCCCCTGCCCCCGCCCCCACGCGCATATGCGGCGGAATTGGAAACTGAAAGTCAGGACTGGAGGGAGTAAACAAGTGTTATCCAGTAGCCATCAAAGTTTTTGGGGTTAGAAATTACAAACAACGCGGCATCGCTGGCTCTTTTGAGGGTATATTGCACAGTATAATTATTACGATCATCATAAGCTGCCTGAGCCGCCCCATCCGGGGCCCACTCACAACTAGTGCCTCACTCACACGGGTGACGGGCCCCGGCCGGGGCCCCCACACCATTTCGGACTTGACTCTCGGGGCCTCGACCGGGGCCCCCGCGGCCCGCACCATTTTGAAGACTCGGGCCCCGGCCGGGGCCCCACACCATACCATTTTGAAGACTCCCAGGGGCCCCGGCCGGGGCCCTGCCCGCACCATTTCAAAGACTCACAGGGGCCCCGCGCTGCGCACCATTTAGTCACAGCCTACTGTGCGGCAGATGTATTACGTGAGGGGCCCGGCAGGGGCCCCCCGGAGCGCGAGGCCCCCCCCGCAATGCGGGGTCTGCGTGGGCTTGTGTTACGCCCCTGCTTCTATCCCTCCCCTATCCTTCTCAATCCAAATAACTGACTAATATATCCACCCCTCAAATTACTTTAATATTTCAATATACTAATTCAATACCTTTATGGGTTTTGGAGTAGCGTGCTACTCGTCGAAAAAGTGATTCGACGCCTCATCAGGGGTAGTAAGCGCTAAATAAATGCAATTACAGTACAATACTATATACATATATATATATATATATATATATATATCCATACTAATATAATAAAGAGAGAGCCCAAACCTTTGAGGCGGGTAATCTCAGGAACCACAGCACCTATCACAACACCCAATACAGCATTGGAAAGGGCAGTTGCAGCAGAAGGACATAGGCTATGCAGACGCCCAGCATATACATTTAAAAGGTAAAAGAACCGTGCCAGCAAAGTAGTCCCTTGTGGGCGTGTCTGCGTTGTGCTGTGGGCGTGTGCTGGGGGCGTGTGGTACGTTCCGCCCTTCATGCCATCTCTCATATCGTGTGCTAATCCCTTCTCCCTTTAAATACCCCTGCACCCCATAAACATAACCCACCCTTACTCCTTAAAATACCCCAACACCCTCAAACACTAACCCATCTTAACCCTATAAATATACCCTGTACCCCAAAACCCAAACCTATCTCTAAACCCTAAAAATACCCCTGTACCCCAAAACCCAAACCTAGCCCTGAACCCTATAAATACCCCTGTACCCCAAAACCCAAACCTAGCCCTGAACCCTAAAAATACCACTGTACCCCAAAACCCAAACCTACCCCTGAACCCTAAAATACCCCTGTACCCCAAAACCCAAACCTAGCCCTCAACCCTTAAAATACCCCTGTACCCCAAAACCCAAACCTACCCCTGAACCCTAAAAATACCCCTGGACCCCAAAACCCAAACCTAGCCCTGAACCCTAAAAATACCCCTGTACCCCAAAACTCAAACCTAGCCCTGAACACTTAAAATACCCCTGTATCCCAAAACCCAAACCTACCCCTGAACGCAAAAAATACCCCTATACCCCAAAACCCAAACCTAGCCCTGAACCCTAAAAATACCCCTGTTCCCCAAAACCCATACCTATCCCTAAACCCTAAAACTACCCCTGTACCCCATAACCCAAAACTATATCTGAACCCTTAAAATACCCAAACACCCCAAAACATATACCTCAGTACCCCAAAACATATACCCATATACTCATACTTACCATATCGAAACATTAAATAAAAACATGCTTTTACCATTCATGCATTTACAACGAATTTTGTTTTAAATGTATGCGTGGTAAATGCATATAAAATGTAATGCCATGTGTTATAATGGCATTGCTGAATCATGGTACTTTCGTAATGAGAGTGATGGTATGCGGAAAGAAAGTTGTCGAATAATGGGTGTTTACCCTCCCCCAATAAGTACATTGGTGGCACGGCGGACCACATCTCTAGCAACATACTCATATTTTTTCACCACCCATTTGAAAAATTCACAAGTCTCTCCCATTGATGGCCAGCACCGACATACACTTTTAGACACACCTCCTGCCACAAGTTCTAGAATTGCGAACTTTAGAGCTGGGGAGCTACGTTCGAATCTTAGCATCAGCTCAACATCCTGTGATTCCAGGCAAATTGCTTTGTCTCCCCGTGCCTACCACAAATGAATGTGTTCTTCTGTAATGTAAATTGTGCTCATGCCATGTTGTCGAGTTCGCGCTATTTAATATTGCAAGGATAAATAAAGTAGGTAAACTCGAGTTCACACACTACTGAACGCGCACTCTTAAGTGCATCAGCAGTGCACTGTGAATCTGAGCGTTTCACAGGCCTGTCACAGACAAGAAATGCTATCAAAACGAAATCCTACAAAACAATATACTACTGGCCAGCAGCAATTCATACCCGGGCAACGTCGGGACGGGCTGCTAGTATATATAATGCGGCAAACCTGTTCCCTCTTCACGGTAGTGATTTCATCCAGGAATGCCTCAAGGAACGGGCCGAGCGAGTGGCCGCTGCCGGTGGCAGACTGTAACTTTACAGGGAGGCGGGTTGAGCTCCTCCCGCTTCACGACCCTGCCGTGTTCCAGTCTTCTGAGGCGTTGGACGTTGGGGACAATAGGAAGCCTTGTACACCGAGAGTGAAAAACGGGGTCACCAGCCACTACATGGCCCCCCTTTGCAAGGCAATAACTCAGTGCGTTCAAAAACCGAATCCAGCTGCCTCATGAACTTTTGAAGTGCATGTTGGGAACTGCAGTCGTCTACAACGCTGCAGCTCGACCAAGCGACAGGATAGGCTGAGCTCTCATCAAATGGGAGTGCCCTGGCAATACAAAGGAGGGAGGAGGTGATACCTGAAAGTAATGCGGCATCCGAAGAAGGCGTCAAAGCTAAAATGCATCAGGCTGGTGTTACTGGTCATTAAAGGCTTTCTACGTGTACTCCGTTGTGTCCCTGGGTTTCCTTGTGAGAAGGTTATCGTTTGTGGCATAATTTTCGCGCTCGCCAACAGCGTGATACAGGGATCCGTCCAAGTCAAGTTTCCCGGATATTGGTTGGCAAACCTGTTCCCTCTTCACGGTAGTGATTTCATCCAGGAACGCCTCAAGTAACGGGCCGAGCGAGTGGCCACTGCCGGTGGCAGGCTGTAACTTTACAGGGAGGCGGGTTGAGCTCCTCCCGCTTCACGACCCTACCGTGTTCCAGTCTTCTGAGGCTTTGGACGTTGGGGACAATAGGAAGCTTTGTACACCGAGAGTAAAAAACGGGGTCACCAGCCACTACATGGCCCCCCTTTGCAAGGCAATAACTCAGCACGTTCAAAAACCGAACCCAGCTGCCTCATGAACTTTTGAAGTGCATGTTGGGAACTGTAGTCGTCTACAACACTACAGCTCGACCAAGCGACAGGATAGGCTGAGCTCTCATCAAATGGGAGTGCCCTGGCAATACAAAGGAAGGAGGAGGTGATACCTGAAAGTAATGCGGCATCCGAAGAAGGCGTCAAAGCCGAAATGCATCATGCTGGTGTTACTGGTCATTAAAGGCTTTCTACGTGTACCCCGCTGTGTCCCTGGGTTTCCTTGTGAGAAGGTTATCGTTTGTGGCATATATATATATATATATATATATATATATATATATATATATATATATATATATATATATATATATATATATATACACGCAGTGGACTCGTCCTGCAGACACAATCATGCTCTGTAAAGTAGACGAGGCAAACCCAATGGATGGTGCATATATTTTATTAAATGCCCAACACCACCGCCATGACGCGTATCAGTCCTCATGGGGCCTTGATCACATGACATGAGTTAGACAGTTCAAAATTATTTCAAGTGAAAATGTTTGACGTACTTCCCACTTGATAATAAACATGGAAAACATACTGTGAAGTTCACATCTGTAGTTCACAACACGAGTAGTTCAAATACTTGTTATATACATTGGTGTTGAACAACTATTTCTCCCCATATGGCAATAGCTCTCATAGGTTCAAACAGCATAAATAATAAATAATATAAATATTAATATTAAAAATACTATAAATATTATATTAATCACATAAATATTTAAATACATAAATATATAAATAAATAAATACGATTAAATCATGTATACTCAAAACTATGCTGTTTAGAATCAAATGGCCATTGATGCTTAAATTGAATTCCAGTTTATAAAATACATGGTTGAAATAGCAGCATATAAAAGGATTTAATATTTTAATAACATCTTTAAAAAACCTTTTATCGCATGAGCGGACAGCCATTAACGGTCTAAATGTATCTACCCGCCTTGTGCTGGTAAATCCATGTTGAAGTGGAGATTTGCACCAAAGAGCGCCTGCAACTATTCAACTATTCAACCACTTAGGTTCCTATGACTTTGTGCAAATCGCAAATGGGAGTACGTTAAAAATTATAAATACAGTGCAAGCCCCGTGTAAAAAATTATACATAACAATTTAAAATTACAATTAATAGAAAATAATATCAGGATGATAGGCAGCAGCTAGTATGTATTTTTAGTCATAATAACCTAATAGAGATAGGTGTAAAAATCTTCACTAGTATTCAAACCGTTGGGTACCTTACAGTCCATGAGAATTATGTGCCTGGTTTCAAGTTTGCACTGCTGAGACTCCAGGTCCCCACCTATTCTCTGTGGCGGGACTGTATCCAGCACAAAGTATTTTAGACCTGCAGTATTCGTGTCATGCATTCCCTCAAAATGCCTTGCCACGGGGTACCTAGGTATATATATATATATATAGATAGATAGATATAGATATATAATTATTATTTTTTTTGGCAGTTTTATATAGCACAAACTCACTCAAAGGTATTCGAGCACTTTTACATGAGAACTAATTTCAGTAGTCAAAGTCACTTTCATTTATTATTATTTTTTGTTACGGCACAGGGAAATAGGTGTGTTGCCCAGAATCACAGGATGTCGAGCCAATGGCGAGACTCAAACCTGGATCCCCACTTCCAAAGACAGCAGCTCTGACTGTTATGGCACATCATGTCGATATATTCTTATTAGGAACTTCAGAGGGGGCTTGAAGTGGGCCGGGTCCTGTCGGTGCTCAGCACCAGCAGTTCTAAAAAACAGGGGTGCATATTTATGAGCCCCATTCCGTCGCTATCACACCATGCAATGAGGTGCAAGAGTGGCTAAAATTTAAAAATAATATTTATGAAGCCACGTAAGGCCACCTTGCGTGACCGTGCATCTTCATAAATCTCAAATAATGTAATGCAGCCAAATTGCTGCATTGCATTAGTCTGACAGCGATGTATTTTTATGGGTGTTGCAAGGGTGTTCTCATGAAACATCCATGAATTTTGATGAAGAACAGGAAATCCTGGGAATGCGCCAAAAAGATACGCCTATCCCAAAGAGGAGTAACAAGAGGAAATATCTTAAATATCTTTATTTCTCCTCTTTCTTTCCTCTTTCTATGTTTGCTGCATTCTACAGCACGCACAGAAAGAGGAAAAAGCCTCATTTTGTCAAGGAAGTTGCCCCTTCCTGCGCCGGTTTGGGCCGGACTCTGGAGGTGTTAGAAATATATAATTTCTGTTACCATGTGAAGGGAGATCAGACCCCTCGGCAGTCATCTCAGGAGACTGGCCAGACTGGGCTCCGATGCAGCGCATTAGTAATAACCTAACTAGTTTGTATTTTCCACTGTCTGACAAACTCTTCATTTATTGGGAAGGCATATAGGTGGTCATAAGTGACCCGGGTGACCCGAATTGGACCACTTCCTTCATTTGGTCCCCGAACAGGGTCTCCATCGGGTGTCCCATCCTCACCCGTAACCGGATGTAAGGAGGACGGGGCTGTGTCTGATTGGATCAGGGTACCCTGCACGATAGAGCCTCGCACTCGCAGCTGTCCCGCCCGTCTACTTGAGCGGTGCCTCATCCAGAGGTCATCCCGACTGGGGTCCTAAAAGGCGAAACCCTTGGAGCAGACTGTTTGGTCTGGAAGGGTCGGCAATGGAGAATTACTTTGCGCGACCTGTGTGCACCAGGTGAGTTACTCTTGATTTCTGGTAAATACAGCACCGTATTGAATAATTTTGGATGTGGTCTGGAGACCCTTTTCTTTGATTGGTTTTCATAATTGACAGGTCTGCGGACCATTTTGGAGGTACATGGTGTCTGTGTGGACTTTCTGCCAGGCAACTTGGTAATTTGGTTACTTTTGAAGAAAAACGCCTGGAGCTTGATTAGCTTGTGAGAATCGCCAGGGGGAGTCGAATTTGAGGAATTGGTGTGGTCTGGTGACCGGTTGTTGGGTTTCGAGCACGTTTAACAGATGTAAGTAGTGAATTCACTCTTTTGCACTTTTGGGAGATGCCTTCGTTTTAGCAGATTTTGTTGTTTCGGATGCCGCTGTTGCTCTGCTGATGCTCGATTGGAAGAGAGGGAACCTGCGCCTCCGGAAGGCATTCCAAATTTCGATATGTATGTTAAACATGGCCTTGGCCCTATTATGTTTAGTACACTATGGCACAAATATAAGAGGGACAACGCTGAGTTGCAGTACCCTTTGACAGGTACTTTTGACGAACAAAAAATGAATTTCCTGAAGGATAAATTGTTTGCAAGGAGAAGTAGGCAATTTATGCTCGACAACTTCCAGGTATGGCAAAGGAGGCTAAGCAGAGACGGCTGAGGGCGGAGAAGGAGGCCCAGATAAGGACAACACAGACAGTAACACAAAAGGCTATAGCGTACGAGAGGGAGAAGATAGAGAAGGGTATAGAATGTGCTGAACGAACGTTTAGGCTGCAATGTGATAAGTCTTATGTTACACTTGAAGAAGGGGATGCTTTTGTGGAGGATTTGTTGGATGTTCGCTCCCCTCTTCCATATGCCTCGCAAAGGGTATACACTGCAGTTGTAGCCGTACCTCCCGCTGCTGCCCCTGGCACCCCTGCCCCTAATCTGGCTGTTTTAGATGGAGCATCCCACACTCTCTCTTCGACTGCAGTGGCAGAGACAGCGGGAATGGTCGGCATTGGAGTCTCCAGCTCCTGTTACATCAGTGAGCGTGCCCCACCCACTTTCTTACCTCCCGCCTCCACTGTATGTGGGGACGCCACTGAGATGAGAGAGTGATGGGACCCAAGAGGCTGCTAAAGAATGGATGGGGCGAGTGTTGATTTGGTCTGATGTAGGTGATGCAGAGAAGAAAATAGTGGCTGATCAAGCCTCTCAGTGGGCTAGGAATCCGATTTACAGTGTGGAGGATGTCTGGAGTTTGTTGAAAGACTATGAGCTATTTGTGCAGCAGCATGCCCTTAAGCAAATGTCGGACACTTTGATTGGGTTATGGGAACAGTGTTTCAATGGTGTTGCCCCTCAAATTATTTTTTGACATTCGGGATAATGTGTACACAACTGGTTTGGCTCCTAATGATGTTTTTAGCAATGTTACCATGTTAGTTGGCTACCGAGGCAGGTTGATCCAAAAGAGTCTGATTGCGGTGTCCCAGCTTCCTATGAGAGAGGTACATCCCATCTATCACCCTGAGATACCGGAGTTACGAAACTGACAGATTGAGGTCATTAGACAGCGGGTGGAAGGCCGTTTTCAGGAACAGTGGGTTTATACTCCTTGGAAAAGGAGTGAGATTTTTTCTCTTAAGACCCAGTTGCTCGACCTCGAAAGAATCTGACTGCTTGTTATAAAGAACTGACGGAGGCTGCGTCCTCGACGGTGATGACGCTGGCTGACATTGGGATGTTTTTCAGTTTACTGGTGCTGGTTGATATCTGGCGATACAAAAGGGGATAATGGACGGAGCATTTGAGCAAATCAAACACTCACCCCTAGTCAACTGATCTGGGTTTAATCCATCACCATTCTTTAGCTCACTCAGCCACCCCAGTTCAGACATGGCCATATGCAAATCAGTCTGACCCTGTGCCTCATGGGAACAGTCCAGCCCGAACTGCCAAGCCATGGCTTCCCTGGACCGGAAACAAGCATCCTGGGACCGGTTTCGGATTCATAATCCTCATCAGCCAGGCTATCTTGAATCCAGTGGCCAAGTGAGCAAGGGACTCACGTCTGAGCATACCCTGCCAACTTAGGGCGAACAAGGCGATACAAAAGGGGATGATGGACGGAGCGTTTGAGCAAATCAAACACTCACCCCCAGTCAACTGATCTGGGTTTAATCCATCACCATTTTTTAGCTCCCTCAGCCACCCCAGTTCAGAAATGGCCATATGCAAATCAGTCTGACCCTGTGCCTCATGGGAACAGTCCAGCCCGAACTGCCAAGCCATGTCTTCCCTGGACCGGAAACAAGCATCCTGGGACCGGTTTCGGATTCATAATCCTCATCAGCCAGGCTATCTTGAATCCAGTGGCCAAGTGAGCAAGGGACTCACGTCTGAGCATACACTGCCAACTTAGGGCGAACAAAGCGATACAAAAGGGGATGATGGGCGGAGCGTTTGAGCAAATCAAACACTCACCCCCCAGTCAACTGATCTGGGTTTAATCCATCACCATTATTTAGCTCACTCAGCCACCCCAGTTCAGACATAGCCATATGTAAATCAGTCTGACCCTGTGCCTCATGGGAACAGTCCAGCCCGAACTGCCAAGCCATGTCTTCCCTGGACCGGAAACAAGCATCCTGGGACCGGTTTCGGATACATAATCCTCATCAGCCAGGCTTCCATTGAATCCAGTGGCCAAGTGAGCAAGGGACTCACGTCTGAGCATACCCTGTCAACTTAGGGCGAACAAAGCGATACAAAAGGGGATGATGGACAGAGCGTTTGAGCAAATCAAACACTCACCCCCAGTCAACTGATCTGGGTTTAATCCATCACCATTCTTTAGCTCACTCAGCCACCCCAGTTCAGACATGGCCATGTGCAAATCAGTCTGACCCTGTGCCTCATGGGAACAGTCCAGCCCGAACTGCCAAGCCATGTCTTCCCAGGACCGGAAACAAGCATCCTGGGACCGGTTTCGGATTCATAATCCTCATCAGCCAGGCTATCTTGAATCCAGTGGCCAAGTGAGCAAGGGGCTCATGTCTGAGCACACCCGGCCAACTTAGGGCGAACAATGCATATGACCATGTCTGAACTGGGGTTCTGTCATGTCTGACATTGTTCTGCATTCTGTCCATCAATTGTTGTTTTTGCATTTGTCACCCCGAGAAGGATGGGTATGCTCAGACGTGAGTCCCATGCTCTCCACACTACTGGAGTTAAGTTATCCTGGCTGAAGACGGCTGATAGCCAGAAACCGGTCCTAGGATGCTTGATTCTGGTCCAGGAAAGACATGGCTTGGCAGTTCGGGCTGGACTGTTGCCATGAGGCACAGATTCAAGGCTGATTTGCATATGGCCATGTCTGAACTGGGGTGGTGTGGAGTACAGAAAAACGATGGATTTAGGCCCAGATCTCTGTACTGGGGTGAATGTATGACATTGTTCTGCATTCTCTCCATCAATTGTTGTTTTTGCATTTGTCAGCCCGAGTGGGATGGGTATGCTCAGACGTGAGTCCCATGCTCTCCACACCACTGGAGTTAAGCTATCCTGGCTGAAGACGGCTGATAGCCCGAAACCGGTCCTAGGATGCTTGATTCCGGTCCAGGAAAGACATGGCTTGGCAGTTCGGGCTGGACTGTTCCCATGAGGCACAGATTCAAAGCTGATTTGCATATGGCCATGTCTGAACTGGGGTGGTGTGGAGGGCAGAAAAACGATTGATTTAGGCCCAGATCTCTGTACTGGGGTGAATGTATGACATTGTTCTGCATTCTGTCCATCAATTGTTGTTTTTGCAGGTTGATATCTGGCAGCAGGTACACACACATGATCACGTAGTAGAGTTGGGTAGCACTTGGAAAGAGATTGGAGCATGGGATCAGGAGAGGAAGCCTGGTAACAAACCTAGAGCTGAGATACTAGCATTGCCAGGCCGGATTATCACGTTTATCCACTCCTTGATCCCACTGAGGTGAATGGATTGGGATAAGTTGACGGCCTGTCGCCAGAAGAAGGATGAGAGTGTGGCTGTTTTTTTCACCAGATTCGAAAGTGCGTTCTTGGATTTTAGTGGACAAGATTTGTCAATGGAGGTATTCGATTGTTTGTTTATAGGTTTGTTATTAACCTGCTTCCCGAGATTGTGTCTCGGTTGCAGGCTTCAGAAAGCACTTGGACTACCTCCTCCACATCCGTCATTTTAGGCATGGCCCAGTATTATGAGCATAGGGAGAAAGAAGAGAAGTAGAGGGTGGAGATAAAAATAAAGCCTTGAAGACGAAGGTGTTGATGCAGCAGGTGTCCCAGACTGGTGGTAGAGGGAGAGATATTGGTCAGGCTCGGCAGTTGCCCTGCACCAGTCGGAACTCTACGGCTGTGGGACCGAATCAGTGTGCGTACTGTAAAGAGGAGGGGCATTGGCGAAATGAGTGTCCGACGCTGTTACAAAGGGTTGAAGCTCCGAGAGGGCGGGGTTCACAAGGTAGAGGCAGTGGATATGGCGGGAGCCGGGGGAGAGAGGAACAGCCAGGGTGGTCAGAGCAGAACTATTTTGATGATCCAAGGGGGCACCAATATTACCATGATGATTATGATTTGGATGAAGTAACAGGACTTAGCCATGGCTAGGACAGCCAGGGATCGGGTGGGGGATCAGTCCAGATCCCTTTTGACCAGCAAGGAGCCTATGTCACTGCTGGTCTGCAGGGCTCAACAAAAATTGTTATTGTTATTGTTATAGCGGGTTTATATAGCACCGAATCACCTGCAGGTCTCAGGGCGCTTTTGACCACAGCACATAACAGCCGGGATACTGAATAAGGGTGGAGGGAAGGGGCAGGACTTAAGCTAAGCTGAGTGCTGGTCTGAAAAGGTTGGTTTTCAGGGCTTTCCTGAAGCGGAGTAGGTTACCCTCCCTACGGAGTGTCTCAGGCAGGGCGTTCCAAAGGTTCGGTAGTAGGACCGAGAAAGATCCCCCTCCCATTGTGGCCAGTTTGAAACGTGGGCATACAAGGAGTTGGGCGTCTGAAGATCTGAGGTTTCTTTCCGGTCTATATGTCTCAATCCGTTCCTTGATGTAAGCCGGGCCTTCCCATAGATGGCTTTATGGGCTATACAGAGGCTTTTAAAGACGGACCTCTGCCCGATTGGCAGCCAGTGTAGACTCTTTAATAATGGAGAGGCGTGCGCTCTCCTCGGGAGATTAAAAATGAGTCTGGTGGCGTCGTTTAGGACTACCTGAAGTCTGTTTATTAGCATTTTTGGCAGGCCTTAGTAGAGCGCATTTCCATAGTCGAGTCTTGACACTATGGTGGCAGAAACCACTGTGCGAAGCATCGACTGGGAGAGGAGAGGAACTAGTGTGCGCAACTGTCTTAAAAGACCAGTGCAGGTACCAACCACTGTGGAAACCTGGTTGGTCATTGAAAGGGCACTGTCTAACTTAATGCCAAGACTTTTGACTGTTTAGAAAAACAAGTGCCACCCCCACCAATTTTCAGTGCTCTTTACTGCGAGCAAACAAATCAAGAAATGAATCACCGATTTGTTTGGTATATTTATTTTTACCTGTTGTTTAAGAAGTTCAACATATAAGCTTAAACGAGTTGTCCGAGGAAGACACTCAACATATAACCAATACTAGACAAAAAAAGAATATTTATCACAAAATTCACGAAAACAATTTCAAACAAAGGGGAACACACAATTAGTGTAATACATATTTCATAGTGAATGGTCATTTAGCAACATTCATTTCATAGTGAATGATCATTAAACATTCATTAAATTGATCGGAACATTTGCTCATCCAAAAACAATATGTACTCAATGAAGGAGACACGTTCTAGGAAAACAATGGAAGAATGCAGACAAATTAATCAAATAGCCAGTGGAACCAAGAAAACAATTATGTATTCTCTGTGCATTCCTCCAATCATGCCGACGCGTTTCGAGACCGTGAGACAAGTTAACGGACTCTCATCAGGGCTCATTCAATCTGGATCTAAGAGTGTGTGTTAAAAAACAAAAAAGAGAGAGAGCGACATGTCACCATTGTGTTCAGTACCCGGGTGACTGCCCCCACTACCCCTCTAGGCCCTTTTAATACCTGAAAGTGGATCCGGAGGCCTGATCTCGGGGATCTGTGTACACCAAAACTTGTAGCGGGACCTTGTTATCTGTAAGATAACATAGAACTTAAAATGCCGTCAGGCATTGCATATTCATTAAATACACACGCGGGAAGACCCGCGAAACATCAAGAAAGAAATCATCATATTCATACCTAGGACAGTACCGGGATTACTCCCTGCCCCTTTCTTATTTCAAATGTCCCGTCATTCCTTCTTTAGACCTGTAGAGTGCGAACCAAAGTAGCCGCATTAGGCTATTGTATCAACTCACAAATTAAGGTTGCGCAAACGATATTTACAAAAACAAAGATTTTGAAGCCGCCTACCTGGAGACTCAGCGTTTTGTCAGTGGTCTCAGGTAAATGGGCGTGCTGTTCGTTCTGGTGGAGGCAAGAGAGCGTAGCATTGTGTTAAAAGCCTGCCAGTGGTCATACTGTTTGTATTTCGGGCGGGGTGAGTTTATAAATTTCAGATACTAAGTGCAAGTTTACCTTGGCTTCAGTTTCTGTGGATCTCAACCAAATGAATAATCCTTTGTGCGTAAAGGTGAAGCAGGTAGTGGCAGTTAATCCCATATATATGTCTGTAGCCTGTCAAACAAAGGCGGAAGACTCGTCAGTAAACGTCTCCGTTTGCGCATACAAAGCGTAACATTGAGTGTTGTGCGGAGCACTCACCAACTCAGTAGGCGCTCCGTTGTCAGTCTTTCAGGTTCGATTCCGAATCAGTACTGCCATGTTTGGGGCGGAGTTATAAACCTTTATTTAGCGCATAGAATTCTGGGACATGTAGTTTGAAAGAGGTAAACAGGATTAAAGCCTCGACACTTCAGACATGGTGTTTAATCCAGTTTGGGCACTGTTAAATCGCATAATTAAATACGCCTCCTTGCGCAGGAGGGTTTCCTCGATATCAACAAGACCTTTTTTAGTGGGCATTGTATACAACACAGTCCAGGAGAAATCAGTTTCTGTATGTGATTTGTCAATAAAGTGTTGGACCATTGGGGCACTGAGCACTTTATTTTTGATACGAGATCGATGCTGTGTTATCCTGGTGTTCACCTGCTGGTTGGTCTTCCCTATGTACAATTTGGGGCAACCGCAGGTGATGGCGTACACAACATTTTTGGTCCTGCAGTTGGAGAACCCTTTGTTGGTCCATTTTACCTGCTTATGTTGAAATTCAGAACCTTCTAGGCAGGACCCACAGGACACGCAATTACCACATTTGTGGTGCCCCTCAACTGGTTTGAGGCCCCATTTGGATAAGAGGTCTTGCTTGGGTTTGGATGTGGCAATGTCGGCACGTACCAAGTGTTGGCCGATACTTCTGTTTTTTCTGTAGGCAAAAATCGGCCTAGGGAAGGGACACTCCAGTTCTTCCAATAGGTGCCAATTCTTTAGGACCATTTGTCTGACGCGATGTGTGTCAGGACCAAAAGTTGTGACACAGACCATCTGTTCTAGTTCATTTTTTGTTTTATTCTGCAGTAAGCTTTCTCTTGGTGTATACCGAGCCCTTTTATATGAATGTTTGAGCATCTTTTTGGGGTACCCACGAGTAATCATTTCATCACAGAACTTTTCAGCGTGATGGTCAAAGTCCTCCAGACTTGAACAATTTCTCCGTATGCGGAGTAGTTGTCCGTATGGTAGGTTACTTTTCAAATTGCGCGGGTGGGCACTCCGGTGATGGAGGATGGTGTTTTTGTCCGTTTTTTTGCGATAGAGTGAGGATTTAAGGCGCCCCTCTGGACAGGTGATTTGGACGTCCAAGAACGTCATCACAGTTTTGCTCTGTTCAAGGGAAAATTTAATATCCTGGTGTTTATTATTAAGCCAATGGTGGAAGGACATCAACTCGGCGTGGCTCCCCTGCCACAGGAGCCACACGTCGTCGATGTACCGTAGCCACTGCTTAATGTGTTTCTGGAAGGGATTGTTGTTTTCAATGAACATTTGTTCATATTGCGCCATGTACAGAATGGCTACCTCCGGCGCATAAGGACAGCCCATGGCTGTCCCTTTGATTTGCATGTAGAATTGGTCATTGAATCGGAAGTAATTCTTTTTCAATGTCAATTCAGCCAGTTTTACAATGAATTGAGTTGGTACTCTATGGGGTCGTTCTCTGGTGTCCAAATACATCTCTATCACCTCAAGCGCCTCGTCTTGAGGGATCTGTGTATATAAGGACGTCACATCCATTGTGACCATAATTTCAGATTCGGAATCGAATTCCGTGCCCTCGACTTTAGCTAGAAAATCCGTAGTGTCCTTTAGATAGGACCTTACCCCACTGACAAAGGGTTTTAGAAACAAATCAATGTATTTGGAGATAGGCTCCAAACACGAGTCACAGCCCGAGACGATCGGTCGTCCCGGGGGGTCAGTCAAGTTTTTATGGATCTTCGGGAGGAGGTACAAGACAGGGGTTCTAGGGAACTTCTTCACAAGAAATTCACTTTCCTTAACTCCTACGAACCCACTGTCTTTGCCATCCTGGATGAGTTGCATTATCAATCCTAGAATTTCTTTAACAGGGTCTCCCTGCAGTTTCCTATACCATGTTGTATTATCAACCTGCAGTTGGCCTTCCATTAGGTATTTGTCTTTGGGCCACAGTACCACGGCCCCGCCTTTGTCAGCAGGCTTTATCAGGACGGAATGATCTTCTTGTAAATTCCTAAGTGCTTGTCTTTGTCCTTTACTCACATTGGAGGGGACATGCTTTTTTTGTTTCTCAAATTTGTTGATGGAGGACAATAATACTTGCTCATATGCAAGAACTTGCTTAGGAATGTTTTGGTTTGGGATGAAGTTTGACTTGTTCCTCAACCCAGTCGTTTCAGTGTTTGCAGTAGGTGGTTGGTTGGCAAAAAATGCCCGAAGGCGTATTTTGCGGCAAAAAGCAATCATCTCCATCTTCAGTTTAGTGTAATCAGTCTGTTGGCTAGGAACAAATTTGAGCCCCAAATTAAGCACAGATGCCTCGTCCTGAGTAAGTTGTTTGGTAGATAAATTGACAATATTATTTGGGGCCGCTATGATTGATAGTGGTTCCTGCGCGTACGCATTTCCCACGGTACTTTGTATTTTGTCTTGCCCTTGTCTAAAAAAGACACCTGTTTTTTATTGGAATTGCCCTTCGGATCAGACCCAGAGGAGTCAGATGAGGAGGATGTTTCTGAAAAGGTCTTAAAACGATTCCGTGACCGGCCCTGAAATTTATAGAGTGCGCCGCGCGAGTCAGCCTGAGTATAATAGTCGTCCTTCAGGAAGGGGTATGCTTTTTCCAAACTGAAGGATTTGGCGTCTTTCTCGTACTGTGAGGTTTTATTGTTAATTGTGATATCCCGAAAAGCCAGAATTTCCTTATCAATTTTTTCAATTAGGGATTTTGCATCAGGGACTACAGTACTGTCCAGAATGCTTTTGGTGAGTTCTTGAATTTCTTCCAGTTCCTTCTGACATAAGCGTTGTGCGGTCTCAATGGTATGGACCATGAGGTCCCGACTACACTTCGTGTTGATGCAACTGAATCCTTTCTTATATTCAGCGTCATCCGTAAATATTACCGGGACATTCTTTACTTGAAGACCCCAGGGGATGGTACCTCCCCTTAGGTGCTTCAACAAGAAATGCCCATGTAATTCCGTTCTAATGTGTTTTTTACGAAGTCTCGTTAGTTTATCGGACTCATTCTGTTGTTGTGCCGAGGTACTTAGGGCAACGTCAGGGAAGGGGTCTGACTCACACAGAGATTTAATATGGCTCTCAGAAAATGAAAGAGTGTCTTTCTCGGACATCCCAAGTGAAGGACAATGTGTCCTTCCTCCTATCAATGGAAAAGAATCACAGAACAAAGTGACTTGAATGCCCTTTGTACTCTCGCGGGTTGCACCCGCCCTAAACTATTGAAAGTTAAGGAGATAGGTCCCGGGACGTGGGGTAGGCTGGACCGTGTATAATTTTTAGAAAAACAAGTGCCACCCCCACCAATTTTAAGTGCTCTTTACTGCGAGCAAACAAATCAAGAAATGAATCACCGATTTGTTTGGTATATTTATTTTTACCTGTTGTTTAAGAAGTTCAACATATAAGCTTAAACGAGTTGTCCGAGGAAGACACTCAACATATAACCAATACTAGACAAAAAAAGAATATTTATCACAAAATTCACGAAAACAATTTCAAACAAAGGGGAACACACAATTAGTGTAATACATATTTCATAGTGAATGGTCATTTAGCAACATTCATTTCATAGTGAATGATCATTAAACATTCATTAAATTGATCGGAACATTTGCTCATCCAAAAACAATATGTACTCAATGAAGGAGACACGTTCTAGGAAAACAATGGAAGAATGCAGACAAATTAATCAAATAGCCAGTGGAACCAAGAAAACAATTATGTATTCTCTGTGCATTCCTCCAATCATGCCGACGCGTTTCGAGACCGTGAGACAAGTTAACGGACTCTCATCAGGGCTCATTCAATCTGGATCTAAGAGTGTGTGTTAAAAAACAAAAAAGAGAGAGCGACATGTCACCATTGTGTTCAGTACCCGGGTGACTGCCCCCACTACCCCTCTAGGCCCTTTTAATACCTGAAAGTGGATCCGGAGGCCTGATCTCGGGGATCTGTGTACACCAAAACTTGTAGCGGGACCTTGTTATCTGTAAGATAACATAGAACTTAAAATGCCGTCAGGCATTGCATATTCATTAAATACACACGCGGGAAGACCCGCGAAACATCAAGAAAGAAATCATCATATTCATACCAGAATGAGTCCGATAAACTAACGAGACTTCGTAAAAAACACATTAGAACGGAATTACATGGGCATTTCTTGTTGAAGCACCTAAGGGGAGGTACCATCCCCTGGGGTCTTCAAGTAAAGAATGTCCCGGTAATATTTACGGATGACGCTGAATATAAGAAAGGATTCAGTTGCATCAACACGAAGTGTAGTCGGGACCTCATGGTCCATACCATTGAGACCGCACAACGCTTATGTCAGAAGGAACTGGAAGAAATTCAAGAACTCACCAAAAGCATTCTGGACAGTACTGTAGTCCCTGATGCAAAATCCCTAATTGAAAAAATTGATAAGGAAATTCTGGCTTTTCGGGATATCACAATTAACAATAAAACCTCACAGTACGAGAAAGACGCCAAATCCTTCAGTTTGGAAAAAGCATACCCCTTCCTGAAGGACGACTATTATACTCAGGCTGACTCGCGCGGCGCACTCTATAAATTTCAGGGCCGGTCACGGAATCGTTTTAAGACCTTTTCAGAAACATCCTCCTCATCTGACTCCTCTGGGTCTGATCCGAAGGGCAATTCCAATAAAAAACAGGTGTCTTTTTTAGACAAGGGCAAGACAAAATACAAAGTACCGTGGGAAATGCGTACGCGCAGGAACCACTATCAATCATAGCGGCCCCAAATAATATTGTCAATTTATCTACCAAACAACTTACTCAGGACGAGGCATCTGTGCTTAATTTGGGGCTCAAATTTGTTCCTAGCCAACAGACTGATTACACTAAACTGAAGATGGAGATGATTGCTTTTTGCCGCAAAATACGCCTTCGGGCATTTTTTGCCAACCAACCACCTACTGCAAACACTGAAACGACTGGGTTGAGGAACAAGTCAAACTTCATCCCAAACCAAAACATTCCTAAGCAAGTTCTTGCATATGAGCAAGTATTATTGTCCTCCATCAACAAATTTGAGAAACAAAAAAAGCATGTCCCCTCCAATGTGAGTAAAGGACAAAGACAAGCACTTAGGAATTTACAAGAAGATCATTCCGTCCTGATAAAGCCTGCTGACAAAGGCGGGGCCGTGGTACTGTGGCCCAAAGACAAATACCTAATGGAAGGCCAACTGCAGGTTGATAATACAACATGGTATAGGAAACTGCAGGGAGACCCTGTTAAAGAAATTCTAGGATTGATAATGCAACTCATCCAGGATGGCAAAGACAGTGGGTTCGTAGGAGTTAAGGAAAGTGAATTTCTTGTGAAGAAGTTCCCTAGAACCCCTGTCTTGTACCTCCTCCCGAAGATCCATAAAAACTTGACTGACCCCCCGGGACGACCGATCGTCTCGGGCTGTGACTCGTGTTTGGAGCCTATCTCCAAATACATTGATTTTTTTCTAAAACCCTTTGTCAGTGGGGTAAGGTCCTATCTAAAGGACACTACGGATTTTCTAGCTAAAGTCGAGGGCACGGAATTCGATTCCGAATCTGAAATTATGGTCACAATGGACGTGACGTCCTTATATACACAGATCCCTCAAGACGAGGCGCTTGAGGTGATAGAGATGTATTTGGACACCAGAGAACGACCCCATAGAGTACCAACTCAATTCATTGTAAAACTGGCTGAATTGACATTGAAAAAGAATTACTTCCGATTCAATGACCAATTCTACATGCAAATCAAAGGGACAGCCATGGGCTGTCCTTATGCGCCGGAGGTAGCCATTCTGTACATGGCGCAATATGAACAAATGTTCATTGAAAACAACAATCCCTTCCAGAAACACATTAAGCAGTGGCTACGGTACATCGACGACGTGTGGCTCCTGTGGCAGGGGAGCCACGCCGAGTTGATGTCCTTCCACCATTGGCTTAATAATAAACACCAGGATATTAAATTTTCCCTTGAACAGAGCAAAACTGTGATGACGTTCTTGGACGTCCAAATCACCTGTCCAGAGGGGCGCCTTAAATCCTCACTCTATCGCAAAAAAACGGACAAAAACACCATCCTCCATCACCGGAGTGCCCACCCGCGCAATTTGAAAAGCAACCTACCATACGGACAACTACTCCGCATACGGAGAAATTGTTCAAGTCTGGAGGACTTAGACCATCACGCTGAAAAGTTCTGTGTTGAAATGATTACTCGTAGGTACCCCAAAAAGATGCTCAAACATTCATATAAAAGGGCTCGGTATACACCAAGAGAAAGCTTACTGCAGAATAAAACAAAAAATGAACTAGAACAGATGGTCTGTGTCACAACTTTTGGTCCTGACACACATCGCGTCAGACAAATGGTCCTAAAGAATTGGCACCTATTGGAAGAACTGGAGTGTCCCTTCCCTAGGCCGATTTTTGCCTACAGAAAAAACAGAAGTATCGGCCAACACTTGGTACGTGCCGACATTGCCACATCCAAACCCAAGCAAGACCTCTTATCCAAATGGGGCCTCAAACCAGTTGAGGGGCACCACAAATGTGGTAATTGCGTGTCCTGTGGGTCCTGCCTAGAAGGTTCTGAATTTCAACATAAGCAGGTAAAATGGACCAACAAAGGGTTCTCCAACTGCAGGACCAAAAATGTTGTGTACGCCATCACCTGCGGTTGCCCCAAATTATACATAGGGAAGACCAACCAGCAGGTGAACACCAGGATAACACAGCATCGATCTCGTATCAAAAATAAAGTGCTCAGTGCCCCAATGGTCCAACACTTTATTGACAAATCACATACAGAAACTGATTTCTCCTGGACTGTGTTGTATACAATGCCCACTAAAAAAGGTCTTGTTGATATCGAGGAAACCCTCCTGCGCAAGGAGGCGTATTTAATTATGCGATTTAACAGTGCCCAAACTGGATTAAACACCATGTCTGAAGTGTCGAGGCTTTAATCCTGTTTACCTCTTTCAAACTACATGTCCCAGAATTCTATGCGCTAAATAAAGGTTTATAACTCCGCCCCAAACATGGCAGTACTGATTCGGAATCGAACCTGAAAGACTGACAACGGAGCGCCTACTGAGTTGGTGAGTGCTCCGCACAACACTCAATGTTACGCTTTGTATGCGCAAACGGAGACGTTTACTGACGAGTCTTCCGCCTTTGTTTGACAGGCTACAGACATATATATGGGATTAACTGCCACTACCTGCTTCACCTTTACGCACGAAGGATTATTCATTTGGTTGAGATCCACAGAAACTGAAGCCAAGGTAAACTTGCACTTAGTATCTGAAATTTATAAACTCACCCCGCCCGAAATACAAACAGTATGACCACTGGCAGGCTTTTAACACAATGCTACGCTCTCTTGCCTCCACCAGAACGAACAGCACGCCCATTTACCTGAGACCACTGACAAAACGCTGAGTCTCCAGGTAGGCGGCTTCAAAATCTTTGTTTTTGTAAATATCGTTTGCGCAACCTTAATTTGTGAGTTGATACAATAGCCTAATGCGGCTACTTTGGTGCGCACTCTACAGGTCTAAAGAAGGAATGACGGGACATTTGAAATAAGAAAGGGGCAGGGAGTAATCCCGGTACTGTCCTAGGTATGAATATGATGATTTCTTTCTTGATGTTTCGCGGGTCTTCCCGCGTGTGTATTTAATGAATATGCAATGCCTGACGGCATTTTAAGTTCTATGTTATCTTACAGATAACAAGGTCCCGCTACAAGTTTTGGTGTACACAGATCCCCGAGATCAGGCCTCCGGATCCACTTTCAGGTATTAAAAGGGCCTAGAGGGGTAGTGGGGGCAGTCACCCGGGTACTGAACACAATGGTGACATGTCGCTCTCTCTTTTTTGTTTTTTAACACACACTCTTAGATCCAGATTGAATGAGCCCTGATGAGAGTCCGTTAACTTGTCTCACGGTCTCGAAACGCGTCGGCATGATTGGAGGAATGCACAGAGAATACATAATTGTTTTCTTGGTTCCACTGGCTATTTGATTAATTTGTCTGCATTCTTCCATTGTTTTCCTAGAACGTGTCTCCTTCATTGAGTACATATTGTTTTTGGATGAGCAAATGTTCCGATCAATTTAATGAATGTTTAATGATCATTCGCTATGAAATGAATGTTGCTAAATGACCATTCACTATGAAATATGTATTACACTAATTGTGTGTTCCCCTTTGTTTGAAATTGTTTTCGTGAATTTTGTGATAAATATTCTTTTTTTGTCTAGTATTGGTTATATGTTGAGTGTCTTCCTCGGACAACTCGTTTAAGCTTATATGTTGAACTTCTTAAACAACAGGTAAAAATAAATATACCAAACAAATCGGTGATTCATTTCTTGATTTGTTTGCTCGCAGTAAAGAGCACTGAAAATTGGTGGGGGTGGCACTTGTTTTTCTAAAAATTATACACGGTCCAGCCTACCCCACGTCCCGGGACCTATCTCCTTAACTTTCAATAAGACTTTTGACTGTGGCAGCTGGCTGTGGAGTTGGGCCCAGCTCCTGGGGCCAGTACATGTCACTCCAGGAGGAGCACTTGGATGGTACTATCAGCACCTCTGTTTTTTCCGGGTTGATTTTTAACTGGTTAGTGGCCATCCAGTGGACTGTGTATCTGAGTATGTCCTGGGCGTGTGACTGGGCTTGTACGGTGTCATCTATGCCCAACAACAGCTGTGTGTCGTCGGCATAGTTAAACACCCGACAGCCCATCCCCGCTAGTGTGTTAATCAGGGGCTGCAGATATAGGTTAAACAGGAGTGGGGATAGTGCTGAGCCCTGGGGGACACCACAAGTCAGACCTCCCACTCCTGATATGCTGTCTCCCATCTGGATTCTCTGGGTTCTCCCAGATAGGAATGATTCCAGCCACCGAAGAGCTAAGCCCTGAATCCCAACCCCAGCCAGCCTGTCCAGCAGAAGGGTGTGGCTGACAGTATCGAACGCCGCTGATAGGTCTAACAGAATCAGGGCGCTCGGTCTCTTACTGTCAGCCATCCTTCTGAGCTCGTCCAGCACCGAGAGCATGACAAGCTCGGTGCTGTGATGTGCGTGGAAACCTGCCTGCCTCTCATGGAGTAGATGGTTAGACTCCAGGAAGCTTGACAGAGATTTTAGCACATGTTGCTCGAGTACTTTGGACAGGAATGGCAGCTGGGATATGGGTCTATAGTTTTTTAAGGCGTTAGGATCTGCCCCCACTTTCTTTAGCAGCAGTCTTACACGAGCTTCTTTAAAGCTAGTGGGGAGCCTGCCAGTGCTCAGGGATTTATTTAATGTGGCTAGGATATGGTCCTCTAGAATAGGACGTGCCAAGCAGAAAATACTTGGGGGGCATGGATCTGCTGGGGAACCAGATTTTGTCTTCCTCATCAGTGATTCGAGGATTAGTGGGTCCATAGGGGGAAATGATGATAGGCAGCTGGCAGCTGGGTTTAGAGTGGTCTGCTGCTCGATTGGGCCGTACCCCATACTTTTTATTTCGAGCATAATGGTGTCAACTTTATCCAGAAAGTATTTCTGGAAAGTATCACAGCTTATGCTGCTTTCTGCATCCTGAGCTCTTTTAGTTAGTTCCTTCAGGATTTTGAACGTTTCCTTTTGAACATTGGTCACCCTATTTATTCGGATCTCATAAAATGAAGCTTTAGTTTCCCGGGTGGATTTTTTATAGCTGCGAAACGCCATCTTGTATTGTTCACAGGTATCTGTATCCTTATTTTTCCTCCAGTTTCTCTCCATATTACGCAGAGCCTTCCTTTGATCCCTCAAAGCGGGTGTGAACCATGGGGCTCCCTTTTTTCCATTTTTTTTTGTTTGGAGTTTCTCGGGTGCTATCTGATCGATGGCTTTTGCCAAATAGTCCATCATGTCCTTACAGTCTTGATCTACATCTTTATTAGGTGTTATCGGCTGGACAGTTCCCCTGAGTGACGTGTTCAGTGTGTGTTGGTCCACATTTTTCCACTGGCGGGTCAGTCTGGGTTTAGGTGCTGGGCGTAAGGGTATGGTATCCAGGGGGATGCCACAGTAGATCAAATGATGGTCTGACCAGATACAAGGGAGGATTCCAGCTAATACCACCCTGGGATCTGTAGTCCATATCAGGTCTAGGGTAAAACATTATTGGTGGACAAAGGCACAATGAATAGCTCTGTTTCTCGTTCTCTGGTCAAAATAATTTTCAGTAGGCTTTTCCAGCGTACCATTTGTGAGCCCCATCTCCGAGCCTCTGGCTTTGATTATTGGTCCCTTTACTGTAGACTTGCCTTTCTTATTGGCATCGAATTGCGGAGAAAATGTAATGTGTCTGGACCTGTTGAAGAAGTTACATGCGACTATTTTGTGTTCCCCAGATGGCGTCTATATGACGATCGGACCCAATGTTGTGAATTCCAAGCAATGCTTGTCCAAAGACGAGCCCTTTCCTGCCGAGTTTAGAGAGGTGCCAACGACATTATGGGCTACAGCTGACACAGATGTAGGGCTATTACAGATACCTCCAGTCTCCTTCAGGGTTAAGGACAATGCTGTTTTGCCTTGCCTTCCCCAGTATAAGATATCCCAGTCAGGGGAACGGGCACTGCTGCGGATTATACAGGGCTTGATTGCGTCTGGTGTGGTTGAGGAGACAACTGCTAATTTGTGCAATGGTCCTAGTCTCCCTTTTCTAAAAAGGGCATCCTCTGGCTCCCTGGATGATCACCCTGATGTTTACCGTTTTGTGATTGATTTGCGTGCTGTGAACAAGGTAGTCGTTCCCCAGTTCCCTGTCATCCCTGCCCTCCTTACAATGATTAACCCCACTGCTACCTATTTCTCCATCATTGACTTGAAGAATGTTTTTTTAGTATTACCGTACATACAGAAAGTAGGTATTTGTTTAGTTTTTCCCTGGCTGGCTGAAGTTTTAGATTCGGTTGAGCTCCTCAGGGTTATACAGAAAGTCCCAGTATGTATAGTCAAGTCTTGAAAGCCCAGTTGGACTCCCTCACTCTTCCTTCGGGTAATGTATTGCTCCAGTATGTGGATGACCTTCTTATTGCTTCCAACATGGAGTAGTTATGAAAACAGAGTACAGGTAAATTGTTGCAACATTTGGCACAACATGTACATAAAGTGTCCCTTTCTAAATTTCAATATTGTCGACAGGAGGTCACCTATTTAGGTCACCTACTGTCGAAGGAGGGAAGGAGACTAACACCTGAGCGTGTGGCTGCTATAACTAAGATACCCGTCCCTAAGACACAGCGAGATGTGCGAGCGTTTATAGGTATTACTTTGTATTGTCGCCATTGGATTCCTAATTTTGCTTTACTAACAAAACCCTTGTTGCAACTAACCACTAAAAATGTGCATGAACCCCTGCCCTGGACGCATGAATGTCAGTGTGCTTTTGAGCAGTTAAAGATATCGCTTTGCTCCGCACCTGTGCTTGACACCCCGGACTACCGGAAGCCCTTCGTGTTGTATGTACACGAACCGACTGGCTGCACTCTCTCTGTCCTAATACAAGCCTTTGGAGGTAAGCAAAGGCTGTGTGCTTATTTCTCTGCTTTGCTAGACAATGTCGCCAGTGCCCTCCCGAGTTGTGTGAGAGCAGTGGCCATTTCTATTTGGCAATCGGCAGGGCTCGTCCTTGATACTGATCTCACAGTCAAGGTTCTGCATGCTGTGGACATACTGTTGAAAAGAACAAAGACACAGCACCATACCAGTGCACATCTGACTGGCTACGAGCTGACCCTGTTTACACCACACATCACTGTAAAAAGATGTGCCACTCTGAAGCCAGCCAGGTTACTACCCCTCCCTTCTGAGAGTGATGAGGCCGATGTGCACAATTACATTTACCGCACGGAGGAAGAGACAAAGGGATGGGTAGACCTGACTGATGTTCCCCAATCTGAAACCCAAGGGGAGCTATATGTCGAGGGCTCTTGTTTCAAGTTATCAGATGGCACAAAAACGGCTGCTTAGCTATCACCACCTTATGCACTGTAGTTGGGATGTCACGGGTTCCCTACCAATCAGCATGTGCTGCAGAGCTTGTGGCCCTTCTTCATGCCTGCGAGTTGAGTGAGGGACTGACTCTCAATATATATACTGACAGCCATTACGCATTTGGCGTGGCTCATCAGTTTGGGAGACTTTGGGCGGAAGAAGGGTTTTTGACATCTCATGGTATGAAGATTCAAAATGGCCCTCTAATACACAGACTCTTGTCAGCCTTGACACTTCCTAAGAGACTAGCAATAGTGAAGTGCAGTGCTCATAAGGCAATCACAGATAATGTTGGGAGTGGGTAATGTGTTCGTGGATCAGACAGCATAGGAGACAGCTCAGACTAAAATGAAGAGGATACTTGTGGTGGGTCCAGCTAGGTGGGTGCCTGAGAATGGGATGTTTGAGGATACCCTAGAAAATGTGAAGTAGAGCCAAAGTGAGGTAACAATTGATGATTTAGCAATATGGCAGGAGAGCACAGCTAATCTGGACGAGGATAGGTGTTGGACAGACAAATCCAGGAAGCAGAAATGGATGCTACCGATGCATACATCCTCCCTGTGGTCACTATGGCACATGAGCCTGCACATATTAGCGCAAAGGGAATTTGCAAGTTGTTAGACCCCTTATGGCGAAATAAGAATATCCCCAAGGTTGCAGCTCACCTAGTAAAGTACTGCTTGGTTTGCTTAATGCATAATCCTGGAATGGGTACTCCTACTCCTGTTGGCAGTTTTTCACCCCCTCCTTCCCCTTCTAGGTTCTCAAGATGGATTGCATTGAGATGGAACGGGTAAACAACTTGAAATATATATTGGTGGTTGTCTGTGCGTTCAGTAAATGGGTTGAGACTTACCCTACTAAAGAGGATACCATCATGGCGACGGTGAAGGTACTCTTGAAAGAGTTCTCCCTGCGTTTTGGGTTGGCCTGTTTGATCAGGAGTGATAACGGCAGAGACTTTAATGCCAAGATCATCCAGTTGGTATGTGATGGGTTGCACATTAGGCAGAAATTCCATGCGGTGAACCCCTCCCAGTCAGCAGGTTTAGTTGAGAAGTACAACGGTACTCTCAAGTTAAAAATGGCCAAGATCAGAGAGAGCACAGGAATGAAGTGGCCTGATGCTTTGCCCTTAGCATTAATGTCTGTGGAAACTCCTGGGTATCTTAACGGTTCACGACTTCTTGATCAATGGGATTGAAACTTCCTTTTCTGACTTAAAAGCGAAATATAATCTGCCCAATGGAGATTTTCTTAAGTATGCTCAATTATTTACTAAACTCAAATCCAATACTGCAACTCTAGATCTCTCTAACATTCAATTATTTGACCTGGCGTATAGATCCAATACAAGAATCGGCACCCTTTATGATACCCTTATGTGCGAAATTCGAGACGATCTAGAGAAAACAGAAGCAAACTGAGTTGTGAAGCTTGAAAATCCTGATGTTGATCTGTATAAATGTATAGAACTATCTAATCGCCTGCTCATGTCTAGTAATCTTAAAGCCCAGCTATATAAAACTGTGTTTAGTTTGTATTATACCCCGGTTAAACTATTTACTTGGGGGAAAAGAGAAAATGATCTTTGTCCTAGATGCGCAATAGGTCCGGCAGATAATATTCACATGTTTAGTAGCTGTGGTAAGCTTGATTTAGTAAAAAGTATGATCGCAGATTATTGGTCGGTTATATTCGGGCATAGATTACCCGAATCTGACTGCTTATATTTAATGGGTTTTGATGGGTCCTTAACACTTACCAGAAGTGAAAAAAGACTTGTTTTTATTGGTGCGGCTATACTAAGAATAATTATCTCAGCTTGCTGGAAAGACTCTGTCCCCCCTACTTTCCAAATGTGGCTAGCTCGCTTCCTAGCGGTTTGTAATTATGAGACATCGATTTATGCTTCCAGAGGATTGAAAGCTAGGAAATTGGGCGATGCTATTTGGGATCCTATATTGCGATGGCGGGAAGATATAAATCCTACCATGAGAGTTAGTTAAAAATGTTTCTCTTTCTTTTGCTCTTAACCTCTTATTTAAGTTTCGATGTACTTCTTCTTGCTTTTGTAACTTTCTATGTTGGTGGAAATACACCTATAGATCTGTTTAGTTTTTTTTTCTTTATATGAAATGTTGTGTATCCAATGTACTGTCCTGGTTCAAATGAAAAAAAAAAAAAAAAAAAGCATTAATGTCTGTGAGAGTCACATCCCACTCTAAAACAGGATTGTCCTCTTACGAGGTCATGTTCGGCCGCCCGGCGAATGTCTGGGGCGTCTCGCGACCGTGTGAGTTTTCAGATATAGAATACCCCCTACTGGCCTTTATGAATAGAAAAAAATCTTCATTCTATTCACCAACAGATTGCTGAGACGCTGCAGCAGCACCCAGAGGTTCCTGGTCACGACATTCAGCCCGGAGATTGGGTGCTGGTCAAGAACATTCAGAGGAGCAGCTTGGAGCCACGCTGGGAGGGCCCTCTTCGGGTCCTCCTAGCCACTAGGACTTCAATGAAAGTCGACGGTTAAAAAAACTGGATACATAGTACCAATTGTAAGCGGCTGCCCCTTCCGCTGCCCTATCATCAGTGGGTCACAGATGGGAATGGGGACTGTGAAGGAGAGCAAGTACCACGGTTCATTACCTTTTTGGATGCTCGCTCACGTGGGCCATGCTGTGCAGTGCTGACTGAAGCGGTGCCACCTAAACTTAAGGCCATCCAGAAGCCCCAGCCTGTTGGCCCACCTTTGATTGATCTACAAAGGGTGCTGGATGTGCACTGTGTTGTACCCCTTTGATTGAGACACGTCCAGTAGAGACCCAATCTGCTAATCTACCTGAGTCTGCCACTTTGCCTTTTGATCCCCTTGAGCCTGACCCCATGTTTTCCGCCCCTACTGTGCCCGGAGTGTCGAGATACAATTTGCTTCCCCGTAAAAGGAACAGTTTACCAGTGGGTCAGTCAGGTTAGTAGGGTTGGACTGCAGTGCTGAAGAATAGAGTGTGTGTACCATGCTTATGTTACCAACGATAGTTTAGGGACAGAATAATTGGTGTGGTATTTGAACAGTTACGGAACAGGGCAAGTGGACAGTGTTTCTTAGGAGAAGGTGTTCTGCCCTGCAACGTGGGATCTGGATCCGAGCTGGATGAACAGCCCCACCGCCGGTGCTAAAAAGTGCCAATGATTAATGAACAATATACTGTTTTGGTTTCCTTTTATTTTTTTTCTTTTTCATTCCAGCTTGGCTCTAAGTGTATGACTCTTCTGTTGTTTTTGCGCGAATATAGAAAAATACATGTATCCCTTTGGGCGCCCCATTCAGGCGGAGGAGCAGCTTTTTGCAGCTCTGTGTCCCATGCAAATTGGGCCTGCTTGGTACACTTGGTCTGTTAAAAGCAAGATTGTGTTTGTACTGATTATCTTGATCTCTTTGATATTGGTACTTGGGGTGACATACTACCTTGAGGAGAAATATCGGGCACGTGCTTTGATGGGCACTACCCCAATCCCCCGGAGCATATCTTTGCTACCTTGGCCCCTCACAAGGAGGAAAATAGAAAGTCTTATAAAGATAATGTTTTCATTCAAACGTTGCATCAGGCGCATGCTGCTTTCAACACGACAAAGTGCTGGGTATGTGGACTACTGCCCTTTGTAACACTTGTCATATGTTAATAACTGTGAGGGATGGTTTGCTTTACTGAGCATGGTCTGAGCAAATATTTTTTGAATAATGTTTTTTGAAATAATAAGTGACATAGCAATGCAGAATGAAATGTTTTAGAATGGGATAGGATTGATGTGTAGGAGAACGGCATTGTTAGTTATGTCTTCACAATATTATTTGTTCAATAAAATATTGATTATATTATGTTTTTTGCTAGATTTTAACGAAAGCAGTAAGAGAGGAAGGAACTCTATTGTTAATTGTCCTGAAGAAGGTGGAAGAAAATAACATAATCCCACCGAAACCCGTCGACGCCCCTGTTGAGGTTAAATCTGAAGCAGGACACAGACTAAAATCACTGGCTCTTCGGTCTATGTCTGTGTAACCTAGCCAAAAGCAGATTAACTCCACAAGGGCCAAAAGTCATGGCCTTGTTTTTGTCTTCCTTCCATATGATGTTTTATTGATTTTGTGATTGTTTTATTGTCTATTTTATATATTGTGCAAATTTGGATAGGAACATGATCTCCTATGTATAATGTGGTTCATGTAATGTAATTTTATATCTTACAATACCAATTGGTTCAACTAGAGATGTTTGTTATCTCTTTTTAAATATTGATTTAAATACAAATACATTTGTAATAGAGAATATACTGCCCTCTGAGTGGTTCCAATACGTATGAGTGTTGTGTGACTGATGAATATAGCGATTGGAAGAGTCCATAGGGAAACCTTTTTTAACATAACTGTTTCTGGTGCTCTGTCTCTATTGGACTTTAAGAGCCCCTCTCCTTGGTTTCAAGGCCCATGTATTTAAGGGCATAGCTTAAATACACATAAGCTAAAAATCTGTGCTTATCATAGTGTGTCACCCCACTGGTATTTTGATGCTACTGTCATTGCATCCACATATATAATACAACAAGTAACAATACACCTGCAACAAGCCAAGAATATTGGCTGTGTCATTGGTTGTTAGTTGCATACGATAATTAAGCAACAACTATGGCTTCGTTGTATAGAATATATAAAATGATTAACTTCTGAAATGATGGCAGTGAAGAGTGGCACTACTGCAGAGTTAAGATTTTTGTTTCACCCTGAGGGTGAGGGCAAAAAGGGAGAGCCCGATAGGGATGTGTCTCAGCATCTGCTTAGCACCGGCTTGACCCGTCCCACTTAAAGCCCCGTCTAAAGAAAATATGTACACCGGAAGCTAAAGCATTCCTTAAAAACCCTTCTTTCTCCATAGCTACTGTGATGGAGAGTTAAGTACTGATGCTACTAGGCAGAGTTACTCAAGAGATTCCCAATTCCGAGGGATTTAAAGCACATATTTAAAACCTGCTCTGAACTGATGGTAAATGAGTTTGGGTGCTGATGTGAGACAGGAGATTGGGTTGGGAAGGGAATGAAGTCTAATGGCAGGGTGAGCAATGCAATACATGCTTCTCACTAGCCTTAGAAGCAGGTTGGGCATGACCTTGGCTAGAAGTCTAGTTGTTGTTGCAACCCAAGCCTCTATTTTACAGGCTGATTTTTCGGGCCTGTAAAATCGGGCCCAGTGTTCCCGCAGAGAGGAAAACCTGAAGTGGAAACACTGGGCAAGTTGTGATCATAATGGGGCCTTAGTAACTTGCAATGCCGATCAAAGGCATCTAAAGAACAGTGAAGAACCATGGGGCCTTACTTAAGAGGAATTATTTCATTTGCATAAGACATGTCTGTGACAGAAACTATAATATCATTGGGGATAAAAGTATATATAGCTAGAATATAGGTATGCAAGTCAGCCCCAAAAATATTAAATGCATTGGGTGCAGCAAAAAAAATTCTTGACACCCTTGCTACAGAAATCTTGCATGTTTTATCTGAAGTCTTACCAGGGCAAACACGAGCCAAAGTTTTGTGCAAATTGCTGGAATCTAAGGTCACATGGAATCTTACACGTTTGTCTCATAAGATATGGCAGTCAATCGTAACAAATGATTTTGCTTCAATAACCCCACTATACACAGGCAAAGATTTGGAATCCAAAGTTAGCTCTGCCAAATTGCCAAAAAACAGCCAATTTGTGATCATATTTGACCCGGGAGAAAGCCTGTATTGGAAATGAGGAGAATCCCTTCTAATAAAACCCATTCCTGAAGGATCAGTAAAATAATCTTCGCCAAAAGGTTCAGAGGGTTCAATATGGTTAGCAATTGATAGATTTGTGTATTTGATTTTTACCTTTTTTGTACACCGGTATTAGACAGGGCCACAAACAAATTACTGGACAAGTTTGTTTCTTAAGAATTACCTCAGTGGAAGGTAAAAAGATTGAAGCCCACCAACATGGGATCTAGTTAGGAGATATGTTGCCACAGCTGTTGGCCTTAGATGGTTTTAGTGACTTTATTATGCCAACTAGATTAGAGGGGAAATAAGTGCATTCGTTTGTTGATCCACCTATTCAGAGTTTTGGTGGCCTCTTGGAAAAGGTGTTCCAGAAATGCTTCCATCAGGCACTATGGGCCTGATTCACAGAACTAACTTAAGACAAAATCCTAAACTTACTACCATTTTGGTATTCACAGAAGGCACTGACTCAATTTGGTATTCACAGAAGGCACTTACTCATTTCGGTATTCACAGAAGTTAGGACTCCTAACTTTAGGACTCCTAAATGCCTTCTGTGAATACCGAAAGCCTTAAAATTAGGATTTTTCTCAGTTTAGTAGTAGTAAAGTTAGGACTCCTAACTTTAGTACTCCTAAATGCCTTCTGTGAATACCGAAAGTCTTAAAATTAGGATTTTTCATAGTATAGGAGTCCTAAAGTTAGGAGTCCTAACTTTACTACTACTAAACTGAGAAAAATCCCAATTTTAAGGCTTTTGGTATTCACAGAAGGCATTTAGGATTCCTAAAGTTAGGAGTCCTAACTTCTGTGAATACCAAAGTGAGTAAGTGCCTTCTGTGGCACGTGAGTAAGTGCCGGCCCAAAACGGCCAGCCAAACAGTCATGCGCACTTAGAAAGTGCCCCAACCACTTCTCCCCCTGCTCTGTAAGCAGCACAGCCCTGCCCAGCCCACAAAACAGCCTCTGCAGGGAAAAATAAAATGATAATAACATTGCGTTATCATTTTATTTTTTCCTTTTTTGCACTTCTGAAAAGCAGCGGGCGACACTCCTCCGCTTAAGCGGAGGAGCCGCCACTGGAGAAAGCAGTGATAGCATAAACAGTGATTTTTTTCAAAACATATGAAAGTTGTTTCGTTGCTCGCTGAAGCTCATCATCCTTTACACTGAAAGTAGAAAGCTTTAGATGGAACAACATTCAAAGGTTGCTACAGTGTTTGAATGCAGGAAGATCCTCAGCAATCAGATGCTAAAATTGTTCTCTTCGACTCTTGCAAATTGTAGCCATGTGGTAAAAAATGGCTGTATCCACTTAACGTTCAACATGGGCAGTAAAGTTCCACAAGGATACATATTGAAACGATTATTGATTTACCCCCTCCCCCCCAACCAAATACTTCCACGAAATATCAAAAGATGCCAGCATCATCATACACCAGTAGACAGATGGCTTACAGCTTAACCAAATGACCTCATGTTTAACTGATATTACAATAAAATCTTGCCAAGAAAATACAACAATGGATGACATACAACTTTGTCTTCCTAAACCTCCAAAAACCTAGGGGTCTAAACCATTTTGTCACCACCAAAAGTGCGATATGCAAAAAACGCAGAGCTTTCAATCACAAAATAGTGCTGGGTTATGTACTAAACCAGTTTCATGGTGGGTTTAGCGATTTTAATGGTGGGTATCAATGGTTTGCAACAACAATTACAGTCATAAACCACTGAATAGATACTGATACCATAAAAAGAGTGGTAACTACATCCAAGGGATTGTCAGGGTTCTAGCATGGTGCCCTGACAAGGGACTAGCTGGGTAAGACTGGGACACTACTGGATAACAGGAGTGTAATATAAACAAGAGAGCACCTGAGGGCTGTAAGGGGAGAATGAAACCCCTACGGGGCAGGGGTTTGGGGGACTGAAACACCAACTGTGATACAGGTGGTGGAAAATAATTTCATAAAAAGGGTTTTATCAGTCCCCAAAGGCTCCTCAAACATCTTTAGCCACAAAGAAATGGGAATGGTCAGCGTATCTGATACGATTAGTTTGTCCCCTTTATTGTTATGGGGCAAAATATGGCGATCTGAAGACTTGCAACTTACTAAAGACATCATCATGGATTGCATGGCCTTAGAAAATTCAAAACAGATCCCTTGGTTGTCCTATGTTTTCAATATGTTAAATAAGATTGGTTTGGGTTCCTTTTATGACAACCCAGAAAAAATAGAGGGAAACCAAAAGACGGCCATAAAGAAAAATGTATTGGAAATCATTGAATTCACCACCTTTGGATGATGTAAATGTTCATGTTCGTAAGCCCCAACCTCAGTTCTATTTAACATTTACTCTCAATGTGCAATGGCGGTTCTTACTAACAAGGTTTAGAATGGATATTCTGCATTTTCTGCTTGCTTTTCCGAAACAAGTGGGGTGGTGTGAGAGGCTGCCCCCTTGCCCATGTAATAACAGGGTTAGCCAAAGCACCATACATGTGGTCCTTTTTTGCTCTTTATATCAAGAGCCAAGAATCCGGTTTATTAAACCAATTCTGAAGGGGCGGCAACCTTGTACTTATAAGGAAGGGTACGATTACCTGTCTTTACTATCCTCTGTTGAAACCTGCTGTGCCATGTTAAATTTTATTAGAGTTTCGCTAAAGATTAGGAAGGGCTATGGCTAGTACCAAAATGCATATAATGTTTTCTGGCCCAAAAAATCTGCATATATGTTTACAATGGTCCTTTTATTATGTCTTTTATAAATTTGTGGAAATTGTGTATTTTTCTTTTATATGAGGTACGATGGTTTGTATGTTCAGCACTTTTATGATCCATTTTATGAATCGAATAAAGTTTTGAAACGAAACGACTGAAGTATGTTGGAACAGGCAGTCAATAGGGAACAAGTCTTCAGAGAAAACATAAGTGCTAACAACAGGATGGAAAAGCAGGAAATTGATAGACAAATTATCATAAATTATAGTTGTTCTGCTCCTCAGAAATTATCTCTCTGTGAGGTGAAAAGATCTTATATGAAAGCAAGGAGCAGATTGATCTCAGATTCCTTTGAGACTCCAGGCAGCTCCTATGGAGAAGTAGTGCAGGGTGGTCTTCTGTGCCAAAAGTACAAGTCTCGGAGTCTAACTGGCACCCTTGGAAGCTAAGACAATCAGAATTACAATACAACCACAAGACAGAAAAACAGGAAACAGGACAAGGAACACCAAAACAGAAACTGGGCTCAGGGAAAAGCAGGACTGAAATCAGGACTGGAATGCACAGATCTGAAATATGGAAAACAAGACTAGGAAAGATCTACACTCAGACAAGGCAAGACACAAATATGCAGACAAACCGGAACACAGAACACAAGAAAGGAGTCTGCATAAAACAGGGCTGATGAAGTAGAGTGTAGACAGGAGACCATGATCAATGGCCAACACAGGAACAGAGATGCAGGTAAATAAGGGACAGATACTACAAATACCCAAAAATTGAAAAATGGGTACAGGGGAAAAAAGGGAACCAGAATCAAAAAACAAGCATGTGATAACAGCACCTGGAAGACAACAAAGCACAAGGAGAATCAACAGAAGTCAGTTGCAAGCCTCTGCACTCTGAGTTCATGGGGCTGAAGTAGCTGGAGGCTCAGGGGAGGAACACAGGTGCAGGGAGAGAGCCGGGTGCAAACAATCAACCAGATGCAGGGAATCAGGAAACCACCAATTAAGGGACGGCTGAACTAGGACCTGGAGAGGGGAAGACCAGGGAAACCAGGAAACACAAGGCAGGGAATGGGAAAACCTGGAACAGAACAAATATCCAGAAGGGTCCAGCATACAATTATAAAGGGGATAGAATAACGGTATAATCCAGGAAAAACTTTATTGACCAAGAAACCACTATCAAAACTTGATCTAGGAAGGGTTTGAGACAGGGAGAACTATAAGTACCATAATGCATCTGGGAAGTAGAACAGAAACCTGGACTAAACAGTGAAACAAAACTAAGTATGGTAAGTGGTGATGTGTTTATTGGCCTATACTGATATAAAGGCAGGTTCGTAAAGGGCCCTTGTGAGTGTTAGGATGGCAACGGAAAGCTTACCTTTGATAACCATGTCATGCAGCCTCGGGGGGGGGGGGGGGGGGGGGAAGAGGTCAGGCATGCTTCTCCTGGTTGTGTTCTCAAATGGGATTTTTCCAAGTAACACTTTTTTAACAATACGAGCTGCTTGTAAAAAAGTGTTTCCCTTACGAGATAGCAAATACTAAGATTGTGGTCTGCTGTCCCTTGCTGACCACCATCCCTGCAAACTGAACAAATCACCTTTGGGCAACAAACTGAGAACTGCCTAACTACTATTCTTTAGGTAGGTCCTTTTTCACCCCCCTTCAAATGTGCAATTTGTAAGACAGGTCAATTTCTCCATCCTCCCTGCAGACACACTGCTATTGCAAGGGATTTTGGGCCTCCATTTTGGAAGCCAGAAGCAAGATGGTGGCAGATCATTCCTAATGCCATAAAGGACGATTGCAATATGAAGTTGTCATCAACTCCAGGCAACTATAAGGAAGTCTGAGAATGTACCAGCAGTGCAAGCTCCTTGCCACACGTATGCCGCTGCACTGGGGATTTCCCTGAGCAGGGAGAAGGTGGACGGCCTCAATGGCCGCAATCTCTTGCTTTTCCCAGTGCCCTACTGACCTTGGCACAAGTGGCTTACTTTTTCATGTGGGAGTCTAATCATGTGCAATGGCTTTTCAGAGTTAGTGAGTGATGGCGTATTGGATCTCTGATCACATGCTTAGGCGTTTAATGGCATTTTGGGGTGTTCAATGGCATATTTAGGTGTGTGATGGCGTGCACAGGTGTCTGATCATTTGTGTGGTTGTCTGCACCCACCAACATACAAATGCCAATCCGTACACTTTCATTAACCAAACCAACACCTTTAGCTTGGCAAAGTCTTGTATAAACTGGTCCCAATGAGGATGTGTTATACAATGTATGCTATAATGTTTGTATGTGTGCAGAGTGCAGTGGTGGCTGCTGCACAATGAAAGTGGGAGGAGGAGGTGATGGGGGGGAGGATGGGGGGGATTGAGGGAAAAAGAATATTTAAATACTCACCTTCTGTTGCCCCCATGCTGATGCCCACCTTGGTGCTTGACTCCTTCCAGCTTCTGGGAAGGCATAAGCTCCTCACCCAATCCAGATGCTGCTCTCAGGCTATGAGAGCAGCGCCAGGATTGGTCTGAGCAGCCTGCTCTGCCGCTCAGATACTGCCTGAGAGCCTGCAGCTGTTCTCCAACCCATCTGTGAACACAGCTGGGTTGGAGAAATAGAAGTGTGCATGTCTTTTTGGCTGGCCTGTGATGGCCAGCCAAATGTACATGTGCATTTCAAAGTGTCCACCACGCCTGCCTATTATGGCCCGGCCCGACCAAGCATGCACCGCCAGCAAGAGCCCCTCACAGAAAAATAAAATGATATTATTGTTTTAATATCATTTTATTTTTCTGTGCCTGACTCTGACTAGTGGGGCAACGCTCCTCCATCATTATGGAGGAGCCGCCCCTGGTAGAGTGCCTATGCTTCAGACCGAAGAGGTACAACACAAAAGTAACGAGAAGGAAGGAAGGACACACTGAGAACAGAGAGTGAGATTTAAAGAGAGATCTACAAGCTAAGAGATGACAGAGAAGAAAGGCTCAGGTGTGATGACTTGCTAGGAAGAATGCAGTGAAAATGTGAAGGTTTGAACAATATTTTGGTTGAACAGGTGAGGAAAACTTCTGAAAGGAGGGTCAGGCTCAGGGGCATAGCACAATCATGTTGCTTTGCAATTCTGCAACTTGTCTTCAACCACCTGCTACCCCTTTAATCGCACTTCTATAGATAACGGCTATACCTTTGCTCTCTCTCACACACCAACACACTTTCTCTCTCGCTTTTTCATACTTCGTAGTCGGACGTCCACGTTGCAGTGGCCTTTAGATACCCCGCTCCTCAATTACTCATTCTGACTGACCTTGTATGTTTTCCTCTGTAATAGACCTGTGTCCGTTGCTTCCCAACAGAGTGTTAGACCCTGTTGGGAGATTGGGCTGCATGGGGAGAGGATGTGGTTTAACGGCTAGAGTGGCCGACTGTGAAGCTGCGGAACCAGATTCGAGTCTGGCGGTGATTCTAGGCAAATCACTTACCGCCCGATTCCTCAAACAAAATTGCGCTCGCAAAGGGCCAGATTCTGAGAATCTGGCCCTTTGCGAGAGCGATTTTTGCATTTGGGATTCAGCATCCCAAATGTAAAAATCGCTAATTGCGATCTCGCAATTTTGCGAGGAATTACATTTAAGGAATCTCTATTTGAGATTCCTTAAATGCAATTCATCATCCAATTTTATTTTGCAAATTCGCAATTTCTTGCCGCAATTTACCACGAGGTCAGACCTCGTGGTAAATTGCGAAAACTCAGAAAAAGGCATTTAAATGCATTTTTCTGAGTTGCATGTTACACACACACATGTCCTTTGGCCAGTGTGTGTGCAACACCTGTGTAAAATTTCAATTTGAGGGGTGCTACAGGGTGTCCTTTGGACACCCCTGGCACCCTTGAAATCGCTATCTTATTTGCGATTAGCAAATTGCTAATCGCAAATAAGGAATACTCCCCATTCATTCCTATGGGCCTTTTGGCCCATAGGAATTAATGGGGAGTTATTCCTTATTTGCGATTAGCAATTTGCTAATCGCAAATAAGGAATATGTAGGAATCGCATTTCTTTATGCAATTTCTACATGAATCCTGTTTTGCGAGTCCTTAATAGCGATTCGCTATGAATCGCTATTAGGGGCTCGCAAAACGGGAGAATGATGAATCAGGCTGTTAATCTCCCCGTGCCTAAAAATGCAACTGGTGCTCATGTAAAGCGCTCTGACACCGTCGTGCAGTGCTTAATTTGTGAAATAAGAAGTGCAGGTGCTCAAGTGTTTTCTTAGGAGGCCACTACACACTTTCCTGGCCCCACCTACATCCTCCACCGGCTCCACCCACTTACACCATTTGACTCCAGTGACATGTACCCCATAAATGATTCTCACTTGGCCCCCGTCTCGGCGTCGGGTCGAGGTCCCGCAATGTAAAGCTGCAAAAAATTAAATAATTAAAGTGGTACTCAAGCGGAAGGAGATCACGGATTACAAGTCATGAGGGACAGGCCTTTTTGCCTGCACCTCGGTGAGCATAAGGGCTGCATTTAGGGCTCTTGTACCTCCATACTCTGTTGTTGGACATGCGTTCCTCTTGTTGCAAGGAGCACCCGCCTGAGCAGGAGGGCTATTGTGCCCTCCAGTGCATCTTCCACCTCCCCTCTCCAGCACTGTGTGCACTTCCCTGAAGCTCACGCAGAAGGAAGGAAAGGGGGCGGGGGCGGAGTACTGGTACAGACGGGACAGGACAGTTCCATTTCCCCTTCCATCATGATTCCCAGTGAGCCACCACACCTGAATGAGACATGAAACTGTGGACTGTGCTCAACAGAAACAGACACTGCGCTTTGTCAATAGCCTCTGCGCTAGATTTGTAACTTAATTTGTGTTTAAGGGGAAGAAAACAGAAATAGTTACACAACACCCACAGAACGTATCCAAGAGTAGGTATTTATGCAACAAGCGCCATACACCGCCTCGTGCGAGGTTATGTATTGTGACACGTTCTGTTCTGTTCTAGAACGCCATGATGTCACTATATGAGTGGAATGTTAGTAGTTAAACCGGGGACATTTCAGAAGGGTTCACAGTCTCTAGCGCAGTCCTTGATATAAGGACCTTGTAACCTTCTGCGGTGCGACCTATTAAAGATGTTAATCTTGCCTCTGCGGTCCCTGTGTCATCCCTACCGCGGAAACGAGGCCAGGGCACAGAAGAACCCCGGCTGCTGTAGCGCATCCGTATTGTGCTGTTTTCAGTGAATCGGAATACTTCAGTTATTCAACAACTTGACATCTGCGACTGTTCGACACGACCCAGCAGACTGAGGTAACTGAGTTGACCCATTCAGTTTTTAGGTCGCAGGCTATACAGCACAGCTGTGTATTATGTGAAAGATATCTTTGAGAATTTCAGAAAGATGACCTAGGAATGCATTCTGACAGTCGCTGCCATTAGCTTTGTGCCTTGTAACTCAGGCTTCCTTGCTTCTCATTTGCTGGCTTTCTTTGCTTTAGTCTGTCCAGCTTCAGTATGTCCTGCCTTTTGAGAAGCCCATGTTCACTGTATTCTTCCACAAACTAGCTATCTGTCAACAGGCCTTTACATCTTGTTCTTATCTCTTCATGCTTCCAGGGCATTCAGTGAGCAAGGTCAAATGTCAAGCTCTGTTTTGTGAGAGCTTGGTTATTTTGCTTTTGGCTGACTTCAAAGTGAGAAAGTTTATAGGATAAAGGAATGCCGCATACTTTCTCCATGGAGCCTGCTTGTGGCCTTTTCTTTGTTTTATTTTAGACAGAGCCATCTCAAAAGGTATCTCGTTCTTCATCTGCACAAAACATTTGCACATTGTTTGCCAAATTCCTCTTCTTTGGTGAGTCCCTTTAATTTGTGAAACTGCCTTTTTGGGAACAAAGTACAAAACTGCATTTTTATCTCAGCGTCACATATGGTGATCTTGTGCAATTTCAACTGCTTATGGCCCATTCACTGTCAATCGCAGGCTAAGATCTTTTCACAGGAATGAGCCAGCCACTTTGTAATACAATTTAACAATGCTTGGTTTTCACTTTGATGTGTAAAGCATGTGCTTTATTTATGACATTTGTTGCAACTCTTTTTGGAGAGTTGGATACGTTTTTAAAGGCACTTCTTATGAAAGCTTTTGTCTTTGTTTACCTAAACTTTAAATATGTATTCAGCCTGCAACAGTGCCTTTTTCAGAACACATACATTGCAGGATATAAAAGATTTCCTCATTTGTCCCTGCAGGCGCTAAGGCATGATTTGAATGGTGCAGTGGGTGCAGTGGCACATGGGCACGAAGCTCTAGGAAACCCACTGGACACCGAATTATTGCTATATTTTACCCCTAACAAGCAGTCAGAAGTGCAGTTACCTTGCAGGCACTGTGGCCATGATTTGAATGATGAAGCGGGTGCAGTGGCACAGGGGTCAAACGCTCTAGAAGACCCACTGAACTAGGAGCAGCACCTCCATTCGAGCGGAGGAGCATCACCCGCAAATAAAATGGCCCCAGAAAAGCCTCAGGGCTGAAAAAGAAAACGGTAGTAAAGTGTATTTATTACCATTTTATTTTTCATCAACAGTGTCAGGTCGGGGGGGGGGGCATTCCTGCTGAGGGGCAGCAGCGAGCTGTGCACTTAATTTTAAAGTGCGCATGTCTCTTTGTCCTGCTGTCTTCCAATGGTCAGCCAGACATGCCTATTTTAAACCTCTCTAACCAGGCTTTCTAGGACAACTGAATTGGAGAAAGCACAGGCCTCCAGTGCTCTTAAGAGTAGTGAGAGAGGTTCCTCCCCTCAATCCTGATGCTTCTCTCATGCTGTTTAACACCATGAGAACAGCACCAGGATTGGTTAGTGCAGTTTCCTGGGTTCCGTGTTGGAGCCTCGAGGAGAGAAGACAACACCCAAGCTTAGGGGTCGTGCGGCAAGCCAGGAAGGTCAGTGCCATTTTTAAATTTTATTTTAGTTCCACCCATATTTTGCCCGCCTCACCACTCTAAATACGTGCCAGCTGCCACTGCACTGAACAAGTGCAGTCACCTTGCTGGCACTAGGGCCATGATTTGAACGGTGCAGCAGGTGCAGGGGCACAGGGGCCAAAAGCTCTAAGAAACCCACTGAACACTGATTATGGATATATTTTACTACTAAACAAGTAGTCTAGAGTGCTTTTCTGTTTTTTTGTAACCATCATTGTACCCAAAGTAACACACAGCCTAAAGCATCACTGTCATAAAAGCTGTAACCTTTTGGACTTTTCTTTCTCCCTACAACTTATGTTACATTCAGCGCATTTATATGCACATTTGAACATTTTTTGTATGGCCCCCAAATGCTTCTGAATATGGACACACTAACCCCTTGGCAAGGACATTCTCCATTCTATAACATTAGCACTTCAGCTGCTGTAAACACAATTTGCATATTTATAACTTATCATATGGCATTCCATACCAAGCATTGGCAAAGCCAATAGGTCTTGCGTATGCAAGATCTATTGGCATTGTCAATGGCTTTTATCCATGTTATACAGCAGCGCTAGCTTCAGTGTAGTATAGCTGAACATTTAAAAAAAGCGCTATAACACATACTATGCTGGCTGTGTCTAAGAGCTTTTTTACATTACTTCAGCCATTTCCAATATAGCTAAGAAACATTGCGAAAGCCAATAAATCTCACATAGTCAGGACCTATTGGCATTGCCAATGGTTGTTATCTGCTGCAAGTATAAGCCAAAACTCTTTAGGTGATGTCATCATACACAGGTGCCATTTTGATTTATGTACTGCATTATGCACACTAAACGTCATTACTATTGATTCCATTCAGTAGTTTAAATGGAAAAAAGAAGTGAAGGGCGTTGCTTAAAGGCATGTTGATACGTTGATAGCACATATATATTCTTTCTGTTTTTACCACGGCGGGTAAAAAAGGATGCATTTAATATACTGTTTCAAATTATACATATGTGCTGATCGTTATGGCACATTCAAGATAATTGAATTTTCACATTATGCCCATAAAGGATAATTGGGGCAATTTAAGAAAAACAGAATAATGCAATCCTATGATCCTGAACTAGCTCTCAGAGTGTCAGACTTCTACAGGCTTCATCTGTTCAACATCTGTGAAATGTACCTTTTATGCAGCAATGGGTTATGGTGATTTATTTAAAGTGCATATTGCAATCCTCTTAACTCTATAACGCAATCCCCTAAAATATAAAGACTAACTTACTCTGTACTCTCTGAGGCTTTATGTGACTTTATGTAAATAGCCCTTTTTGTAATAATTAACTTGTCCATTTTGTCCTAATGGTTCAGAATGCTTTATCATTGACCAAATGTCTTATTGCTGTTCCTCTTCAAACTCCTGTAAAGCGCTCTGATACCCTTGGGTCTAGCCAGCGCTCTATAAAAGCTTTAAATAAATAAATAAATAAATAATGCAATAACAATATTTAGTCATATGATGGTGAGGAGAATTTAGCTGAAAAGTACCCAAAAAATGTGCAGTGGGAATATGATTCAGAGCAGGTGAATGAAAGTAGTGCTGAGTGGTTGGTGGGAGTTTGTGGCCCCTATGGTGATCTATCAAAAATCTACCAGGCCTTGAAGAATAAAGCTTTAAATACTGTTGGGATCAAAGGATAAAAAATATTTTCGCAAACAAATGGTGCCCAATCACACACACCATTCAGTGTGGTGTTTTTTCTTGCCTTATTTTCTTTAGAAGCTTATGCAAAGTTCATTTTTACAACAAAACCATTCTGCCTTCTTTATTAGTTAAAATGGCTGGCCGCACTCTTTCTGGTCAGCCTTACTCCAGTGACACAAAACAGGTTTTGTGTTACTGGTAGCCTGAACTTTCAATAAGCCCTAAAGGTGGTCCTCTTTGCAAGACTTCCCTCGCCCTGGCAGCTTTGGACTGAATTATAGGAGGTGCAGATCATTGTGGTGATGAACAGGTCCAGACGTAGGGTAAGTAAAACGCCAGTTTATTCGTATAAGTAGAGGCAGCTTAACAACCACCGCAGGAAAGCATACAGGCAAACAAACGGTCACTAATAGAAACCACTGCGCGGAATCCTCAATCCACATTCCGCATGAGGATTCCACCTAGACAAGTGGAACACTACACACATCAACAGGAAAAAAACACAACACTTTTAGGACCAGGCTGGCCGAAGCCCCCTAGGCTTAAAGTAAGTAAAATTGTGGTGGTTAATGAACCCTAAAAATTTTGGTTGCCTGCAAACAGTGTGACAATGCAGATATCAGTACAATGAATATCCAGTTTGTTGCTCCTACACTCTGAAGTATTAAGCAGTAAATTGCTTTTAAAGAAATTGGTGCCTCAGCGACACCCAAGGTCCACAGTATAAACTAGCCAGGTTTAAAGCTGCTCTTAACAGGAAGCACTATAATATTGCTTCAGCACTGACTGACTTTGGCCCAGCACTGTTTACTCTCAGGTCAGTGCTGCTTAATAACAGCTCATCACCCCAGTGCAACTTTAGGACAGAGTTGTGTGGTCTTGGGCATGTGCTGTGTAATAGGCCAGCCCCAGGTAACATTTGGCCAGAAATGTGTGTTCCTAGTTAGATGTTGTATGACCTTTAGCCAGCGCTATATGACCTTTGTTTCAAACTGTGTTTTCTTTTGCCACCACTATGTGATCGGTAGCTAGCATTGTGTGTGATCTTAGGCCATCATCTCACAACAAGCATTGGCAAAGACACTAGTTCTCGCCTATATATTAGGGATTGGCTTTGGAAATATGTTTTTTGCCATGTTGAACACCAGTGTGGCTTCTGTTCAGCATGACTAAAAGTTGGTGGCGTGGAGTGTTCTAGAGTGGAGTTGGAGGACTACAGGGTCAAAGACTGGATTTGCTAGAGTAGAATGCCATAGAGGGGATTAGGAGGAGTAGAGTGTTGTGGAGTTGAGTAGAGGGGATAGAGTTCTGTGGTAGAGAGTGTTGTAGAGTTCAGTGTGATAGAGAGCAGTGTCGTAGAGAGGAGTGGCATATAGTGGAATGGGGTGGGGTGGAATTGGTAGGAGTGGATTGAGGTAATGGGATGGATTGAATTGGAGTAGATTGGTTGGATTGGGTTAGAGTGGGCTGGATAGAGTGTAGCGGGGTGGATTGCAGTGGGTGGACTGGATGGGATTGGATTGGAGTGAGGTAGATTGGATTAGGTTAGACTGGATTGGAGTGGGGTGGAATAGATTGGTTTGGGGTGGGGTAGATTGGCTTGGATTGGGGTGGATTGGATTAGAGTAGGGTGGTTTGGAGTAGAGTTAATTAGAGTGGAGTGGAGGCAGGTGGGTTGGACTGGACTGGAGGGTGGTGGATTAGATTGCATTGAAGTGGGGGATTGGAATGGGGTGAATTGGATAGAGGTGGGGTGGATTGGTATGGGTGGATTTCATAGGAGTGGGGTGGATTGGCATGTGATGGGCTGGGGGATTGGGTTGAGTAGGGAAGGTGTGGGGGTGGGCTGAAATGGTGTGGGGTCGATTGGATTGGGGTAGGGTGGGATGGGTTGGAATGGGATGAGGTGGATTGGACTGTAGTGGAGTGGGATGGGGTGGACTGGATGAGGTGGATTAGGTTGGAGTGGAGTGGATTGGATTGGGGCAGATAGCATTGGACTGGAGTGGGCAGATTGTTTTGGATTGGTGTGGGGCAGATTGGTGTGTGGCAGATTGGATTGGAGTGGGGTAGATAGTGGTGGATTGGATTGCAGTGGCCTGTATTTAATTGGAGTGGGGTGGGGTGGATTGGGGTGGTAGTGGGTTTAATGGGATTAGTGTGGGGTGGATTGGAGTAGGGTGGATTGTGGTGGCGTAGATTGGAAGGAAGCAGAATGTTTTGGATTGGAGTGGGGCAGATTGTTTTGTATAGTGGTGGAGCAGTTGTTTTGGATTGGTGTGGGACAGATTGCTTTGGACTGGGGTGGGACAGATTAAAGTGGGGAAGATTGTTTTGGAGTGGGGCAGAATGTTTTGGATTGGAGTGGGCCAGATGAAAGTGGGGCAGATTGTTTTAAATTGGAATGGGGCGGATTGTTCTTGATTGGTGTGGGGCAGATTGTTTTGGTTTGGAGTGGGGTGGATTGGATTGTGGTGGAGTGGATTGGATTGGAGTGGGCCAGTTTGAAGTTGGCAGATTCGAGTGGGACAGTTTGGAGTGGGGTGGATTTGAGTGGGGTAGATTGCTTGAGATTAGATTGGGGCAGATTGTTTTGGAATGGACTGTGGCAGATTGGAGTGGGCAAAATATTTTGGATTAGAGTGGGGTAGATTGGAGTGGGTGGATTAGACTGGGGCAGACTATTTTGGATTGAAGTGGGCCCAATTTCAGTGGGGCAGACTGCAGTGAGCGAGTCTGAAGTGGGGCAGATTGTTTTGGATTGGAGTGGGGCAGATTGTTTTGGATTGGAGTGGGCCAGACTAAAGTGGGGAAGAAAGTTCTGGATTGGCATGTGGCAGATTGTTTTGGTTTGGAGTGGGATGATTTGTGGTGGAATGGATTGGAGTGGGGTGGATTGGATTGGTGTGAAGTGGATTGGATTGGAGTGGGGCATTTTAGAGCTGGCTGATTGAAGGGGGCAAATTGGAGTGGGGTGGGTTCTAGTTGGGTGGATTTGAGTGGGGTAGATTGCTTCGGATTGCATTGGGGCAGATTGCTTTGGAATGGACTGTGGCAGATTGGAGTGAGGCCGAATGTTTTGGATTAGGGTGGGGCAGAATGGAGTGGGCAGAATATTTTGGATTGGAGTGGGGTAGATTTGAGTGGGCAGATTACACTGGAGCAGACAGTTTTGGATTGGAGTGGGGCGGATTGGAGTGGGGCAGACTGCAATGAGGCAGACTGAAGTGGGGCAGATTGCGTTGGATTGGAGTGGGGCAGATTGGAGCGTAATGAATTGGAGTGGGGCAGACTCTTTTGGATCGGGCGGATTGGAGTGGGCCGAGCATTTTGGATTGGAGTGGGGCAGATTGGAGTGGGGCAGATTAGAATGGGGCATATTGGAGTGGGGAAGATTGTTTTAAAGTGGAGTGGGGCAGATTGTTTTGGATTGGAGTGGGGTACTCTGCTTTGGATGGGAATGAGTTATTATATACGGGGTGACCCAAAGAAAGTCCTAGGACCTGGGTATTGAGCGTTACAGATAAGGTGGTCCTAGACGTTAACTCAACACACAATTCTTGATACTATGTTGTACAACTTAATTCAATTCTTATTCCACATGCGAAATGAATCCTGCAATGAAGAATTTTGGAGACAAAAAAGGGAGAAAACAATAGCCCAAAGATAAACAAATGTTCAACTCACACAAAACAATGTTTTTTTAAACGTTTTTTAAAAGTAGAGGAAAAGACTCTACTATTTATTCTCGATAAAATTCCTCATCATGATACAATATAAAAAATATACAAATTTGGAAAAGCAGGGGGTTACCAAAGGGTAAAGTGCATAGAGTGAGAAATTGGTGCTCGTGTGGGATAGAAAAGGACCAAGATGGTCAAGAGACGGTAAATTCCAAATGTTTCTTGAGTCCAAGGTTAAACAATCCTTGGAAAGATTCTGGAGGAGCCTGCCCTCAATGATTATATCGCAAAAAATGTCCTTCTTTTTCGCTATATTACGGCGAACAGTCCATCCGTTGCTCCTTTTTTCCAAGGAGGTTGGGGACAGGGGCACAGAAGGTGCAGGCTCCAGGTAGGGGGAAGGATTGTCGACGTTTCGACCCAAGGATAAGAAGGGCAGTTGATATCCTCATGAACGGGTCTTCATCAGGACGGGGTGGTGAAGGGAGGGAGCTAAGTTACATTGAATTCATGTAACCCCAGTGGTGTGGGCGGACACCCTTTAATGGTGTGCCATGTGTGAAAAATCAATGTTTTTTTTTGAAAGCCGTCCAAACGTGCTCTCGGGTACCTCGCTGTCAGTGGCGGCGGGTGGGTATTGATTAGTTTGCCGAACAGTTTACACGCTGCTGTGTGCATTGATTTTTCACACATGGCACACCATTAAAGGGTGTCCGCCCACACCACTGGGGTTACATGAATTCAATGTAACTTAGCTCCCTCCCTTCACCACCCCGTCCTGATAAAGACCCGTTCATGAGGATATCAACTGCCCTTCTTATCCTTGGGTCGAAACGTCGACAATCCTTCCCCCTACCTGGAGCCTGCACCTTCTGTGCCCCTGTCCCCCACCCCCTTGGAAAATAAGAGCAACGGATGGACTGTTCGCCGTAATATAGCGAAAAAGAAAGACATTTTTTGCGATATAATCATTGAGGTCAGGCTCCTCCAGAATCTTTCCAAGGATTGTTTAACCTTGGACTCAAGAAACATTTGGAATTTACAGTCTCTTGACCATCTTGGTCCTTTTCTATCCCACACGAGCACCAATTTCTCACTCTATGCACTTTACCTTTTGGTAACCCCCTGCTTTTCCAAATTTGTATATTTGTATATTGTATCATGATGAGGAATTTTATCTAGAATAAATAGTAGAGTCTTTTCCTCTACTTTTAAAAAACGTTTAAAAAAGCATCGTTTTGTGTGAGTTGGACATTTGTTTATCTTTGGGCTATTGTTTTCTCCCTTTTTTGTCTCCAAAATTCTTCATTGCAGGATTCATTTCGCATGTGGAATAAGAATTGAATTAAGTTGTACAACATAGTATCAAGAATTGTGTGTTGAGTTAACGTCTAGGACCACCTTATCTGTAACGTTGGATGGGAATGAGGCACACTGGAGTGGGTCAGATTTATTTAGATTGGAGTGGGGCAGGTTGTTTTGGATTGGAGTGGAGCAGAGTGTTTTGGATTAAAGTGGGGCAGAATGTTTTGGATTGGTGTGGGGAAAATTGTTCTGGATTGGAATGTGGTGGTTTGTAGTGTATTGGATTGGAGTGGGGTGGATTGGGGAGGGAGTGGGGTGGATTGGATTGATGTCGGGTGGGGTAGATTGAAATGGTGTGGGGTGGATTGGCGTGCGGCCAATTGGGATGGAGTGGGTAGAATTAGGATTGGAGTGGGCCAGATTAAAGTGGGGAAGATTGTTCCGTATTGGCATGTGGCAGATTGTTTTGATTTGGAGTGGGATGATTTGTGGTGGAATGGATTTGAGTGGGGTGGATTGGATTGGTGTGAAGTGGATTGGATTGGAGTAGGGCAGTCTAGAGTTGGCAGATTGGAGAGGGGCAGATTGGAGTGGGGTGAGTTGTAGTTGGGTGGATTTGAGTGGGGTAGATTGCTTCGGATTGCATTGAGGTAGAATGCTTTGGAATGGACTGTTGTAGATTGGAGTGGGGCCGAATGTTTTGGATTAGAGTGGGACAGATTGGAGTGGACAGATTATTTTGGATTGGAGTGGGGTAGATTTGAGTGGGCAGATTACACTGCGGCAGACTGTTTTGGATTGGAGTGGGGCAGATTGAAGTGTAATGAATTGGAGTGGGGCAGACTCTTTAGTATTGGAGCGGGCGGATTGGAATAGGCCGAGAATTTTGGATTGGATTGGGGAAGATTGTTTTAGAGAGGGCTGGGGCAGATTGTTTTTGGATTGGAGTGGGGTAGACTGCTTTAGATGGGAGTGAGACACACTGGAGTGGGCCAGAATGTTTTAGATTGGAGTGGGGCAGGTTATTTTGTATTGGAGTGAAGCAGAGTGTTTTGTATAAAAGGTGGGGCAGAATGTTCAGGTGTGGTTTAATGCAGACAGTCTTCTAAAAATTAAGGAACCATCTGAACAGAAGAGAGAAGTTATGGGTATTCCTGGATGGGGGAGCAGCCTTCGAGAAAAAGCAACATGTTCTTGATGATGCCCAGGAATGATGCCTTGTCAGGCCAGAAGACTGAAAACAAAGATGGGAAACCAAAGACGGGTGCATCAAGGCTGCTCAGTCCTGCCATGCAGATGGGAGGGTCATGGAGATGTTCACAGTGGCCCTCTTCATTGAAGAGCCCAGAACAGAAACTTTTGTTGTTAATTGAGATTCTTTTGTTTCACAGAGTCTTTGCAAATGGTGACACCCAAGATGCTGGCATCAAGATTCCCAAATTCTGAGTTTATGTGCTTCATCTACTCTAAGCAGAGCTCTGCTGTTAACTTTGAGTGCACTCAGTTACATTATAATACACCCCTTTTATCGACACTCTGTGCCTGTGTTCTGTTAGACTTTCTCTACATAGCTGCTATGTTAGTCACACACCGACTGACCTACTTCTGTCAGCTACAGGGGAACCTTGGTTATGAGAAAATGCACATAGCCCAAATTAAGGTATGAATTTGTTCATTAGAAATCATGAGGCCATACAACATGTGATATGGAGTGTGCTCAGCGTACCCCAGAGGTGTTGATGAGGCAACTTCAATCGAGGTGGCACAGTAACGAATTCCTGTTATCTGTGTAGTGGATTGTGTGGCGTTGGTTGGAGTGGGTCACATTGCTTTATATTGAAGTGGGGCAGATTGTTTTAGAGTGGAGTGGGGCAGAATGTTTTGGATTGGACTGGGGTAGACTGCTTTGTATGGGAGTGAAGCAGATTGGAGTGGAGCAGATTAGAATGGGGTAGATTGGAGTGGGGCAGATTGTTTTAGAGTGGGGTGGTGCAGATTGTTTTGGATTGGAGTGGGGTAGGCTGCTTTGTATGGGAGTGAGGCAGATTGGAGTGGAGCAGATTAGAATGGGGTTTCAAGTTTAAATTTATTTGTTTGATTAATTAAAATCTTACAAAAATGTGACCTTAGAGAAAATATCAGCATTAATACGCATTTAAAACATCGTGCAAATAGTAAATGTCATTAAAAAGAAAATAATAAAAAAATAAATGTAACTAGATAAAATTTTCCTTAAGACGTTTGGCAATCACATTTAAAATTTTTACAAAAGCAACATTCATTGGTAGGTCATTCGGGCTTAAGCTCGCCATTATTGCTTGTCTACAGGTTCTTATATCTCGTGCATTAAACAACCTCCTGAGGATTAGTCTCCTTTCTGAGTCTATGGCAGGGCACAGACATACCAAGTGCACAATGTCTTCTTTTCCCCCCTTGCAAAGTCTACATAAAGTATGGCCCTCTTTGACTTCCAGGGCGGAAGATGGCACAAACCTGGCCAAAGACCAAAGCGTGCTCCTATAAATGTTCGCTTATTTTGGACTGACCATGCAGTATGAAGGTAAGCTTGGCTTTGTTTTTTTTGTAGCCATTTATGATTGGCCATGAGTGCTTTCGTTTTACTAATAGAGCTTTGTCTTTTAGCAGGGATAGGTGAGTAACCAGCTTGTTGATTGTTTTTTTAAAGCTTTCCTGCGTTATTGTGTTTTCCCAGATTGCTGATATTCCAAATTCTTCTTTTGCATTGTTTAGGTATTTCCACGCTTGCAGTTTCTGGTTATCTTTAACATCTCTCCACAAAGCTATAGACAATTAATTGTCCTGATCATTTTTTACTCTATTCCAAACTTTTAATGTTTGGCCTTGCCGGACATATAGCTGATTGTTCGTACCGAATTCCATCCTTATTTGCGCTTGTGAGGCATTACATGGTAGGGAGAATAATATTTTATAAGTTTTTGCCACAGCATTGTTGATAAGCACAGCATCCTTCCCGTTTAGCACTTCAGCGCCATATGTTAAGGATGGTAATAATTTGGCAGATTAGAATGGGGTAGATTGGAGTGGGGCAGATTGTTTTAGAGTGGGGTGGGGCAGATTGTTTTGGATTGGAGTGGGGTAGACTGCTTTGGATGGGAGTGAGGCACACTGGAGTGGGCCAAATTGTTTTTGATTGGAGTGGGGCAGGTTGTTTTGTATTGGAGTGGAGCAGAGTGTTTTGGATTACAGTGGGGCAGAATGTTTTGGATTGGTGTGGGGCAGATTGTTCTGGATTGGAGAGTGGTGGTTTTTAGTGTATTGGATTGGAGCGGGTGGATTGGGGAGGGAGTGGGCGGATTGGATTGATGTGGGGTGGATTGGAATGGAGTGGGGTGGATGGGCGTGCGGCCAATTGGGATGGAGTGGGTGGAATTAGGATTGGAGTAGACTGATTGACTTTGATTGGAGTGGGCAGATTGTTTTGGATTGTGTGGTGTTGGTTGGAGTGGGTCACATTGCTTTACATTGAAGTGGGGCAGATTGTTTTGGAATGGAGTGGGACAGATGGAATTTGGGCGGATTGCTTTAGATTGGATTGGGGCAAATTGTTTGGGAATGGTGTAGAGGCAGATTGTTTTGGAGTGGAGTGGGGTGGATTGTGGTAGATTGGAGTGGGGTGAATTGGGATTGGGGTGAGGTGGATTGGATTGTAGTGGGCAGATTGGAGTCAAGCAGATTGAAGTGGTACGGATTGTAGTGGGGTGGATTGGAGTGGGGCAGATTTGAGTGGAGCAGATTGATTTGGATTGGACTAGGGTAGATTGGAATCGGGCCGATTGCTTTGGAATGGACTGGGGTAGATTGTTTTGGATTTGAAAGGGGAAGATTGGAGTGAGATGAATTGGAATCCAGACGATTGCATGAGAGTGGGTCAGATTGGAGTGGCACTGATAGTATTGAAGTGGGGCAGATTGTCTTGAATTGGAGGGAGGTAGATGGTTTTTAATTGAAGTGGGCATACTGCTTTGGATGGGAGTGGGGTAGATTGTTTTGGATTGGAGTAGGTTGGTCTGTGTTAGATTTGATTCACTAGGGTGGATTAGGGAGGGTGTGGGGTGGATTGGATTGGTGTGGGGTGGATTGCATCGGAGCCGAGTGGATTGTGGTGGATCGGAATGGGACGAATTAGGATGGAGTGAGTGGATTGAGTTGAGGTGAGGTGGGGTGGGTTAGAGTAGGGCAAATTGGATTGGGGCACATTGGAGTGGGCATATTGCTTTGGATTGGAGTGGGGCAGATTGTTTTGGATTGGTGTGGGGCTGATTTGAGTAGGGCAGATTGTTTTGGATCGGAGTGGGGCAGATTCTTTTAATTGGAGTGGGGCAGATTCTTTTAATTGGAGTGGGGCTGATTGTTCTGGATTGGAGTGGGGCAGATTGTTTTGGATTGGAGTGGGGCAGATGGTTTTGGATTGGTGTGGTGCATATTGGTGTAGGACCAACAGTTTTGGCTTGGAGTGGGGGGATTGTGGTGGATTGGGTAGGTGTGGGGTGGATTAGGGAGGGATTTGGTGGATTGAATAGGTGTGGGGTGGATTAGATTGGAGTGGGCAGATTGGAGTGGAGCAGATTGGAATGGGGTGGATTGGAGTGGGGCGGATGTGAGTGGATCCGATTGTTTTGGAGTAGATTGTAGCAGATTGGACTAGGGCAGATTGCTTTGGAATGGATTGGGGCAGATTGAAGTGGGACTGATTATTTTGGTATGGAATGGGCAAGATTGCTGTGGGATGAACTGGAGTGGGGCAGATAATTTTTTTATTAGAGTGGGGAAGTTTAGAGTGGCCGAATTAGAGTGGGCAGATTGTCTCAGATTGGAGTGGGGTAGATTGGAGTTGGGCGGTGTAGAGTGGGTGGATTGTTTTCTATTAGAGTGGGGCAGATTGGCGTGGGGCAGACTGGAGTGGGGCAGATTGCTTTAGATTGGATTGGGGCAAATTGTTTGGGAATGGTGTAGAGGCAGATTGTTTTGGAGTGGAGTGGGGTGGATTGTGGTAGATTGGAGTGGGGTGAATTGGGATTGGGGTGAGGTGGATTGGATTGTAGTGGGCAGATTGGAGTCAAGCAGATTGAAGTGGTACAGATTGTAGTGGGGTGGATTGGAGTGGGGCAGATTTGAGTAGAGCAGATTGATTTGAATTGGACTAGGTAGATTGGAATCGGGCCGATTGCTTTGGAATGGACTGGGGTAGATTGTTTTGGATTTGAAAGGGGAAGATTGGAGTGAGATGAATTGGAATGCAGACGATTGCATGAGAGTGGGTCAGATTGGAGTGGAACTGATAGTATTGAAGTGGGGCAGATTGTCTTGAATTGGAGGGAGGTAGATGGTTTTTAATTGGAGTGGACATACTGCTTTGGATGGGAGTGGGGTAGATTGTTTTGGATTGGAGTAGGTTGGTCTGTGTTAGATTTGATTCACTGGGGTGGATTAGGGAGGGTGTGGGGTGGATTGGATTGGTGTGGGGTGGATTGCATCGGAGCCGAGTGGATTGTGGTGGATTGGAATGGGACGAATTAGGATGGAGTGAGTGGATTGAGGTGAGGTGAGGTGGGCTGGGTTGGAGTAGGGCAAATTGGAATGGGGCACATTGGAGTGGGCATATTGCTTTGGATTGGAGTGGGGCAGATTGTTTGGATTGGTGTGGGGCTGATTTGAGTAGGGCAGATTGTTTTGGATCGGAGTGGGGCAGATTCTTTTAATTGGAGTGGGGCAGATTCTTTTAATTGGAGTGGGGCTGATTGTTCTGGATTGGAGTGGGGCAGATTGTTTTGGATTGGAGTGGGGCAGATGGTTTTGGATTGGTGTGGTGCATATTGGTGTAGGACCAACAGTTTTGGCTTGGAGTGGGGGGATTGTGGTGGATTGGGTAGGTGTGGGGTGGATTAGGGAGGGATTTGGTGGATTGAATAGGTGTGGGGTGGATTAGATTGGAGTGGGCAGATTGGAGTGGAGCAGATTAAAATGGGGTGGATTGGAGTGGGGCGGATGTGAGTGGATCCGATTGTTTAGGAGTAGATTGCAGCAGATTGGACTAGGGCAGATTGCTTTGGAATTGATTGGGGCAGATTGAAGTGGGACTGATTATTTTGGTATGGAATGGGCAAGATTGCTGTGGGATGAACTGGAGTGGGGCAGATAATTTTTTATTAGAGTGGGGAAGTTTAGAGTGGCCGAATTAGAGTGGGCAGATTGTCTCAGATTGGAGTGGGGTAGATTGGAGTTGGGCGGTGTAGAGTGGGTGGATTGTTTTCTATTAGAGTGGGGCAGATTGGCGTGGGGCAGACTGGAGTGGGGCAGATTGCTTTAGATTGGATTGGGGCAAATTGTTTGGGAATGGTGTAGAGGCAGATTGTTTTGGAGTGGAGTGGGGTGGATTGTGGTAGATTGGAGTGGGGTGAATTGGGATTGGGGTGAGGTGGATTGGATTGTAGTGGGCAGATTGGAGTCAAGCAGATTGAAGTGGTACGGATTGTAGTGGGGTGGATTGGAGTGGGGCAGATTTGAGTAGAGCAGATTGATTTGGATTGGACTAGGTAGATTGGAATCGGGCCGATTGCTTTGGAATGGACTGGGGTAGATTGTTTTGGATTTGAAAGGGGAAGATTGGAGTGAGATGAATTGGAATGCAGACGATTGCATGAGAGTGGGTCAGATTGGAGTGGCACTGATAGTATTGAAGTGGGGCAGATTGTCTTGAATTGGAGGGAGGTAGATGGTTTTTAATTGGAGTGGGCATACTGCTTTGGATGGGAGTGGGGTAGATTGTTTTGGATTGGAGTAGGTTGGTCTGTGTTAGATTTGATTCACTGGGGTGGATTAGGGAGGGTGTGGGGTGGATTGGATTGGTGTGGGATGGCTTGCATCCGAGCAGAGTGGATTGTGGTGGATTGGAATGGGACGAATTAGGATGGAGTGAGTGGATTGAGGTGAGGTGAGGTGGGCTGGGTTAGAGTAGGGGAAATTGGAATGGGGCACATTGGAGTGGGCATATTGCTTTGGATTGGAGTGGGGCAGATTGTTTTGGATTGGTGTGGGGCTGATTTGAGTAGGGCAGATTGTTTTGGATCGGAGTGGGGCAGATTCTTTTAATTGGAGTGGGGCAGATTATTTTAATTGGAGTGGGGATGATTGTTCTGGATTGGAGTGGGGCAGATTGTTTTGGATTGGAGTGGGGCAGATGGTTTTGGATTGGTGTGGTGCATATTGGTGTAGGACCAACAGTTTTGGCTTGGAGTGGAGGGATTGTGGTGGATTGGGTAGGTGTGGGGTGGATTAGGGAGGGGTTTGGTGGATTGAATAGGTGTGGGGTGGATTAGATTGGAGTGGGCAGATTGGAGTGGAGCAGATTTGAATGGGGTGGATTGGAGTGGGGCGGATGTGAGTGGATCCAATTGTTTTGGAGTAGATTGCAGCAGATTGGACTAGGGCAGATTGCTTTGGAATGGATTGGGGCAGATTGAAGTGGGACTGATTATTTTGGTATGGAATTGGCAAGATTGCTGTGGGATGAACTGGAGTGGGGCAGATTATTTTTTATTAGAGTGTGGAAGTTTAGAGTGGCCGAATTAGAGTGGGCAGATTGTCTCAGATTGGAGTGGGGTAGATTGGAGTTGGGCGGTGTAGAGTGGGTGGATTGTTTTCTATTAGAGTGGGGCAGATTGGCGTGGGGCAGACTGGAGTGGGGCAGATTGTTTTGGATTGGAGTGGACAGATTGTATTGGATTGAAGTGGCTCAGATTGGAGTGGGGCAGAATGGAGTGGCACAGATTGGAATGGGGCAGATTGGAGTGAGGCATGTTGTTTTGGTTTACAGTGGAACTGGTTGTTTTGTAATTTAATGGGGCAGTTTGAAGTGTGGCATATTGTTTTGGTTTGGAGTGGCAAGGTTGTTTTTGATTGGAGTAGGGCAAATTGTTCTGGATTGGAGTGGCGCCGACTGTTTTGGATGGGAGTGGGGCAGCTTGGAGTGAGGCACATTGTTCTAGATTGGAGTGGTGCAGATTGTTTTGGTTTGGAGTGGGAAGATTGCTTTGGACTGGAGTGGGTCAGATTGGAGTGGTGCAGGTTGTTTTGCTTTGGGGCAGATTGCTTTGGGTTGGAGTGAGGCAGATTGTCTTGGGTTGGGAGGATTGAAGAGTGGTGGATTTCAGTGGATTGGATTGGGGCAAGGGGTTTGGATTGGAGTGGTCTAGGGTGGATTCGATTGAGTGGGGCAGATTGGTGTGGGGTGTGATGGTGTGGATTGGATTGGAGTGGGGCTTGTTGGAGTGGGGTTTATTGGGGTGTACTGCACCAGATATTTCACATAAGAAAGAAACACTGTCGTTTTGCAATAAAATAATCCTCATCCTTTGAAAACAGCACCCACGAGCACAAAGGAAAACATGAGTGCAAAGTGAGAAAAGAAGACTTGACAAAATAAAAGCAAGTTAACTGTAGATAATAAAACTCAGCAATTTTGTTTGTCTTGCTGGGCACGTTTTCACCAGTCACATGCCTTCTGTTTGCAGGGCACTAAAAGTTAAAAAGAGCAAAATAGTACCTCAGTCACGTCAGGAGCAGCAGACGGGAACTGATTAAGTTGAATCAATCCGTGCTTGGTCCCTGCTCCTCAGAGTGGAACAGAAATGATGTTAGGCCTGCAGTGACAAATTACGAGGCTGTAAAGAAGAGTGCCATGCAAGCCAACAAATGGGTAAGCAACGGGCGGGCTAAATGTCTTTTTTGGATATCACAGTGTCTCGCAAGCAAGATGCATGTGCTAACACATCCTGCTGCAGGCTTTGACACTAAAAAAGATGGGAGAGGTGTCAGCAATGCCTTTACTACAATGTTTACACATAACCATTATTCACAACCCATTTGGATTAGCAAGACTAATGATTTTACCGAAGTTTGTTAATTATACTGAAGCATATGACACACATCAATGTGTTACAAAAATTACATGCCTCCTCATCACTTCTGAAAGCAGCAAAATGAAACATGGGCAGGGGAGGCGAAGCCGGACCCAGTAGGGGCCCGTGTTGAACGCCTCCTGGAGGCGGGAACTCCCCCCCCCCAACAAGGCTGCGAAAAGAGGAGCGAACCAGATTGGTCGCCCCCTTAAACCAAACACTAGCCACCCAATCGCAGAGGGAGGTGGCAAGTGGCCAGGGGGTTCAAAAGGGGATGTAGGTCCCCAGTAAGGCACATGAACCCCCTGATAGGAAACATTCTTTCTCTAATGCTTACCGCTCCTGTCCAGATTCCCATTGTAAGATGGCTGATTTATCACGGCTTGGTTTACCACTGTGCACATAAAGTTGGTAGACGAGATGCCATCCGTACTACATACACTGTGATTGACAGGGCAGGGCCTGATTGAACCCTGTGCTGTCAATCACTGCACATTTGCATTGTGTCAACAAGATGGGCCAGACCGGCGCTAACTGTCAATGTGGCACACGTAGCTCCACTCTGACAGCTTCACCCACGCAGCACTACTGATCCTGCTGTGCAGGTACTTGAAAGAGGATAATTTAGAAGTGCTGGAACTCAGAACCGGTGAGAACCGCCCCATTTAAAGCACAAATTCCATTTTTAAGAGTTGGGCAGATGGCCTTGATGCAGCCTTGTTGTACGTTGTTGGTTACTCCACCCGAGATGTTACAAATTTAGGAGTAGTATGGGTTCATCGCGAGTTCACTGAGCTATGTGAGTGACAGTTCAGTATTAAGCACTGTTGTACGGCACTTGACGATGAAACACTTCGCACCTTAGCACAAAGTTGTTGAATAGTGAGATACCACAATACCACTGTATTTTTACTTTTAATAACTTCCTTATTTATTTGTATTTTTTTTTGCAGTTTTATATAGTACACACTTGACCCAAGGGAATTGTAGCACTTTACATATGTTTTTTTAAGAACAGAGGGACAGATTAACAAGAAACTGGTGCATCTTACTGATGCGTCAGTTTCCCTGCGCTTCCATAAAAAACCCTTGCGCCACCATGGATGAGCCATATTTACAATACGGCACACCATGGTGCAAGGATTAACAGATGCGTCAGAAATTCTGATGCATTTGTTGGCCCAAAAGTAATGCATTGCTGGAGTTGCTAATGAAAGTGATGCAACTCCAGTAATGCGCCACAACAGATAGGAAAGTCCCATTGAAAAATGCCCTGCGTCATTCCTTACGCATGGTCTGAGCAGGCATAGGGATTTTGTTGCAGTGAAGGCGTAGACTGATGCAGTGAAATGTACATTTCACTGCGTCAGTTCTACGAGGCTTTCCTGCATGAGAACGCCCACCCTGCATACATTACACCTGATGCATGCATAATGTGGGGCAGGGCTTTACAATGTTAAAGCATCTTCCTAGATGTGTCACATTGTAAATTGGCTACAACATGGTGCATTGTTTACACTGTCGCTGTGTCACAAAAAGTGACGCAACAGTGGCACAAAAGTGTTGCCAGGGCTTGTACATCTGCCCCAGAGAGATTAAGTGCTTTGGCCAAAATCACAGGATGAAGAGCCGATGCTGGCCTTGAACCTGGCTCCCCAGTACCAAAGTCGGAAGCTCTGGGGCAACACTGATTTGGTGTTTGACATTTGAACCTACAAAGGGTTATAAACAACATCAAGGACCAAGGGTGTGTTGCTTTGTGCATCTTATTGGAGTACTCTATTGTTCCATATTCTGCTTTCGATCTATTGTGGGATCAAATTCCTAGCTTTTTAAAATCTTTTATTCATCACCATGTATGTGCCTTTTCAGAGCACTTATATCTGTCACCATGGAGATAATATTGCTGCCCCTTCTAAGAACAACGAGCATAGGCAAGAGTAGAGTCTTATGTTGCAGCTCTCAGTGTACTCGTACGATCCTGTGTGTGGAAACAATCAGGGAACAATGCATGCATGGACAATTACCGATAAGATGTTCTAACAAGAAAATTCAACAACAGATGACCGTCGAGTCCCACCCTTGTTGAAGCACTGGAGATACCCAGCAGCATTGAGGAGGAGACAGAACTGAATACAACAGGAGAATGTTCAGTTTGAGTATTCTGCATCGAAAAGAGGTTTGGAAAGGGTAGGATAAATAAAGTACCACCCAAATAAGAGTAGAGGGCTTCCAACAAGTGTATGGCAGAAGGGTGCTTCAGGGGGAACAGTGTGGCATATGGTGAACTCTACTTTTGTCCTGCATAGAAGAAATGGTGCAGTGTGCGAGGAGTGTCTCTGGCCTTTCTGCTGAGTCTGCAGAGCATCAGATGGGAGAGCTGAGGCCAATGTGGTGAGTGAAGATGGAATTCATGGAGAGGATGGGGAACATGGTGTGACATTGATGAGCAAAGGATACTAATTGATGGCAAACTATTTCAGGATCCAATAGTTGAAATAGTGAATTATCCTGGATCCGGTGAATGGCTCTGGAGCTCACATTTTTTGTTTTTGTTTTATATAGCGCAAACTAGACCAGAGTAATCGGGTATCAGAGCGCTTTACATGAGCACCAGTTTCGTTACAAATGGACACACTCATTTTTTTTAGGCATTGAGAGATTAAGTGATTTGCCCCGAATCATAGGTTGTTGAGTATTGTTACAGAGACTCGAACCTGGGGCCATATTATCAAGAAAGGGCGATACATTATCGCCGCTTTTGTCGGCAGGAAACTGCTGCTAAAGCGGCGATAATGGGCTTGATAAAATGCCCTTGTGAATTCCCATAGAAGCCCAGGTTAACACCAGAAGCTGGGCTTCTATGGGAATTATATATATATATAATTATTAATAATTATACATCACAGACATTGTTTGCGTGGGTGTAGCAATAACAAAACATAACATGTGCATTTATAAAGCGCACTTTCACCCAAGGTTATCTTGGCGCTGAATAACAGATGTTTACTCTGTTTGCAAGCTAAGGAGCTCAAAGTTCCTGATATCACTCTGAGAGCCTATGGTGAACTTAAAATTGTTTCAATTGAGTTGTTTAAAGCTTGGATACAATTTAACGGAAAGAGCATTTCTGGAAAGGTATATGAGGCGCTTAAAGGACAGGAGACACTAGAAAGGTTTCATGGGGGTCTGTTGGGTATGATAGGTTGGAGGGTGCAAGTTACTGATAAACATGAAGGACATCTGTGCAAGAAGAGAGTGATGGAGATCGAACAAAATGGAGAACTGCATGGGATGAGTGTGGGCTTGCTGTCACTGAAGCATGCAAAGGGGTTTCAAGAAAAAATTAGAGAGCTGTTAGTTTTCAAAAATATTATTAAGATGAAGAAAAATGCCCAAAGTGTGAATCGCAAACAATGGAATGCGCTTCCAAATGTCAAGAAAGAGCTTGATTGATTGGTTTGATTGCTACCATGTATGAAGAAGGGGCATTAAAACTGCAGAATCTTCACTCTGAGATTTGCATATCTTTATGACGTGCAAAAAGAACAAAGCTCTACTGGATGGATTCTCAACGATAAAGTTAGACTTTTTCGGTATTCACAAAGGTAAGTTACGAGTAGTATCTTTATGTCCTCATTCGGATATCCCCCCGAGTGCGGAGGTTCTGCCCCGATTGTGGAGATTACACTTTGAGTGTGGAAACGCCACCCGAGTGCAGAAGTAAAGATACTACTCGTAACTTACCTTTGTAAATACAAAAAGTCGTAATTCAACGGTCATGATATAGAAAAGTGAATTTTATTAATTGTTCATTTTATTTATTAGTGTTTTTCAATAGCGGAAAACCAACTAAATGTAAAGGAAGTCATGCAAATCTGTGGTACATCAGAACCCACAACCCATGTTGAGGCCAATATACACACATTTAGTTTAGAGGCAAGTGGTTGGCCGAAATTCAGCCGGTCCGCCATGCAAACATGCTTGTGACGATCAAAGTACAATGTAAATACCTCCTATATTCAATAAATCTACGCATAAGCAGATGTTCCAAACTGGTATTATACCCCCAACCAAGTTCGTCTCCCTGTGCACTTGCATTCAATGGAGACGTTTGCTGCAGAGTCTAGAAGTAATTCAGCCTGCTGGTAGCAGAACCACAGTATAGCAGAGTTCTAATTGGGCATTACAAAACCCCATTACATATAGCAATCCCCTGACTTTGAGAATCCTATCCCTGCCCCATGCACAAACCACTGGTATTTTTTCTAGTAATAGTGTAATTGACACAAAGCGCAGCTGTTTGCCCTCTATGCCCATGATGCATCCCTGTAGGGCTAGTTTGGGGTCTGCAGTTGGATGGACACCGATAATCTGTGACAACAGGGCAAATGCTCCTGGCCAGTATTCCCAGATGTAAGGGCATTGCCATGCCAGATGAAGGAAGCCCGCCACTGGATTCCTGCCCCTATGGCAGGGCAAGTCTTAGCTAGATATTTAAAGTGGACGAGGTGCAATCGGCCCTTGGGCATAACTTGCCAATTTGTTCACAGTAGTATGTAAATTTTTTATCCGTGACCTTCATCCCTAGATCCAGTGCCGGATTAAACCCTCTGTAGGCAGTCAAAATTGTGTGCCCCCCTCTCACAAATGATCTCCTAATACATTTTGAATTTTACCAACCAACAATTTTAATAAACCAATTTTATTACACAAAACTAAACATTAACAAATAAAACAAAGTATTAAGCAAATATTAATTGGAAACAATTTAAGAAAGCTTGATTGAAATTTTCTTTCAAGATCAAATCAATATTAGTTTGATCTGTTGTTGCGGGCCCTTAAAAGGAGTGGGGACCATAGGCCGGCGCCTATTTTGCCTCTTTGGTAATCCAGGACTACCCAGGTCTGCCTCCCATTTCAGTCTTTTGGGGTCAGTGCTGCTGCCATTTGTATGGTGTGGTGGAGAGATGTATACACGTGCTTGACCTATGCCTGGGTAATGAGCTTGTCCAGTGCTTTGCAGCTTGGAGGCTCCTATGGAAAGGAGGGATAATGGTCTTTACATAGCATCCGCAGCCTAAGATAGACGAAGGTGTCCATTGGCGAATAGAGTCCCTCACCCTCTGCTCTCGGGTGATCAAGGTACTGACCCCCCCCCCCCCCCGAAAGACGTCTCCTGTTTTGTCCACTCCCAATGCCTGTAGCCGACGGGTATCCGTCATGTCGGCGAATAGCTGTATGAATAGGTGTTCCAAGCCCATTGATTACAAGTCATTGTGTCGATTTCAGTGTGGCTCACAACAGGAGTTTGCCCTAGCAGGGAGTTAAGCCTGTGTGGATGCGCAGTGTCATGCACTATTGCGCTGTATTGCAACCAGTAGTGAGCAAAGTGCGCTTGCACGCAGTTATAGTATAATTTAAAATCTGGAGCTCCCAGACTTTTTTTTTTTGTAGGGTAATGTGTATACCTCTCACTGCATCCTGGGCTGCTTGCTGGCCCAGGCTAAGGATATCCTTAGTGTTTTGAGCATTTAAAAAAATGTCCGCGTCAGTATAATAGGCATGTTTTAAAATAGTTACAGTAATTTTGGTAGGATAGCCATTTTCATTAAAGTGAGTCTCCCTCCCCATGATAGGGGCAAACTTTTCCATTTACTAGTCAAGTCTTCGATTTTTGCCAGCACCACCACGTAATTCTCAGAGGCCAGGCTGTCTTTGTCTCGACTAATCCAATTGCCAAGGTATATTTAACCAACGTTGTGCAGCATGGAAGAGGGTATTCCAGGGCGGTCTCCAAAGTGCTGGAGGTGAGCAAGACTACTGTGGGTTTGTTCCAGTTAATGGTGATGCCAGACATAGCCCTGAAGAGGGTAAATTCTCTGATCACAGGGCCTTGGTTTTGGGCTGATTCTTGGATATATAGGGTTTTCTCATCCGAATAGAGAGAGACAATCAGATTCCGTGGAGTAACCTACAAGCCTCTAGCTGTGTGCAGCTGCCTAATGACACACACCAATGGTTCAGAAGCTATGGCATATAGTATAGGACAGTGGTTCCCAAACTTTTGACTCCTGAGGACCCCCATTGAGTCCCCACTGGAAGCCAGGGACCCCCAAGCAACTTGTATGATTTTCAATTTCAAATATTAAAACAGCAATTAAAAAAAGAACACGTGTGCACACAAAACAAATACTCAAATACTAAGAATTTTGGGGCCAGATGTACGTCCATTTCATTTAGTGCCTCGCAATTGGTGGCAAATTGCGATTAGCTAAATAAAATGTACAACAGTGTGTTTAGGCTCATTAATATTAATGTGCCTCTCGCAATTTGCAAGCCCATTGAGAATGCCAGCCCTCCCAGAGATGGTGGCCTGCTGGGCTCAGCAGACCACCATGTCTTGGACTGCTTTTAAATAAAGCAGTTAAAAAAAAATTGCAGCCCGTTTTCCATGAATTTAAAAAAAAGAAAGAAAATGAAATATTTTCGTTTCATTTTTTAAGGGCAGGTAGTGGTCCCTGGGGCCACTGCCTGCCTTTAAAAAGTAATTTTGCATGCATTTGCAAAGGGGAAGGGGTCCCCTGGGAACGCCTTCCCATTTGCGAATTTGCGCCGAATTTGTGTTTTTTAAAACCACAAGGAGCTCACCTGTTCAAGCGCTCACACCACGCGCTGACACAGCCATCCTCACTCTTCCCTGAGACAGCGGTCCGCGCTGAGACAGGGAACGCCCAAGGCCTAAGCCTCGCCCACTGCGAGGCCACGCCCACCCCAAGGACTACAAAACACGCTAGAAACTGAGCGTGCACCACAACCTGTTTGTCATCCTCTGAGGCGGAAGCCGGAGGTCTGTGCTATCTAAAACTGCTTTGAAAAACTGTATTGCGCCGAATTTGTGTTTTCTAAAAACCACAAGGAGCTCACCTGTTCAAGCGCTCACACCACGCGCTGACACAGCCCTCCTCACTCTTCCCTGAGACAGCGGTCCGCGCTGAGACAGGGAACGCCCAAGGCCTAAGCCACGCCCACTGCGAGGCCACGCCCACCCCAAGGACTACAAAACACGCTAGAAACTGAGCGTGCACCACAACCTGTTTGTCATCCTCTGAGGCGGAAGCCGGAGGTCTGTGCTATCTAAAACTGCTTTTAAAAACTGTATTGCGCCGAATTTGTGTTTTTTAAAACCACAAGGAGCTCACCTGTTCAAGCGCTCACACCACGCGCTGACACAGCCCTCCTCACTCTTCCCTGAGACAGCGGTCCGCGCTGAGACAGGGAACGCCCAAGGCCTAAGCTACGCCCACTGCGAGGCCACGCCCACCCCAAGGACTACAAAACACGCTAGAAACTGAGCGTGCACCACAAACTGTTTGTCATCCTCTGAGGCGGAAGCCGGAGGTCTGTGCTATCTAAAACTGCTTTTAAAAACTGTATTGCGCCGAATTTGTGTTTTTTAAAACCACAAGGAGCTCACCTGTTCAAGCGCTGACACAGCCCTCCTCACTCTACCCTGAGACAGCGGTCCGCACTGAGACAGGGAACGCCCAAGGCCTAAGCCTCGCCCACTGCGAGGCCACGCCCACCCCAAGGACTACAAAACACGCTAGAAACTGAGCGTGCACCACAACCTGTTTGTCATCCTCTGAGGCGGAAGCCGGAGGTCTGTGCTATCTAAAACTGCTTTTAAAAACTGTATTGCGCCGAAATTGTGTTTTCTAAAAACCACAAGGAGCTCACCTGTTCAAGCGCTCACACCACGCGCTGACACAGCCCTCCTCACTCTTCCCTGAGACAGCGGTCCGCGCTGAGACAGGGAACGCCCAAGGCCTAAGCCACGCCCACTGCGAGGCCACGCCCACCCCAAGGACTATAAATGTGCCGGCCATTCCAGCGCAGCGGACGAGCGCAGCGGGAGCGCAGCGGGAGCGCCTAAGGCAAGCCTGTCTGCGCTCGTCCGCGCACGATCGGGCCTAGGGCCTGCCCCCATGCCGGAACCTACCGCCATCAGGAGACTTTACTCACGTCGAGATCTCCTTAGCCTTAGACCTTCGAAAAACACCACCTGTCATGCTATACATGACCCAAACGTCCCCTTCACCAGCTGTAGCATCTGCAAACCTGGAAACCTACTCCTTCCCAGGATGGACGTCCCACTCCCCGGCCTCAAATTAGCGACACTCAACTGCAGATCGCTTCCCAAGCACGCCCTACTCATAAACCATTTGATTGTCGATCACGATCTGGATATACTCTTCCTAACCGAAACCTGGATCACCGGTCATTCTAATTCCGACATAGTCTCGGCCCTCCCCCCGGGCTTTCTCATCATGTCCCAACCCCGCCCTCTGGGTCGAGGTGGTGGTATAGCCATCATCTACCGAGACTATTTCACCTGCCGATCTACTGAGATTCAGAGCCAGGAGTCGGAGAGCTGTCTGTTCACGCTGGCGCTCTCACCGACCTACTCCCTATCAGGCCTTCTGGTCTACAGGCCCCCTGGACACTTCGGCCCCTTCTCCGCCGCTTTTTTAGAAACCGTGTCATCCCTGGCCCACTTAACATCTAACTTCCTGATTACAGGCGACCTCAACATCCATTTCGATGATCTAACAGACACAGGGCCATCTGACTTAATCAGTGAACTTGGCGCCCTTGGCTTCTCCTTGGCTAACTCAGGAGCCACGCACTCGAAAGGACATCTGCTCGACCCTGTATTCTCGAACATTCCTTCCCTCCAGTTCACCAATTCCCTCCCCCTCCCGTGGACGGACCACTTCCTGGTCTCGGCCCATCTCCCAGGGGCCTTTAAGAAACCCCACAATCCCCCAACTTACACCAAGGATAGATCCTGGGCCAGACTTTCGATGGATAACTGGGCCTTGGCGCTCGACGCGACTACCCCCAGTCTTGCAGCCGACCCCACCATGGCAGACATCCAGTTCAGAGACTGGATTTCCTCCTCCCTCGACAGCCTCATCCCCATCAAAAATCGAGAGGAAAAAAATAAGACCAAGGGCCATGCCCCTTGGTATAACCCCGAACTCAGAGCGCTCCGGAAAGAGTGCAAAAAGGCTGAGAGAGTATGGAGGAAAGATTGGCTCCACAGTAACAAGGACATATATCACAACGCGGTAAGACAATACAAAACAGCCTTGAAATTAGCTAAATCAACGTTTTACGACAACAGAATAAAAACCGCGACTAACTCATCCAAAGAATGCTATCAGATAGTCAAAGAATTACTAAACATCCCAACAGCACCCCCCCCTCACTCCCCCCCCCCCCAGACAGAAGTAAGGAGCTGGCCAATTACTTCGATTCGAAAATCCTGCGGATACTGGACTCCCTTCCTACCGTCAGCCCCCCTCCCATCCCGGATACAGCAGACGAAAACGATAGCCCACAGCTGGACACCTTTAGAGCAGTTTCCCTCACCGAGGTGATGTCCACGCTAGAGAAAATGAAAAGCGGTTCCCCCCTTGACCCAGCCCCGGTCAGATTCCTAAAAAAGGTGTCCCCCACCATAGCCCCTATCATCATGGACCTTATCAACTCGTCCCTTGCTGGAGGAACGGTGCCCCCCAATTGGAAGAACACAGTCGTTAAGGCTCTGCTGAAAAAGCCCCAACTTAACCCGGACGACATGTCCAATTACAGACCGATCTCACTGCTCCCTTGTATCAGTAAGATGGCTGAAAAGCTAGTCAACTCGCAACTATCCCAATTTCTTGAGACAAACAATATCCTGCGCCAATCCCAAACTGGGTTTCGACCTGGCCATGGCACGGACACCGCACTCCTCTCTGTCATCGAGGAGGCAAGGTGTATCCTAGACTCAGGAGGATCAGTGGCAGTGATCCTCCTGGATCTTAGCGCCGCCTTTGATACGGTGGATCACCGTGTCCTATTACACCGCCTGGCCAAGGCAGGAATTGTGGGTACGGCGCGAGCGTGGATCGAATCCTTTCTCTCCTATCGATCCTTTCAGGTGTGGGACGGCAACTCCCGGTCAGAACCTCTTCCACTGAAGAATGGAGTTCCCCAGGGGTCGTCGCTCAGCCCCACCCTGTTTAATGTCTATATGGCCCCCCTGGAAGACATAGTGGCCCCCTACGGGATAAAAATAATTAACTACGCTGACGACACCCAACTAGTCGTCTCCCTGTCCCACCTGGATAACCATCCTGATAGCTTGCTACATTGTCTCCAGGACATCCATACCTGGATGTGTGACTCGGCCTTGAAGCTGAACGGTGCAAAGACCGAGATCATGCTCCTGGGCAACAAATGGACGTCCTTTCCACCAACATCTTGGCCTGACACCTTCGGCGAAATCCCCTCTCCTAAAAATGAGATCAAAACACTAGGAGTATGGTTGGAACCTGACCTAACCATGAAAACGCAGGCGGACAAGACAGCAGGCACCTGCTTCGGTCTCCTGCGGTCCGTGCGCAAGATCCTGCCTCTTCTTCCCCTCCCATCCAGGAAATTGCTTGTCCAGGGTCTTGTCTTGGCCCGACTCGATTATAGCAACGCCATCTATCTTGGGGCCCCTGAGTACACCCTGGCCAAACTCCAACGCACCCAGAATGCGGCGGCCAGGCTCATTATGAACCTCCCCCCAAGAGTTTCGGCAAAGCCTGCCCTCAAAGCCTTACACTGGCTCCCTGTTTGCCAGAGAGTAGAGTTCAAGGCCCTATGCACCACCCACAAGCTCATCAATGGAGCTGGCCCAGCCGCGCTTAAAAATATGGTTACCCCATACAAAGCCTCAAGACCCCTTCGCTCTGACGCCGAACATCTTGCCACGGTGCCCAAATTCAGGAAGGCTCGCACCGGCGGTCGCCGCTTTTCGGTCAAGGCCTCCACAGCGTGGAACTCACTCCCTCTCGGTTTACGTCTGGAACCCTCCTACATGGTGTTCCGCAGGAAACTTAAAACCCTCCTGTTCCCCAAATAATGCACTCCCTCTCCCCTCCTCTGGATCTCTACAGGTTTATAGCGCGGGGATGCCTACGGGTCACCAGGCGCTTTAGAAATCGCAAAATAATAATAATAATAATTACCATCTACTTGAAGTAGGTGGTAATTGCAAGTTTCAATCGCAAAAACATTTGTACATGGTTTTGAGACTCGCTATTTGGAAGGGAATGCCCCTTCCAAATTGCAAGTCCCAAAACCTATTTAGTGAGTCACAAAAAAATTGCGACTCGCGAAATAGGCTCTGTACATGGCCCATTAGGTTTTTGCATGTGCAAACGGGTTCGCAAACCCATTTGCGCATATAAAAACGGGTCGTACATCTGGCCCTTAGTATTTTATATTGAGGGAATTTGCAAAAAATGAAAACATTTAATGGGAAGGTTGGTGCTGCATCTCAGTGACTAACTTTTAAATTGTTGGTTTTATTTTGCAGTACCAGGCTCCTGCCAGGGCCAGACTGAAAACCCAAAGTAGCCCTGGGAAATGTTTTCCGACCGGTCCACACACAGTGCACCCTAGTGCGGGGAGTGAGCCTGACCACTCCAAAGGGGACTTTGGGAGGCTTTCCCCCTCAAAATATTTAGGAATCAATGGTGCATTCTACAACACTTTTTTTATTATATATTGCATTGTATTAACTTTTAAAGAATAGTAATTGAAGGCCTTACTATGCACCAAGATGCAACAATCTTTGTTGGGGTTTTTCAATGATTCCCTCATTATCACCCTCCAACAGTGTCTCTCATCTCTCCATAGCCCCTCTGTCACCTGAATTACATTTGTTTTAACGCATCTCTCATACCATTTTAGGATGTCAGAGCTCTTTACATCACACATATATAGAGACAATGAATCATACATATAAATCAGTGTATAAATAATGTTACATAGGGAAAGGGGACTACAAGATATAGTATTCACATGTCTTTCATACTAGTGGGCATTTTTAAAGAGCGCTTGGTCTGGAAAAGCACAAACTCAGGATTCAGAACATAACACAGTGGCTAGCACTGACTTTAACATTCAAAATGTATTTCCACCCAAATAAACCTTTTTATCAGCATCAGGATAATGAATGCCTGGGTAAAAACATAAGCTACTAAGTGGTACCATGCAGTGTGCAAGCAGCTCTTTGATGACAGTTTATAGGTCCCTCTGCTAGATTACGATTGTCACTTATAAAGTGTACAGTAACAAAAGAATCTGTGACAAAAGCAGTAACCTATGCACATAAAATACTGCTTTTTAAAATGCATGTTACACTTTCTTTGTAGTAGGCATATTAACCCTCTGTGCTACATTAGTTAAATCAAAGCTGCCACTGAACAAAATTCTCATCTCTCTCCAGCTGGTACATTAATCACTGGCATTCTCGTGACACTTTTATTGTTGCTCGAAAGCTGCTAATTATACAAGAAACTTTGCTGTGCTTTTAAAACTGCTGCCCACACCCCCTGGGAATGTGTCACGGACCCCTGGGGGTCCGCGGACCCCAGTTTGGGAAACACTGGTATAGGAGATAGTGGACATCCCTGGTGCCTGGCCCTTCTAATAGGCAGTGGCGACAATATGAGACCATTTAATTGGATCTGAACAAACTGTTCATGGCATAGTAATTTGATCCATTTTAAGAAACTAAGGGGAAACCCTTCCTAGTCAGTGTGGCAAACAGATAGGCCCATTCCAATGAATCAAATGCCTTGGTAGTGTCGAGAAATACTGCTGCCGCATTTAAGTCGGGGTTTAATTGATCTTTTACTGCAAACTGAGTTCTAAGATAGCGTGATCTCCCTGGAATAAATCCAGCCTGGTCACGAAGGACCAGATCTGGAAGGACCAATAACAGAAGATTCCCCATCACTTTGGGTAGTATTTTTGCATCAACGTTCAATAAAAAGGGCAGGGGTATGAGGAATGAGCGTGGCTTCACTAACTGCTCCCATGGGGCGTACATTTCCCCGCTGTGCGGGCGAATTCTACACATGCGCCAATCGGACGGCATGCACACGCCCACCATGACGTCAGACGGCCGGGGGACGTCCGACGCATGGAAGAGGTTATAGGTTGGGTTGATCACCTTCACCCAAGCTCACACATCCCGAGCCCCCAGCCTGTAGTGTAATTGTACCCAGGACCTATGAGCGGAGGAGGTGTGTGTGTCCTCTGAAAGTATGGGATGTCTCAAGCGCCAGATGTGAAGCAGCCCTAAATATGCATTATGTTTTGTAATGCTGTGGCTGCTGCAGGTGCGTGCGGCCAGTGGCATTCGAGCAGTCCACCTGTGTATTGAGTACTAGGTTAAAATCTACCCCAACAGTACTGTTCGAGGAGAATTGAGTGCTAACAGACTCCAGACTTTTTAATGAAATCTGTGTCATCTGTTTTAGGGCCATATATATTAATATTAGTGAGGTGCTTACCATAGCCCATAACTTGAATTATGTTAAATCGCTCTTGAGATTCATTTGACTAACTAAATAATAGCCGTAAAGGTGTCTTGCATTTTACCAGGAGTGCTGTACCTCTGAATAAGTTGAAATTAGAAGTGCCTCAAACATTTTATATCACACATTCCTACATTATATACTATATTAGTCTAGTCCTTACCTAACACTTGCACATATGTTATCATACTCATGTTTATTATGCACTATTATTAGAATTCAATAACTGTTCATTTGACAAGCTATGTAAGTATCCCTGTTGGATAATTTTATTTCAGCACATTGCTATACCAATCTGAGTTCATTTCTATCCCACCCAGACCCTGAGTACTCTTTATAGCCTCTCCTCCAGTGATTTCCCACTGACAGTCGTGGGGATACTCATGCACGGTTTCTCACATCATCGCTCCGAAACACAAGAAATGCTTATGTTACAGAAGTGCAAAGAAGGCAGCCAAATGTTGCCAATTCTACTTCTTTCCAAGCCTGATTTGTGTGAGGCCAGTTTGCCTTGTAGCTCTAATCACTACTTGTAGTCCTGCAGCTTTTCAAAAAGTAAAACATTTCAGATCTCTGTTTTGTTAGCACAAATTATGTCAATTTTCAGCTCTGAAAGTAATGTTTGAGAAGAATATGGTGATCTCGCACTCACTGTTAACATTACCATTCAAAATATTAAGCCTGGTGCACGTGCGCACACACGCACGCACGCACACACACACACACACACAAACACGCAAACACACACACACACACATATGAGTTAGTGAGATAGTGACCCCCCCTGCCTATATTTGGAAGTATTTGCAGGCATATGAGCGTTTGGCACAATCTCCTTTTCCACCAGAGAGAATAGGGTAAACTTTGCTTCCCAAAGCTAACTGGGAGCATCTCCTCCCCAAGTGCTACACTGACCAATCCGGACATCTCCCCACCGGTGAGGGACGGTTTCATCTTGGGACATTTTTTGTCTCCATTGGAGTTCCCATATGTGTAACACTCAGTACATTGGGGGGGGGGGGACAAATCTCCCTTTCTGCTTGTCAAATAATCCATTTTTCTTGGGTTCAGGTTGGGCCTGGTTACCACTGTTCCCATGGGAATTATTTTTAGGGCCTTATGAGAACTCCTTACTTTTAAGTTTTTTCCCTCTTCTTTCTACTCATTAGACTTCTGACCACCCTTTTGGAAGATCCCCCAGGACGCCTTTTGGCCATCCTGGAGGTCTGCCTTCCTTGCAAGCTTACTGGGGTCAGTCAGCTTGCTGTCCATTTGGTGCTTGCGCGGCTCTGTAAAACAAATATTGTGCATGTGCTACCTGAGAATCAAGTTGTACAGCCCATTTTAATAATTGACTTTGCTGGCCCTCACCCAACCATTCAGTGCCTTGTTAGAATACACCAGGAAATCCACCCAAGACTCGCTGGGGAGTTTGTGGTGGTCCCTGAGCCTCTGGCAATAAATACTTTTAAGGGGTCATCCCAAATTTGGCGATCAAGGTGGCTTTCATGGGAGTGTACTTGGTTTGGTCCTCTACTTCTAAGATCAGAAGAATGTCCCTCCCCACTGGAGGCATATGTTTCCACATACCCCCACACCCCAGTGCTCCTCTATGATTTTGTGTACTCTCAGGGTCACCTCATGAACTGAAAACCATTTATCAATGTCATCTCTCACCACATAACTGGGTACCAGATCTTTGGGAATACAGACTTTCCTGTCCACTTCAGACACTGATTGTATGTTGCCACCACCAATGCAGCTGGAACCTGCCTGTTTTGCCCTTCGTTTCAGCTCTTTAAGGCTCCTCCCATGAGCCAAAGGCTCCAAAGCTAGTTTCTCCTTCATGACCAGTTTCTTTTCCTCAGGTACCAGTTCTTTCTCCATTTATAATATGGCCATCTGCAGCTGCAGCTCCCACTCTGCCTTCCACCACCTCCTCTTGGGACAGGCCAGGCAAGGATTCACTACTTCCTGCTAAGGCAGGGAGTTCCAATTCTGGGAAGGGGTCATCCTCCTCCACTGAAGGCTGCATTTCAGTGTTGATGTTCAGATCCTGATCCTGCTCATCCATATCATCCACATCATTCTGCTCCACAGTGGCTGTTGTCAACTGGTGGACCTCTATTTAGGTCCCCAGAAATTTCAGCTGCTCCAACAATTTGGCGCCCTACTTCATTTGAGGTCCCCTTATCTTGCAGAACTCTTAAAGTTCACCTGCAGTGTAACTTTCCAAGGTGACCAGCTCAAATTCCATTACTGTAGGGATGGTTTCAGAGAGTCCAGTGGTAGTAATGGGGGTAGATTTGCAAAAACAAAACATAGCCAAACAAGGAGAATTAAATAAAACTTGAATTGGTCTTAAATTATTGTATGTGGGGTAGTAGTGTAACATAAAATTACTTTATGGACAAACACACGACCATATCCTTTCCACTGAACACCAGTGTATGAAATTGGCTTACTGGTTGAGGAGGTGAACCCCTACTCAAGCAGGAACCACAATCCTGGTCAGGGTAAAATCACAAGCAATCTATAAGCCCTGTGCTCAGCCCTCGGTTAGCTTGGCACAGAGCAGTCAGGATTAACTTAAAAGCAATGTGTGAAATATTTGTGCAACAGTTCAAATTATGACACATTGAAAACACATCACAAAAGAATCTCACACCAGTTTACAAAAATAGTGAAGTTTTTAATAAATAAATGTAGACCAAAACGACAAAAATCCAATCAGTCAAACGGGAGATATGCAGGTTTAACAATTTCAGTAAAAATAGTGCCAAAAAGCACAAAGCGCCAATTGTAGATAACTGGCTGCACCAGACTGGAACAAAGTCATAAGTTCACAATGACCCTGACGGAGCGCGGGCTGACTATTGGGATCCAGGTAGGCCCGCTGAGCAAAGTACCTTAAATCCTGGTTTGAGAAGCGTTGCGAGGTTCTCTGACGAGGATGCGTCTCTCAGCTGAGATGATTCGTCGGTTTTGGGCAGATGCAGAGCTGCGATCCTAGTCCTGTCTCGATGTTGAAGATACTGTCGATGAGGGGTTGTGTCCAGCATTGAAGATGCTTTATGCAGTCTAAGCAATGTCTCGTTTCAGAAGAGCTGTGCGGCTGCGATGCGAGAACCTGCATCATCGTCGAGGCTGCCATTGACGAGAGATATGAGGGCCTGTGTAGGTAAAGCTTTGCACAGGAGGCAGTTCCGATGCGGCTGCAGGGTCAATGTGGAGCATTGGAAGAAACCGCGAAGCAAAGGAGATTTGTCAGTTCTGAAGGTGATGCGTGGAACAGCACAGTTGATGCACCTGTTCTCCTGGAGATGCACAGTGGAGGAGATGCCTCAGTTCTGCTGGATTCACAGATGGACTGGCAGAGCACCTTCAGGTCCGCTTCCAAGGATGCAGGACTAGGGTGACACCACTTGACAGGGTAGGACTCACAGATGGCAGAGTCCAGGTGCTGGGTTCAGGGTTGTTGGAGCCTTCTGTCCCTCAAGCGCTAGTCTGGAGGCCAGCCAACTAGCCCTTGGAGTCACTTTGGGGTCCTGAGTTCAACAGGTGCAGGTCTAGTCCTTCTCACCCAAGCAAGAAGGCTGCAGGCCAGCACAGCAAGACAACAGTCCTGCAAGGCAGTAGCCCAGCAGGGCAGAAGTCCAGCATAGTGGCATTCCCTTCAACATTACTGCAGTTCTTCTTCCTGGCAGAGTAGTTACAGGTCCATAAGTGTACTGAATAGGTGGTGTCTGAGGTCCAATATTAATACCTGGTGTCCTTCCTCTGAAAGATGGGAGAAGCTTCTAGAGGTTTCTCTTTGAAGTCCCCAGGCATCCTACCGTCCCTGTCCGGGCTCCAGACTAACTATAGGTGGGATGCAGCCCTTTCTGTGGAGGCAGGACACAGCCTATTCAAATGTAAGTAGGCCTGTGCCCAGCTCTGCCCTCCCATATTTCCAGTGATGGCCCATCCAGGCACACCTAAGCTCTCTATTGTGTGTGGCTGTCTAGGATGAATACCCAGTGCCCAATTGTCAGCTACACTCAGCCATGTGACCTAGGGACAGGCTACATACACTAAATGGCTATGGTAGGGAAATACCAACTTTCTAAAAGTTGCATTTTCACAATTGTAATTTAAAAGAGATAGGCCTTGTAGTAGGGAAAACGAATTTGAGAATTTCTCACTAGCAGGACATGTAAAACTTGAAATTACACGCCCCAGACTTTAAAGCCTCTGCACCGTGCCCTCTGAGCTGTCCGGGGCCTACCCTAAGGATAACTTATATGTATTAAAAAGGAAGGTTTGGACCTGGCAAAAGGTTTACTTTGCAGGGTGAAATGGCAGTTTAAAAACTGCACACAGAAGCTGCAATGACAGGCCTGAGACATGTTTAAAGGGGCTACTTAAGTGGGTGGCACAATCAGTGCTGCAGGCCCATAAGTAGCAGTTAATTCGAAGGCCCTGGGTAAATGTAGTGCCACTTTACTAGGGACTTATAAGCAAATCATATAAGTAGAGTAAATATGCCAATTGGGAATAACCCAATGTTACCACGTTTTAAGGAGTGAGCACATACACGTTAGCACTGGTTAGCACTGGATAAGTGCACAGAGACCTATAAACCAGCAAACACGAGATTAGCAAATATGGATGAGGAAGGCAAAGGGTTTGGGAGAAGACCACCCTAAGACTGGCAGTTCTAACAGCTGCTATTTACAAAAGGAAGAAGAAATTGTTCAGTGGACCTATTTTACAGCTTTTTGTACCCAGATTGCCAGATTGCTTAACAGTTGACACCAGTAACCAGGGTTTATACATGCTTCTTATTCAAAAAGGATGGAATCGAGAAAACACGTTGGCTTTCGCATCACATTCCCTAAAACCACAAGAGTGGCAGTATTTGGCAATTGAAAAAGAAATGATTGTCACGCCTAGTACTGCGTGTAACTCTCCAGACATCCAAGCCCCATTATGTGTCCAAACTACTACTATGTACATGCTTCACCTGGAACAGACATTTTCATAGAGGCCAGTCCCTCACCACACCCAAGCCCCATCATGTGGGCAAGCTCCAATTACACACCTCCTTCACACTGTGCAGAGTTCTTCACACAGAAGCCAGTCCCTCACCACACACAAACCACAATATGTGGCCAAGCCCCTCCTACAGACAGAGTTCACCTTGTACAGAGCTCTTCATTGCACAGTCTTTGATCTTTATATAGGTCTTCATGCAAAAGACATCCCCCCACCACCCTCTATTCCCATCAAGTGAGCAAGCTCCAACTACACACAGTGGTGATGAAAAAATGTCAGAGTGGGGTGCTGCAATCAATGTTACATCACTGAAGTCATAGAAATTGTGAAAACTCTAAGCCTCACACTAAGAACCAATGTAGTAAATAAGTCATGCCCTTTCAGCAGGTGAGTGGTAAGGGTGTAGTAGGTAGCCAGTGGTGAATTATGGAGCGCACTGTCACACATATATTACTAAAAAAGGGTATGGTAGCACACTGTAATTTACAGACAGCACATTTTCCATTGTAATGGCTACTAAATGTGTACAGTCGTACAGTTGTACTGATAAAAGTGCACAAAAGATATGGTGTGAAATTTGGATTTCGGCAAAAATGTATCTTTAACACATCTCCAAGTAAAGTGTCTTGATTTGTTATGGTCCTATTAAAATGCTTTTTCCAGTACAACTCAGAATTACAAAAAAAATGTGCTAGGTTGAGCTTTCTTAACTGCCGATAAATTTGAAATATTTGCACAGTACAAACAGATATTTAAATATTGTTGAGTGTTAATAAACAGGGCAGCCTAACCCTCTCACCCTCTCTATACCTCAGCAAATTGATAACATAGTACAGTGTACAAACGCCTCGCAATTTGCAGTCAGAGAAAGAAAAGTAAACACCAGTGTCCATGTGATATGAATTAGCAGCAATTTGTCAAAATATACTGCCTAACATTTGACCTGTATTTTTGAACGCACAGAAAATGGGACAAGATAAAGACGTATCTTTATTTTTCATTCGCCTTCTGAACCATGCTGCAGCAATCCCCACGGCTCTACCTCCAGCACCTATGAATGGGGTGGGGGGGGGGGGGGGGGGAGCTATTTTATGTCCTAGTCCGACCCTGGGTGGAAATAATGAGAAGTGGGGGAAAGACTGAAGGTAAATGCAACCGACAGACCCCAACAGGAGCCACTGTTAAAGAACACACAGAGGCACAAAAGCCGTGTTTTAATGCTAAACTCTACCATTAAAGAGGGCACGAGAAAAACAGAGTGAGGATTAATAAACATGGCTGTGTCTCAGGGGCATACTGGATGCCCCTGCAGCCCCCGCGGTGCGTGGAGGCCCCCAGGGTTCTTTACTTTGAAGGTGGCCCCGTCAGCCCTTCAGCCATACCACTGCATGCTTGGCAGAATGTATGTATGCAATGGCATGGAAAAAGTAAGTTTAAATGCTTCACCAAGCACAAACAAACAGATAAGCAAAACTGTTAATTTAATATCCCTAGCAGGCAGAGGCCCAGTAAAATGTACCCCAGATAAGGTGTCTATGGCAGGGGCGCAATCAGGGGCGGTTCCTCCATTATAGTGAAAAAGGGTAACCCCACTAGGTGATAGCATATTCAAACAGATAAAAAATAAAATGATAAGAAACCAAATGTATTATCATTTTATTTTTCTTCTTACCTGCAGGCTGCCAGTGCGGGTGGGGCCATGCACTCTCTGTGCAACAGCAGTGGAGGGAGAGGGTGATGGACACTACTAAGTGCGCATGACATTTTAGACGGGCATCTTAGGCTGGCCAAACCATCAAGCAAACTTAGTACTTCTCCACCTGGCTTTGTTCTATAGCCGGGAGGAGAAAAAGCCGCAGGGTCCCAGACCTGGTCTGAGCGGCAAACCCGCCTGCTTAGACCAATCCCAGCGCTTCTCTCATGTGGGGAATAGCATTCCCAGCATGACAGCAGAGTCAACAAGCATTGGAAATGCAATAGGTCTCGGATTTATTTGAGTTAGAGCTAATGGCATTGTAAATGGCAATGTCTTTTAGCCATGTGTTATGGAGTGTATGCATGTGGTGTGTAGTGGAATGATGTGGGTTGGATTGGAATTGTAGCAATGGTGGCATGCTGCGCTTTAGATGAATATGTTTAAAAGTAAAGTGCAGATTAAACAAAACCATTTAAAATAGGGTCCAAGGGATATATATTTTAAAGACCCACACCTGATTTTATCCCCAGCACCAACTGAATGTATAACACACGAAACACAGGGGGTCTAACAGCCAAATTGAGAGGCTACACTGTCGATACTGAGTCAACAAGATCTCAAAATATCTTTATCGCACACACATAGCGTATTAATAAGGATAGAGAAGGAAAAAAGGCTAACACTACATGCATAGAGGAGACCGGTACATCATCGATTATTCACAAAATGGCTGATTAATCCACAACAGATTGTAAAGGGTTTCCATTAAATTAGACTCAATGATCAGTCCTATCATTTGGCCAAACCCATGTGCAAATGAGGCCGGTCCCCTGATCAGTGGGACACTCAGCTCCGCACCTTATTGTTGTATCAGGATTTGGTCCACCAAATACACAAACCGTCCATGATGACTGATCTTTTGACCCCTGTGTTTCGTGTGTTATACATAAAAGTAAAGTGCACCATACTGCGATTGCTACAGTAGTTAATTGTGGATGCGTTAACAATTGATGTGTACACTGATGGCTGGTGGTGTGTGTGCCTGTAGAAATTGTGCACTGATGGCTGGTGGTGTGTGTGCCTGGTGGAAGCATGCACTGCCGGCTGGAGGTGTGTGTGCCTGGTGGAAGCGTGCACTGACGGCTGGTGGTGTGTGTGCCTGGTAACAGCGTGCACAGACGGCTGGTGGTGTGGGCCTGGTGAAAGCGTGCACTGATGGCTGGTGGTGTGTGTGCCTGGTGAAAGCATGCACTGACGGCTGGTGTTGTGTGTGCCTGGTGAAAGTGTGCACTGATGGCTGGTGGTGTGTGTGTGTTTGGTGAAAGCGTGCACTGACATCTGGTGGTGTGTGGCTGGTGGAAGCCTGTACTGACGGCTGGTGGTGTTTGTGCCCGGTAAAAGCTTGCGCTGATGGTGTTTGTGCCCGGTGAAAGCATGCACTGACGGTGTGTGTGTGTGGTTGTGTGTGTGGTGGTGAGTGTGTGGTGGTGAGTGTGTGGTTGAGTGTGTGGTGGTGAGAGTGTGGTGGTGAGTGTGTGTGTGTGTGTGGTGTGTGTGTGTGGTGTGTGTGTGGTGTGTGTGTGGTCTTATGTGTGTGGTCTTATGTGTGTGGTGTTATGTGTGTGTGTGTGGTGGACTTAGTTCGAGTTTTCGTACCCTGCGCACTAACACACTGCCCCTACACATTCACACACTGCTCACCCTACACACTCACACAATGTTCACCCTGCACACACACTGTTCACCCTGCACACTCACACACTGTTCACCCTGCACACTCACACACTGTTCACCCTGCACACTCACACACCGTTCACCGTTCACCCTGCACACTCACACACTGCTCACCCTACACACTCTCACACTGCTCACCCAGCACACTCACACACTGCTCACCCTACACACTCACACACTGCTCACCCTACACACTTACACAATGTTCACCCTGCACACTCATACACTGCTCACCCTACACACTCAACACAATGTTCACCCTGCATGCTCACACACTGCTCACCCTGCACGCTCACACACTGCTCACCCTGCACGCTCACACACTGCTCACCCTGCATGCTCACACACTGCTCACCCTGCACGCTCACACACTGCTCACCCTGCACACTCACACACTGCTCACCCTACGTAATGTGAAAAGACCTAGCTCTGCCCTTTGGCTTGTGTTGTAATCGTACTGTAGGTTGTGAGTAGTTGCCCTTGATTGGCTGGGGCGTCTCCTCCTTGCTTCTCCCCTCACAGAGGCTGCCTCCATGAAGCTCTCAAGACACGTGTTCAGCTGTTCTTTGTTTTAGCTCCTGTGTGTCACTGCACCGTGTAAGCGCACAACCATACCCTGCTCTCTCTGGAACACTCACACTGCTGAGTCTCTCTCTCTGCAGTCACTCTCACTCTGCAGTCACTCTCACTCTGCAGTCACTCTCACTCTGCAGTCACTCTGCAGTCACTCATGCTGTCACTCTCACTCTGCTGTCACTCATGCTGTTACTCTCACTCATGCTGTCAATCTCACTCTGCTGTCACTCATGCTGTCACTCTCACTCTGCTGTCACTCATGCTGTCACTCTCACTCTGCAGTCACTCACTCTGCAGTCACTCTCACTCTGCAGTCACTCTCCCTCTGCAGTCACTCTCACTCTAAATAGGGTGTGTGGGCAGGCGGGCGTGCTTTGTGTGCCCAGGATAAGTATCCCCGAAGGGAGCGTAGTTTCTCACCCTCCGTGGCGGTGTGAGAAAAGGCACAAAGTCTGAGGCTGTTTAATGGGTTATAATGTGTTGGGGTGGCCGTGTTAATCTGTCAGTGTGGTTTAGTATTTGGATACTGGTGGGTGGCGACCAGCGCGAGGGAAAGGCCCTGGGTGCGTTTGTTTGTGTGTGTGTGGTGGGGGGACCTGTTTCCCTTACCTCTTCTTATACAGTGAGTGAGTTTTGTGACCTGAACCTGTTGCAATGCATTACTGTAATCCATCCCCTTGATCACGTTACTCTGGAATTGTAGATAATCTTCTTACCTCTAAATCTCTATTAAGAGGGGGCAATGCTGGCTGGCACTGAACGGGCAGTTGCTGTTCCCCACCCTGCCATGCTCAGCAATGCCATTTGATGCGGACTGCGGGGTGAGCCTGCGCTGGGCCTCTGAATATTTTTGGGAAAGTAGTCAGGACACTTTATTTTGATGGGTGGTGTCATTTACCACACAATTTGGTTCCCAAGATATACTTTAACGGATATCTTGAGCGAGTCACGCCTCGGTAACTGAGGACTCGCCCCCCTGCATACGTGTGCCTCTTGTTTAGTTAGCGTAGTTTGTGATAACTAGTTCATTCGGCGATGGATTTGCAGGGACACCCCTTGGATTTATTCGGTGTGCACGGGTTGGGTGGGCCGTAGGGTGTTGCTTTCACGTTTGAGAGGTTCATGCCTCACGAAGTCCCAAAAGGCAGATAACAAACCGGTTTGCGAACTCCCCAGTTGACCTGAAAAACCTAAGTGAGCTGAATGTTGTTGCACACTTTAGGGAATCCCCTATTGGGGTACAGCGGGAGCTTAATGTGAAAGGGGGATCTCGGAGGGTCTCAGATTATGGCCCTGTGTGGACACTCCTTGGGATGCACTGGTTGATGCGTGGAGGAGCATTAGTCAACTCGGAGCTTTGGTGCTTCACTCTGTGAGGAGCTCTTGCCGCTCAGTCAGTGCTGTCGTGCTTGTGGGTGGCGGTACTCCTCCGGGTTCTCAGTATTTAGTGGGGGAAGATACTCCCCCGTGTTCAGTGGTATGTGTGTGTGAGGGGTTGCCACTCTTCAGCTTCTGCCGCATGTGTGTTGGGAGGAGGGGGCTGGTGGCGGCCGATGCGGGCGCTCCCTGCCTGCCTATGACGCACCCAGCAAGGAATGCGAGCCCAGCCCAGCCTGCTCCAGGGACTCCTTACGTAAAGGCGAGGCACCTTCCCGGGCGGGGGATACTCGGATCTTTCTTACTTTCTAACTGCCTCAGCCCGCACAAATCCCTCCCCCTTCCTGGGAGCCCCTGTAAGAGCCCTTCCGTGGCCGGTTCTGTCTGTCGCTGAATGGAGTTTAAGGTGGCAGCAGTCACAGATCTGGGGGAGGGAGATGTTCAAGCCAGAGATATAAACATACAGTGGTGGTCTCTAGTGACAACAGTAACACTGTGGCTATTGACATGCATGCAAGCCAATATTAGCAGAAATGTTTTTATTTTTGAATTCTTATAGTTACAATTTTCTCAGGATACGTTAATAAGAAATCACATTTCACCCGTTATCTCTTTTCAACTGTTACCAAACGTTGCTTTGTATGAGACTGGAAGGCCAAGTCTTACGTGCTCGGTCTTTTTTTGTAGAAGAAAGAGACCATGAGAGAGAATCGAACTACAAAAAAAAAAAGCCTGCGAGTGGAGCGAGCGCGCGCGTCACTGCGAGCATATGTTTTGACAGCCGCGATAATTCAAAACATATGGCCTCTGGTGCGCGTAACAAACACCGATAGGCCATAGGCGGAGCTACGCGAACGCCTATGGCCTATTGCGTGTTCTATTACAAAACAGCACGCACGCAAAGGCCAATGAAAATGGACCTTGGAAATAACACGCACGAACCGCGTGGAATTTCCAGGTCCATTTTCAAAATGCCGGGAAAAGGACTCTCGCTGCGCGACACTGCATGCGCAGTGTACGGCAGGCCCGAGCCCTAAAAATGGCACGTAGGAGCCTGCCCAGTGTGTACCAGCCCTGGAGTTGAGGATAGGGAGAGGAATAAGGCGGAGCCCGCAGCAGCAGGTAAGTAAAATGTTATTTATTTATTTGTCTGTCCTTATTTTTGTATTTCCCCCAACCCCCGAGCTGCCCCACCGCTGCCGATCCCGAGCAATGCAGGTCCCTGCGACATAGGGGGCATACATTTTACAGGGAGCCCTATTAAACCCAAATCCAATGAATAGCTGTGAAATGTGGTAGACACCAGCAGCCGCGTTCTGTGCAGGTAACAGCGGTGGGGCTGGGTAAGGGGTGATTTCGAGGGACGATGCAGAGGAAAATTATTATTTATTTAATTTTCCCCTCTGCATCGTCCCTCGAAATCCCCCCTTACCCGGCTCCACTGCCCCACCGCTGTTACTTGCAACGACCGCGGCTGGACACAAGGGCCCCTCATCAAGTTTGCAGGTGGGCCCCCATCATTTTGCGTTACCCTACTTTTATGTCTATGCAAAAAGATAGAAATCTCTCTTGGGGGAGACACGTGATATCAGACTATCTAAGACAGTAAAACAGACTCCTATTGCATCATTTAGAAAGGCTCATTAGTCCACATACCAAAAAAGCGCTTCAACACCCAATCAGGGGTAACAAGCGCTATATAAATGCAAACCCTTTTCCCTCTTCTATCAATCCGCTGTCCTTCTCAATCCAAATAATTGACTAATATCCACCACTCAAATTAATTTCATATTTCACTATACTAATCCTTTATGGGTTTCGCAGTAGCATGCTACTCGCCAAAAAGGCGCTTTGACGCCTCGTCAAGGGTACTACGCGCTATATAAATGCAAAAACAGTACAATACAATACATAGCTTTTGTTATTATTTGTCCCCTGCCTGGATGAGATATTTACTATTAAAACACATTCCGTTATTCTGTCACTTTTCTTTGCAAACACGAAGGGATGAAATAGAATGCCGGGCACTACTGTGAAATTAGTGAGAGATATCCTTCCAGGTGTGAGAGGGTGGCGACCAGCACAGCAGAACCGGAAAATGGAATGTTTGCAATTACCCACAATTCCTTGGAAAATGAGCCACGTGGGATTCCATCCTGACGTGAACAAATATATAACTACTGTTTATTAATGAACGCATTACGTTTGTGCAGCATTATTGTTGCCTTGCTGTGTTCAGATGCTTTCTGCACCCTTTTGAACCACAGGAACAATTAAAAGTAATGATAATTTAATCACGCTCAATGGGGAGGAGATTCTGCTGCTCTGCAGATGAGCGCGTCGCGTGCAGAGCAGCAATTCCAGGCTGGCAGGAGGTGAATGGACTTTGAACATGTGCTTATCCTTTCAATTAGAAGCATAGTCTGGGCCTACCTGCTGCCAGGACCACTTGGAGGCCAAAGGTAAAAGTACTTGAGGAGTAATCATTAATATGGACAGGTCGGGCCTAGCCACGCCCTGGGTCACTATAGCTCCCATCACCCCATCCACCCCACAGAGCACGCGTGATGTGCTGTGACGCGCTTAGAAATCATTGCAATTGAGCACTATGCCTAATTGCTTTCAAAAATTATGGTTCTGAAATCATGTTTTCCCTTTATTTGCCTTTGTCCAAAGTTGATAAAAATATAGGAAATCGGTGTAACAGGATCAGAATGACCTTTTATTCAGAACAAGTTATATAGGGCAGAGCGGCGATATCATAATGCACTGGCAGTGTTTTTAAAAAAAACACACTTTTTTTAGTGTTTTGTTGACCTCAACCTTTAAGCCAGGGGTCTCCAAACCAGTCCTGGAGGGCCGGATCCATGCCAGATTTTTAAAATTACTACATGTATCTCAATGGGGATATCCAAAAAATCTGGCATGGATCCGGCCCTCCAGGACCGGTTTGGAGACCCCTGCTTTAAGCATTTACACTTATTAACTGTCAACGGTGTTCCATAGTATATTTTATGTATTATTTCTCACCCTATACCTCTCTCATAATATCTTCCTCCTCAACTCTGACTCATCTCAAACCTCTTTCTACGACTCTTTCCAATGCACTGCCCTATTTCTCACCCTATACCTCTATCAATATATCCTCAAGCTACACCCTCATTCACCCCAAATCACATACCACTACTATAATCTCCAAAATACCACTTTCTAGACTCTTCCCTACTCCACCCCTCCTTGCATGATCTCATACCTCTTTTACTATACTAATCCCCCAAAACAATCCTTTCTAAACCCTTCCCTCTGACTCTTCCCCACCACATCCCTTTTACTCGTCCCATGTCTCCTCCTACTGCTATGAACAAAAAAAAGTCTAAATCCTTCCCTCTTCTATCCCTCCACTATCCTTTTCAATCCAAATAACAGACTAACATGTCCACTCATATCTCACTATACTCATCCTTCATAGGTTCCAGAGTAGCGTGCTACTCACAGAAAAAGCGCTTTAACACCTCATCAGGGGTAGCAAGCGCTATATAAAGGCACACCTTTTCCCTCTTCTATCCCTCCGCTACCCTTCTCAATCCAAATAACTGACTAACATAGCCATCACTCAAATTACTTTCAATTTCACTATACTAACTCACCACTAATCCTTTATCAGTTCCAGAGTAGTGTGCTACTTGCGCCAAAAAAAATTCAAAACCCTATCGGGTGGCAAGCACTATATAAATGCAAACCTTTTTCCCTCTTCTGTCCCTCCGCTATCTTTCTCGATCCAAATAACTGACTAATATCCACCACTCGAGGAGCTTCGTGGGCGACCAAGATGGCCGCGTAAGCTCGGAGCTCCGCGGACCTTCCGATCCTCCGCAACCATCCTGCCTGTAATCCTGATCCACGTGGGTGGATACTTGTTGCTGATGGTCCACTGAGGCGAGAACCGTTTTCAGATCCCGAATCGGTGTCTCCTACGCTGAGCTACGTCGAGTGGGACTCCGTGCCAGTTCAGTGCCATTGTCTCTCCGGACTCCGCCACTACGCACTGCTGATCTGCGGAGTGCCTGTTTGCCTTCACCAGTGGCGAGGTGTACTGGATAGCGGAGCGACCCTGTGACGGCATTCTACGGTCTGTCCCAGACAAATCTCCGGCTCCCTGGGCTCAGACTTGCCTGGCATAGCCCTTTGTTCTCTTGGACCAAACATGGCGGGCAAGGGGGACCCCGATAAGACATCGAACAGAGGTGTCCGCGGCAAATCACAGCAACAACAGAACAGGATTGAGCGCTATACCCAACCAAAGACGCCGCCTGTTACTGGGCCCTCTGCCAAGAACATCCCGCACTCGGGCTCGCCGGACGGCTCTGAGCCCACTTTGAGTGAAATTTTGGGGGCCATTACAAGTTTCCGGGCGGACATGCAGCAACAGCATGAAGTCCTTACGCATAAGGTGGATGGCATGGCCGTTGATCTGACTCTCATTAGAGCCGACCTGGGTAAAACTAATGATCGAGTCAAGAATTTGGACATCAAGACGTCCAGTCTGACGGGAGATGTCTCGGACTTACAAACTGAAGTCCGGAACCTGCAGAGGACGGCGGAGCAATTCGCAAGGCGGCTGGATGACTTTGAGAGCCGTGCCAGGCGGCAGAACGTCCGCATTGTCGGTGTACCGGAGGGTTCGGAGGAGGCGGCGACGGACCTCCTCGTGGAAGACCTGATCAAGACTCATCTGGCGCCGCCTGGCCTCAGCAACTTTTTCTCGGTGGAGCGTGCCCACCGAGTGCCGGGTGGCCCGCCGAAGTCGGGCGTGGCACCCAGACCCATCGTAGCCCGGCTGCTCAACTTCCGTGACAGAGACGCGGTCCTGCAGGCTTCCAGACGACATGGACCGCTCAAATTCCAGAATGCCGATGTCCATTTCTATCCGGACTTCACCAGGACGGTTCAGCGACAGCGCCAGAGCTACGCAGGGGTGAAGCGAAGACTGCGGGACCTGGGATTCAAGTATTCCATGATGTTCCCTGCCAAGCTCCGGATCGAGCACGAGGGTCGTGCCCTTTTCTTTGACTTTGCTGAAAATGTAAGTGACTGGCTGGACACTTTATCGACGCGCTGAGACGCACAGGAGGACCATGAAGGTGGCGCTGCTGGCGGCCCGGACCTATGAGACTTGGCTCTGTAGTGGGTGATTCCTCGTCGGTAATATTTGCCTCAATTGACTATCGAATGTAGCTTTAAGATGCCGTATTACCTTTCCTGTCAGTACATGGAGGGTGGCGGGGGGTGTTCGCGGAGATTCCTCACTCCTCTGGGTGTCTTCTTGTAGAGTAGTTATGGGGCGACAGGCACACTGCTGGTTGGGGGGGCTTTTTAGTCATATGCAGGGGTGCAGGGTGGGGGTGCAACTATGCAAGTTTTATTGTTTGTTTGTTCTATCTCTTTCTCTTTCTTGAGGCAATGGACTGTGTGTTTTACTGTGCAATTGATAATTGAGTTGGTTGGAGTCGGGTGGGGCGGGTTGTTGGATGATGGGGGGTAGGAAGTTGAAAGTGCTTAGCTGGAATGTCAATGGACTAGGTGACCGAGTTAAGAGAGGGGTGGTCATTCAACTGATAAAGAGGCACATGCCTGATGTCGTGCTTTTGCAAGAGACGCATTTGGTGGGAAACTCCTGTAGGGCCCTAAATCGTAAGGGTTACAAAATGGTTGCCCACTCTGGGTTCTCCTCGGGTTCCCGGGGGGCGGGCATCCTTGTGCGTGCGTCCCTTCCTCTTGAAATTTACGTCACACTACTTGATGACAGAGGACGCTACGCAGCTGTGGCGGGAAGATGGGAGGGGCGTTCCCTGGCGCTGCTTTCGGTTTATGTTTCCCCGGGCCTCCAATCTAGCACCTTCCAGGACCTTGGTAGCGCCATCTTGTCCCTGCCTTCGGGAATATTGATCCTAGGGGGCGATTTCAACTCAGTCTGCTCTGGCACCCTTGATCGCCAGCCACCGAGGGACCTACTGTGCTCCCAACTGTGGCTGCCGACCTTCCTGGACTCTATGGGTTTGGTGGATTGTTGGCGGCTACTGCATCCTGCGCTCCGCCAGTTTTCGTTTCTTTCCGGTGCCCATGGGAGCCTGTCCCGCATAGATTATGTTCTCACCCTGGCGGCGCAGTCACCTGCCATCTCCGAGGCCCGTTTTTTGGCAAGGGGCGTCTCCGATCACTCGCCGTTGTGGGTCTCCTTTGATTTCGGTGTCGTCCTGTCCAGCCGTCCGGCAGCGGTAAATCCTTGGTACTTCCGCAACCATAAAACGCGAGCACTCCTGGCTAAGGCCATCGACCTATATTTCACTGAAAATGTGGGCTCCGTTGGCTCTGCGGTCACCCTGTGGGAGGCATTTAAGACTGTGTTGCGGGGTGAAGCCCTAGCTCTCATTGCAGAGGCTAAGCGAACTCGTGATGCCGACCTTCTACATGTGGAAGAAGAAGTCTTGGACCTCGAGTCCCGTTTGGGGCCTGAGCCTGACCCTTCTCTCCTACACGAACTCTCCCTGAAACAGTCGGAGTATCATGATCTCGCTACGAATGCAGCCCTGGTTTTGGCCAAGGAGCAGCAGGGCCGCATTTATGATGTCGGGGATAAGGCCGGTAAACTGCTGGCCTGGTTGGACAGGCGGGAGATGGCAAGCCGGGTGGTCCCGGAGATCCTGGGCGAGGACGGAGTGGTGGTCACAGATCCGAGTGCCATTCCCGAGTCTTTTGCGGACTATTTTCGGGGTGTTTATACAGCCGGCTCGGATCGCTCCGAGGCCGATTCAGCTGAGTTCCTCTCGGCAATTGACCTCCCTTGTCTTTCGGAAGAGGAAAGAGTCGATATGGACCGGGATATCACCTCGGACGAAATTGCTTTGGCGATCCGCGCCCTGCGAGCGGGTAAAGCTACCGGCCCCAATGGCATACCGGTTGAACTGTACAAGATCCGGCCGGATGTGATCTCTCCTTATTTGAGGGGTATGTTCCTCCGGGCCCGTGAGGAGGGTGTCCTTCCCTTGGACCAGCGGCTGGCCACCATAGTGGTCATCCATAAGGAAGGCAAACCGCGGGATGTTTGTAGATCCTACCGCCCCATTTCTCTCCTCAACGCGGAGCCCAAGATCCTGGCTAAACTACTGGCAAATCGGCTGGTCGGGGTTATCAGCGACTTGGTGCACCCGGACCAATCCGGTTTTATTCCCCGCCGCAACACTGCCCTCAACCTGAGACGCCTACACGGGGTCATGGCCAGAGCTCACGCCATTACGGAACCGGCGGTACTTGCCTCCCTTGATGCCACGATGGCCTTTGATTCCCTAGAGTGGAGCTACTTATGGGCGGTACTGACAAAGCTTGGGTTTGGACCGGGCTTCCTGGGCTGGGTGCAACTTCTTTATGCTTGCCCTCTGGCCGCTGTCACGGTTAACGGCCGCATGTCTGCCCCTTTTGCGCTCCACCGCGGCACCAGACAGGGTTGCCCCTTGTCTCCACTCCTGTTTGCGTTGGCCCTGGAGCCACTCGCGGCTATGTTACGCTCGCACCCTGACTTGCATGGGATCTCCTGGTCCCCGGGTTTCGAGGACAGGGTCTCCCTGTATGCCGACGACATCCTGCTTTACCTTACCTCCCCCTGTAAGTCGCTCATTGTGGCGTGTGACGTGCTCCGATTGTTTGGGCGCTATTCTGGCCTGATTATTAATTGGGCCAAATCCTCCCTTTACATCCTCAAGGGTGACACGCCGCGCCTCCCCAGAGGTTGCAACATACAACTGGTCGGGCAAGGCTTCAAGTACCTAGGGATCTATATATCGAATAATCCTAAGGCGAGGTATGACCACAACTTACTCCCCCCGCTCCACCGACTGCGGAGGGATGTGGAGAGTTGGCGCAAGCTCCCTCTCTCTCTCCTGGGCCGGGCGGCATTATTTAAAATGATGTCCCTGCCCAGGTTCTTATATGCCTTGCAGAATACTCAGGACCTTGTTCCGGCTCGTTATTTTAGGGAGGTTGAGAGCCTGCAGCGTGCCCTGCTTTGGGATGGTCGGCCCCGTGTCGCTGTCCAGAAGCTTACGATGCCGTGGTATGATGGGGGCATTGCGCTACCAGATGTGCGGAGGTACTACTGGTCCTCTCAACTTACCGCTATTAACCATGGCCTTTATGGTCCTGTGGACAGCCCGGGCTATGCTATGGATAGATGGCTCTTGCAAGGAGGCAATTACTACCGCGCCCTATATTCTAGATCCTTCGATCGGCGCCTCACAGGCCCGACCAAGGCGGCGGTCCACGCGTGGCGAACGATCAATAAAGTACAGGGTTGGCAGGGCAGACTGATGAAATTCACCCCTCTATATGACTCAGATATCTTAGGCAAGCTCTGGCATACCAAGGGTTTCGATAAATGGGACCTCATAGGTATTTCGAGGGTGGAAGACATGTTGGCCAGGGGGGAAGTCAAGACTTTTCCGCAACTACAGGCGGAATACCGACTGGGTGGAACAGAGTTTTTCCGTTATGCCCAACTTAAGCACGCAATAACTGCCGCCAGACCGGAGGAGGGCGAAATCCCCGAGAGCTCCCCCTTGGAGGACAGAGTTCTGGACGGGCATATGCCAGATAGCGCCATCTCTCTGTCCTACAAGAAGCTGGTTAATGTTAGAATCGACCTCCTCCAGCGCTTGCGGGAACAGTGGGTGGCCGATGGCCTGGAACTGGACGATGAGGACTGGCAGAATATCCACCACTCAAATTACGTTCATATTTCACTATACTAATTCAACACTAATCCATTATGGGTTCCGGAGTAGCGTGCTACTCGCCAAAAAAGCACTTTGACATCTCGTCAGGGGTAACAAGTGCTATATAAATGCAAACCTTTTCCCCTCTTCTATCCCTCCGCTATCCTTCTAAATCCAAATAACTGACTAGCATATCCACCACTCAAATTACTTTCATATTTCAATATACTAATTTAACACTAATCCTTTATGGGTTCCGGAGTAGCGTGCTACTCGCCGAAAAAGCGATTTGACGCCTCGTTATGCATAGTAAGTGCTATATAAATGCAATTACAATACAATACAATACAATACAATACAATACAATACAATACATACATAGATTATCCACCCAAGAGAATTCAACTGTCCAACAACTCCCTCCCTCCCCCTATTGAGCTGCACCTATGGTCGTAAGTCCGGTGGGTCTGCCCCAGGGAGCCATTTCTTTTACATTCAATAGTGGAAGGGTGTCCGTCGTTTGGCATATTTTTTTTTAATGAGTGTGAGTAGGAGAAGCATTATCTCACACATGTACTCATTCACTTGCCATTCGAGCCTGCGGGGATGGGGGGCTGGGGTCCCAGGTGGCTGATGCAGGTGAGGCCCAGGATTCTTCAAACAATCAACTAATGCCCCACAGGTGTGGGCTGTGTCCAGTGTTCCTATGTCCCCCTGGCCTCTCTTAGAAGAATCCTCCCCTTCATACCCAAACCATCAGTCCAGTTTCCTCCTCCACACTGCCACCACAGCCCCCCTCGTCCCTCAGGACTTGCAGTTCCTGGTGACCTTCCCTTTTGCTAAAATAAACGTCAGGTCCTGAAATCTACTTGTGATCTTAGTTTTGGATGTATGGGGAATCCATCCCAAGAGACAGTGACTACAGTGGCAGTGTTAACAGCAGACGGGCAGAACTTACTTGGGAAATACTGCCAGAGCCTAAAGGTTTGTTCTGAAACCCAGAGCTGCACTAAGGAGGGTAGGGTATGAGATAAGGAAGGGGGAGGCAGGGTGCTGGTTTTAACATTTTAGTGTGAAGAGGCTTGAACATTTTTGCCAGGGCTGCTTGTTATGACACTGAGCCAGTATGATTGTAGAATTAGTGTATTGGCATGAAGAGATACATCATCGATGCAGTCAGCCGATAAGTCTCCAGTCTCCAACGTCCAGCAGAGCACCCTACTCACCTGGAGACTACTAACATTCCTGGCATGAGCCGCCCTTGCATTTACTTAAAGGGCCAAGAATAATAAAGCCACAACACAGCTCTTGGTTCCTAGACCGGCCGCGTGCACAAAAAGAAGCACAGAGCTGGAAAAGCAGCGTATGGCAGATGTTTGATGGTAGAGAAAGCCAATAGCGCATGATATCAATTTCAGGTTGGCTCCTTTCCGTAATCCCGTGCCCCAGGGCATAAGAGCTATTGAACCAGAGTAGGCCATGCTGCGTTTGCACAGCAAGGAAATAAGAATAATTGGAGCATTGCCACAGTGAACATCTCAAGGATGTGCTAACATGTAATAGGCCATGCAAGTGCCATTAATAGGCCAAGCAATGCCAATAGTGCATTATATTCCCCAAAAAGTCAACGGCAGGCATATCCCGGAAGTTCGTTGTGAGAATATTGCCTGACATAAATATAGTCTATAAAAATAATGTCCCTTTGAAGGTAATAATAATAATAGAAATTTTTCAGATGATAATTTTGTAGATGACATTTATGACATGATGTGTGCAACAGTTGATATTTCTGTACACAATATTCTGGCATACTTCCTTGTGCCAAGACCAGAGTGTCCCCTTAAAGATGCCCAGCTGGAATCAAGATAGAATGCATGATCAGATGTTGCGTCTTGTTCTGGTGATGCTAAGACAGAAAATGTCACCCATGTGTTCTACTTCACCTTTGGGAGAGAAATCTCCTGTTCACCGGACTGGACCATAACGCTTTCTCTGAGTAGCCTTAAGAAACCCATTGGTCAATTCCCCATTGTATTTGGGCTGCAGAGTGTGATGTCCTTTGCCTGTGTCATATGCAAGGATTCTGGGTTCTTTGATCATGGTTCCCTAGCATGAATGCAACAGAGGGAATCTCATGATCTCCTGAGACGGACCTGCATCCAGCAATCACAACCACAACAGGTCGCTGCTACAAGATCTCCTGAAGAAGGATTACACCTACCGCCAGACCCACGACCACCATGACTGGGACCCTCAGCCAAGGTTTACCCCTCATTTGCCGTTGGGCTGGATGCCACTGCATTATGAGGTGGGCTTACTTGGGCAGGAATTAAAAACACCCTCAACTGTGATCAGGGCCAAGAAGCGGTGAAATGTTGACCGACTGAATTGAAAAAATGCTTTCTAGGAGAACATAGACAAGGCAGTCCATCCCCATGGGTAGTGGTTTCTAAAACGGTGAACAACTGGTCGCCCAGGTTTATCCATTCCAATTTGAACCTATGAGTAAGTCGAGGTTTATTAGAAATCACAGAGTGTCATTTAGGTGGCCTGTAGCCAGTGCGGCCTAAAGTTTTTGCTGCCTTAAATGAAACTGCACAAGGCACAACCCCCCGCACCCCTCCCGGGCCTTCCCTGTATGGGGACCCACACGCATTCATGCAACACACAGGACCAAATCAGTTGTTTAAGCACTCTTAAAGAAAGGAATGAGAGAAAGGAAAGGAAGAGAGAAAAATAATAGAATGAAGTAAAGAAGAACATAGAAGAAGGAAAGAAAGAATTATAACTAAAGAATGAAACAAAGAAACAAAGAAGCAGATGAAGAAAAGAGAGAAAGTAAGTGTAAAATATAAAGATAGAAAGAAGGGAAAAAAGGAGAGAAAGAAAATAATAAACAGAGAAATAAAGATAGAACGTCAGTGACCAGGTTTACAGATTATTACGCTTTAAACAAATAAGTGTCACAGTGCTCCACCAAATGGGAATCTGCATGTAGTGGTATTTGTCTGGCATTTCCCCCAGATAACATTTTACAGATATCACCAGCCGAAAATGTACCTGAGTAAAATTGAAGAGATGTGGTAGTTACTACCAGACTTGTAATTCTGATCAACTTGCGCAAACAGGATTTTGCGCAGTCATCGGAAATGAATGGCCCAGTTCTTATGAGGTCTTAGACACCACCACCTTTGCTTTTATGGAAAAAAGTGCTGTTATTTGAAACATAAAATATTCCAGCTCTACAAATGGAATAGAAAGGATGTCTTTATCAAGACTGGCTTATTTTTGGTGTGCATACCCTTGAAATCTTGCTGCCACAGTTAAATGTCTGGATGTGCCAGATTACAGAGCTGGCTCTTCCAATAGGGCAGGTCCGTGCCTTTGAATGTCTGGCAGGAAGGGGAAGAAAGAGACACATGGCAGAAGTCCGTGACAAGGCTGAGTCATCCCTTCTTACCTTTTTGAGGAACAGCCTTGCTGGGAAATCTCTGATCGTACACCTCCGGCCCTAGCATGATGCCCTTTTATGCGCCCGCACAGAAGAAATCCCTTTTTTAGGTCGAAGCCTACCAGAGAGCGCAGCTGTTTGGTGTGTGTCTTGACAGGCTTTTTGGCTCTATTTCGGAGTGATAAAGACTTTAAACTTGCTCACATCTATTATATGTATTCTTAGCTTGTGTTGGCTCTTTTAAGCCCTTTTTCCCAGACCTAGAAGAGGATAGCTGCTTTATATGATGATAGATCCCTTACTCTAATCCATCTATTGCCTATTGGCTTTGCCTTTCATTATTTTGCCTATAGTAGAGGGTGGATCCTGTGGTCCTGACTTTATATTATGGGTTGTGTAGGTACTCTGACAGAGCTAAGGGTTATTTCATCCTTCTCAGGCCTACAAGGTCCAGAACTAGAGAAACTCCATCTTGCTTTTTATCCCTGCAGAGCTGAGATGCTTCAAGGGGAAAGGTAATATTTTGGTTTTGAGCTGTTGTTCGCCCTAAGTGAACCGGAGAGAACCGGCCAGAGCTGAATCTAATCAAGAAGTGTCCCGGGGCTCAGGTCTCTAGACGAAACAAGCAGCTGATCACTGTGGGAGCGTCTAGAGCGAGGAGCCCGGTGCATGGACCTGGTGGGAGGAGGCTGCTGGCTGGAGCTTTCCACTAGAGGTGAGGAATCCATATTAGCAAATTGCAGGAGAGGAGGAGTGGTCAGTTTGGTTCTTGAAGAGTGGAGAGTAGGATGTCTGCTGGAGCTGCAGAATACAGTGCAGTTCTATTGGTTTTCTGGAATGGAGAAAGAAGGCAGATGATTGCTGAAGCTGGAGAGAGACTATCAGAATGCATTAAAGCAGATGGAGGAGTTGAGGCTGTCAGCTGAAGTAATTGAGCCAGAGGCGTGGAGCTGTGGTGACGGAGGGAGAGACAGAGAGAGCCCTGATCCCACCAAAGACAGAGAGAAATCTTCCTTCTAATAGGTGAGGCAGTCTAAACTAGTCCACTTTACACTTACACCTTAATCTTGTCCTTATTCCCTAGGCTATTGTATGTCTAATCCTTTTCTTTCAGCGGTGTGTTAAAGTTCCTGTTAATCAAGAGACCCCGCAGATAACCTTGTCCTCATACTGTATGTCTAATCCTTTTCTTTCAGCGGTGTGTTAAAGTTCCTGTTAGTTGTAGAGACCCCGCAGATTTGTGTATGTGCATTCTATTATTGTAATAAAGATACCCCAGTTCTTAGTGAACTAGTGTGCATGTGTTATTCTTATGATAAAGTTAGCCTGTCTTCTAACCAGATGCTTTAGCAACCGATGGATCAAAAGGAAATATGAGCGTTTAAATCAGGGAATAACTCTGGCATACAGTGTGGGCCTATTCTTCTTAAAGCACAGGTAACCTTTCCTTCTAGTCAGGCGTTACAGCCAGAACAGATGCTGCCCCTGATCCGGTAAGTCTGAATAATTAGGGAGAGAGAGGAGCCCTTGAGCTAGGGAATTATTGACACTAAGTGATTCGGCCATCCCATAATATTATTGTAGTAGCGAACCCTTAGTGAATAGTGAGAGAGACTTCCCAACATAGAGACAGAGAGCTGAAGGTATTCATAGGAAAGTGGTCGTCATTGGTAAGTGGCGTTAGTGAGAGCACTGATTGTGGTCAGTGTGTAGATCCGCCGGATTGTGGATCATGTTGTAAGTGAAGTAAGTGAGCACCGGGAGGACACGGTGTGTAGGTCCGCCGGATTGTGGACCGGATAAAAGAGAGAGCACTGGGACTGCAGCCCCGTGTGTAGACACGCCGGATTGCGTGTCGAGTGAGCACTGATGGTAGTCAGTGTGTAATGGTAGATAATCAGAACTGCCCCAGGGTAGATTAGTCTGGACCCATGTGGTCGCGAGACTATGAGGTATGAGTGTGGTGTAGGGCATGGATGTCCTTAGTAATCAGTGAGTATTCTTAGTATCCCTATAGAGTTAGTGGTGTTTCTGATGATATGAGCTTGTATATTGCGAGTTCCCCATCCTCAGGTAGGTACCCAGGTGCCTGGATAGATGGGTCCTGAGGAGGGAGGTGGTTACGTTCCGGCTGGGTTGGAGGGGCTCTCAGGAGCTGATCCCATCTGGTCTAGAACCCAGTCGTTACAGTGTGCTAATGACAACTTGAGGACATTCAGAAAATGTCTTTAGGAAAGCCATCAGACCTTTGCTTACCACTGGAGTTGTGGTTTGTACTCACATTTGCTTCCTTTCTATTTGCTGGCTTTATTTGTTTTAAGCTGTCCAGCTTGAGGTAGTCCTTTTGATGACTCCTACTGTATTTACTGTATCCTTCCAACAGGGTTCGATTTCTGTAACCAGGACTTTAAATCTTGTCACATTTGCTGTACATTCAAAGCCAGAGGTCAAATGTCTGGCTCTATGAGCTTGGTGTTTACTTTTCTTTTTCTGACTCCTAAGTGAGAGGCCTTATGTGACAATCTTGCTGGCTGCTAATGGTGTGCTGGAGAAAGGCTGTGCAGTGTAGTGAAACCGAATATTTTAATATGATCAAAACAAATTAATACACTAAGTAATAACATTTCCACACAAAATTGTTAGAACAATGTATAGTTGTATCAGTAAAACTGTATGTCTATGCAAATGTAATGGTCATTTCAAATGAAGATGTGTTGTCTGTAATCATGCATACTCCACTTTCCCCCACTCCACTCCACTCCACTATGCACCTCTCCACACCACTGCACCCTACTCTGCATCAGTGCACTCTACACCTCTTCACTCTACGTCGCTCTACTCCACACCGCTGCGCTCTACGCCAATGCACTTTAATTTGTCCCACTCTACGCCAGTGCACTATATGCCAATTCACTCTATACCACTGTAATATTTTCTGCACCACTGCACTTTATGCCACTCTACTCTATGCCACTGCACTCCATGTCACCCCACTCTACCCTGCACCACTGCACTCTAACCTGCACCAGTCAAATCTACTGCTCATCATTCCACTCTGCCCACTTCACTCTACTCAGAAAAACAATCTTCTTTACGGCACTGCACTCAGCGCCACTCCACTCAGCACCACTCCACTCAACTTTATACCATTGCAGCCTATGCTGCACCACTACACTCTGCCTCAATCTACTCTACACCACTGCACTCTACTCTAACCACTACACTCTGTGCTAATGCGCTCTGCACCACTTTACTAAAAACCAATGCCCTCTACGCCACTGCACTCTACTCTGAACAATTGCACTCTACACCACTGCTCTCTATGCCACTTTATTCTGCACCACTCGGCTTTATGCCACTGAATTCTACGCCATTCTATTCTATGCCACTGCACTCTATGCCACTTCACCATTCTATGCCGCTCAATGCCAATTCACTCTAACCACTACACTCTATGCCATTCTATTCTGTATCACCCCACTCTACTGCACTCTACCCTGCACCACTCCGCTCTACTCTGCGCCACTCCATTCTATACGACTTCTACTCTGCAATAATGCACTCTAAGCCCCTACACTCTACGCCACTCTACTCTGCATCTCCCCATTCTACACCACTGAACTCTATGCCAATCCACCCTAAGCCACTGTAATCGATTCTAAGCCACTGCACTCTACGATACTCTACTCTACACCACTATATGCTGTGCCACTTTATTCCTCTCTACGAGCTTTAACTCTATGCCACTCCACTTTACACCACTGCAGTCTTCCCTGCACCACTCCACTCTGCATCACTCTACTCTGTGCCACTGCACACTATGACACTGTATTCTATGCCACTGCACTCTCTGTCAATCTACTCTTCACCACTGCCTTGTAGGCCACTATACTCTATTCTGGAACACTCCATGCCACTGCATTCTACACCACTCCACTCCACGCCATTGCAGTCTACATCACTAAACTCTAAGCCACACTATTTTACTCTGCACCACTGTACTCTACGCCACTGCTCTCTATGCCATTCTCCTCTATGCCACTGCAATGTACACCAATGCATTCTACGCCACTCTACTCCACACCACTCCATTCTATGACACTCTACTATACAGCATTGCACTGTCTGCCACTGAATTATATGCCACTCTGCTCTGCACCACTCTACTCTGCACCCCTCACTCTGCACCACTCTACTCTGTGCCACAGCACTCAATGTCACTGCACTCTAGTCTACACCTCTCTACTCTATATACCCTACAGCACTCTATGCCAATGCACTCTACGCCACTGCACTCAATGCCAATCCACTCTGCGCTACTCTAATCTACTGTTCCCCACTGCACTCTGACACTGCACTCTGTGCTGCGTCACTTTATGCCTCTTTACTCTACACCCCTCTACTGTATGCCAATGCACTTTTCCCCACTCTACTCAGCACCACTGTCAGTAAAACCCCTCCAGTCTAGGCCACTCCACTGTACTCTGCAACACTCCACTCTACATCACTCCACTCTATACCACTCAACTCTGCAAAACTGCACTCTACGCCAATGCACTCTACTCTGTACACCCCACTCTATGCCAGTGCACTCCTTGCCACTACTCTATGCCACTGCACTCTAGCCTGCACCACTCCACTGTACACCACTTCATGCTCCTCTGAAACAATGTACCCTACGCCACTGCACTCTATGCCACTGTACCTACGCCACTCTACTCCACTCTGTGTCACTCCACTCTGTGCCACTGCCTGCTATGCTGTGTCACTCTATGACACTCTATTCATATCTGCACCACTCTACTCTAAGCCACTGCGCTCTACTCCACTCTATGCTAAACCACTGCGATCTACGCCAGAGTACACTACACCACTTTATGTATTAAATCTTTTATTGAGCATAGGCAAACAATATGCACCTCCGAGAAATGTATAGGGGCCGTCACCACTCCGGGGAGACCTAAGTCAGCGACCCCACTGACACCCATCACAAGGCCAGCGGGCACGTTGTCCGTTAACACAGCAAGCCGCCTACAACCCAACTGGGCCGGCCGCGTCATAAGAGGTGCTACCGAGGTGCAAGCTATGCAGTACTAGTGCAACCTGAGAGAACAAAGAACAGTAAACAACCCCCCTACCCTTCCTACCCCTACCCTCCCCTCTCCTTGTCCAATTCCGGGGAGAATCAGTTGGTTATTATCTTCCATTAACGGTCAAGTGGTGCTGCGCGCGCTGGGCCTGTACGCTTGTGGGCGCGTGTCTTGGGTTCTGGGAGAGGTGTTTCCGCCAGGCGTAGCAGACGCAGGTAGCGGGGGCAGATCACCTCACGAAATTCCCCAGTAAGTAGGGCGAGGAACGGTCGCCAGAGCTCCGCAAAGTCCGCTCCCCTCCCCGCCGCTGCCAGTGACAATTTCTCCATTCCCAGGATTGCCCAGAGCCGGTGGAGCCACCCCAATCGTTGCAGAGCCTGAACTGCTCTCCAGTGGGCCACAATGTTTTGGACTGCTGCCCCTAGCGCAAGTGCGATCAGTCGTCCCCTCCAGGACTTCAGAGGGTACATGAGGGCGTTCGGGAGACCTAGAACAATGTATGCTGGGAAGCGCGGCAGTTGTGTATCTAGATGTGCGTCTATGAGGTCCAGGATAGGGTCCCAATAGGGGCGAAGCGCCTCACAGCTCCATAGCAAGTGTTCCAGTGTCCCCAGCTCCCCGCACCCCCTCCAGCATCTGTCGCTCACTCGGGCATCCCAGTGGTGCAATCTCTCAGGGGTGTGGTACCAGTATGTGGCTACTTTAGTTAGTGTCTCGGTGAGCCCGGTGTGGTGTGCCGAATGCCTGGCCCTGTGGTACACCCCCTCCCATTCTTTCCTGGTAAGCTGCCGCCCTAGATCCCTTTCCCACCTGGCCTGACCCGCGTTGTACGTGTGTGCCTGAGTGAGGAGTAGCTGTTGATAGAGGTCCGAAATCAGTTTCTTGACCGAGGTGCGTGTCAGCAGCCACCTTTCGTAGGGCGTGAGGTGCCGTTGGGCCCCGGGCTGGATCAAGGGGTGGAGCACCCAATGCCGCACCTGCAGGTACTGTAGGCGTTCCGATTCGGCCACGCCGTAGTCCGCCTTGACCTGCTGGAACGGGAGGACCCCCTTGAGGTCGAACATGTGTCCCGCCGCTCTACAGGGCGTCCTCCGCCACGTCGTAAATGCTCTGACGTCTAAGCCCGGCGTGAAGTCCGGATTCTCAAAAATGGGGGTCATAGGCGAGGGAAAGGTGGTCAGTCCCTTGGCCACAGCCACTCTATCCCACACTCTCAGGGCGGTGCTTGTGATTTCAGAGGCGTACAGGTTAGGGGGCCGGTGTCGACGTGGCAGGAAAGGCACGCCTTGAAGGGTACGGCCGGCCACCGCCTGGTCCAGGAAGAGCCAGTGCTTGCCGGACTCCAGTTGAAACCATTCCACGAAGGTGCGCAGCTGCGCCGCCTGGAAGTACAGGGTGAGGTCGGGCACACCGACCCCCCCGTTCGCCGGGGGCAGAGTGGCTAGAGTATGCTTAAACCTCGGTCGCCGGCCGTTCCAAATGAATCGCGACAGGTCCGATTGGGTTTGCTGAAGCCAACCCGTCGGGGGGTTTAAGGGGAGCGTCTGGAATAGATACAGGATCTGCGGTAGCAGCGTCATTTTGACTGCGGCAATTCTGCCTAGCCACGACAAAGTAAGTGGCTTCCAACGCCGGAGCTGCTCCCGGAGTTTGATTGTGAGTGCTTCATAGTTGACTCGCGCCGTACCCCGGACAGTAGGAGCCAGGCGAACGCCCAGGTACGGGACGGCTGCATCTGACCATTGTATTTTGAATTCGGACTTAATCTCGGCCACCACGTCCGGGCTTAGGGAGATGTTCAGGGCTTCGGATTTCGCTTCATTGATTCTAAAACCCGAGGCCAGGGCAAAGGTGTGAAGCTCCACAAAGAGAGCACGCAGGGATTGCATCGGGTCAGTGAGGGACAGCAAAACGTCGTCAGCGTACAGGCTGATCTTGTGCGTGTCAGCACCAAATTTGATACCAGATATGAGCGCATGCTGCCGCACCCTCTGAGCCATCGGTTCCATATACAGTGCGAATAGGAGCGGCGACAGAGGGCAGCCCTGGCGCGTGCCTCTGCCAATGTCGAATCTCGGGGAGGTATGACCGTTCACCCTTACCGTGGCGTTGGGCCGGCGGTAGCAGTTGAAGATGCGATGGCGGAGTTTCTCCCCAAACCCGAAGTGGCGGAGAACCCGGTCGAGGTAGGGCCAATGCACTCTGTCGAATGCTTTCTCCGCATCGATGGTGAGGAGCATGCAGCCCGGTTTAGTGCGCGACCCGGCCTCGATGAGGTGCAGCACCCGCCTGGTGTTGTCGCTGGTCTGCCGTTGGGGGATGAAGCCCGCCTGGTCAGGGTCTATCAGCTGCTGCATGTATGGTGCAATGCGGCCCGCTAGTATGCCGGTGTAGAGCTTCAAGTCTACGTTCAGCAGCGAGATGGGCCTGTATGAGCCGCATGCCGCCGGGTCACGGCCCGGTTTGGGAATTACCGAGATAGACGCTTCTAGCAGGTCCGGGTGGATGGCACCAGGCGTGTCAAAGGTGTTAAACAGGTCGCGCAAGAGGGGGGCAAGCTGCTGGCAAAAGGTCTTGTAAAAGGCCGCAGTATAGCCATCAGGTCCCGGGGATTTCCCCACTTTGAGGCGGGCAATAGCAGAGATGACTTCCTCCAGGCCTATGGGCCGTTCCAGAAAGTCCGCTTGGGCTTGGGTGAGGGTGGGGAGCTCCGCACCCTGCAAGTAGGCCGGGGCGGCAGTCGGGTCCAGGTGGTCCGCGTCGTATAGCGCCGCATAAAAGGTGCCAAAGGTTGCTGCAATCGCCGCGTCCTCCGTAATCTGGCCGCCATTAGCCGACAGGAGAGAGCGAACCTGTTGCCGTTGGGTTTGCGCCCGTAGTCTGCTCACCAGAAGCTTCCCGCAGCGGTCGCCCCCGGTGTAGTAGACGTGTTTGAGGCGCATAGCGGCGTATTCCGCCACGTCTTGATCCAAAGCTGCCAACATTTTCCGCTCGGCGCATAATTGGCGCCATGCCCTTGCCGCCCCTGTGCGTTGGTGCATCTGTTCCAGTTCCGCCACCCGTTGGGTAAGCTCGGCACGCTTTAGAGCCCTTTCTCTGTTGTTGGCGGTGGCTATGGAGATAAGCTCCCCGCGTAGGACCGCTTTGAGGGCTGCCCACTGAGTGGCCTTTGTGGTGTCATCATTGGCGTTGTGTTCCAAAAAGTGGTCAATCGCGGCTGTGAGTCGGGTTTGGGTGTCGGGCAACTGCAAGAGGCCGTCTCGCAGCCTCCAGTGTCGTTGTGGAGCTGGCATGGCTCCCACACGAAGTGTCGCCACCACTGGGGAGTGATCTGAGAGCGCGGCTGGCAGTATCTCCACCTCTTCGACCTATAGCGCCAGTTGAGAGGAGCACAGAAAATAGTCCAGCCTCGAATACGTCTTGTGCGCGCCGAGTAGTACGTGTAGGCTGTTGTCTGGGGGTGTGTGTGTCGCCATAAATCTATGAGGCCTAAGTCTGCTATGTGTGCGTGACCTGCCGCTGTGAGCGCCCCCACCTGCCCGGATCTCTGGCCTGAGCGGTCTGCCGTGTTATGAAATTCAATGTTGAGGTCTCCACCCAGTAGTAAGTGAGAGTGTGTAGTGGATGTAGCGGTCTCTAGCGCCGTATGTAAGAACCTTTCCTGCCCCTCATTCGGGCCATAGATTGAACCCACCAGCAAGGTATGGCCTGCAATCTGGAAGCTATAAAGTAGAAGCCGCCCTTTAATTTCAGCTTCCTTCTGGAGGACCCTCCCCTCGAATGATTTAGCCACTAGAATCGCCACCCCGGCTGCTTTCTTCAGGGATGAGGAGAAGAACTGCCAGGGAAAGGCGCGCGATTTGAGTCTGTGCTGGTCGCTGCGAACAAGGTGTGTTTCTTGGAGTAGGCAGATATCCGCCTTGGAACGCTCGAGACAGGATAGTATCGCCTTGCGCTTATTCGGACTGTTGAGACCCCGCACATTAAGCGAGAGCACTGTTAGGTGTCGTGTCATGTCTGGGGTAATAAGGAAGATGCCAAACCCCACCCGGAGGCTGTGGCTGCGGGCCCACTGACCGTGGAAGACACTGCGCTGGGAGTCCTACCTACTCCATCTGTGGTGTTAGAACCCCCTGGACAAGGAGAGCCCCCCCGCCCCTCCCCCTCATCCCCCAACTCCCCCCCATCCCCAACTGCCCCCCCCGTTCCCAGCTCAACTGGAGCAACCCCCTCCTCCCGGATCCCCCTCTCCCTTGGTGCAACCCCTTCCCGCCCATTACCCCTTTCCTGCATCACCCCCCAACCCTCCTCCCCAACTGGCAAAGAAATTTGGTCCAACATTGTCCCAGGTCCAGTCACGAGGCCACTGGACCCGTGGTAAAGTAAGTCCGTAGAATGGGAGCAGTGGCGACATTGCGAGCAGGGCGGCCCACCCTTAGCACTCCGCCCCTGCCCCCGCCGCGAAGAGTCAGAGTCTCCATCAGGGAAGGCCAAAAAGCACTCCGCCCCTGCCCCCGCCGCCGGACAAGATTAGCCCGACCCAACCATGCCCTGTGGAACTAATGTGTCGCTCTCCCAGCGGTCAGCCATTGTTCGCCTGCGCCAGGCCCTACACCACGGTTTCCACCGCAGCCCGCTGTCCCTCCTCTATCTCAGTAGCTGCGGGGCGTCTCGGCTTGCGTCTGCGCCGTTGCTGCTGCCAGCGTCCTGGGGCAGCCTCCTTGGAGACCCCTTCTCCCGGTGATCCGTCGTCGACTGCCGGCTCGTCTAGGCCCAGTACGCGGCAGGCGTCCCTGAGGGAGCGCGGCTGATGAAGTACATTGCCAAGCCGAAACACCAGCCGGAAGGGGTGCCCCCAGCTGTAGGAGATGTTGCGTTTTCTCAGTTCCGCTGTCACTGGTCGAAAGGTGCGCCGCTTCTCCAGGGTAAGCGCGGCTAGGTCCTGGTATAACGCCGGGGAGTGGTCGCCAAAGGTGATCCTCTCCAACTGGCGTGCCTTGCTCAGGATCTCCTCCTTCGTCCTGAAGTCCTGCACACACACCAGGATGTCAGCTGGGTGAGTTGCGTCGGCCCTCGGCGGACCCGTCCGGTGGGCCCTGTCCAGTCGCAAGGGGGCGTCCGCCTGCCGGCCCAGAATGTGGTTGAAGAGACCCTGCGTAAACCGAAAGAGGTCTTCCGTGTCCGGGGACAGTTTCACTCCTCTGATCCTGATGTTATGCCGCCGGGAGCGGTTCTCCAGGTCCTCGGCGTGCGTCTGGAGATCCACCTGTTGGTCATGTATGCGGGCCAGTTCCTGCCTTAGGGCCTCTATTTCGGTGTCTCGTGTGTCGCATTTCGTCTCCAGGTCTGCCACTCTCTCCCCTATGGCATCGGTGTCACGGCGGACCTCCTTGATCTCGTCCTGGAGCTCCTTCTTCAGGGCGTGGATGTCCTCCCTCAGCCCGGTGAACAGGGACTCAAGAAAAGACCGTGTGACCGGGCCCTCGGGGTCCGACCCCCCGGGGGGCGACGTGGCCACCGTTTTCTTCTCTGTGTCACCCCGTGGGGTCGACCCCGCGGGGCCATTCCGCTTCCCCATGGCGGTGGGGGTGAAAAGATCCTTTATGGTGCGGTCTTTCTTGGGTCTCCCGCCAGACATGCCCCCCCAGGGCCCCCAGCCGCGTCCGTCGACCTCCTCCTCCGCCAGCCGAGGGTAGGCCCCCAGGCCTCGCGGGTGTCTCCCCGGTCTCGGGACGAACAGTGCTTCCTGTGTGACGCGTGGGTGCCGTGTTCTGGTGGGTGCCAGGCGACCACCAGTGAGGCCGTCGGGGCGAGAGGACCCACAGGGCCCGGACCACGGGGCTGCGCCTCTTTATTTCTCCAAGCCTGCTGCCTCCCCGGTGAATGATGCGTTGTCACTGCCCCCCGACGCCTCAGCAACGCTCGTCGGGGGCCCCGTGATGGGAGCAGGGGCGCCGGGACCAGCGATGAGGGAGGGAGCGAGGACCCGGCAGGGCGGGCAGCCGCTCAAGATGGCGCCCGCGGCTCTCAGTGTTGCACTGTCCAGGGGGTGAGAGAGCGCGGCAGGTCCGCAGAGGCCAAGTCCAGACAAGGGGTCTCGCCCACCCCGGTGCAGGCCGAGTTCGCTTGGTATGTGGCTGTCGGCGTTGGTGGCCCCGGGGGCAGCGCCGCCGATGCGGACAGAGCAGAAGGTCTCCTTAGGCTCACACCACGTGCGGGGGTCCCCGCGGATCTCCTCGTCGCCCCTCAGGCCGACAGGCCTCTGCCTCCCCTCCGGGTGTTCACGCTCGCAGTCCTGGCAACGGATGGGTGCAGCACCGCCAGCGGGGACCGGCGGCAGCGGAGGGCCACGTGGCCAGGCCCAGTGCGGGCGAGCTGCGGCCTCGGCCACCTCTGTCGACCGCCTCGCCGCGCTGCCAGTGGTCCCGTTCGTGGGGGGGTCCGGCTGGATTCCTCTGCCCCCCGACGATCCCACGTCGAAGGGTAGGTCCGCTGAGGTGGGGGGGGGGGGCGCCCGTCTGCCTCCGCTCCTCACCCCCTTCCTTCGGGCTCCTCCGCCCGACCCCACAATCCCCAGGTGTGTCCCCCAGGCGAAGAACCGGTGCAGGTGCGGAGTCCGTCTCACGGAGCCTCAGCGTGGGCGGATGGGCAGAGCTGCGCCCAGCCTCCGGCGAAACGCGCGGCGTCAGCGGCCGCAGTGCAAAGGGGCCAGGCCGACACCGCGCCCCACCGCGGCCTCGCCGCCAGGCCACCCAAGATGGCGGTTCCCCGCTGTGGGTCGCGTCTCTCGCGCCAACCCCCTCCGGCCAGACCAGGTAGGAAGCGGGAGCTCTGCGGAGGGGGGGGGGGGGCGGTGCCACTGTCTCACCCCCCCCGGTACCTCCGCTCCGCTGTGTCGGGTCCGCCTCGGGTCGGGGTCACGCGTCTGCCCTCGGCACCTCACCTCCTCGCGCCTCACAGGCCCTCTAGGCGCCGCTGCCCGGTCCGGTGACGGGGGCTGGTGGCAATTCAGGCAGAGGCCGCTCTGCCTCCCGATGTGTGTAGCAGGTCCGCAGAAGCCTCCACGGTGAGCCGTGAGAAGCCTCGCGCGGCACCGCGCGGGCCGGACCTGCCACCGCTGCTACCGCCGGTCTTGGTCGACCCCAGACGGCTCCGTGGCTCCACCCACCTCGGCCTCACTCTCGTCCTCGCTCTGGGCTCGAGGAGCGCGCCAGGCCTCAAGCACCGTCGCCCCCGCGGCCAATCTCGGCGGGGATCAGGCTGCCGCCGGACGCAGAACCGGCCCTAAAGGTCGCCGCTGCAGCGTCGCCGGCGTCAGGCGTCCCTCAGGGCTAATCTCGGCGGGCAGATGCTGTTATTGTGCTTAAGTCGGTGACCGGCGGCGGGAGCTCGGCAAGGCACGTCTGCTCACGCCGCCATCTTGGCCACGCCCCCCACTACACCACTTTAATCCAAACCAATGCACTAAACACACCACTGCACTCTACACCAGCTACTCTGCACCAGTGCACTCTATGGCACTATACGCCACTCTGCAACACTATATGCCGATGCCCTCACCCTCCCCGGCCACAACATTACAGTCTTTCTGCCACCCCCCGGGGGCAGATGGGGCAGTAGCCCCCAATCTGCCCCCCCCGGGGGCAGAAAGCCCACTAAACACCAGGGATTTTGTTTTTGAACCATTTATTTTTAGGGTGGGGCAGCCGGAAATGGGCATGTCAATGCCCCCACCCCGCCACCATTACAGCGTTTCTGCCCACCCGGGGGGTAAAAAGCCCACTAGACGCCAGGGTTATTTTGGGGCAAATCTGAATTAGGGTAAGGGCTGCTCAAAATGGGCATGCCCCGCCCCCTCCCCCAGAAAAATCACAACCTTCCTGCCCCCCCCCTGGGGGGGCAAAAAGCCCACTAGACGCCAGGGATTTTTTGGTGCAAATTTTTATTAGGGTTGGGGCATTGGCATGCCTGTTTTTGGGACCCCCACTCTAATTAAAATTTGCTCAAAAAAATCCCTGGCGTCTAGTAGGCTTTCTGCTCCCCTGGGGGGCAGATGGGGGCAATAGCCCCCAATCTGCACCCCGGGAGTGGCAAAAAGCCCACTAGTTGCCAGGGCTTTGCTTTAGGCAAATTTGAATTAGGGTTGGGGCTGCCCAAAACAGACATGCCCATGCCCCCACCCCCTCCCACGCAAAAAGTACAGCCTTCCTGCCCCCCCTGGGAAGCAGATGGGGCACTAGCCCCCAATATGCCCCCCCCCCAGGGGGGCAAAAAGCCCACTAAACCCCAGGGATTTTTTTGGGAAATTTTTTATTAGGGTGGGGGCATTGGCATTCCCACCCTAATTAAAATTTGCCCAAAAAACTCCCTGGTGTCTAGTGGACTTTCAGACTCCCTCGGGGCATTAGCCCCCAATATGCCCCGCCGGGGGGGAAAGGGTAAAAAGCCCTCTAGATGCCAGGGTTTCTTTGGAGCAAATTTGAAATAGAGTGGGGCAGTTCAAAACGGGCACGCCCATGCCCCCACCCCTCTCCACAAAAATTACAGGCTTCCTGCCCCCCCGGGGGGGCCTATGGGTCAGTAGCCCCCATTCTGCCCCCCCGGGGGGCAAAAGGCCCACTAGACGCCAGGGATTTTTTGGGGCACATTTTTAATAGGGTTGGGTCGTTGGCAGCCCATTTTTGGCTACCCCCACCCTAAGTAAAATTTGCTAGAAAAACCTTGGGGTCTAGTAGGCTTTCTGCCCCCATCTGCACCCCTGGGGGGGAAGCCAACTAGTCGCCAGGGAATTTTTGGGGCAAATTGGAATTAGGGTGGGGGCTGCCCAAAACAGGCATGTCCATGCCCCCACCCCCTTCCCCACAAAATTGCAGGCTTCCTGCTCCCCCCCCCCGGGAGCAGATGGGGCAGTAGCCCCCAATCTGCACCCGGGGGGGGGCAAAAAGCCCACTAGACCCCAGGGACTTTTTGGGGAAAACCTTTATTAGGGTGGGGGCATTGGCATTCCCATTTCTGGCAACCCACACCCAAATTAAAATTTGCTCCAAAAAAATCCCTGGTGTCTAGTAGGCTTTCTGCTCCCCCCCTGGGGGGCATATGGGGGCATTAGCCACAATCTGCACCCCAGGGGGGGCAAAAAGCCCATTAGTCGCCAGGGATTTTTTGGGGGCAAATTTGAATTAGGGTGGGGCTGCCCAAAACAGGAATGACCATGCCCCCACCCCCTCCCCAGCAAAAATTGCAGCCTTCCTGTTCCCTCTGGGGAGCAGATGGGGCAGTAGCCCCCAATCTGCCCCCTGGGGGGGCAAAAAGCCCACTAGATGCCAGGGATTTTTTGGGGAACATTTTTATTAGGGTGGGGGCATTGGCATGCCTGTTTTTGGCAACCCCCACCCTAATTAAAATTTGCCCAAAAAACGCCCTGGCATCTAGTAAACTTTCAGCCCCCCTGGGGGGCAGATGGGGGCATTAGCCCCCAATGTGCCCTCCCGGGGGCAAAAAGCTCAGTAGACGCCAGGGTTTTTTGGGGGCAAATTTGAATTAGAGAGCGGCTGCCCAAAACATGCATGCCCATGCCCCAACCCCTCCCCCACCAAAATTACAGCCTTTATACCCCCTGGGGGGCAGATGGAGCAGTATCCCTCAATCTGCCCCTGGAGGGGGGGGGGGGGGCTAAAGGCCAACAAGACGCCAGGGATTTTTTAGGGGAAATTAGGGTGGGGCTGCCCAACATAGGCATGCCAACGCCCCCACCCCCACCTGCAACAATTACAGCCTTTATGCCCCCTCTGGGGGGAATATGGGGGCAGTTGCTCCCAATCTGCCACCGGGGGCAAAAAGCCCACTAGACGCCAATGATTACGCTGTCTTTTTTATGTGTGGGGGTGGGAGCTGTCCAGAATGGGCATACCAATTCCCCCACCCCCAAACAAATAATCACAGTGTTTCTGACCCCCTTGGGGGCATATCAGGGCAACCCCACCCCCACCCATATCCCCCCCAGGGTGGCATAAAGCAGTCTAGGGACTGATCTTTTTTAGCAATATGCCTACCTGTTGATTTTGGGCCCTAGCGCAGCTGGCACGTAGGGAAACCTAGCAAACCTGTGCATTTTTCCAAACGAGACACCCAGGGGAATCTAGGATGGGGTAACTTGACTGGCTTTCACCAGGTTCTGTTACCCAGAATACCTAAAAATGTGTTCCCCAAAAACTAATTTTCCTCACATTTCTGTTGTGGAAAGTTTTGGAATCTGCGTGGATCCACAAAATTCCACCCACCCCGCATTCTCCAAAGTCTACTAATAAAAATGGTACTTCACTTGCATGGGTAGGCCTAGTGCCCGCAATAGGAAACGGACCAAAACGCAACGTGGACACACCACATTTTCACAGTGAAAACGGACCCTTTTTTTGCAAAGTGCCTAGCTGTAGATTTTGAATCCTAGCTTTGCTGGCACCTAGGGAAACCTAGCAAACCTATACATGTTTTAAAACTAGATACCCAGGGGAATCCAGGATTGGGTGACTTGACTGGCTCACACCAAGTTCTGTTACCCGGAATCCCTTGCAAACCTAAAAATGTGTCAAAAAAACACATTTTGCTCACATGTCTGTCATGGAAAGTTCTAGAATCTGCTCGGATCCACAAAATTCCACCCACGCCACGCTCCCCAAAGCCTTCCAATTAAAACGGTGCCTCACTCGTGTGGGAGGCCCAAGTACCCGCAACAGGCAGGGGCCCAAAACATATTGAGGCGACATCAAAATTGCCTCTCACCATACAACCTGGTTTTGCAAGGGGGGGTCACCTGCGTTTTTGGCCCCGTGCTCGGCGGCCATCTAGGGCAACCTACCAACCCACACATTACTGAAAACTAGATACCCGGGGGATTCCAGGGAGGTATGGCTTGCGGGGATCCCCCAATGTTTCCTTACCCAGAACCCCTTGCAAACCTCAATTTTAGTTGAAAAAATTAGTTTTTTCACACATTTTTGTGTGGGAAAGTTGTGGCATCACCGGGCTGACACAAATTTCCTCCCACCCAGCATTTCCCCAGATCTCCCAATAAAAATGATGCCTCACTTGTGTGGGAGGCCCAAGTGCCTGCGACAGGCAAGGGTCCAAAACGTAGTGAGGCGACATCAAAATTGTCTATCTCACAACCACCTGGTTTTGCAAGGGGAGTCACCTGGGTTTTGGCCCCGTGCTCGGCGGCCATCTAGGGAAACCTACCAAACCTATACATTTCTGAAAACTAGATACCCGGGGGCTTCCAAGGAGGTATGGCATGCGTGGATCCTCTAACGCTTCCTTACCCAGAATGCCTTGCAAACCTCAATTTTAGCTGAAAAAATCATTTTTATCACACATTTTTGTGTGGGAAAGTGTGGCATCACCAGGCTCACACAAATTTCCTACCACCCAGCATTCCCCCAGGTCTCCCAATAAAAATGGTGCCTCACTTGTGTGGGAGGCCCTAGTACCCGCAACAGGGAAGGGCCTAAATATAGTGAGGGGACATCAAAATTGCCTCTCTCAAAACCACCTGGTTTTGCAAGGGGGTCACCTGGGTTTTTGGCCCCGTGCTCAGCGGCCATCTAGGGAAACCTACCAAACCCAATCAATCAATCAATCAATCGGGGGGAGGAGCTACAACACCAACCAAGATGGCCGCATAGTCTCCCGGCTCCGCTGACCTCCGTCCTACGCTCTACTATCCTGTTACCTATCCTGATCTCCTGCCCCGGATCCGTGTGTGTGACCCGATGTGCACTCCGATTATGTGATCCCGGAGTTTCTCCGACATCGTGGAGCTGAGTAACGTCGAGGACCGATTTGAGGCCTAACCCAGCCGAGAAGCCGGGATCTCGAGTGTTGGCCTAGCCGGGTCCGAGTTGAACAACAACGGACTGTTGAATGCGGTTGGGTCCGGTCTCTGGAACATTCGGAATTTTGGGATTGCCCTGTTACCATCTGCTGCCTGGTTCTATAGGAGGTGAGGTGACGAGTGACGCACGGTGCTGTGTGGTGGGGGTCCCGGGCCGGGGGTCCGGCATTCCTATCGCCGGTGCCCCTTGGGTTGGAATCTCATTGCGCGCTACTGCACGCTAACAGTCTGTCCCTCATGGCTCATTCCTGCTCCGCCTAATCTTACCCCGGAGAAGGCGCCTCTCCGTGGGGAACACCATGCCTGAGGAAAAATGGAGGCTGACGGAGCAGGCTCAAAGCGGCCCGTCATTGCGGACGGTGCTGGAGGCCCTGGTGGCACTTCGGGAGACTGTTGAAGCCCAGACCTGCAGCCTGTTGTTGGCGGCGGATGGAATCAAAGGCTTGAGACCGGAACTTGACTTGACGCCCGAGACCCGGCGGCCAGCTCGCCTTTCGATTGATGCCCCGGTGGCGTACTTAGACCCGGCGCTGGAAGCTGTATTTGCCCCTATCGAAGTGGAGCTACCCGAAAGTACTGTGCTTGGTGACTCAATTAATCCGTTGGAACCCCCGGTTTTACAGCTGTTGGAACATTTACATGCTGTCCCCACTTCGGATCCTTTTAATCGGTACTGTGAACTGTTTTGGACTGTGTCGACCCCTCCCCAGTCGGTCTATCAAGATGGCGGACGGGATGAAGCCTGGCTTCGGAGACGGGGAGGGGCATCGTTGGTACCAGCCGACTAATTTGGGCCCCCTGTTCTGCCAACTTCTGTGTACCTTTTGACATTTTGAGGACGGGGCTTTCTTCCTCTGACGGACTCAGCGAATTTGATCGACGGGGCCAAGGCTGAAATTGTTGTCTGGGTTGTTCATTGTGGTATTATGGTTAACGGGATTGTTTTATTTAATTAACGGAGTCCGGGGCGGGGTTGGTTACGACGGGGGCGAGAGACCGGGAGTGCGTTGAATAAAGCCCTCCTCCATTTCCCCTCTTCGGGTGGGGTTTAATTCCTTTTTCCTTTTTTTCCCCTGTTCCTTCTATATTTCGGGTTTCGGTTCTTGGGCGACAGGCACGCTGCTAGGGGGGTAGGCCGTAGTCATCTGTAGGGGTGCAGGGTGGGGGGCTGGGGGATGGGAGTTTTGTTTTTCTTTGTTTCTATGGCCTTTTTTCTCTTCTTTTCTTTCTTTGGCCTTTTCTTTTCTCTCTTTCCGGGTCAGTGTAGTGGGTTCATTGTTCGGTCCATCTCTGCTTTCACATCTGTGCCTCAACTCTCGCGATGTTTCGGGGCCACGGGGCGGGCATTAATGTTGGCGTGAACCGTAATAGTATGCTTGTTTATCCGGGTGTCGTCTGCTTTAATGCCACTGACCTACATGAAAACGAATTAACTGTGGACACACTGCTATTTCGCTCGCCCCCTCCTCATAGCTTGAGATATTGTATGGCACCTGATCCTTCTATTTTATATTATAAAATGAAACCTTTTGTATCCTGTTCCCAATTTGATATGTCTTACAACCAGTACGCATTGTGGATGTAGCGAATATGCTCCCCGGGAGGCTGGGTCTGAAGTTTTTGATCGTAGTATTGTGTTGTAATTGCTTAGCGGCCAGCCCTGGGGGTTGTAGGCCCGTGTCTGTATCTGGTTGAAAATGTCAAATGAAGGTTTAAAAAAAAATAATCAATCAATCAATCAATCAATCAAGGTACTTGTAAAGTGCACTACTCACCCGTGAGGGTCTCAAGGCGCCTAGGGGAGGGGGTGGTGCAGCTACTGCTCGAAGAGCCAGGTCTTGAGGAGTTTCCTGAAGGTGAGTAGATCCTGGATCTGCCGAAGGTGGGACGGGAGGGTGTTCCAGGTCTTGGCGGCGAGGTAGGAGAAAGATCTGCCACCGGCGGTTATTCGTTGGATGCGGGGGACAGCAGCGAGGGCGAGGCTGGCGGATCGGAGCTGGCGGGTGGGCGTGTAGAAGTTGAATCTCCTGTTTAGGTAGGCTGGTTCGGCATTGTGGAGTACTTTGTGTGCGTGGGTGAGGAGCTTAAAGGTGATCCTCTTGTCGACAGGGAGCCAGTGTAGATGTTGAATAACGTTGGGCTGAGGAATGAGCCCTGGGGGACGCCGCAGATGATGTCGGTTGCTTCAGAGCGGAAGGGGGGAGGCAGACGCTCTGGGTTCTGCTGGAGAGGAAGGACGTGGTCCAGTCGAGGGCCTTCTCTTGGATTTCGGCTTCTTGGAGGCGCGTCTTTAGGGTGCAGTGGCAGACCGTGTCGAAAGTGGCTGACAGGACAAGGAGGATGAGGGCTGATGTTTCGCTGTTGTCTAGTTTGCGCCTGATGTCGTCTGTGGCGGCGATGAGGGCTGTCTCAGTGCTGTGGTTTTGTCTGAATCCGGACTGTGAAGGGTCTAAAATGCTGTTGTCTTCAAGGTGGCTGGACAGTTGAGTTTTGACGATTTTCTCGATGACCTTCGCCGGGAATGGGAGCAGGGAGATGGGCCAGAAGTTCTTGAGGTCCTTGGGGTCCGGTTTGGGCTTTTTGAGGAGGGTGTTGATGTTGGCGTGTTTCCAGCTTTCCGGGAATGTCGCTGTTTCAAAGGAGATGTTGATGATCCTTCGTAGTTGGGGTGCAATGGCTGCGTCTGATTTGTTGAACATGTGGTGTGGGCACGGGTCTGAAGGGTATCCTGAGTGGATGGAGTTCATGGTCTTGCGCGTCTCGTCGTCATTGACATTGGCCCAGGAGGTCAGGCGGTTGGTGTGGGTGGTGTTCGCAGGGGGGGTGGAGTCTAGCGTAGTCGGGGCGGTCGTGGTGCTGAAGCTGTCGTGGATGTCAGTGATCTTGCTGTGGAAGAAGGTGGCCAGTGACTCACACAGTTCTTGTGAGGGCGGGATATCATTGGCGTCGGCGCTGGGGTTGGAGAGTTCCTTCACGATGCTGAAGAGCTCTTTGCTGTCGTGTGCGTTGTTATCGAGGCGGTCTCTGAAGAAGGATCTCTTGGCTAACCTGATGAGGTGGTGATGTCTGTGGGTGGCGTCCTTGTGGGCTGCATGGTTATCCGGTGTGCGTTCATGGAGCCATTTCTTCTCCAGTTTCCGGCATGCACGTTTGGAAGTTTGGAGCTCTTTGGTGAACCAGGTGGCTTTCTTGCTGGTGTGGCTGTTGGAGGGCTTCTTGAGCGGTGCAAGGGTGTTGGCGCAGTTGTCAATCCACTGTCTGAGGTTGCGGGCGGCAGCGTTTGGGTTGGTGGTGTCGGTGGGTGGGTTCTGGGCGAGGGTGGTGGTCAGCTGGTCTTCGGTGACTTTGCTACAGCGGCGGGGAAGCTGTTGGGTGCGGTGGTGCGTGGTGGGTTTCTTGAAGGTGAAATGGATGCAGCGGTAGTCGGTCCAGTGGAGCTCGGTGGTGTGGTGGTAGGTCACGTGGGTGCTGGTGGAGAAGATGGGGTCCAGTGTGTGTCCAGCGACGTGGGTAGGTGCAGTGACGAGTTGTCTGAGGCCGAGGTTGTCAATCAGGGTGACATAGTTGGTGTTGTTGTTGTTCTCGAGGTGGAGGTTCAGGTCCCCGAGGAGGATGTCGTCCGTGGAGGCGAGTGCGTGGGTGCTGGTGAGGTTGGCGATGGAGTCACTGAACTGTACCCTGGGTCCGGGGAGTGTGTAGATTAGTGTTCCTCTGAGGGTGGTGTTGGGGTCGGTGTGGATCCGGAAGTGCAGGTGTTCGGCGGTGTTGAGGGTGTCGTCTGCGTGGGTGGCGACCTTGAGGGTGGACTTTGTACGATGGCTATTCCTCCTCCGATTCCGTTGGTGCAATCTCAGCAGGTGATCTTGTAGCCGTCCGGGATGGCTATGGTGATGTCGGGTGCCGCGGAGTTGTTCCATCAGGTCTCGGTCAGGAAGGCGACGTCTGGAGCGGAGGAGTCGAGCAGGTCCCAGAGCTCAACGACGTGTTTGCATGCGGAGCGGGTGTTGAGGAGTATGCAGCGAAGGTGGTTGAGTCCTGTCCTAGGAGGTTTGGTGGCACTGTTGCAGGTGAAGCTGCAGGTGCGGCAGGTGAAGGGTCCGTGGGTGTGTTTCAGTGCGGCCTGGAATATTGTATGTTTTAAAATTGATTTTAGAATTTTAAATATACCTTGCACATCCCCTGATAAGTTTTTAAATTGATTGATAATTTGGGAACTTGTGTGGGAAACTTACCCAGTCCAGAATCCTGCTCATTACTCAAGTCTGCCCGCCCGGTCCGACTCGGTGACCTATACCGTTGAGCGGAGGGCGGGGCAGACAAGAGCAGGACACGCCCAGGGAGGCGAGCGGTTAGCGCTCCAGCTCTCCACTTGACAGGGCTATATAGCCCTCGTCGGCCTAGCGCGCAGCGGTAGCGCGCAGTGGGGGCGCCGTAGCCTGCGCCGAAGACTAGCCAAAGACCTGCCCGTCTGCGCCCGTCCGCGACAGGACGTGGCCGGGGCCGGTTACTATGGCGGATCATCGAGCACACCGACTAAGCTACTCCTCACAGGTACTATTGAATATACTACATAATTCCCCCAATACCTGTCCTAACAGGATGAAGGACAATATCGAGGGCCCATTCTCCTGTCGCCATTGCAGAACTCAATTTGAAACCCACTTGAGCATGGCTCCTACCTTTAAACCTCGCCTTCACATAAACCAACCAGAAACTAAGTTTCTATCTGATAATCCCACTCATATTAAGACTAAGACCACCAGTAAAAACGCCCTCACCAACAAAAACATGCTTTGCAATATCAGGTCACTATCAAAGCATGCCGTCGAAGTATGGGATCTGATCTCCAGTAAGGAGCCGGACCTATGCTTCCTGACGGAGACCTGGCTCAAACCCCACCTAACACCCGTTATAACATTGGGGATCCCTATAGGCTATAAAATAGCCAGGATGGATCGGCCATTGAAAATTGGTGGTGGGATAGCGATAGTACACAAGGAGGAAATCAATGTGAAAATTCTGGAGGAAATGTGCACCCCTGAACTTGAACTTATGATTTTTAATCTTAACTACTCCACTAAAGCTAGCAGGAAAGGAGCTTTAGTATACAGACCCCCAGGCCCATGTAAAAACATCTCCATGACATTAATGGAAGCTCTGGCACCTCATGTAAGCGATACCTCAGACTTCCTCCTCTTAGGAGACTTCAACATTCATAGTGAGGTCGAGAACAACTCCGAAGTCAACACCTTTATTAGTGATTTAAGCTCTTTGGGCTTAAAGCAGGTCAACATCGGGCCTACCCACACGGCAGGCCATACTCTGGACCTTATTCTTACTAATTCCTTATCTATTGAATGCTCCCTCCCCTACCATGTAGACTGGACAGATCATTATGTTCTGGAATTCTGTACCCCCCTTCCCACCCCTCACGCCAAAAAACCCCACACCCTACCCTGTAAAAGAAGACCCTGGCACAGATTAACCCATGAAATGTTCTGTAAAACATTTGGAAAGCCGACTATGAGCGGGAATGACAATATAGACAAAGTCTTACATGAATACGAAGAAATGCTGTCACATACAATTGACAAGACTATCCCATTAAGAATTTTTAAACCTAAACCCGCCCCTAAACAAGAGATATGGTTCTCAGAAAATCTCAGACTATCCAAACAGGCCACACGGAGGTTAGAAAAGAAATGGAGGATCTCCCGCCTAGACAACGATAAACACACCTACAAAGAGTCTTTGAAAGCATATCACAAGGAGATTAGATCAGCACGAAAAAGCCACATAGCCTCACAGCTTCTGGCGGCTGGCAATAACTCCAAGACCTTGTATCAGATATTACTGACCTTCACTAAACCCACTGCTTGTGAAAGTCCAGAAGTGGCGTCGCAACATCTGTGCGACAGTATCTCCCACTTCTTTACAAATAAAATCGACGCCATATATGCCAAAATCCTTCTTTCCAACTTGCCATACAGTGCTACTAATGACCTCACAACTAACTCTGTTAGTCCCCTCCTTCCTGAAAACTCCTTTCTGCATTTCCCCCTATCCAGATTGAGGAGGTACAAGCACTCATGTCGCAGATAAAGAGTGGCTCCCCCTCAGACATCATTCCAGCACGTATCATGCCCACTCTAGCTAAAGCCCTAGGACCCACCATCCAGGGATTAATAAATCTCTCACTTAGCACGGGGCAGGTCCCACTTGGATGGAAAAAGGCACTGGTCAAACCTCTCAGGAAGAATACCACCATTCCCTGGAGTGAGCTTAACAATCTGAGACCAATATCCCTACTCCCCTTCTTGGGCAAAATCACAGAAAAACATGTGAATAAACATCTGTCAAGATACATTGAGTCTGTAGGAGTGCTGGATCCATCACAGTCGGGCTTCAGGCCCAGGCACAGTACAGAGACCGCTCTTATGTCAGTCGCAGACGATCTGCGTATGTACCAGGATGGGGGGTTTTCCGTCATCCTGGTGCTATTAGATCTGTCTGCGGCGTTTGACACCGTATCTCACTCTATTCTCATGTCCAGGCTGGAGAACATCGGCCTAAAGGAGGATGCCCTCGAATGGGTAAGAAGTTTCCTAACTAATCGGACCCAACAAGTAACCATGGGCAATTTTCGGTCAGAGGAAGTTGAGATCACTAAAGGGGTGCCACAGGGCTCATGTTTGAGCCCAACTCTCTTCAACATATATGTGGCACCCCTGGCAAACATCTTGAGAGCATATGGATTTGTTCCAATATCCTATGCGGATGACACTCAACTCCTCTTTCCCTTCAAAACCTTGACACCCGAAGTTAGGAACTCCTTTTCCCTCGGAATGAAAGCGGTAGCACACTGGATGTCTTCCAACTACTTGCAATGCAATGTTGGAAAGACTGAAGTCATGTTGTTTGGGGGGGCAAGACAACTTTGGTCTCCGGACTGGTGGCCACAAGACCTTGGCCCAGTACCGGAGCCTAAACCATCTGTAAAAAATCTGGGGGTCCGGCTGGACCAGGAACTCTCCCTCAAGCAACATGCCAACCAGGTGGTGGGATCCTGCTTCCACATAATCGGTATGCTACGTAAGATCTTCCCCCTCCTGCCAGACGACAGCAGAAGAACTTTGGTACAGGCATTAGTCATGAGTCGTTTAGACTACTGCAACGCCCTGTTTCTGGCTGCCAATGAGGGAGTCATGGCAAGACTACAGGTGGTCCAGAACACGGCTGCCCGTCTGGTCTTAAACGCACCCCCCCGCTCACCTTCCAAACCCCTTCTAGAAAAGCTTCATTGGCTGCCTATCAGACAAAGGGCTAAATTCAAGGTAGGCTGTACCATACACAAGAGTCTCAACGGTATGGGTCCGGCATACCTGGCCACCAAATTTGTCCCTTACAAACCCCCACGCCCACTTCGTTCTAGCGAACAAGGCCTTCTAGTAGTGCCCAGAGCAAGAAAGGCAAGGCAGGGCAGCAAAGCTCTCTCTATAGCTGGACCGTCTCTTGGAATAGCCTTCCCATCACCCTAAGGCTTTGCACAGAATATCTTCCATTCAGGAAAATGCTAAAGACCTTCCTTTTCAGCCAATAGACAGCATACGTGCTCCCGTTCCAAATGTGGCAGATGTCAAAAGCGCGGAGATGCTCCCTAGGGAGTCGAGACCAGCGCTATACAAGCCAGTAAAATAAAAAAATAAAAAATAAGCAGCTGTGCTTTCGGCCGACATTGAATGTGTGGAGGGTGCTGAGGTCATAGCGGAGTCTGGCGTCGTGGTGTTCATGGGGGCCAGGGAGTCTGGCTCTGGGTGCGGTCTAGGCGCGGATGGACGCAGACGGGCTTGCCTCTGGCGCGCCAGCGGCACACCCGCTGAGCGCAGCAGCCATTTAAGGCGGGGAGGGAGGGTGGATCAGCTGGGAGGTGGGAGCGGGGCGGCGAGGGGGTGTGGCCGCAGGGAGCAGCGGCGGGAAAACCAGGCCGAGGGGTACAGAAGAGAAGAGGGGGGAGGGGGAGGGGGGGAACTGGCTGAGAGCGAGGGCAAAACAATAATAAAGGGCACGCTAGGCAGCAGAAAAGTACAGAAGCACACAAAATAACTTCAAGCAAGAGGCAAAATACGAGATACAAAATAACTGCTGACACGAGACAAAATACAAAGTACAAAGCCAGAGGAGAAGGACACGGCACACAGCTGGGTCGAACTCACGGCGGGGTGACAGCGGCAGCGAGGGAGGCGCTGACACACAGTTGGAGCTGTGCGGTAGTTGGGGAGTAACCTGGCCTGCAAGCAGGGTCAGGGGTCACTCCTGCTGTCGCGCAGCGGCCACCATTTAATGCAGGGAGGGAGGGAGGATCAGCTGGGAGGGGGAAGAAGGGCGGCGGGAGGGCATGGCCGCAAGAAGCAGTGATGGAAAACTAGGCTGAGGGGTACAGAAGAGAAGACGGGGGAGAGGGGGGAACGGGCTGAGAGCGAGGGCAAAACAATAATCAAGGGCACGCTAGGCAGCGGAAAAGTACAGAAGCACACAAAATAACTGCAAGCAAGAGGCAAAATACGAGATACAAAATAACTGCTGACACGAGGCAAAATACAAAGTACAAAACCAGAGGAGAGGGACAGGGCAGACAGCCGGGTTGAACTCACGGCGGGGTGGCAGCGGCAGGGAGTGAGGCGCTGACACACAGGTGGAGCTGTGCGGCAGCAGGGGAGTGACCTGGCCTGCAGGCAGGGTCAGGGGTCACTCCTGCTGTCGCGCAGCGGCCGCCATTTAGGGCGGGGAGGGAGGGAGGATCAGCTGGGAGGCGGGAGTGGGGCGGCGAGGGGACGTGGCCGCAGGGAGCAGCGGCGGGAAAACCAGGCCGAGGGGTAAAGAAGAGAAGAGGGGAGAGGGGGGGAACAGGCTGTGAGCGAGGGCAAAACAATAATCAAGGGCACGCTAGGCAGTGGAAAAGTACACAAGCACACAAAATAACTGCAAGCAAGAGGCAAAATACGAGATACAAAATAACTGCTGACACGAGACAAAATACAAAGTACAAAACCAGAGGAGAGGGACACGGCAGACAGCCGGGTCGAACTCACGGCGGGGTGGCAGCGAGGGAGGCGCTGACACACAGGTGGAGCTGTGCAGCAACAGGGGAGCGACGTGGCCTGCACGCAGGGTCAGGGCTCACTCCCCTGACCTTCACATTTCTAAAAACTAGACACCCGGGGGCTTCCAAGGAGGTATGGATTGTGTGGATCCCCCAACGTTTCCTTACCCAGAATCCCTTGCAAACCTCCATTTTAGCTGACAAATTCTGTTTTTTCACACATTTTTGTGTGGGAAAGTGTGGCATCACCAGGCTCACACAAATTTCCTACCCCCCAGCGTTCCCCCCAGGTCTCCCGATAAAAATGGTACCTCACTTGTGTGGGAGGCCCAAGTACTCGCGACAAGCAAGGGCCCAAAATGTAGTGAGGCGCCATCAAAATTGCCTATCTTAAAACCACCTCGTTTTTCAAGGGGGGTCACCTGGATTTTTGGCCCCGTGCTCAGCGGCCATCTAGGGAAACCTACCAAACCCACACATTTCAGAAAATTAGACACCCGGGGACTTCCAAGGAGGTATGGCTTGCGTGGATCCCCCAACGTTTCCTTACCCAGAATCCCCTGCAAATCTAAATTTTAACTGAAAAAAATCACTTTTTTCAGACATTTTTGTGTGGAAAAGTGTGGCATCACTGGGCTCACACTCATTTCCTACCACCCAGCATTTCTCCGGATCTCCTGATAAAAATGATGCCTCACTCGTGTGGGAGGCACAAGTACCCGTGACAGGTAAGGGCCCAAAACATTTTTTGATAGGCAATGTTTGTGTCCTTGCATTTTGCGGGTACTTGGGCCTCCCACACAAGTGAGGCACCATTTTTATTGCGAGACCTGGGGGTACGCTGGGTGGTAGGAAATTTGTCCTCATTCCGTGTTTGCCAGTTGTTGGATTTGTCCAGCCCTGATATCTCCTTTTATTTTCCTTCTTGCATTTTTGAGAATATTTTTTCAGTATTTATTTCCCTATTTTGCTCCCCACCCAAGTGCGTTTTTTTTGTTTTAATTTCATTGTGTGATAAAATGTCCCTCCCTGGGGAAGCCTCCCTCCTTTCCTTTCGGGCCTCATCTTAGCCCCTTTTTGAGCTCCGTGGTTTACCCTCTCTTTAAGAGTAATGCCCTTCTATCTGTATTTTCATACACCTTCTTTTAAGCTTGCATATTGTCCATAGTTAATGTCACCATTTTTTTAAAATCAAACTATCTTCACTTTCTAGAATCAGAGGATTAGGAATGAGCCCCAGACTCTATTCTCACTTGGTCCTTCATTTGCTCCAAGAAATTTGCAACCTCCGCCGGTTCTCTTATGTTGTGCATTTTATTGCGCCACATTATTCGGAGGGCGGCGCGAAATTTCATTTGAACTGTAGCCCCCAGGCTTTTTATTTTTCTGCATATATTGACCTAACTCCCATTGTCTGTCCTGGGTAGCTTTGGAGATGTCGGACCGAATCCTGAAAGTCCAATTTTCTTTTGAGAGGGGCCCATTTTTTAAAGCTTCCCCCAAGAGTCTCTCTTTGATTGTGTATGTTTTGAAATTTAGCAAGATTTTCCTTGGGTTCTTTCTTTCTTTTCTTTTTCCAAAGGGATCTCGATGCGCTCTCTGAATGTCATCCCCCAGTCCTATATCCTTTGTCCACAGAAAGTATTCGTTAAGTAGCTGTACAACAATTTTTTTTATATCTGTCCCTTCTTCTCCTTCCAGGACATTCAAAATTCTCAGATTGTTTTTCCTTGCCTGATTCTCTAAAGATTCCAACTTCTCGTTCATGGTCCTACCGCTCTCTTTCATCGTTCTTATTTATTTTCTAGTTTTTTTCCACCTTTTTGGCTAAAACCTCGACTACGGACTCCACCTCAGTGACCCGATCATTAAGAGCAGCCAATTTAGTGTCTAGGGCTTCACATACTTCACGGATTTTACCTTGATTCAGTTCTGATGCCGCAAATTTAGCCCTCATTTCCTCTAGCATTTTTTCCAATAATTGATTTGACGAGTCAAGCACCTGAGCTGAGGTTTGAGCCTGCCCCTCCATGGAACTGTTATCTTTTGAGAGAGGGGTCAATTGGTTTGTTGGGTGCTGGAATTGTGCGGAGGTAACTTCTTTTGAGGTCAAATTTTCCTGTATCTGCAATTCGGTAGCCATGTCATTGCCTTGGATAGGTTCCATTCTTGCTCCTTCTACTATAGCGGGCTCTATTAGTGAGATGTATTGCAGTGTTGGTCTCGGATTATGAATGACAAATTATATGTCTGTCAACTGGAGTGCACGGGGGAAGATGGCGGCCGGCTAGGCAGCTAGGTCGGGAGCTCCGTGGTGGCTCCAGCGGGATAAAGAAATCTACAGGAGAAAATGCCCTCTATTCTACTCTGAATATGCCCTGAGTAATCTTTTAAGAGTAAAAAAAACAGTCCTAGGCAACTCAAGGAAATACGCCTACTGATTCGAGGAAGTAGCGTACCTGTATGCAGCCATTGAAGATAGCGGGTTCATTAGGGGAGCCTCGCCGAGCGGGTCCTGGGAACTACCAGCAGACAGGGTCCAGTGGTTGGAATCTCGTGCCTGTCCATTTGGGGAAGCAGAGGATTTCTCCCAGCGCGTACACTGGGGTGTGGTGCGCAGCAAGGGAGGCTCGAAGAGCTTGCAAGAGAGCCGCGAGCAGAATTTCCTTTCAGTTCCGGGGCGAAAGAGGCAGCGTCAGCATAATACCGGCGGCTGTAGGCGAGGTCGACCAAGCGTGTGGAGGCTACAGAGGCAGTGTCGGAAGTCTAAACTCCAGAGAAAATGAAACAGGCGAAAAAGGGGAAACGGAGGTGAGGAGTACAAGGGTGAGCCACAGGGGACCGACGGAGGGTGAGGAAGTGTGTTACCAACTAAGGAGAGGGGTAAATAGAGGGGAAAATAGGGGTAAAACCGAGCATTCAAATGCTAGCACACAAGGAATAGAGAGGAGACCTGCAGTGAAACACATGCATAGAGGTGAGGGCTATCAAGGAGCAGACCAGCTTCCTAGACAGGAGAAAGTGGAACAGCGGATGACAAACGTTAGTAGCGCTGACACTACTGAGGAGGGGAAAAAGAAACTTGAGAAGGTGGTGGTAAATGGTGTGGAAACCAAAGAGGATAGAGGGGCTGTATCACTTCCACAATTTGAGGGGGCACAAAGCGAAGAAGTAATAAAAAAGGGAGAATTGGAGAGAGGAGGATCGAGCTATTGCCTGAGAAATAGACAATTTCTTAAAGCCTCAAACACAACCTCTATAGACACTAAACAACCTATTGCCCCACGTAGCACTAAAAGAAAATTAAGGAAAACAATCAAATCCGACCCAAATAATTTCTATAATAAGAGTAAGACCCCCAAGGAAACAGGGAAAATCGGGAACACCCTAGACCCTCCACCGCAAGTAACTCCTTCTCTCAGATCGTTTTTCAAGGTACAGGAGCAAAACAAGGTGTCATTAACCGGAGAGAAACAAGCTAATAAAGTAGTAACATACTCTACGGATATTCCAGCGGCATCTACACCAGTAGATACAAAGGCAAGCTCGCTTGATAATCTGAGACCCTCGAGCCTTATATCAGACACCTGTTAGAGCTTTCCTTTAGCACAGGTAAGGTGCCAGCGAAATGGAAGGAGGCTGTGGTTCTCCCATTGAGGAAAAAGCCTAATGTCAGCATTGAGCAATTGGACAATCTGCGTCCTATTTCGCTTCTGCTCTACTTTGCAAAGATCGCAGAGAAGGTATCTAACAACCAACTGACGGCCCATTTTAGCAAACATAGGCCTAGATGTAGGTAATTTTATTTTACCACTTCTTAAATACCGAATTTTACCGATTCGGTATTTAAGAAGTGGTAAAATAGAGGGGGGGTGGGATGTAGGTATTACAGAATCGGTAAATACCGAATCGTTAAGATTCGGTATTTACCAATTCTGTAAATACCGATTCGGTAATGCCCATTGATTCCTATGTGTAATCAAACAAGAGTGCCTCCCACTAATGAATAACAGCCAAAAATCAAGGCAGGTTGAAGACGCTATTTGTCGTTTTCAACAAGGTACTTTTATTTATACCAGTTACTTTTTTAGTTTATACTATGTTTGTCGAACACAACATATGATGAGCAGAAAAGACCTGTACATAACATAAATTTTAAACAAAGTTTAAGTTATTCAATGCAACATAATGTCAAAATTAAATGTGGACCTGAATGTGGTCAACAGACAGAAACATTAGACATATATAACAAATACATGGTGCAACACATTTTTACGTAAGTAAAAAGTTGGATTAAAGCAAAGAAAATGGAATGCAAGGAAAGGAAGGATTAGGAAAAGGAGAGCGAAAGTGAATTCGAGACTCTTTTTTATCGCCAGCAATAGCTTGAATTTGAATTGTCCTTTTCTAATTAGAAAAAAAGAGTCTCGAATTCACTTTCGCGCTCCTTTTCCTAATCCTTCCTTTCCTTGCATTCCATTTTCTTTGCTTTAATCCAACTTTTTACTTACGTAAAAATGTGTTGCACCATGTATTTGTTATATATGTCTAATGTTTCTGTCTGTTGACCACATTCAGGTCCACATTTAATTTTGACATTATGTTGCATTGAATAACTTAAACTTTGTTTAAAATTTATGTTATGTACAGGTCTTTTCTGCTCATCATATATTGTGTTCGACAAACATAGTATAAACTAAAAAAGTAACTGGTATAAATAAAAGTACCTTGTTGAAAACGACAAATAGCGTCTTCAACCTGCCTTGATTTTTGGCTGTTATTCATTAGTGGGAGGCACTCTTGTTTGATTACATATATATTTAGGCCCAGCCTCCTCACTTGTCCTCTAAGGGCCAAGCTCCCCTTGTTCTACATTGATTCCTATGGGCATTGAAGCCCATAGGAATCAATGGGCATTACCGAATCGGTATTTACCGATTCGGTAATTTACCGATTTGGTAAATATACCGATTCTGTATTTTTCAGCCCCCTACATCTGAAAACCCTAATACCGGTCGGAAACGGCCGAAATCGGCCGTTTCCGACCGGTATTAGGGCTCCTACATCTGGCCCATTCTTCTCCACCCCACCCAATCAGGTTTTCGCACGTCCTACTCGACCGAATCGTCTCTGCTCTTGTCGATTGAGACCATACAGAGTTATGTGGATGAGAGACAGACGACGGCCTTAATTTCGTTTAGATTTAAGTGCTGCATTTGACACTGTAGCTCAACACACGCTGCTACAGTGTCTTAGAACAGGAGGGGTGGTTGGTAAGACTTGGAAATGGCTGGAATCCTTTCTGCAAGACCGCAGGTTTCAGGTAGCACAGGGACCCCATCAGTCAAAAAACATCAAGCTGAGACAGGGGGTGCCACAGGGGTCCACTCTCAGCCCGACCCTATTCAATCTTTATGTCACGCCAGTGGCTGAGATTACCGAAAAATTTGGGGTGAAAGGCGTGTCCTATGCAGACGACACTCAACTGGTTGTGTCTTTGACACAACCAGTTGAGAAGTCAGCAAGTAATTTTACAACATGTCTGCAGGAATTGGCGTCTTGGATGGCCAATAACTGCCTCAAATTGAATGGAAATAAAACGGAGGTGATGATCATAGGGAAGGCTCCATCGGTGTGGACATCGGCTTGGTGGTCGAATACCCACGCCTAGCGAACAGGTTAGGAGTATGGCTCAATACTAAGCTCTTGTTTGAGCACCACACAAGACGAGTTGCAGGCACATGTTTTGGAATCCTGCAGGGACTCAGGAAGACCTTGGATTTGCTACCTACCGCAGCCAGGAAAACCATGGTCCATGCCTTGGTGACATCGAGGCTGGAGTATGGGAATGTCCTCTATCTGGGAGCTAATGCCAAATGCATCCAGAGGCTGCAACGTATACAGAACGCAGCAGCTCGCCTGGGTCTGATGTTGCCTAAGAGAGCGCCTTCTAAGAGGGCCCTGGGCACTCTGCATTGGCTGTCAATCAAGGAACGAATCCTGTTTAAAGCCCTCTGCGTCAGCCACCGGATCATACAGGGAAGGGGCCCATCTACCTTCATAACCTTCTAACCCTGTATAACCCCACCCATCAATTAAGATCCAGCGGGATGGGGCAGGTCAGTGTTCCTACCATCAGGCAAGCAAGGATGGGAGGCCGCTCCTTTCGCTTCTTGGAGGCACAGCAGTGGAACAAACTTCTGTGGAGGCTCCGGTTGGAGGCTTCGGAGGTGGCGTTCCGCAAGGAGCTGAAAACCTATCTTTTCCCCATAGATTAGACCCCGGCTGTGTTACCTGTTGAGGGGTGTGTAATGTCTGTAATTTTAGTGGCCACTGCTAGGCTTGTATCGTAGCGCAGGGACACACTAGCCTAGTGTAACCAGGCGCTTTATAAATTTACTTTACTATTATTATTATTATTATTATTATTATTATTTGACTCTGCACCACTGGATTCTACACCACTTCCCTCTACACCACTCTACTCTGCACTACTCTACTCCAATACAATGCACTCTACGCCATTACCCTCTATGCCAGTGCACTCTACTTTATACCACTGCACTCTACCACACTCTACTCTGCAAGACTGCACTCTCTGCCACTCAACTCTTCACCACTCTATTCTGCAACACTGCACTCTACTCTGCACCACTCAACTCTATGCCACTTAACTGTACTCTATGACAAGGCACTCTATGCCACTCTATTCTGCATCACTCCACTATATGACACTGCACTCTACGCCACTCTACTCTGCGCCACTCCAAATCAATTGCACTCTGAGCCACTGTACTCTACACCACTGCAATCTATGCTGCGCCACTCCACTCTACTCTACTCTGCACCACTCCACTATACACCAATGCAATCTACTCTATGCAACTGTACTCTATGCACATGCACTCTACACCACTTTGCTCTAAACAATGCACTCCATTAAACTCAACTCTAATCTGACGCTCTTCTGCACTCCACTCTACAACACTTTGTGCCACTCTACGACACTAAACCACTCTATGATGCTCTATACACTCTCTCTATGCCACTCCATGCAACTTTACTCTGCTCTATTCTACGATGCACTACTGTAATCTACACCACTCCACTATTCCACTCTATGCCACTTCAATCCACGCCACTCTATGGCACACCATTCCACGCAACCTTGTGCCACACCACTCTGACAGTCTACTTCACTCTACACCACTCCCCTTGACAACACTCTGCTCCAATCTATGCAATTACACTCTACAACACTACTCCACTCTATGCCACTACGTTCTATGACAATCTCCTCCACTCTATGCCATTGTGATGCCACTTCAAATATCTCTCGCATTTTGGTGAATCAATGTCCATGCTCCCCACACTCAACCATAGCAATAAACTGCATATTGCAATCAGTGCATCTGCGTATATTCTGGAAACAGACACAAGCACTAAAGTGAAACCAAACAGAAAAAATTCAATACAATAGCAAATAGTCTACAACAAATACATTGTAACAAACGACGGGTGCCCACTTTGCAAAAGAAAAGTCCAACACATGAGTAGATCATCCATTCATTGATTTTTTTGGGGTATTTATAGCCAAGTTTATATAAATTCAGGACTCAAAAATGTATGAGAAGGACAAGAAATGATAGTGATGATTTTGCTATTTGTAATTATATGTTTACCAGCAACTGTAAGAAGTCTCATCAGAAAGAAACATCAATGTTGGGACTGGAGAGCGGATCCGACTATTGACTCACACTGCACACTTTCTGTTCCTAGCCGTGACTTGATAAGATACACAGTGGATGCACAGAGAATCCAGGAACCAAAACACACAAAGATTGACAAAGTCAGTACGTTTGACTTTTCACTCAAATGCTGGCATAAATGATATATCTGCTGCATAGCAAACAATTAAAAAAAGATTAATTTTTGTATACAATGCGTAAATGAGACAAATGATTAACACGTGACGGCACAATGCACTTTTCTGAAGCAAAAAAGTCATTTATGCATGCCAATGGAAGCGCAAGGATACATACACTCAACCAATAGAAAGATGAGACTAGAATAATACTAAGGGATGATCAAAGATGTGATTGATAATGTCCTCATAGAAAACACCAGGCTTGCCATGTATTGTATTGTATTGTAATTGCATTTATATAGCGCTTACTAACCCTGACGAGGCGTCGAATCGCTTTTTCGGCGAGTAGCATGATACTCCGGAACCTATTAAGGATTACTGTTGACGTAGTATAGTGAAATATGAAAGTAATTTGAGTGGTGGATAGGTATTCCGCAAGTTATAGTGCAAATCAAACCTACAAAAGAGGCCAAGACGTAGGGCGACCAGGCGTTCTAGATTTGCTGGGACAGTCCTGGTTTTTCACCAGCTGTCCAGGCAGATTTCAACAAATGTAACTCATGTGCCAGTTTTTGGAGAGGGTCGGCTGAAAGCAGAGCAAAAAATATTTGATATCTTCCAAGGCAAGACAAGATAGCACCTCTTATAAGTAAGCACCTTTAAAAAAAATCAGCAGTCAGTAATATTTATTTATCTATTTATTTATCTTTCAATAAAGTTTTATATAGCGCGAACTAGACCCGCTGAGGTATCGAAGCGCTTTACAGAAGTTACATCACAAGAAAAGTTGAGCGCTAGTCACATATAAATGAACATCTAAGAGGCAATCTTGTAGATTGTAAGTTCTTGTTGTAAGTCAGGATTGTGTTGGTCATTATTGTTTAGAGATCATCATGTATCTTGGTAGATGAGCACCTTCAGGTTGGTAACAACTTGCCTCAGGGCTGGGATCGGTAGAGAGTTTTATTCATTAAAAGTAGTTTGACTTCTTTTTTGAAGGAGGTGGTGGGGGGTTAATTCTGATTGTTTGGGGCAGGGCATTCCATATCCTTGGTGCTAGGCCAGAGAAGGTGCATGTGTAGGTTTTCTTTTTCTTACATTTTTGTGGTTTCAATAGCAAGGTGTTGGTGCTTCTCAGAGTTCTGCTATTGCCTGATAATTTGAGTTTATTGGCTAGATACTTTGGTGTATTGAGGTGCAGGGTTTTGTGCGTCATGCATGCAATTTTTAGCTGTGCTCTTGGCTCATAAGGGAGACAATTCAATTCCTTTAGATCCTGGGTGATGCGGTTGTTTTTTCTGGAGCCAGTGATGAGTCTTGCAGCCACGTTGAGTGAGGTTCTTAGAGGAGCAAGACTGGATCTCGGCAGGCTACATAAGGTTGTATTCCCATAGTCTATTCTGGGTAGAACTAATGATTGAACAGCCGTTTTTAGGTTGTTGTCGTTGATGAAGGGTTTTAGTTTTCTGAGAATGCTCATATGAAAGTTGGCTCCTCTGGTGGCTGTGCTGATGTGTACCCTCATATTGAGATTCTTATCAAGTATGATTCCCACTGATCTTGTGGAATCGATAATATGAGGTTTGCATTTGAGGGCTGTTAGGTGTTTCATCCAGTTTACTTTGTCACCTTGTCCTTGTGGTGGGGAGATTACGAGAAAATCAGTTTTGAGCGCATTGAGTTTGAGGTGGTTTTTGGTTAGCCAGATGTGGGTGTTTTGTAAAGTTGTGTTATGTAGGCGGATGTCATCCGGCGATTATATTTTTAGGTACAGTTGGGTATCATCCGCGTACATGTGGTAGTGGATGTTGGAGAATTTCAGAATTTCAGTTAAGGGTTCCATGACTAAATTGAAGAGGAGGGTAGGAGATAGGGCTGAACCTTGAGGGACTCCTAAGGTGACCGGTGTTTTCGAGGATAGCGATTGGTTAATCTTGATCCTTTGTGTTCAGTTGTCTAAGGCGGCGGCGAACCACTTCACGACAGCTCCTGATAAACCCAGTTCTGTGTTCAAGTAGGTCTAGGAGACTGATATGTTTGATCGTATCGAAGGCTGATGATAGGTCTAGGAGAATTTGGAGAGCAAAACCAAAGGGGATGATGGACTGAGTGTTGAACATTGCAAGCACTCACCCGCAGTCAACTGATCTGGGTTTAATCCATCATCATTCTTTAGCTCACTCCACCACCCCAGTTCAGACATGGCCACATGTAAATCATTCTGATCCTATGCCTCATGGGAACAGTCCAGCCTGAACTGCCAAGCCATGTCTTCCCTGGACCGGAAACAAGCATCCTGGGACCGGTTTCTGGCTAATCAGCCGTCATCAGCCAGACTAGCTTGAATCCAGTGGCAAAGTGAGCAAGGGACCCACGTCTGGGCATACCCTGCCAACTTAAGGTGAACAAAGCAAAACCAAAGGGGATGATGGACAGAGTGTTGACCATTGCAAGCACTCATTCCCAGTCAACTCATCTGGGTTTAATCCATCATCATTCTTTAGCTCACTCCGCCACCCCAGTTCAGACATGGTCATATGCAAATCAGTTTGATCCTGCGCCTCATGGGAACAGTCCAGCCCGAACTGCCAAGCCATGTCTTCCTTGGACCGGAAACAAGCATCCTCTGACCGATTTCTGGCTAATCAGCCATCATCAGCCAGGCTAGATTGAATCCAGTGGCAAAGTGAGCAAGGGAGGATTAGGAGGCAGGATTAGTTTTGATCTAGTATTCTGAGTGCGTCATCGATGATGGGTGTCATGGCCGTTTCCGTGCTGTGATTCTGCCTGAAGCCTGATTGAAATTGGTCAATGAGGTGGAATTGAGATATATGGGTGCATAGTTGGGAGTGGACGCACTTCTCTAGTAGATTTTCTATTGTCGGAATAGTGGATCTTGGACTGTAGTTACCTGAAATTGTGTGGTCAGCATTGAGTTTTTTAAGAATAGGGGTTACCTGTCCTTCTTTTAAGCAGCTTGGAAGGGTTCCTTGCGATAGAGATGCATTCACTATCTTTGTCCAGATGGGTATAAGAGCAGTTTTGATTTCACTGAAGATGTTGGCTGAAAGCGGATCGTTTTGATGGTTTGAGTGTTGTTATTAACGTGAATGTTATTATTGTGAACACCTGTAAACACATAATGAATATGACATTTTGGCAGGTAGGGCCATGGGAAATATAATTACTATCCCCAACCTAGGAAAATCAGGCATGGCGTACTTGTGCCCCCCCTCTCATCAGCGCTTATGCAAATGGAGCAGCCTGTGCTCTCCACACATTCCTATGTATTTCCTCACTCACTCATTCGGCTGTATCATCACTGTCTTCCGACACCATGTCAGAGTTTGCGTCCAGCACGGCGGTACACAGATCTCTCCACTCTGCTAGATCATCTATCACGTTCTCGTCAAATCTATTGACTTGTATGTAAGTCTCCTTCCCCAAGGTCCACTCCATTACATCCTTGTGCCATTGTGCAATTTCAGGCGCCCTCCAAGTGATGGCTATCCTCCCGCTGGTTAAGGCTAACACCAGTTTTAAGAACTTGTACGGTATCTTCCTGCCTTTTGGGTACTTTATGTCGCCAAACAGATAACACTGTGGTGTGAATGTAAATTTTAAATGTGTGATCCCGTTAATGTCAGCAACCACCAGAAGTCCTGTACCAGCCTGCACTGCCAGCTGGGACAATTACGAGCTCGGGTTGGGGATATGCGAGGCAAGTCCCTGGGTGTAAGATAAGTCCTGTGAAGAAAATTATAGTGTATCAGTTGAAAGTGGGCATTACTTGAAACAGAATGTGAGAGCTCGTTAACACATGTCCAGTCCCCGGTTCCTAAGGGGACATCTAGATCAATGTCCCACTCAGTGCGAGACTGCGGAGTGGTCCCCACTGCGGCAGCACACATAGATCTGTACAACAGTGTGATCAAATGGCCGCCAGACCACAGGATAAGAGAATTCCCAGGGTTTGCTAAGGTTCAGGCACTGCAGGGTAGCAGGTCAGGATGCTCAGGCAATTTTGACCAGGCCGGCGAACTGCAAAAAATTATCAGGCCAGAAAGAGAATTCCTGGCAGGCCTCTTAGATGGATATAAAAGTCTCCCCATGGTGTAAATACCCCAAATGGGTCAACCCATCCTGCTATGCCCTGAAGGACATGCCGTCCATCATCTGCTGAACTGGTTTCAATACCCAAATTGTAAGTTCCCTATGGAATAGAGCTCGCCTCTGGACCACCTAGGCAAATTATTGCCAAATTGTAGCTGTCTGCTGGATTATGTATGGGAATTCCGCTAGGAGTCCAGCGCCCTCCATCAGTAATTCAGGCAACCATTTCACTGCAATTCTACAGGACAATATAGTTTTCCACAATCACCTGCGTCCAACCAGCAGGCTGTATACTGAAGATGTGTGGCGTAGTAATACAGATCTAGCTGCAGGACTTCCAGCCCCTCATCTCCGAACCGTTTGGTCATAGTCGCCAAGGCCACTCTTCAACGTTGGCCTGCCCACAGCAAAGAGGTAATAATGGAGTCTAGCTGCTTGAAGATCTGTGATGGGGGTGGGAGCAAAATGAGTTGTGCAGCTTATATAAACAACAGGGCAAGAGTTCCATATTGGCCATGGCCAACCTCCCCATCATCGGGGAGAGCGACAGTTTAACAGAGCAGCTTAATTAACACCCATGAAACTGTGTTTAAAAGTTGCAACTAATTTAGGACCAGATGTAGGTGGCTAAATACCGGTCGGTAACGTCGGAAGTCGGTACATTTCAATGTTACCGACCTGTATTTAGCCATTCCTAATGTAGGTAAGGAATCGGTAAATAAGCAATCGGTAAATACTGATTCCTTAATACCGATTCCTTAATGTTCTTGCATTTAAGGAATCGGTAATACCGATTCCTTAAATGCAATGTAGGAAGCACATTAAAGAGTGCTTTTTTGAGCCTTAAGAAATCGGTGATCACCACCAACTTCAAGTTGGTGGTAATTACTGATTTCCCTTAAAAAAACACTTTTTTGCTTTTTTTAAAGTGCCATGTGGCACACATCCATGCCATTAGGGCATGGATGTGCGCCACATGTGCACACATGCACATTTCAGGGGTGCAACAGGGTGCCCTTTGGACACCCTGCACCCTTAAAATACCTCCCGGTATTACAGATTTGGTAATACCGAATCGCTAATACTGAATGTCTTCACATTCATTCCTATAGGCCTCCAAGCCAATAGAAATGAATGGGTAGGTATTCCTTATTACAGAATCTCAATTACCGATTCAGTAGTAAGGAATATTAAGGATTCAGTATTTTTTATCGAAGCTTTACCTACATAGGAAATACCGATTTCTTAATAGCGAATCGGTAAAATTCGCTATTAAGAAATCGGTATTTCTGATTTACTTACATCTGGCCCTTAGTCCCTTATGCATCGTTATTTGTATTTCTATGTTGATGCACTCTGTAATTTGTCATTCAGTGCTCCTCCGCTGATGAAAATTGTAGTCCTTCTTCTGTGTTTGCTAAATATACAGATTTTTGATATTCAAACTCTGGTCCCCCGAATAAAATGTCAGCTTGGGTGTGTGCAGAACATTGCCGTAAATCACAGAGATTAAGGGCCTTCCATCATTCGATAAAGCGCAAGTTAAAGGTAAATGAATATCTAGCCATGAACCACATAAACCTGACATAGGCCTAGGACTGCAGCGCCTTAGGGTGCGAACGCCAGGCGGAACTGAATCAGAAATGGCATTGCAGGGAGCGCTCCAAGGCAAAATATTTTGGGGGGAGGCCATCTATGCACTCCTTCTATATATTCGCCATAGAGTAAACTTGAAAACTGTGAAAGAGAGGGTAAGAAGGAGGGCCCTATTCACAGAACTAACTTAAGACAAAATCCTAAACTTACTACTTTTGGTATTCACAGAAGTTAGGATTCTGTCTTAAGACAGACTTAAGAAAGACTTAAGTTAGGATTCTGTCTTAAGTCTGTCTTAAGTCTGTTTTAAGACAAAATCCTAACTTCTGTGAATACCAAAAGTAGTAAGTTTAGGATTTTGTCTTAAGTTAGTTCTGTGATTCAGCCCCGGAGTGTCGGTGGGGATGGAGAGGGAAAAGAAGATGGAAGCGCAGGGAGGCCGGCCAAAGCAGTGCTATTAGGGTGGAATAGAAAATATAGAACCGTAGACATTTATGAAGTGTAAAAGAACACTGACCATGAGGGTTTAGCTCATGACCTTCAGATAAGGAGACCGAGGGTCTATCTACTGCACTAAAATAAAACTCCTTTCTAAGCTATATTGAGGCAGATTACCAAACAGTTTTCTGTTGTGTAGCAGTTAATGTTTACATATTTCTTATTCACAAAAACTTAAACTCATCGTTGTTTTGCTGTTTGCAGCTTGGATTTGCTTGCTACTTGATCTATAAACTCAAAAATATTCAAAGCTAAAAAGCAAAAATAACCTTACATCCTAAACTAGTTTATTGGTGAAGCAATCAGCTGTGGTTACCAATGCAGCAGGAATTTAGAAGACAGACTATCTCACGGTGCTGCAGAGTTGAGCTAGCTGCTGGAGTGTGGAACATCAAGTCTAACGTTCAAAGCAAGCACCAAAGAAACACAAACCGTGACCAACCATGCACACTGCTCCTCCGCCTTCACTTCACAAAAACTTCGCACTCGGTGTATCATCCCAAAAAGGCTGTAATGGAAAGAATATGACCATTACAAGTATTGGGAAAGTCAATGGGTTCTATTGACTTTGCTATGCTAACACTGTATGTGTGCCCACTAAAGAACCACGTCATCCTGCCTGTTTTTTCTTTTTAATTTACGGTTCTGAGATGGATCCGTAGATTAAACAAGCGTGGTATGTGTGACAAATCGAAAGACGTGAAATCAAAATCCTCCCAAAGTTGTCTAGAGCAACTGGCAACATGAAACAAGCTGCCACTGACAAATGAAAACAAAACACATGAGAGTGATGAGGAAGTCAACCAATGGTAAGGGATGGGTGGGCTCTAAGTTTTTCCCCGATTTTTTTTAAACAATAGACTTGCAAGCGACAACACTTGCTGTCTCAGGCAAGACCTAAAAATGAATCTGACCCTGTGTAATGTAACTAGTGCTCATGTAAAGTACTCCAATGCCTGTGGGCCAGGTTCATCATACTATACAAAACTATTAAAAAAAACACAAGCATTGGCAAATCCAATGGGTCTGGCCTACGGAAGAGCTCTTGGCTTTGCCAATCTGTTTTAGCCATGTTGTACACTATATTGCACGTATAGAAAACCGCACATATAGAAAACTACACGGGTCCTCATGAGCACTACTTCTATTAAGGTGAGGAGTCTCCACACAGAATCAATATTATCGTACTTTCATTCCATCTGCCTTAATAACCAAAAAGTTCCAGTGTTCATGAGTCCTTCATTTTATTAGTGTTTCGTTTCCACGGTGTGACCAACTCCCAGGTATGTAACCACTTCATACCTGTAGTGAATATATGTAGATCCAGTCCAGGTAGTTTCTTCACGTAGATTTATTTAGGATAAGATGTTAAGCAGAGCCCTAACAGGAGCAACCTCAGGTATATTAATTTCCATCATTAGCAGATGGCTTTACAAACCCTGCTCCCCCGACCCTCAATGTATTTCAAGCCTTTTGTCAGGTGGAAAGTGTACCTAACATGTAGGTTTCAGGTTATCTCCTCAAACTTGACTATGCATCACCCATGAGCGGCGTGTGATACCCATGAGCAAACTAACCGGTGGAATTTTGATTAACTATTTATAAATTGGAGTACATTGATGAGTGTGCCCCTTTTCTTCTAATTGTTAACTCTGTTGTACACCACAGGATACGATTACATGTGATCTTTAACCCCACTAGCTTTACAGGATATTACATCACCCAAGTTAACAAGTATTGTCAAAGCCAATAGGTCTCGCCTATGTGAGCTATTGCCTTTGTCAATGGTCCCGTCTTTCTTTTTATCTCTAAGCCATGATGTGCTAAAACATTAACAAAATAGTTCGCTTAGGCGAGTCTTATTGGCTCTGCCAATGCTTGTTAGTTCTTGACTATTCTATTCCGCAAGGAATAAATAGACGAGAGTATTGTGGGCCAAATAGGCTTTGAAACCATTGCGGATTACATCGAGTGCATGTGCACATGCACGCGCTTTTTACCATTTGCTCCCGAGCCGCCTGCCTCCTACTTCAAAGGGATCCCCTCCATCGCCCACTGCTTCACACTTCACGGCCGCCAGGCCGTGTCTCGCATTTCTCCTCCTCCCCCCTCCCCACAGCAATGCCAAGAGCTTGTTTTACGAGCGCGGCCGCTCACTTCTAAAATGTTGGCTTCTTGTAAATATAACCTTTCTCATGCCACCTCCTCTGTGCGGTGCTTTCTTGAGGCATCTAAAAATATCTCCACAACTGCCGATAGCTGGCAAACTCTCTTGCCTGCTCAGCTTTCAGACTTCAACGAGAGAGCATAGGGGAAAAACATATCTGGCTGTTTCTTCTCTATGTGGGATTTAAAAGCTCCCTTGTTTTACTTTAAGCGCGAGGCACACATGCGGCCAATGCTTGTGTTAATTAGCGCGGCCTTAGCACGATCACTTTCACGCGGCCATGCTTGTCTTTCAGCGCTTGTTTGTAAAGGGGAGAGTATGTCTTTTGCAACCAATACCAACTTCTGGGGTACATTGCCTTTTTCCCCAAAATCCCATCAGTGCCTGATTTCATTGAATGAGCAGAACAAAGGGATTAACAAAGGTCACTTAATAGGCGTGGTTATGTATAGTGCAGGAAAGTGACTATCATCTTTACTTTGAATGATACAACGTCACTGCACCTTGGTGTAAAGGTCACTTCCGGGGTTGTGGTGATTTCTTTCGAACTTATCGTGGCGCATACTTGGCTTTGGAATCTGCCAGAAAAGCTCTGAGTTGCGTGGAGTGAGTGGGTGTGCACGCCGAGTGCTCGTCTGCTGCTAGCGCTGCGGCCGCGCCATTTAATCTTGTGCATGCCCATCGCCCACTGTGCATTATACCTTCAGGCACAACCGCCTGAATTATATATGCATATATCCCCCGCTCCGCTTGGTTTCAAACTGTCAGTTTATTTATCTACTTTCAAGCCGGCAACCATTCCTTCCTTTACCTCCCACGCTTGACCGATCTGGACCACGGTTCTCACTCTTCCTTGCCCTGGCCTATTGAACCTATATTTTCCGCTTGTGCCTTACCTCTTTAGTCACACCCCAATCACGTTATCACGTGTTGTAGCATTATATTAAGCTACTGATCAACAGTGCCTACTCCTGCGTATTAATTTTGTGAGGGGGGGACAGTGTTACGACTACAGTGTGCGCTCCTTCACGGCCATGCTTTTGTTGGAATTAGCTTTAAACTGGGATGTAATGTTATTGTGTACAGGAGGCTTACATAAAGGCGCTGTCATGATGTTTACACGCACTTAACTGACCTTGCATTCCTGGCTTCCATTTACGCTTACAATGTATATGTAACAGAGCACTGAACAACTTTGCGAAGTGGGACGGGGTTATGATTAAAACTGTTGAAATTAGCTTTAAACTGGGATGTAATGTTATTGTCTACAGTAGGCTTACATTAAGCCGTTGTCACAATGTTTACAGGCACTTAACTGAGCAGTTAACAACTTTGCCAGGGGGGACGGGGTTACGACTGCAGTGTGTGCTCCTTCGCCGTCATGCTTTTAGGGCAACTTTTATGGGCGCGCAGGACCTATCTGTTGTTAAAAAGTACTTTCAATTGAACAGAAAACTTCTACGAGGGCCCTTATGTTATCGCGTTCAGTGGCCTTACATGCTATCACATGCTGTGGCATTATATTAAGCTACTGTTGAACAATGGCTACTCCTGCGTATCAACTTTGTGAGGGTCATAGTGTTAGAGTTTGGGCCCGGTATAACAGGAGGAGGGCATGTTCTCCACTGTTGAAGTAAATTCTTGTGGGGCTCACATTTGATCTTAAATGTGGTGCACAAAGAACAGACCGGTCCGTACTTTTAAATGCGAGTGAGATTAACCGTAGGGAGAAACCACATGTACATTGGACTCAAGCTGCTAGGTGTGTGTAATTTTTTTTTCTGCTTCTGAAAACTGGTACTCAGTGTCACCAGGAGGGCTGCGAGATTCTGAAAACTGAGCTACACAATTTAATACCTCTGTGCGTTACTTATGTTCCTTCAACAAAGAGTGGTTTGTATTTGGGTTTTGTTGGTTAACAAAACAGTTTTTTAGGAGATACATTATAAGTTATACCTGTCATTTTTTCGGTGCCTTTTTTAGGTCTCGTCTGAGCCAGCGCTTTCTTTGCAAGCCCTTCTTTGCCCTGGAATGATCTGCTAATGTGCATTTCTCTGTAAATATCTTGGTTCTGTTGTGTGTTACCTCTGTTTCTTTACTATTGCATCATGCTTTGCTGATCGTTAATCACCGTCATGTTATTTATCTAAGGCACATTGATGAATAAAAAAAAATCAACAGACATTTCACACACCCTCACTCACCCTCACTCACCCTCACACACCCTCACCCTCCTCACCCCATCACCCTCACAACCCTCTCACCCTCACCCCCTCACCTCCCCACACATCCACACCCCCTCACCCTCACACACCCCCTCACACCCTCACCCTCACACCCCCTCACCCACCCTCACACCCTCACCCTCACACCCTCACCCTCACACCCTCTCACCCCCTCACACCCCCTCACCCTCACACCCCCTCACCCTCACTTACCTTCAGTTACCCTCACTCACCCTCACATATGCTCACACAACCTCACCAGCATAGCGTAACAAAGCATAGCATAATAAAACATAGCATAGCTTAACAAAAAAATCATAGGATAGCAAAACAAAACATAGCTTAACAAAACAAAACATAGCATAGCAAAACACAACAAAGCATAGCATAACATAACACAACATAGCATAGCATAATATAACACAACAAAGCATAGCATAGCATAATATAACACGACAAAGCATAGCATAGCATAACAACATAGCATAACAAAACAAAGCATAGCATAACATAACAAAGCAAAACAAAACATAGCATAGTATAACAAAACATAGCATAGCATAACAAAACATAGCAGAACAAAACATAGCATAACATAACAAAACATAGCATAACATAAAGTATAGCATAACAAAACATAGCAAAACACAACAAAACATAGCATGGCATAACAAAACACAACATAGCATAGCATACCAAAACAAAGCTTAGCATAGCATAACAAAATATTGCATAACAAAGCATAGCATAGCATAACAAAACATAGCATAACAAAACATAGCATAGCAAAACAAAACATAGCATAACAAAACATAGCATAGCAAAACAAAGCATAGCATAATAAAACACAACAACACATAGCATAACATAACAAAACATAGCATAACAAAACACAACACATAGCATAATAAAACATAGCAAAACACAACAAAACATAGCATAGCTTAACAAACCACAACTAAACATAGCATAGCAAAACAAAACATATAATGGCATAGCAAAACATAGCGTACTAAACACAACCAAATATATCATAGCACAGCATAACAAAACATAGCATAGCAAAAAATAGCATAGCATAATAAAACACAACAAAACAAAGCATAGCTTAGCAAAAAATAGCATAACAAAACATAGCATAGAATAACAAAACATAGCATAGCATAACAAATCAAAGCATAGGAAAGCAAAACATAGTATAGCATAACAAAACAAAACATAGCATAGCAAAACAAAACATAGCATAGCATACAGCATCCCCCCGCACCACAACAGCATCACTCAGGGGCACCACAACATCACTATGCGCTACCACAGCATCACTGAAGGCCACAGCATCACTCGCTCGCCATCACAACATCACTCAGCGCCACCACACCATCAATCTGTGCAACCATTTAACAACACCAGGTTCACAATGTTCTCTCAATGTTTAAAGCTTTATTACAAATGTAACAAAAAGATGTTAATATTTCACTTCTGTTCTTGGATTTTTGTCACAATAAAATACACTGAACATAATCTTCACAAACGTTATTTACAAAACTTTAAGCTAGTGCCAATATCAATTATAATAACTTTCATTTAAGTATTAATTATTGAAAAAAAATTAAAAGCCATTGTTATTTGTAATATCAATACATGTAAGTCACGTAAATACAACACATATTGCATTACAAATGCTATAGGTGTCACATTTGCGAAAGTTATAACTATTGGCATTGTAAATGACAAAGCTATTAATTTAGCTATTTTCAAAAACAAAAAATAAATAAAAAAATTGTCATTTACAATACCAATAGCTCAAACTTTCCTAATTCGAGACCTATTGCATTGCAAATGCTTGTTTTTTAGGCTCTGTGCTTACTGTTGGTGTTTCAATCACGTAAATTAACTCGAAGTAGCTCCAAGTTAAGGCATGTTTTTCTAACATAGGAGCACGGAAACACTAAGAGGTAATACCTGCCCTGTTCTTACGAGGTCTGCTGTCAGAATAAATGCATTAACTTGGAAATATTTCGAGTTAATGTATATGCTTGAGAGCCAAAATAAAGTATGCAGATCCCTTCAGTGCTGGTGCAGCGCAGAAAACACCACTATAATACGGCCACTGGTGAGCAGCCGTGCAACAAAACCACCTTCAATAGCGCTTTGTCAGTAGGTGATAATATCGTTGCAGAAAGTTGTTATTTGCAAAACCTGTGATGTTTTGGTTTCACGTTGGCGTTGACTGCACCAGATGCAGAATCCTTCTGACCGCTCACTTTATTTCTGTAGACATATTGCTTAGCAACCAAAGTAATGCTGTTTTTTTACAGCATCTAGTTCCACTTATGAAGTAAGTGCTTTGGAACCAGGATGCATTCAGCTGGTTACATTGTGGCAAAAATATAAAATTAGTCATATGTTCATCTGACTCAGGCTGCTCGAGCAGAGGCAAGCCCAGCCTTTCTACCATCTCTGCAGTGTTATCATAAACTACCGTTTTTGCACAGTAAAGCATGACTAATACCAAAATTTCAATAATTCAATAAATTTCATAATTGTGATCAGACTCCGTTGTCTGCCATTGGATTCCCTCTAATATCCATAAACAGTCAAATATTTCCTTGAATTTTCCAGATCACCAGAAACACGGATCCCTTGTTTACTTTTGTATGTTACCTGTTCAAGATTCTCTTCAGTAAAGAAAACCTTCTCTGTCATCTTCTTGTACACGGATATGATCACCGATTCAGCGAGAACCCTTATTCTTTTGGTCCTCTTCAGTCGACTTGCTCCAAAAGTAGGAAGCACACAGGCTCCCAGATTTCCCTAGCCAATCATAATTCTGCTGTCACCAGCATGAAAGCAGCATCTTGATTGGTCGGAGCGCTGTGGTTCGGTGCTCAGACAGGGACTGGCAGCCTGTGTATGTTCTCCAACCAGGCTGTGCAATACACTTAGCATGTTCTCCACCCGGCTGTATTGCGCAGCCTGGGTGGAGAACATGTTAAGTGCGCATGACTGTGGGGGGCGTGGCCAAGAGCCGATCATGGCGGACGTGTAGTTGTAGAGCTCCGTCCTTAGCCCTTGAAACAAGCGAATCATCCTGACTGCCTGCAGTGCAACCCACCTAAATATTGTGCCCGGAGCCGCAGAAGGTGAGCGGCGAGCAGCGACGGAGAACAGCCCCCCCTCGGACGCCGCCGGAGACTCCGGGAGACTGCGGCGATTGCTGGGGCCTGCTGCATCGTGGTGAGCCGCGGCCTCGATTGGCCTGGTGACCGAGCTGCCGTCAGGTATCGGCGTACTGCGAGGGGGACCCCGGACGGAGGCGGGACACGGGATCGACGGCGCGCCAGTGGTCGGAGGCGGGCGCCTACTCCAGCTACCGCCGTGCTGTTCCCCCCCGCACTGAAAACCCCAGAGAGACCCGTCCTGCCCTGACTACACCGCCCGCAGCAGAGAGAGACGCCGGGAACGGCCCAGCGCCCGCCTACACAACGCTGAGGCGCTCACGCTCGCCTGAGTGCCGGTAAGGAGAGTGGGGCTGGGGGAGCGGAAAGAGGAACATTGGCACCCGAGAGCCTGTGGCCACTGCCTGAGCCACACAACAGCAGCGCGGCGCGATCTGGCGCCGCGGCGGAGCCACAGTCGCCATCTTGCCTTCACTCTGGGCCCCGGGACTCCTCGAGTGGCTGGTGCGGCGCCCTACCCTGCCTAAAACACGCTGCGCCAACAGAGGGACAGAGGCACAGAGGACACCCTGCAACACCGGCACGGCCCCTGTACTCATTACCACGGCGGGGGCCCCCGAGCACCATGGAGGGGTCCAACCGCACAACGGCCCGCGAGCGGGCAGCTGACCACGAGATCCCCGCTACTGGGTCAGGTGTGTGGCGCGTCCCTTCCTTCCCGCCTCTGACGGACCCCCCCACCTGCGGTCTGTAACCCATCACCTCACTGAGGTCAGGCTATCGCCACACGAAGGACCCCCTCACAGGGCGCCACCACACCCACCAGATACGCTACCATAGCCACGGCACCATTGACTCTGCCTCATCTGGGGACTTGCTCTGCACTTGCCTCCTACACGTTGGCTCTAGTGGCTGCATAAACGCCCTGCGACACTGTGTGTGGCCAGCTGTACAGGCCGGGAACAGTGGGTGCGCTTTCTCCAACGCCACCCTGCATACTAGTTCGATGGGCAGGCATAGGGGCAGGGCCCAAGACCATGGTGCACCGACGGACATGCAATCCACGGGCTCGGAGGACCCACTAGCCTCCTCAAACAGGGACATTATCCCACCGACAGGGAAAGGATCACAGGACGCCAAACTGGATCTTATCCTCAACGAAATACGCGCCACACGTGAGGCACTGGAATCACGCATAGACAGCATGGCGACGGGCCTCTCCTTGCTCCGAGCAGATCATAACAAACTGGCAGAGCAAGTCTCGGAGCAAAAACTAGCGCTGAACGATCTCATACCCCAACAGACGGAACACTCTGCGAAGCTGGAAGGCATGGAGAAACAACTCAAGCAGCTGTGGGAAAAGGTGGACGATGCGGAAGGACGAGCCCGCCGTAACAATGTCCTCATCCTAGGCATTCCGGAACACAGCGAGGGGAGAAACCCTACCCAGTTCGTGGAAGAATGGCTAAGGAAAATGGTGGGCCCGGAAGATCTTACCGCCCTGTACAGTGTGGAACAGGCGCATAGAATGCCTTCGAGACCTCCACAACAGAGAGCGCCCCCTCGTCCCTTGATCGCGCGCCTTCTTCACTACAAGGACCGTGACACTGTGCTGAGGGTGGCCCGAGAGAAAGCGCCGATACGCTATGAGGACAAGAATGTCTCCGTATATCCTGACTTCACGCCCACGGTACAGCGAGCCAGGTCCACCTTCATGGGGGTAAAGCGCAAATTGCGGGAGAGAGACTTGAAATATGCACTCCTGTTCCCCGCACGCCTCAAGATTCTACATGGTAACAAATCGCACTTCTTCGACTCGCCGGAAGAAGCGGAGGAATGGATGGAGGTAACGCTGACACCACCGGCCTCGCAGGACCCATTTGCCGACACCAGGAGCAACAGACATCGGAGTCCGCCGGACCGGAGGAACGCCGCTTCCAACACCAGACGGACTCCCTCGACAGGGTCGTCACAGAGGGCACAAGCTGCAAAGACCACTTGGCAGATCAATGATCAGTGGTGCAACTGACAGAGGAGGCGCTCGCCGCTCACGACATGGGCACAGCAAGGGACCAGATCAGCACCTCTGACACACACACCGAGGTGTCAGGATCAGCGGACAGCCTGCAATTGTTTCCCAAGATCACGGCGCAGATGGCGGAAGAATTTTGAGCAGCAGCACTTTGAGCGATCTCCGGGTGGTAATGTATGAACGATCTCACTCCCTGCACCAGGTGGGTTGCCGGAGGGTTTGGTTTACAGAGGGCTACCATGCCATCGCAGGCCAGTAAGAGACAGACACGAGTGGTCTACTCCCCCCACCACATGTACATGGAACTGTTTGACTTATGCCCACATTGGGCATCTTGGTTCGGCTCCCGAGCCCGTTGGCCTGGAGACCTTAATGTTAAGGGGTTAACTGTTTGCATGACACTCCTCTCCTGTAGTACGACGTACTTGGCACGGACACCCATGAGCTCAACATTACTGCATTGCACGGTCAGTCATGGGGCCACTTAATGTTTATAACTTGTGCACCTGGAATGTGCGGGGCATGGGCTTGATTCACAAAAGACACAGGATACAGGCTCAACTCAACCGTAGGGGGATCATGGTAGCTTGCCTGCAGGAGACACACTTGAACTGTTCCGAAAACGTGAAGCTGCGCAAGAAATGGAGAGGGCAGCTCTTCGCTACGTCCTATTCAGCATTCTCTAGGGGGGCAGCTATCTGGCTTCGTAACTCAGTTCCCTTTAAACTGATAGAGCAAAGAATCGACAAAGAGGGTAGATATGTGTTTGTAAGGGGTTTGTTGGATGGGGATGCAGTCGTGCTTGGTTGTGTGTATTCACCGAATTCAGGTCAGTCAGAGTTTTTGGTAAATATCAATGGGGTCCTTGCGGAATGGGCAGATCATCAGTGGGTGATTGGAGGGGATTTCAACGCTGTGTTAGATGTTGCTATGGACAGGTCGCACCCCCCACTGCATGCCACCGAAAGCAGGAGGCAAGCGGACGCACTGGCACAATGGGCAGAGGGTTGGGATTTGGCGGAAAGCATGGCGCAGCACACATCTACTGGACAGGGAATATACCTTTTTCTCCCCACCGCACCAACTACACACCAGAATAGACCGTATATTTTGCTCCCGTTCCCTGATGGGGTCGATTGTCCAGGCTCAGCACATGGGGAAGACCCTTTCGGATCATAACCCTGTCGAGCTTACTTGGCAATGGGGCGGACTACTGGCTCCCATCCCGACCTGGAGATTGCCCACGGAACTACTTGAAGACACGGTCTTCAGGTCGTCCTTGTCAGACGCCATTGAATCCTACTTCGGCACCAACGCTAATACCGCCAGAACCCGACAAATAGAGTGGGACACCTTCAAAGTCTTCCTCAGAGGGGAGGCGATGACCACCCGGGTGGGCAGGAGAAGGGAAGTGATCGATAATTTGAAGGAAGTGGAGGGTAAATTGGCAACGCTAGAGAGTGAAGCTGCGGGCACGAATGCACACTTCACACCACTGCAGGACGCACATATTAAACACGCTGAACTGCTAGAAGACCTAAGATTATTAGATTACAGGGAATACACTAATAGACAGCACACTCAGGCGGATAGATCTGGCCCCCTGCTGGCCCGTATTATACGAGACTCCCCAGAGCACCATCCGATTTTGGAAATATTAGATCAGGCAGGAATGCTGACTTCGACTCAAGTAGGTATTAACACTGCATTCAAAGACTACTACACCACGCTCTATGGCCCTCACCAAAGCCTCTCCGAGAGGGTACTTGAGGGATTTATGGGGGATTTAGAACTACCCCAGCTCACCGGCAGGCAATGCAAGGACTTGAAGCATAATATTACTGTTGCAGAGATTAGGCAAGCGATACACGCTCTACCGAGGAGCAAGGCCCCAGGGACGGACGGCCTACCGGCCGAGTTCTATGCAACGTTCGTAGATCTCCTAGCCCCGCGTCTACACGCTATTTATCTAGAAGCGCTGCGGACTAACTCCTTGCCGCAGTCGTCCCTGCAAGCATTGATAACTTCCCTCTTAAAACCGGGTAAAGATGGAATGCACCTGGCTAACTACAGACCCTTATCTCTCCTTAACACCGACTATAAGATTCTGAGCAAGGTGTTAGCGACGCGATTGGCACAATACATTCCGCAACTGATCCATCCAGACCAGTGCGGTTTTGTACCGGGTAGGAACACGGCTATGAATCTTAGAAGACTTGCCCAGCTGATGCTGAGAGACCTGGCGGACTTGGGCACCGAGGGCTGCATCTCATTGGACCTGTAACAGGCCTTTGATTCCCTCAGATGGGATTTCATGTTTGCCACGCTCGCGAAATTCGGGATTCCACCCGAATATATTGCCTGGGTCAAACTACTATACACCCGCCCCACAGCTCGGGTGCGCACATCCAAACACATTTCAGGACCAATAGCCATAGCGAGAGGCACCAGGCAGGGTTGCCCACTCTCCCCGCTCCTATTCATCCTGGCCCTTGAACCACTACTCTGTAAACTCCGGACGGCAGCCCCCCGCTGTGGCATTCGGAGATACGGGACAACACATATAGTGTCCGCCTACACCGACGATATTATCTTATATCTCCATAATCTACGGGGCAACCTGGATCCCTTACCTCAAATATTTGAGGACTTCAGGTCATTGTCAGGCCTCACCATCAGCGAACCCAAGTCCTACGGGTTCACCTTTGCGGACACTGGCTCGTCCGCTCCATTGCACTTCACGCCACATACATTTCAAATGGCAGACACCACCTTCCGATACCTCGGGATACACATTTACAGGGATGCCGAAGTAATGATTGATGGCAACCTCGGAAGAGCCATGAGAACACTGAAAACTCAAATACAATTTTGGCTGTCATTGCCCCTATCGGTGGCCGGCAGAGTGGCCATCTCCAAAATGGTAATGCTTCCCCGCCTCATTTACTACTTCACCAACCTGCCATTCCTGATCCCTGCAGTGACGTTTAAAACACTAGACACACTCCTCACGGAACTCCTATGGGGACCAGGGCGAAGGCGCATAGGCCTTGCTAAACTACAGCTCGCCTCCGGATCCGGAGGCATGGGAGTACCAGACTTCAGGGCCTACAACTACGCATGTCAGGTGCAATGGCTGGCCTATTGGCTAGCGGGTCGAAACCTGCATGAGATCAATATGACAGATGATGATCACTCTAAAGGGAAAATTCATGTATTGCTATTACCCCGCTCGGATATACCGAGAGACACCCCACCGCTTCTCCGACTTGCAGTACAATACTGGCGGAATGCGTTGGAATACACGTCCCCGGCGACATCCTATGCCCCCACAATTCCACTTTTAGGTATCCCACTGGAGTCAGGGCCGCTCACAACACACAAACTTATGTCCTGGCACGACGCTGGGGTGACACATATAGGAGACCTTTTTGCCGAAGGACAACTGCTGCCCTTTGAAGACTTCAGGGCCACGCATGGTGTCCCCGGGGGCTTGTTCCTCCTACATGCTGGCCTCCGCGATTATGTAATGAGAAGGTGGGCACACGAGGGTGGGGAACCACCCACGAACTCCTTGCCAACGATGCAGTACCTCATGGGGACGGGTAGCCACTTAACTAAATGGCTTACTGCTAGCATCAGAACGGGGAGAGCGGTCACACTGTCGCCTCTCAGGACGAAGTGGGAAGGTGATATAGGAAGGCCGCTAAGGGACAAGGAATGGGAGCGTATCATCCAATTTCCCAAAAAGGTAGCCAGAAACCCCAAGTTTAAGTTCATCCAGCTGATGCTACTACACAGAGCCTACTTAACGCCACACCAAATACACGCAATGTTCCCTAACGCTGCTGACGCATGCCCCCGATGTGCCACGGATGACGCATCACTGGTACACATGTTGTGGAACTGCCCCAAAATGGGTTATTACTGGACCACTATTAATGAGCTGCTCAAAGGAGCAGGCGCTTTGCCACGAACGCTCACTCTAGAATATGCACTCCTGGGGCTGGGACCAACGACACGTGCAAGGAGTGTGACAACACGTTTTACTAACATGGCCTTATTGCTAGCAAAACAAGCAATCACGATGAGGTAGAAATCACCAAGGCCGTCTGATCCTTATTTATGGAAAGCGGAAGTGACACGTTGGGGCAAAGCGGAGGGTGAAGCACTGCAGCGATAGGAACGTAGAGGGCTCAGGAAAACACCGATTTCACTGGACTGGTTTGCCATACTGGGGATGTTCGAAGCAGGGGACGACGGGGATTCTACTGATTCGATACACATGCATTGAACTGCGTCCTGCCATTATTGAGCTTCCATGAACTGTTACCAATGTGGTGCACTAGACAATGGTGTGGGGGATCCCGTATTGCTCATGCTTATGCCCCTGTCTGACTGTATGGAATGATACCACTGGGAAAACTGGAATATGGGTGAAGCCAATGTACAACCTGATTTTAACGCGCATACAATAGGAGTGTCGGGAGGGATTGTTGAGGGAGGAGGGAGGGATTATTTTGGTTCTTGCTGGGTTTGCACACTTACTCAGAGGGACAAAAAAATCAAAATGTAATTTGTAACTGTTATTACCATGCAAATGAGAGCATGTCTCATACTGATTCAATGATACGATTTTGACTCTGTTTTTTTGCTCTGATCACTATGCTGATAAACAGATTTTCAAAAAAAAAAAGTGCGCATGACTGTTTGACCAGCCTAAGATGGTCGGGCAAACCGTCATGTGCACTTAAGAGAATGCCCACCACTCCTCACCATGCTGATGTGACAGCCAAACTCGCCCGTACCTAGAACTGAGCTAGAACAGAAACATTTTATGATAAAAACATTGCGTTATTATCATTTTAATTTTTCCTTCTTGAACTGCTCACAGAGCAGTGGGGCGACGCTCCTCCGCGTAAGCTTAAGCGGAGGAGCCGCTGCGCCCTCGTGGTGCACAGGGTCAAATATGCTCCAGGAAGTTCCATTTCAGAAAACTATCCCAACTCAAACTATTATAACGGACACTTCAATGGAAAGATGTTGAGTGCACCTGTGGGAGCACTCCGCTCAAGGAAAGTGTTCCGCGACAGAAAAGCTGTATCACATGAACATGCTGGCGCTCAGGGTAGTCCAAGCTGCCCTACCTTTTTCCTCCCATCACTTTCAGCATCATTCATTGTTCAAACAGACCATCCAACCACTGTGCATACCTCACAAGAAGGGTGGAACCAGATGCAGAGTTCTGCAAAAAGATGTACAGATGATATGGCACTGGTCCCTGACGAGAAACATATTTTTGATTGCAGTACATGTTGGCAGACTAATGGAGCCAGAAATAAGCCCAGAAGACATCTCTTAAAATTGTTCGGGAGGACACCAAATGGCAATGTTCTACAAAACATCTTTGTAACCAGGGATACTCCTCATTTCAACATATTGCTACAAGTAAAAGATGTAGTATTCTGCACCTTAGCCTCTATAGTTCCAAAACCTTCATCTGTTGGAAATGCCCTTTTGGTAGATGGTAGAGAACATTCTCCTATACCTTTACTCCAATTCCATTTCTTCCCAACGTGATTACCAAAATTAGAGAATGGTACGTTCCAATGATTCTTGTTACGCAGAGCTGACTATGGCCCGGTGGAATTTCCATCTGTTCCATCTGTCTCTCCAACCTCACAGGAAGCTTCCATGTAAGCCTGACCTGCTCACTAGAATGTCAATCAAGAAGTTTCACCCAAGGCTGGACTCGCTTATCTTGTCTGTCTGGCTCCTGTGTTCCTTCAGTAAGGCCACCTAAACCATGTGATTGCATAAAGATCATGAAGGAATCTAAATGTCCTTCTACTTGATATTCATACCTATTGAAGTGTAAGAGGTGCAACATCTGGTGTCTACAGAAAGAGGTGGACCGATTGTATGCCATCAATCAATCCGGCTTTTTGGTCTCATCTATTAAATAGTCCATCTAACTCATCTTTTTTCACCTTTCCGGTGATTTGATTTCCTGGACGATCTTAAATAAAGGGTTTCTCTTAATTACAAGGCGTTCATGTTGCTGGGAACGTAACACAGCCATATCAAAACTGATGGGTATCCCATTTGAACCCATACACAAATCTGACCTACAGCATCTGTCACAGAAAGTGGCTTTCCTTGGATAGAAGTGTGAGAGAACTTCAAGGTTCCTGCACAGAGGAAACGTATACTGCTTCTCATCACAGTAAGGAATCAATATAAAATCATCCTTTGTTCTTACCTTTCTGAGCTTTTCACCTCAATCAAATGATTTGCTGTCCAGCATTTTTTCCCTGACCCATCCATTCTGCCAAAAGGCCTCATCATATGTTACAAGATACTAGTATTCAAGGATGTTATACCAATGTTTTCAAAGGATTATTATTTATGATGGAGTATGTGTTTGTATTTTTGGTGGATTTTCTTTACTTAGAATTTTTATTTATTGAGTAGGATGTCTGCTTTGAGGATCTTCAGCTGCGAAGCAGAAAGTAGTTTTTAATTATTTTATTACAAATTTAATGTTTGGTGGATTAGATTTAAATGACACAATTATAAAATTAAGTCATTTAAGTAGACAGGATTTTTTTCTAGGTTGCTACAGTATATTAGTTTTAGCTGTTGCTACATATTTTATATGTTGTCTTTTACAGTAATGTGTTTTTATTATGTTTTTAAATCTATACTAATATAATAAAGAGAGAGGTCAAACCTTTGATAATCTCAGGAACCACAGCACCAATCACAACACCCAATACAGCGTTGGAAAGGGCAGTTGCAGCAGAAGGACATAGGCTATGCAGACGCCCACCATATACATTTAAATGTAAAAGAACCGTGCCAGCAAAGTAGTCCTTTGTGGGCGTGTCTGCGTTGTACTGTGGGCGTGTGCTGGGGGCGTGACAAATGCTGGGGGCGTGTGGTACATTCCGCCCTTCATGCCATGTCTCATATCGTGTGCTAATCCCACCCTGCTCCCTTTCAATACCCCTGCAACCCATAATCATAACCCACCCTTACTCCTTAAAATACCCCAACACCCTTAAACACTAACCCATCTTAACCCTATAAATATACCCTGTACCCCAAAACCCAAACCTATCCCTAAACCCTAATAAATACCCCTGTACCCCAAAACCCAAACCTAGCCCTGAACCCTATAAATACCCCTGTACCTCAAAACCCAAACCTACCCCTGAACCCTAAAAATACCCCTGTACCCCAAAACCCAAACCTAGCCCTGAACCCTAAAAATACCACTGTACTCCAAAACCACCCCTGAACTCTAAAATACCCCTGTACCCCAAATCCCAGACCTAGACCTGAACCCTTCAAATACCCCTGTACTCCAAAACCCAAACCTACCCCTGAACCCTAAAAATACCCCTATACCCCAAACCCAAACCTAGCACTGAACCCTAAAAATAACCCTGTACCCCAAAATCCAAACCTACCCCAGAACCCTAAAATACCCCTGTACCCCAAAACTCAAACCTAGCCCTGATACCTGAAAATACCCTTGTACCTCAAAACCCAAACCTAGCCCTGAACCCTTAAAATACCTCTGTACCCTCAAAACCCAAACCTACCCCTGAACCCTAAAAATACCCCTGTACCCCAAAACCCAAACCTAGCCCTGAACCCTAAAAATACCCCTGTACCCCAAAACCCATACCTATCTCTAAACCCTAAAACTACCCCTGTACCTCATAACCCAAAACTATATCTGAACCCTTAAAATACCCAAACACCCCAAAACATATACCTCAGTACCCCAAAACGCGCACTCTTAAGTGCATCAGCAGTGCACTGTGAATCGAAGCGTTTCACAGGCCTGTCACAGATAAGAAATGCTATCAAAACAAAATCCTACAAAACAATATACTACAGGCCGGCAGCAATTAATTCCCGGACAACGTCGGGACGGGCTGCTAGTGTTCTATAAATAAGTATTTTAATTGGGATTTTATTAGATTACAATATTTTCCAATTAATAAAAATATTGATTTTTAAATCATTCTGGTTTTTAACTTGGAGGTTTGTTTAAACAATTAAACATTTTTTCCAAATGATAAAATATATTATTTTTGTCATTATGAAAAATTATATTGAATTAAATGGGAGTTTTGTATGAATTGTTTTGTTAGTTTGAATATTGTAATGTGTATATTGTTAAGTAGATTAAAGTAGTCTTTGAGTGACTGTTTCTAGGTAGTGTACTACTTTGTTGTTTTGCAGGAGTAGTACTTTGGTAGCTAGTATCGCATGCATTTGTCAAGTCTGTTTGTATACTTTAGGCCATAACTGTTGTGCTAGTGATTATCTTTGGCAAGTGAGTGTTTTAAGGAGTTATGCCACCCTTCTACTTCTACTTGTTTTTAGTTTTTTCTTCCTGGGATACTGTTCTGTTGTACATTTTAGACCAGAGTACGTATAACTTGGATTGGCACCTATGACCTCGTGCCTAATTTGAGCTGGTGGTTGCCAGTCAGGGCCACCCGCAATCATTTTTGGAGCTCGACGTGTTCTAAGGAGAGTACTGTGGGCTCCACATTTATGCCTGCCACCAGACTGTGGATGGGGAGTGACGCCTCCCTAACCAAAGGAATAAAGGTTCTCATGGGTAACCCTACCCCTAACACCTTTTACAGAATTTCATGTGTGCCCTGTGGCAAACTGTCCCGCAGAGCCCCTCTCTACCGAAAACCCAGATGGCAGAACCCTTATTCCCCCATGCAGAGCTATACCCATACTTACCTTATCCAAACATTTAAAAAAACATGCTTTTACCATTCATGCATTTACAATGAATTTCGTTGTAAATGTATGCGTGGTAAAAGCACATTAAATGTAATACCATGCGTTATAATGGCATTGCGGAGTCATGGTACTTTTGTAATGAAAGTATGCGGAGTGATGGTATGCGGAAAGAAAGTTGTGGATTAATGGGTGTTTACCCTCCCCCGGTAAGTACATTGATGGCACAGCGGCCCACATCTCCAGCAACATACTCATATTTTTTCACCACCCTTTTGAAAAATGTACAGGTCTCTCTCATTGATGGCCAGCACCAACATACACTTTTAGACACACCTCCCACCACAAGTTCTAGAATTGCGAACTTTAGAGCTGGGGAGCTACGTTCGAATTTCGGCACCAGCTCAACATCCTGTGATTCCAGGAAAAATTGCTTTGTCTCCCCCTGCCTACCACAAATGAATGTGTTCTTCTGTAATGTAAATTGTGCTCATGCCATGTTGTCGAGTTCGCGCTATATAATATTGCAAGGAAAAATAAAGTAGGGAAACTCGAGTTCACACACTACTGAACGCGCACTCTTAAGTGCATCAGCAGTGCACTGTGAATCGAAGCGTTTCACAGGCCTGTCACAGATAAGAAATGCTATCAAAACAAAATCCTACAAAACAATATACTAGGCCGGCAGCAATTCATTCCCGGACAACGTCGGGACGGGCTGCTAGTGTTCTATAAATATGTATTTTAATTGGGATTTTATTAGATTACAATATTTTCCAATTATTAAAAATATTGATTTTTAAATCATTCTGGTTTTTAACTTGGAGGTTTGTTTAAACAATTAAACATTTTTTCCAAATGATAAAATATATTATTTTTGTCATTATGAAAAATTATATTGAATTAAATGGGAGTTTTGTATGAATTGTTTTGTTAGTTTGAATATTGTAATGTGTATATTGTTAAGTAGATTAAAGTAGTCTTTGAGTGACTGTTTCTAGGTAGTGTACTACTTTGTTGTTTTGCAGGAGTAGTACTTTGGTAGCTAGTATCACATGCATTTGTCCAGTCTGTTTGTATACTTTAGGCCATAACTGTGTGCTAGTGATTATCTTTGGCAAGTGGGTGTTTTAAGGAGTTATGCCACCCTTCTACTTCTACTTGTTTTTAGTTTTTGCTTCCTGGGATACTGTTCTGTTGTACATTTTAGACCAGAGTACGTATAACTTGGATTGGCACCTATGAACTAGTGCCTAATTTGAGCCGGTGGTTGCCAGTCGGGGCCACCGGTACTCATTTTTGGAGCTCGACGTGTTCTAAGGAGAGTAATGTGGGCTCCACATTTATGCCTGCCACCAGACTGTGGATGGGGAGTGACGCCTCCCTAACCAAAGGAATAAAGGTTCTCATGGGTAACCCTACCCCTAACACCTATTACAGAATTTCATGTGTGCCCTGTGGCAAACTGTCCCGCAGAGCCCCTCTCTACCGAAAACCCAGATGGCAGAACCCTTATTCCCCCATGCAGAGCTTGTGTGTCTACCCCAAAAGTGTAGCCCCCCTTTGTGTTCACTTTAAACCAATTCGGGGGGAAGCTCCTCTTCCACTGAAATTGGTGTCTGCCTGTCTGACTGGTGGAACAAATAAGGGATCTGCCCAGGTGTCAGCTAACACAAGCCTGTGACAGAGTAGGCCTCCTTTAAGGTAATCAACATCCTGGGCACAGCCCAGATGGTCATCCTGACAGAGGAACAGGCCCATATCCCCGCATCCAAGGTTTTTTCTCTGCTCTTAAAGCCATTTTTACAACTCATCAATGGGGGCTATTCAGCTGGCAGGTGACAGTTAGAACCCTTGGAAATGGACCTTGATAGGCTTTAAGAAGGGAAAAGGTAACTTTCTTAAACTACCTTTTCGAAAATAGATATTAAAAGTCTGACTCCAGCAATAAATTGGGTTTTTGAAAAATATTTCAAAAAGTCCAAGAATACATTTTGTAGGTGTTTTCTAGCCAGAGATAACATTATTAAATGTAATATTGTATTTCACTGATATCCTATGGAACAGCCAACCCTGCTACAGTGGAGCCTTTACAATGGAAGGACATGGTTAACATTAAAAGTCTACATGCCTTACTTTTAAATACCATGCACCCAATCTTATGGGCAATAAGTCATACAAAGGGTGATTTATAAAGAATTTAAAGGTGTGTTCAGGCCTGTCAAAATGGTTTATTTTGACAAGTCTAATTTGCAGTTTAAAACTGCACAGCCAGACTACATATTGTACGCCTGCATTCATGTTCATACTGTCACGTTAATCAGTGGCACAATGGGTGGTTAATGCCACTGGTAACATTTGACTTACAGACCCTGGGTACACCTTTGCACTACATACAATAGACTTATAGCTAAATTAAATATGTCAATAAGGGTATGCCAATTTTATCATGTTAAATTGGGGAGCACAGGCCATTGGTTAGCAGGGGTAAAATGCACAGAGTTCCACAGACAGAAAATACAGGCAAGGCAGAAATCTTGGGTACACTATGCCAAAGATGGCAATTTTTTATTTTATTTTGAAGGCAAATTGAGTTTGTAAGGCGATGGGTGCTGCCCATCAAATCCTTCAGAATGTTTTTGCTTTATGACCACCTGGTATGTGACATTGTTACTGTGAGGGAGCCTCACCACTGGTGACCCATCTATCTTAAACTCACAGCAAATGGACTGCCCGTGTTTACCGCCAGCGTCCACCTTTTAAGAGAAGGCCACTGCAGCACAGCAAAGGTATGGGGCACTTGGCTGGTTACATGTGAACACATGTGCACACGTGTGTGTACATGTTCAAGGGATGCGTGTGTGAGACTCCTGTTGAGCGCAGCCCGGTAGCTGCACACAGGTAGCCTTGCACAGAAGGGACTCTACAGGATTGGATATTGACCTAGGGTAGGTCTCATAATGTTAGTGTACACTCATAGGGAAAGTCAGTGTGGTTTACTGTCATGTCTGCAGTGGTGTATGGATAAAATATGGGAAAATATATACTACTGCAAAAATATCATGTCAAGAAAATCAGGATATCAAAAATATCGTTGACAAGAATATCAAAGGTAAAAATATTGTTTAACATGTTGTTTTTAATATTGTTGTAACAAAATATCGATTTAGAAGCCATCCTTGTAGGTAATATCATTTGTAGGTGCTATTTTGTATATAACTTATAGTATTCTGTTTTACTATATACTGGCTATACCCGGCCACGCGTTGCTGTGGCTCGGTCTGGTTAAATGGAAGAGAAAGAAAAGAGTAAGCGCACGTTTCTAATATGTTTAATTTGTCAATGCTTGTGGGTATACAATATTTTTTGTGACTATTGTCTCAATGTGTCCCTTGTAGTTGTTGCGCAGCATCTCTATGCGTCCAATGTTGCAAAGTGAACCAACTACTCCCCCCTCCCTCCACCCACTTCCCAGTCTATCATCCTGACACCAACTGTCCATCATAATATATGTGGACTATTGTCTCTATGCGTCCACTTCCCGGTCTGCCATCCTGACACCAACTGTCCATCCTAATATATGTAGACTATTGTCTCTATGCGTCCCTTGTAGTTGTTGCGCAGCATCTCTATGCGTCCTTTGTTAATGTTGCAAAGTGAAGCAACTCCTCCCCCCTCCCTCCATGCGCAGCATCTCTATGCATCCTTTCTTAATGTTGCAAAGTGAACCAACTCCTCCCCCCTCACTCCACCCACTTCCCGGTCTGCCATCCTGATAGCTGTACCCGGCCACACGTTGCTGTGACTCACTCTGGTTACACTCACTCTGGTTAAATGGAAAAGAAAGAAATCGCCGTGCTCGCAGCTGTGCATCCTCAAGTCTGGCTGCTCATCGCTCTGCTGCTTCCTCGGCACAGATTTTAGCCATTCTTTGTCTGTTTCACTCGTTAGTTGATGCCCGTTCTTCCTTAGTTTGATTTGCAATTAGTCGTCGCACTTCTTCCGCTCCGCGAGTTCGACGACCTAAGTTTGATCTTCTGCAAGGCATTTTGAATCCAACGTTGTGTATTTAAAAACACGCGCATATTCGAATTCTACATAACTTTCGGGGATTTAAGATTTTGAACCAACGAACATTTACATTTTTATTTGTCTGTTCTTGCTTTCGATTAAAAACATGCGTGTATTCGACACACGCGTATTCGAATCGAACGTTGTGTATATAAAAACACGCGCGTATTCGAATCCAACATTGTGTGAAAATTTCAAAGTAATCAATGAAGAGCTTTCGGAGATATGCGATTTTGAACAAACGAACATTTACATTTTTATTTATATAGATGTTTACATTTTTTTAAATGTGTTTTTAGCAAGATAGTTTATTAATAATGAAATTATTGAAAATGTGTGTTTTTAGTTGTATTAACATATAAAAGTTATGGATTTATATATATATAAGTGTGGAGAGATTTTAAAAAAGTGGGTATGATAAATTATATATAATGTTAATTAGGTAATGATATGCAAATTAATATTGTAACATGTATGAATTTATTTTGTTACAATAACAATTTTTATAAATAACATGTTTTTAATTAATTAAAACATATTTTAATTATAATAGACCAAAAATATGTATTTTATTGCAAATCATAGAATACATATTTAAATAAAATCTAAGTTAAATATAAAAATTAAATGAAATACATACATTTCTTTTTCACATAAAATATTTACATCTTTATTTTTTTTGTAATTCTAATAATTAAAATATTTTTTTATTTCTTATGTTGAAAATTATACTGTCATTGTAAATGTCTTTTACATTTATATTTTATAAATTGGTATCATATATTTTTTCAGTTTTATAATTGTTCATTTTGGATTATGATTTTAGTTTTTTATTTTATGGCTCCAAGTTTAGGAATGGTGGCAAATAATATAATAACTATATTAATTATTAAGAGCATTAACCAACATAGTTTATATTTTAATGTTTACATATGAATATAGGTTAGTGTGTTTTGCAAAAGTAAATATATATCCTACATTTTGTGTGAGTATGGAAAAATAATTCTCTATATATCATTTTTAATTTGTAGAACCTTGCATAAAATGTTTTAGATTATAGGGAAATAGTAAATTGCACCCCTTTAGTGTCCAACACATTCCCCAAATTTGCTTAGATTGGAGTGAGAATAGTAAATGCCACCCCTTGAGTGCCCAACGCCTTTCCCAAATTGGTACAGATTGGAGTGAGAATAGTAAATATCACCATTTAGTGTCCAACACTTTTCCCAAATTGGTAAAGACTGGAGTGGGAATAGTAAACGTTACTCCTTTAGCGTCCAACACTTTTCCCAAATTGTTTTAGATTGGAGCGGAAATAGTAAATGTCACCCCTTTAGTGTCCAACACTTCCGCCAAATTGATATATAATTGAGTGGGAATAGTTAGGTCCCAATTAGGATGTCAGTCAGAAAGCCTCTGGTCGACATCCTTGATTTGAATTCCGACCCCCATATTACTATTATGGCGGTCGGAATTCAAACCAGCCAGTCATTGCGGCTGACTTCTGACGGGCTCAAGGAGCCCATCGGCCAGTCGGAAAATGAACATAATCCGTTACGGATGTTGTTTACACAGTTGGGAATATGATGTCGGTTTCCGACAGGCTTTCCATGTGGGGCTTCCTGACATGGAAAGCCTGTCGGAAAGTGCCTTTGGGGTCCCCTAGCCTGGCCCTCCTCTCTCTGCGGCCTGTGGCTAAGTGCTGAGGGGGCACCTAGGGTCCCCTCCTATAAATCTCTACACTGTGTGGCAGACACCATAAGGTGCCACACGGAGCAGCGATTTACAGTGACTAGTATTTCTCAATTGGAGCTTGTGCTGCAGCTGGTTTCCAACTGCCATACAAGGTCCCATAGGGAAATGGGAGCATGCTGTTGGATCGTAATTGTGGTTTCTGACTGTTGACCTGAGGTCGGTCGGTCTACAAACTGCAGGGATGTTGGTCGGAGGAAACTCCGACCGACATGCTAATCAGCCCCTAAATGTCACATCGTCCCAAATTTGTATAGATTGGAGTGAGAATAGTAAATGTCACCCTTTAGTGTTCAACTCTTTCCCCACTTTGGTATAGATTGGTGTGGGCATAGTAAATGTCACCGCTTTAGTGTCCAACACCTTCCCCAAATTAGTATAGATTGGAGTGGGAATAGTAAATGTCACCCCTTTAGTGTTCAACACTTTTCCCAAATTGGTATAGGTTGGAGTGGCAATAGTAAATGTCACCCTTTTAGCGCCCAACACTTTTCCCAAATAGTGTTAGATAGGAGTGGGAATAGTAAATGTCTCACGTTTAGTGTCCAACACTTTCCCAAAAAGGGTTTATGTTTTAGTGGGAAAAATAAATGTTGCCCTTTCAGCAGGGCCGGACTGGGAAACGAAACCGGCCCTGGCAAAGTGCTTGGCCGGCCTCCCCCTCCCCCCCCAGGGGGGGGATTGGGGTCCGACCGTGCTCTTTGCCAGGGCCGGTTTTCGGACGATTTTGTTACAGGGCCGTTTTTGCAGCTATGCTGCAAAAAACGGCCCTGTATCAAAAACGGCCCCCTGGGGCCCAAAACCGGCCCCCACCCATGCGGCCGACCGGGGGATTGCCCGGTGCCCGCAACGGCCAGTCCGGGCCTGCCTTTCAGTGGCTCACGTCATCCCCAAATTGGTATAGATTGAAGTGCGAACAGTAAATGTCACCCATTTAGTGCCCAAAAAACACTTTTCCCATATTGATATAGATTGGAGTAGAAATAGTAAATGTCACCCTTTTAGTGTCCAACACTTTTTCCCAAATTGTTTTAGATTGGAGTGGGAATAATAAATGATACCCTTTTAAAGGCTAAAGTCTTCCCCAAATTGTAGTAGATTGGAGTGAGAATGGTAAATATCACCCCTTAAGTGTCCCCCAGATTGGTTTATAGTTGCGTGGAAATATTTAGGCCCTAATTAGGATGTCGACCAGTGACATCCTTGGTTTGAATTCCGACCACCGTATTAAGAATATGGCAGTTGGAATTCCAACCGGCTGGTCATTCCGGCTGGCTTGCAGTGGACTCAAGGAGCCCAACGGCCAGTCAGAAACTAAACATAATCCCTTACAGACAGCATTTCCACAGTTGGGATTATGATGTCAGTTTCTGATGGGCTTTCCAAAATTGAAAGCCCTCCTCTCTCCCTGTGGCCTTCGGTTAGGTGCTGAGGGGGCACCTATGGTGCCCCCTGTCAATCCCTGCACCATGTGGCAGGCTCCGTGAGGTGCACTGTGCCTGCCACACGGTGCAGTGATTTACAGTGACTCCCAATTCTCAATGGGAACTTGTGCTGCGGCCAGTTTATGACCGCCTTACAAGCTCCCATAGGGAAATGGGAGTCTGCGACAGTAGCAGATGCAGTCACATTGTAATTGCGGTTTTGGACTACTGACTCGAGGTTGGTCTGTCTCAAAACCACAGGGATGTCAGTCGAAGGAAATTCCGACCAACATGCTAATCAGCCCCTAATTGTCACATCATCCCCAAAGTTGTATAGATTGGAGTGGAAACAGTAAAAGTCGCCCTTTTAGTGTCTAACTCATTCCCACATTGGTATAGATTGGATGGGAATAGTAAATGTCATCCCTTTAGTGTCCAGCACTTTTCCCAAATTGGTATAGGTTGGAGTGGCAATAGTTAATATCAGAGCAAACGCAAGCAGATGATGGACGGTGTGCTGAAACTTTTCAGACACTCACCCCCAGTCACAAATCTGGGTTGAATCCATCATAATTCTTTAGCTCACTTCGCAACCCCAGTTCAGACACAGCTATACTATATGCAAATCAGTCCTGACCCTGTGCCACATGGGAGCAGTCCAGCCTGAACTGCCAAGGCATGCCTTTACTGGACCGGAAACAAGCATCCTGGGACCTGTTTCGGGGTAACCTCCCTCATCAGCCAGGCTAGCTTGAATCCAGTGGCAAAGTGAGCAAGGGACCCACATCTGGGCATACCCAGCCAACTTAGGACAAACAAAGCAAACACAAGGAGATGATGGATGGAGCGCTGAAACTTTCCATTGGACCGCCGTATTCGCAGTGGCTATCCATCTACCCCCACACTGTGGGCCAGTATTCAGAGTGTGGCAGTCGGACTGCCACAATGCAGATGTGTCACCTGGAGATCCAGGATCCCACAGCGGTCGCCCGGAGGTGAGGAGCAGTGCCACACCATGCAAGAACGTGCTGCAGAAATTCTCATGCCGGCGGTCAGCATGTTAGGCTCTCCTATGAGCCTAACAGACTATGGCCATGAGAGTGCCTTAGCATCCCCGCTCAACCTGGATTACACTTGTAATCCGGCAGGCAGGTGCAATACGGCTTTGGTAACCTATCCAGTGGATGGCGCAGTGGCGGCACCGCTGGAAGATCGGCAAAGTTGTAATAAGGCCCATAGATTGGAGTGGGAATAGTATATGTCAGCCCTTTAGCTTTCAACACCTTCCCCAAATTGTATAGATTGGAGAGGGAATAGTAAATGACACCCTTTTCGAGTCTAACATCTTACCCAAATTTAGTGCACAATACATTCCCCAAATTAGTATAGATTAGAGTGGGAATAGTATATATCAACCCTTTAGTTTCCAACACCTTTCCCAAATTAGTATTGATTGGAGAGAGAAGAGTAAATGTCACCCCTTTAGTGTCTAGCACTTTCGCCTAATTGGTATAGATTGGAGTGGGAATATTAAATGTCACCCCTTTAGTGTCCAACACTTTCCCCAAATCGGTTTAAATTGGAGTGGTAATAGTAAATGTCACTCCTTTAGTGTTCAATACATTCTCCAAATTTGTTTAAATTGGAGTGGGACAAGTAAATGTCACCCCTTTAGTGCCCAACAGGTTCCACAAATTATTTTAGATTGGAGTGGAAATACTAAATGTCCCTCCTTTAGTGTCCAACAATTTACTCAAGGTGATGCAAATTGGAGTTGGATTAGTAAACCCTTTTAGTATACAACTCTTTTCACAAACTGGTATAGATTGGGGTAGGAGTAGCATATATAACCCCTTTGGTGTCCAACACCTTCCCAAAAATTGCATCGTTTAGTGTCTAACAAGTAGTTAAAAATGGTTTCTGTTGGAGTGTGATTATTACATTTTATAATTTTAGTGTGCAATACTTTGTGTTCATTGTATTTGTATGTAGTAGTAATAGATTGTGTTATTTGACCCTTTGCATGCTCATGACGGCCCCCTGCCGTGGGCGTGTGCTCACGACGGCCGGGGGCCGTCCGAATCCCGTCCACTATTTAAATGACCCGCACAGAGCGAAAATTTGCAGCGCATGAAGGTGTTAATTAGTATTGTTTTTGTTTAGCAATATAATAAAAATAGTTGCATATTTGTAATAAATATTATTAAGTGCATATATTTATATAATAACATGTAACATATTTTTGTAAATCTATTTATGTTTTCAATGTTTATTGTATTTATATTTTCACATGTTTAAACATACATATTTCAAGTTTAAAATAAACATTTATACATAGATAAAGAAATAAAACATCAATTTGGAATGACCGAATGGTTACCTCCCATCATAATCGGTTGGACGGAAATGTTTCCAAGTCAGTTGGAATTTTGGGTTCCGACACGTGTTAGGAAAAATTGAATGCCGCTCAGAGCATCTCCGACTGACCTCGCAATGAGGCCCTTAGTTGTATTAACAGTAGTGTTGTAGTTTGTAGTTTGGAGTATTTTTACACTGTTTTAGTAATGTTTTGTTATGTTATGTTATATTGTGTTATGGTAAGCATTTTCTCATGATTAAGTTTAATGTATATTTATTTTTGGGAATGTTTTGTGTTGCAGGTGGGTTTTCTTGTTTACTTTACAGGTATTTGCCAACTAACTATGGGCATTGGGAGTTACCGTTTTATTCGTGAAAATCACTTTTGGAGTATAATAAACTAATATTTTTAACTTCGAAGGATGTCTATTGGATTTGTTTTATTTTTGCATTTTTTTTCGGCTTTATGGAAAATAGTTTTTCTGTTTTTGGTGGATTATTACTTTTGACTGCAGGGATACAGAAGAAGATCTGCAGCTACTGAACAGTATGTAGTACATTCTTTTGGTTTGTTTGATAAGTTTAGGTAAAATTTCACTAACTTGTTGCTCAATTTATAGATGTTGGTAGCTTTGCTCTTAGTGTAGTGCTTCTATAAATGCTTCTATAAATATATAGAGTGTCGTTTGGGTTCTGCCTAGTGTCGATTGGAAGGCATTACACCATCTTTCCACTGCATTGCTTTTGGCTTATTATGCCAATGTGCTATCATAGACATTCCACCAAGGTATTTGGAATATGGGCTGCCGTCTGTGTCCAGAGCAATACAGTCTGCCTACCCAAGTGTCTTGAAAATAATCCATTTGGGGGGCTTAGTTTGTATTTGTTATGTTGTTAGAAATGACTTTCCCCTGTTAGATTTTAGTGGTTAACTACCACGGTTACAGAGACATAGGCTACTGCTATCCTTTTCAAAGGCGAATTGGCTTTTTGTAGAATATGCTACACTTAGTGCAAATTGGTGGAGGTGTCTCCAGTTTTGTATGGCTATATGGGATACATTTTTAAAAATGTTGTGAATCATGGCTTGCTCAAAGTATATGGTTAGTTTTGTGTCCTTTGTATATTTGGTAGTATGGAATATATATAAAAGGGATATGTGTGTTTTGATATTCACTATTTATTCACATAAATAGGGAATATCCGAGTCAATGGTTTTGAAGATCCCATCCTTCCTCCGGGTTTTACAATGGCTAACTTTTAGTAAGGTATTTGCTGTGTAGAATATATTTTTTTTCTCATTGTTTAGTGTCATATAAAAGGAAAGTGATCCACATTATACGTCATTGTTAAATGTTCATATATTTATATGTCTTGGTATCTTCTAGGTGTAGGGAAAGTATATCTGGTGGCTTTTTTAGTTTGTGCAATTAAATATTTTAAAGTGGGTATAGGTGGTAGTTGCCCTGTGATGTGCTTGGGGATTTTGGTTGTGGAGTCCAGAGGAGTTGTGCTTGCCTCTCTTATATCCTGCAAAACCTGTCCGTACAGTCTGAGGGGCTATGTCCCCTACCTTTTCCCCAGCTAGAAGAGTGCCTGTCAGGCTGAACAAAGGTCAGCCTGACAGACACTCTTCTTGTTTAAATTAGGCAGGCAGGAGCTTTACATGCCTCAAATGCTCAGGCTCCCGGCTGCCTGAGCTGAACTTTGCCAGGCTAAGGATCTCACAGCCTTGTGGGCGTGACCTCCTCAGCCTGGCAAAAGTGCCTTGAGACTCCCCCCTTGTGTCAAGTGGGAGAGTCACTGGTTGCCTCGGACCTGAGCGCTTCAGTTTTAAGCCATGAAATGCCCAGTGCTGAGGGTCAATCAGTGACACCTCATCACAGAATGTGATGGGGTCAGCAGTCTCACTGACCCCATGACTCTCTGTGACAAGGTTGGGACTGCTGCTTACCTTCATTAGCTGAGGGAAGGCAGCAGTCCCTACCCTCCTGGGACCTCCGAGGCTTTTCCCCTCGGAGAGCTGCAGTTAGGGTATGTTTTATGGTTTTTTATGTTTGGTGCGTGCTTATATATATGGATGGATGTGTATTTGTTAGTGAGTGTTGTGAATGGGTGTGTGTGTGTGTGTGAATGTATGGGTGTGAGTGAGGAGTATGTGTGTGTGTGTGACTCCCCCACCTCCCTTAGTGGTAAAATTACCGGCCACCGCTGTCCCGTACTTCTATTTCTGTCACATTTGAGGGGGGTTGTATTCTCCTAAATGAATTACATCATCTTTTGTAGTGGCCCACCCACAACATGCATAAGAATAATATTTCATACATTTCCAATTCACAATTTCTGTTGATGCACTTTCTTGGTTGTAGGTGCAACCCATGTGAATTACTAATTGTTTTCCTTTCTGAGATGTTATATATTTGGCTTGGTGCCATTCTATCTAAAAATAGTGTAATAGTATAAATAATACTTTAAAAAAAAGTTGATTAATTTGTTATTTACATATAAATGTATGCAATTACTTTTATTTGTTATGCTTGCCTATGTTCTTTTTAGATGTTTCACTCTGTTTTGCATCTTTTCTGTTGGGGGTGTTGTAAAGTGGAGCAAGGGATTCCTTCACGGTTGGAAGAAAAAAAGTGTCCGTTTTATTTTATATGTTTATTTGTTGGTAGTTTGTAGTGGTTGAGGTCATTAGGTGTATTTTTACTCTCTCTTAGGGTGAGTGTATATTTTTAAATAATTTTTGTAAACTTACTTTGTGATATCTTTTTACTGGTTTGTGAAGGATGTTTTTTTTCAGGAGGCTTATCTTTTTTCAAATGTGTAGTGTTTCCTTTTAGTTAGTACATGTAAAGAGAAAGATGCTGGCGAGTGTTTTGTTAATTAACCGCTATTTTGCATTTTTAAGTTATTTTACCAGTAAGTTTTACTTTAAATATAAGTTTTACTTACTTGATTAGGTAGTTGTCGAGATGTATATATTTATTTTTTGAGGGTCTGGTTAGAGAATCCTATTGAGTTTTCTCCTCTTACAGTGGTTATCGTTTTAGAGGCATGTCATTGCTAAAATTAGTGTGACTTTGATGTTGTTGTATGTCCTTCTATGGCAGTACAGCTCAAAGTACTGCTTGGGCCAGATACGGCTCTCCTGACCTTCACATATGGTACCCTGGTCAACAACAGCACTGGGCTGCTGTTTACTTGACTCAACATTAACATTAAAAAATGCTAAATAAACTGGCAAGAATGTATTTAAAGGTTAATTGAAGTTAAATAAATAAAGTGACTTGAGTATCCTGAACCACAACAACTTAATAAATACCTTCTTAATTTTTAAAGACATCTTGCACCAAAAGTGTAAACGTATGATAAATTATTTTCAAAATTCAACAAGTGTATTACATTAACATGCAGAGCGGTTTCACCTTAGTATATCAGATAATACAGTGCGTTGAGAAGTATTTTTAAAGCAATAATTTTCAAACATGAATTAAGAAACTTTCATTCCCCCTCCACCACCCTCACCCCCCTGACAACAATGGCAATAGTGAACTAAGAAGGGAGTCAGTTGTTATGTAAACTCTTTGTGTGGCCTGAGTTTCTATTATACATGAACATTATTGTTTATTAAAATAAACACAGAATGATTTATAACCCATCCTGACGTTGTGTATGTGATAATGAAGAAAAAGTATGTCAAGTGAAATAAAACAATTGCCTAGGATCACATAATCTGGTTAAGTGGAGAAGCCAGGATTAATCCCACGCTTTTAGTTTCACATTGTCCAATTCAGACACTAGATGTATATGCTTTGTTTCCACTACACCAACCTTGTCAGAATCCCCCAACCCTCCTGTCTACCCCCATTCTTCGACCACCATCCTGCTGGCATAAATGCAGCCCTCAGTCACATCACAGACCAATCTTTGCGGTCCCTGGGAAAATGTTTGTGAGTACCCATGTTCTACGATAAACACTAATTTAAGTTTTATTTATTACGTTTGACAGTTCTAAATATAATATATATATAATATATATATTCAATAATATTTAAGTTGATGTTTGAATGTTTGTATTTAATGGAAATATTTTTTGTTTTATGATTATGAATGTGGTTATATCGTTTTTGGAGTGAATTGTAATTATTTTGGTGATGTAATATGTTTATTTTTAATTTAAATATGTGTATGAAATGTTTTATGTTATTTGTAAATAATTGTTTTTCTTAATGAGTGTAGTTGATATTAATTAATGATATTGTCATTATTTTGGCAAAGTTTTGGAAGTTGATGTTTTGTGGATAAATATTTTGGATATATTATGTGTTTATTTAAAGGTAACAATATTTTTGTTTCCAATATTGGTGTTTTCGATGTAAGTTGAAATTGATATTTTTAACAACGATATTTGTGCTCTCTATACTTGTGGTTTTATTAATTAAGCATAGGAAGGCAACATTTTTTAACAATATTTATTTTCCGATATTTTTGTGTTTCAACAGTATATGCATTAATATTATCTCAGTGATCCGTCTGCAGTGACACTCCATTATACACCTATGGGGAAGACTACCTTAGAGTGGAGTTTCTCTTCCATTTGTCCTACAGTGAAAACTGGGTTGAAACCTGTATGTCAAACCCAAATATGAGCGTTCCAAGAAGATATCAGTACAGCTTGTGGGTCATCCAGGATTTTCATACTTCTCTGTTACAGCTCAGGATCAGATCCCAGTCCTTTTGTCATCCTTCTATGCCAAGTTCATTACATTTCTCTCCAGCAGTAGGAACAAAGGCCTCCTCACACAAAGGGCACAATTAACAGTCCTTCACTCAGCTCCTGAGGAGGAAAGGAGTGGGGCTGAAGGCTCTGCATCAATCAGTCATCTGTCACACTTTACCAGGGATGGGTCAGGCCAAGCCCACTGAATGAGGGAGCTCAGACCTCTGAAGCCAACACTCAAGGGGGGGCTCCCCTTTAAAGATTTGATGGGAAACGCCCTGGCAATGATATCAGTGAGGGGCGGAGCTGAGGACACCTGAGAAAATGTGATCAGTGGCTCTAGGTGACACCATTTTTAATTGTGACAGCATGCTATGCATGAGTGTTGGGACAGGGGTGGAGAGGTGATGTGGCACCCTAGGAAAGGCCAGAGGTGCCTCACTTCTAGAACCTTCCACCCCAACTTAAAAGATTGTGTGCAAGGTAGGAGAGCTCTTTCTTGGTTGTGTTTTTCTGCTGGACACTGGGACTGGAGGTGGCAGCCATGGACAACTGGAAGGAGGAACCCCCAATATCCACCTGTCTAAGGACTCTGACTACAGTTGCCCCCAGGACCAGTGGTGCTCCCCTTACATCCTCTGAGGGCTAGTTGGTGAAAAGACTTGAGTTCTAGACCAAGGAGGAGAGAAGCCCCAGAGAAGGCAAAGTTTGCCACCTTAAAGGCCAGGAGCCTGAGGAAGGACTCCAGGTGTCTAGGGCTTGCCACCAGGAGCACAATGTGGCCAAAAGCATTTAAAATGCCCAACCAGGGATGAAATATCCACAGGAGAAGGATTAGACCTATGACCCCCTCTGCAAGGTTTGAGTATGTGGAGCTCTGCTGATGGCATGATTCGTGCACCCAGGGTGGGCAGGGGCCCGAGGGGCACCACAGTGAGTACTTTTAATTGTGAGGTCCAGTAAGGGTGTGTATGTTGGGCTCCCTCCCTAGAGCTCAGGAGGCCTGGGGACCCCAAACCCCCAGGCTGGTTTATGGACTCGGGGGCCCAGTACCCCCTTCTCTGGGCCCCCAATGTCGCTAAGGACAGATGGAGTGCTGTTGCGCACTCCTCCCCTTTGAGATGGAGAGAGAGGAGGGTCCTGGGATCCCCAACTCCAGGCCCCAAGCGGGAAAGGGAGGACGGGGGAGTGCCACTGCACTCCCTGCCAGCTGTGGTGGGCCTGCTCTTCTCCCCAGGCTTGTGTCCGGGAGGGTGCGGGAGGCAGGAGCAGCCCATGCAGGTAAGAGCGGTGGTGCTGGGTGAGTGGGGAAACCAACAGACGATGAGGAGGGTTATTTAGGAGGGGGAAATATTTATTTATTTATTTTTCCCTTCATGGCGACTGTCGAATCCCCCCCCCCCCCCCCAACCTGGCCACACCACTCTTACCTGCATGGGCCGCTCCTGACAGGGGGCCATCACAGCAATGGAGATGTTCCTGTGTGCAGCATAGAAGAACTGCTGGCTCATGCTGCCATACTGGGATGTGCTGCCAGCATGGTGAGCCGGTGGGACAGCCAGGGGTGGGCTCCATGGGCTGCCCCCCACCCAAGAAGCTTGTGGGGATGTGCAGATGGGACCAGGCACACCCAAGATAAAAAAAGGAAAAGAAGCGGAAAGGCTGCATTGGTGAGATGCCGCATGGCCCAAGATCAAGCAGCAGTGAAGCCGCTAATAAAACATGGACGAGCTCTTGAGGGAGTGCCCCATCATGCCCTGCGGGGATGGTGTTCAGCTGAAAGTCTTGTGAATGTGGTGGCCCCAGGATGGCAGGGGCATCATTAATGCCCCAAAGAACATATAGGGGGATGCAGGAGTGCAGCAGCGCCCCCCAAAGGAATTTAAAAGAGACACTGACCCTAACTTTGGAGGGTCTAGAAAACAATGCACAACCCAAGATTCCCTTTCATTTTCAAGCTCTCCCCATGCTGGAGCTGGAGACCTACAGTTGGGTGTGTAGCACTCTCTAGGGGACAAGTCCATGGCTGTAGTTACTGGGGCCCAAACGAGTCAAAAAAATGTACATGTTGTGCAGCACCCTCTAGGGGCTAAGTATTTGGTTGCATGTTATGTGATCAGAATGTGATGCCCTCTAGGGGCTGCTTTTATAATTGCGTTTTCATGGTATGAGAATATATAAAAAGCACAGAGACATATGTGATATTCATTTGTAAGGCTTTATCGATATAACAATATTGCAGTGAATACTGCTCAAAGGGCATATGCTTTATTGAAAGTAATAAGTGATTATCATTATTGGTGATCACAATTATGTACAAAATGAAGGCTTTAACATGTGCTTTGTTGATCTTGAACCTTTGACTAAGTCAATAGACTTACCTGATGTGATTGTATGCCCTTTTAGAGGGTGTTAGAGGTGATTATGCAATGACAGCTATGGTGTTTTACATCTGCCTCATGTAAATATTTGTAAATTAATGTATAGTATAGAGTAGTGCATGTGTCATAAACTTACTTTTCCTTTTTCTAAAGGAAAAGCACAGACTGGACAATTATTTTTGACTGCTACTACTGCGAGCCCATGAATGATGATTACTTTCCAACACCACTTCCCTTGAGAAGGGCTTGGACAGCTGTGATCTGCTACCCTGAGCTGGTCAAGTGCTACAATGGGGCATTTGGTTTCCATTATAGGGCGAATGTGGACCCATTACTTGTGCAGGCCACACACCTAAGTGCTTGTTTCCTTACATAGTCTATACTTAATCTGTATTTTTGGAGACGTCTCTATAAGACTTGACTGAAATGGTAAGAGCCTTGTATTGCTGGGTTAAGATATATTTTAAAGGCTGTTTGAGTTATCAAAATCCATAATTATCGTTGCTGGGTAGTAGTTATTAGTTTTCTTTGTTATTGTTGTTGGTGAGTTGAGTTTTGCAAATTTGTTAAATTAGAGGTATACTCATGTTTTGTTGCTGCTTGTGAATTTTGTATAGCTGGCTAAAGGGTGGTGTACAAGATCTGAAATTACCATCCATTAGCCAGGGAGTGCATTGAGCCATGGTTAGTATGTTATTTGCTGTGGGGAAAACAATAATTATTTTTTCGTTGTTCTCCTTATCATAGAGAACAAAGTTCTCCGTTATGTAAGTTATTTTTAGGCGGTCAGCAATAATTACCTCCTCAAGCTCTTCGGTTGGGAATGCGTGCTTTTTTAGATTATTCGTCTTGGCTAGGGTCACCTGGAACAGACTAAAAATGCTGTTATTGAGAATGCACCTTCCTACCAGACGGCTGTTCCTGGGAGCCGGATAGGAATACTGAGGGCAAATCTCCTTGACAAAGTAAGTGATAAGACTCTGATAAGTAGAAAAACAGTATCCTGGTTTTAAAATAACGTTATTCTTACACATTTTTCAGACCCCATTATTATATTTGCGAGGGGGCGACTTTAGCTAGATACTACACAATGAAACATAACAAGGTTGACCAGGCACTATTGTCCACTAGTGTTTTACTTTCACGAAGAGTCTGAACTCAACTAAGAATGTGATCCTTTCTTTACTGTGGCATATATTTAAAATGCATATTCTTCAAAATGTGACAACAAGAGTCACCCCCCTGAACAGACTGTGAGGTATAGTGCCTCGCTCGGTTAAGTAATGTAACAGCTAGCATTGGAAATGCGCATGTCTTTTATCCTTATGTGTGTTATATCACTCATTTGTGCATGCAGAATGTGTTTGTGTGCAGTATCATGTATGCCACGGTTGTGCATCCATGCTTTTAAATATTTAAAAGTTTTCTTGTTAGACTTGGATGCGGTTATATATATTATGATATATGTCTACCGTAATGTCGCTACTTTCTTTTTACTCTTACATTAGGTAAATTTCCCTTGTTACTTTAGAAAGGAGAGGTAGGTCCTCTCTATATTTCTTTCTACTGTCACTGTAAGTAGTAAAAGGATCCATAAATCAGCCCTGACGAATGCCCAAGACCAAGTTAGGCTATTTTATTATTTATTCATTTATTTCAAAGGTTTTATATAGTGCTACTGGACCCAGGAGTATCAGAGCGCTTTACAGACAGATAAACAACAAAATTACAACGTGAGTAACAACTCGCAATGGGAAAACTGTATTTCGGTTAGACGAGGGAATTGAGGAAAGAGAGTAATTAGGTATCAATAAGGAAGAAGGGGAAAGGATGAAAGATAGGAGAGAGAGGGGTAGAGGGAGAGGGGGAGAAAAGGAAAGTGAGAGAGAAGAGATGGGTTGATGAGAATAGAAACAGAGGAATACATCATTATAGAGTTGTTAGGTACCCCAATACTTGTTGAGAAGAAGCACCTTGAGCCTTTTTTTGAAGAGAGGGAAGGATGGGTTGCAGCGAAGGTCATGGTACCCAGTAATGTCCTCTGAATATACTTTTCAGTATTTTTATATATACCCTGTGCACCATCTGATAAAGGAATTTTTGTGGTTTACTCTGAGGTATTTTTTTCTTAATTAACTGGATCCCAGGTATTTATCCAGACAACATAATTTCGAAGATCTTCCTCAAGATAGTTCCACTTGAGATTGAGTCCGCCCTGGTAGTTCACTCTTACCAAGGTTGGATGAGGTGGCCTACGATGAAGCATGTGATATTACATGAGTGAGCCCACCTCATCCAATTTTTGGTATTGCCAGAATCTAGAGTAGGAAGTTAGGCTAGGTAAACATGATGGAGTACCCTGCCATCCAAACCCTCGATCTCCTGCCTCATTTAGGAGTGGACCTTAACTTTTTTGTCGATGGAGCCCCCATGGCTCTGTCGATTGAAAATGTTTTGTGCCGGCCTGACAGAGTACGGGCCATAGGAGGAAGAACATTATACTATTTAGGGTGGAAGGTCTAATGTCTTCTTTTTTCTGTCCATTACCTCCAGGATAAACCTGGCGGTGAGGGACAGAATAATTACTCATCACCTTGGGAGAGACCTCCTGCTTGAGAGTTTGTTTCTGAAAAACAAAAACAATGAACAAAGTTTGGTTAATAGCCGTCAACGTTTTGTACATTGAAAGGAAAACAGATGACTGCTGGGCCGATGGTTATCTCTAAATTAAATGGATAGTGGTCCGTCAGCATGGCAGAGCTAATGTCCTCCACCACCCTGACAGATGGGCTACTATCTGTCAAACTCACAATCAGGACCTGAGTTGTTAGGGAAACTGATGGAAGGACCAGAGAATATATATTTCAAAACATGCATTAAGCAAACCCCCCCGGGACCTGAACACGTTGGTCAAGAGGCAGGGATTATTAAACTGGTTACATAACAAAGACATCAATAATAGCATTGCTTCAAGAGACAAATTCGCTTAAAGAGGATGCAAAGAGATTCGGATCCTATTGAGGCTACTTTGAGAGACCAGATAGGTAAGAGTATAGGAGATTGAAATTACAGTAGTTTTCATATGTGCCCCAAGGAGGACCGAAAATATTTCTTCTGGTCTATATTCCCAGAGATAGTATCATTTACAAAAGGCTATGCGATATTGGTGGAGATTTTAATGCAGTACTAGATTAATCGAAAGATAGGTCCATCCCCAGGCAGAGCCTCTACCAAACAGTTGAAGTAATAACAACTGAGGTTTGTGATCCAGGATAACTGGATGAATGGCAGTTACACTAAACTGAAAAAGATCACACTTTTTAGTCTAGAGTCCACAACCCTACTTCTACTTGAGAGTAGATATTTTCTTGAATATGAAGGCCTATGATCTCACTGCAGATCCCTCAGTAGGAGTAGGCACATTAATGGGGGTCTGCAGAGGGAGGGGGGGGCGCTTGCCCATCCTGGATTTTTTTACTTGCCCAATAACAGTGACATTTAGCTACTACAATTCGATGAATATCCAAAAGAAACGTGTTTGATTGATCACACTCAGGATAGAAGAGAACGCAAAAGACATGCTGCATCCTCACTTCCAGTTCTGCAGTCTGTTTCATTCACTTGCCGAGAAGCCACGCCTATTCAACCCTAGCCTGACCCCTTCTATATATTGAAATTAACATGAACCAAACAGGTGTCAAATACCACCTATATGCTGATGACATACAACTCTACTGCAAAATCAAATCACCCTATGACCCCCGACAAATGAACACCACACTTATTAATATACAACCATGGCTCAAAGCCAACCATCTTAAACTCAACCCCCAAATAGACAGAACTACTTCTCTTCTCCCCCAGAAACAATCCTTTGCCTATCCTAAATTGATTCAAGAATGTTGACGCTCTTAATTGCTCTCTCTTTCTTTACATCTCCGTTAAGTTTCTGGAAATCACCCTGGACAAAAAAAAATCCATGTTGGAGCACATCAACAACTCTGCCAAAGAAGTGCTCTGCACAGTCAGACATCTCAAGATAGTAACGCTGGTTATTCCTCCTGATGATCTTAAGATGGAAGTGCAATCTCTTGCCATCTCTAAACTTGACTATGTCAATTCCCTATTTACAGGGACTCATAAATGTCACCTGGCACCCCTTAAAGCTTCTTTCCAGACTCCTCACAGGTACTAAAAACTTTGGGGCTAGATGTAGGTAAATAGGATTTACCGAATCTAAAATACCGAATTTTACCGATTCGGTATTTTAGATTCGGTAAATCCTATGTAGGTAATAATTCAGTAAAAATTACCGAATCGTTAAGGTTCGGTATTTACCGAATCAGTAATTACCGATTCGGTATTTACCATTCATTCCTATGGGCCTGGAGGCCCATAGGAATGAATGTCAATTACCGAATCGGTAATTTTCGATTCTGTAAAATAGGGAAAGAGCCAAGGGTGGCAGGGTGTCACTTTGACACCCTGTTGCACCCCTCAATAGTGCTTGTGTGCACATGTGGCACACATACATGCCCTAAGGGCATGTATGTCCGTCAAATGGCATAGGTGTAAATGCTCAGATTTGCATTTACAGCGGCATTCGTTATTTACCACCAACTTATAGTTGGTGGTAAATAACGAATCCTTAAAGCACAGAAGCACTCTTTAAAGTGCTTCCTACATGTCATTTACCGATTCGGTAAATGATGATTCAGCAAATACTGAATTGGTAAATACCGATTCGTTATTTACTGAATCAGTAAATTTACCACCTACATAGGAAAAGCCTATTACCGGTCGGTAACGGCCGTTTTCGGCCGTTACCGACCGGTAATAGCCTTCCTACATCTGGCCCTTGATCACATCTCTCCTGCCCTCAGTAGTCTTAAATGACTTCCCATCGAAGAAAGATGCTTTTTCAAGACAGCCTGAATTACCCACAAAGTGCTTCATACAAAGACCCCCGAATACCTAGAAACCAGAATTTCAAGAGCCGGAAGAGCCCGAACTCTGAGAAGCTCCAACGCTCTTCTTCTCATTACCCCCAACTTCAAGAAGAAGTCATCCCAGGCTCACTCGTTCTCAGTTACTGCTTCAAAGATCTGGAACTCACTATTGAAAGACCTCTGCTCCAACTCCTCCTTTCCCTCCTTCAAACGGGACCTCAAATCTCTACTCCTCACCAACTACCTCAACATGCACACTAACTGTTTTACATTTCCCTCAGTGATTAATGCCTTCTAGATGGTCTAATGACTTCCAGAATCACCCTCTTATCCCTGATGATGTTCTCCTCCAGGTGCCCTGTGTTTATACTTTGTGACTTTATAACCACATAGTGCTGTACCGCCTTATGACTTTGACATTACGATGACCTTCTTGTACCTCTTGAAAACATATTAATGAATTCCTATGACCTGTATAGCACTCCAATAAACCCGGGTCCAGCTAGCGCTATATAAAACAAAAAAATAAATAAATAAGGTGCCTGGCCCTGCCCATCCTGACTCTGCCTCTCCAGAAAAATGAATAAGCTTGCGGTGTCGAGCTTTGACACTTGCTCAGATGGCTGCATCAGGTACTGAGTGACAGCCTGGGTGTGCTTGGGTGTGGATTTAGATAGGGGAAATCGGGAAAGCATCATCCTCTGCACCCTCCCCCGCCCCAGGGACAAGAGGACAGACCCCACTCCCCAAGGGTCAGATGGACATCCCCAGCCCCCAGTGGGATATTGAACAGGCCCTCTCATGGGAAAGGAGCAGTGATGGCTAGCTTAAAAATAAAATGGTGAGGCAAGAAGGTGCACAACTCACCATTCACTCTGGAGGTTCACCGGCGCAACACTGTCCACCCACAGGAAAAGGAAGGGCTTCCTTCCTGCTCGTGGAACGCAACTCCAACCAATCCTGGAGCTGCTTTCATGCTGTGAAAGCAGCTCCAGGATCGGCGGGAGCAGGCTCACCCAGTGCTCATTTTGAGGCTGGGGGACTGTGCCAGCAATCCCCAGGCTGTTACACAGCATTTGAAGTGCTGGGTCCACAGTGCGCAAGTCAGGCTGGCCGTCGCAAGATGGGCGGCCAATCCGTCATGCACACTGTAGACCAATGCTGTAATCCTGCATTTTTTAGCCCCGTTCCCACCCTCACGCTGTACACAGCGTGAGCCCTTGTAGTCAAATAAATAAAATGACATTAACATGCCATTTTATTTCTTTCTGTTTACCTGCTGCGCTTGCAGCAGTCGGGGTGACTCTCCACCACTTCTGATGAGGAGTCGCCCATGGAAAGGAGAATGAGCAGCTGCCCTGCCCCAGACGGTGCGATGATCCAATGAGCTGCAGGTAAGATGCAAAGCTCCCCTCCCGCCCACCAGAGAGCAACAACCAATTGACAGTAAATACTGAGAATGTGTCCCTCCAGTAGAAGTTTGAAGTTTGAAGTTTATTGATTTGTATAGCGCTGAATCACCCAAAAGGGTATCTTGGCGCTAAACCTGGCCCTGTGATATGATGTGGGGTAGGGTAGCAGTAGGGCCTTGAAGACAGTGTCAGGGGTGGGGATGGGGGGTGCCCAAGCTGCTGGGTGTGGGAGGCGAGTGAATTGGACTGCCATGCACCTCTGGGTACAGTCCGTGTAACACTGGGGAAGGGGCACGGAACCATGGCACTAGCGGCTTACACCTGCTGGGTAATCTCTTACATTGGGAGCTTTCATACAAGCGAGGGCGGTTAGGGAACGTGTCATTCAAAGGAAGAAAGGCCTGCTATATACATTTGGTGGGGGTATCGTACACCTGGAGTTGCATAGATAGGGGGAGTGTCCACACAGTTGAAAACAATGTCCTTCAGAGGGGTACAGATAAGTACTACATGACGTTAAAATTATACCCCCTTCCCCCTGAAAAAGTGTCTGTGGATGCCCATGGGCACATTATCTGCCCACTTAATAGTCATATTAGCATTAGCAAGTGAACTACAATCACCTCCGAGGCTTAAAATATGGAGCATCACAGGGTTGGATTGGAAATGAAATGCGGGCACGCAAAAAAAAAACGGCCCACATTTTCATAAACACTCATCATATAACTACTTTGGTGTAATCTTATAAAATAAACTTGGGGGGGGGGTAAAAAAATGCACGCATTAGTTTACACTGGTGAAACAAGTGAGACCACTTCTACTCAGGCCCCCTGCCCCCACTCAGTATGTGCAGACATTAATGGGCCGGCCCGAGAGACAAAGGGAGTAATACCTTTGCTAAACGGAGGTAATGAGCGCCCATCCGCCTCTAGAAAGGCCACTCACCCACTCACCCACTGGGCCGCTGACTGTATCAGAAGAACAGAGACAGCGCCCAAATAGCCCCACAGACTGCTAAAAAAAGCAGCCCACAGCAGAACTCGGACACCGGCCCCTCGGCCATTGCCCGAATGCCCGCGTTACCAATCCGACTGTCAGGCTCCGACACCCTTCTCCTCGGGGCTGTGTTGAAAGTCCTATACCCGCTCTCACGCAACCAACCCGTGACCTGGCATAAATCACAGACCAGTAGGAGGGTTCCGCAATCGCGGGAAAGGAAGGGGACAGCGGGGAGGGAGATCTGAAATGACAAAGACAAGGGATTTAGCTTCACACCCCTCCCTATTTACCCTAGGATACAGAATCACCCTATTGGTGAATAGGACTCTTTTCACACTATTAGTCAAGCATACCTGAAAAGGAAAACTCAAATTCTTTAGATGCAGGAGAGGGAGGGAAGGTCCTATCAGTGGTAACAATCTGGTAAGGAAGGAATAAAGGGATGCACATGAAATATACAACAGCTTCACCATGCCCTATAGGCTTCTTATAACACCTCACCTACCAATTCCTGACAATGTTCTGCCTTGTTCCACTCTTCCGTTATAACTAGGTACCCCCTCTGGTTCCTTTCCTGCAGTGTGAAATAAAACACAAACAAGTTGTCGAAAGAAAACAGAGAACAAACGAAAGGCTGAAGGTTAACTGCACCTCGGAAATGCTTCTTCCCGCAATCAAAATATAAAGCTGTATTATCGATAGAGTAACTTGCACTTGTCCGTAATTAACAGTCATGAAACACTCACTTCACTGTGAGCTTTGTTGAGATTCCCCAATGTACAACATCCAATATCTATTCCGGAATTGTTCTCTCCGAATTTTATAATGTTTTTTCCAACGGATTTCCCCATGCGAGAAAACGCAGCCGCGATTCTCTTTCACTCGGGAAAACCAACACAAGTACTTCAAAGGAGGCAAAAGTGGGAAACTGACGAACACGGCCGTGTCCGTCTCCCCCAGAAATACACACAGCGTAAGTTCCACTGGTTTCCGAATCCGCGTGTTTCCAGCCGGAAAACACACCGTAACTCCTACTCACGGTTTCCACCAAGAATGCACGACCTCTCTTCTCTCCGGCTCACTACAATTATCGGCTCCGTTTTCGCTGTAGGTCTGGCTTATGTTTCCTGGGCTGCGCGGCTAACGTCTCGTGCAGCTTCACCCTTGGCCCTCTGGGATTTGTGGTTCAAGGAATCGAGGCATCCAAACCCCACGCATTGCGCGGACAGCGGCCCATAAAGACCGATTCTGACAGTACATCCCCCTTTACAAGGGGCGCTGACCAGGAGCCGGTTTATCCGGATGTCGACTGTGAAATCGAGACACTAACCGGGGAGCATGCACAGACCCCGCAGGTTCCCATGAATTCTCCTCAGGCCCATAACCTTTCCAAGATAGCAGGTACTGTAGTCTCCCTCTCACCCATCTGGAGTCCAACACTCGCATCACCTCGTATTCAGACTCATTCTGCACCCACACCGGTACTGGAGGACGATGGACAGGGCTCCGTGAAGGTTTCAGAAGGGACACGTGAAACACAGGGTGAATGTGTAAATGAGCAGGCAACCTTAACTTCACCGCTACTGGATTAACCATTCTCACCACCCGATAAGGCCCAATGAATTTAGGGTTGAACACACTATATCTCCGGAATTTGATGTGTTTGGTGGACAACCACACCAGATGCCCTTTTTTATATACAGGACTCGGTCTTCGATGTTTATCCGCCTGAGCCTTGTATCTCCCCTTGGCCTGAACAAGATTCTTGCGCGTCGCCAGAAGAATCCTGCGAATGCGCAACAATCGTGAATCGAATAGTGGTTCTGGGGAGGATTAATGGATTAACCCTAGGGTGGTGACCATAGTTGCTAAAGAAAGGAGAATGACCTGTCGAGGAATGTTGTGTACTGTTGTAGGCCAGCTCCGCCACCCACAACCAATCCACCCAGGAATCTGTGTCTGCCTGAACATAGCAACGGAGGTACTGTTTTAGTGACTGATTCAGTCTCTCGGTTTGGCCATCAGACTGTGGATGGAAACTGGTTGATAAGGAAGATGAAATCTGCAACTCAGCACACCACACTTTCCAAAACCCTGCAGTGAATTGGGCCCCCTTGTCCGACACTATCACTTTCGGAAGTCCATGAAATCTAACTATTTGTGTCAACAGGAGATGAGCTAAATGACCTGCAGTAGGCACTTTGTCACAAGCGATAAAATGGCCCATTTTTGTAAGGAAGTCCACTACTACAATAATGGCCGTTTTCCCTTGGTCTTTTGGCAAACCAACTATGAAGTCCACAGATATGCTTTCCCAAGGCATTTCGGGGGTCGGTAAGGGTAGCAGAAGACCTTGCGGTTGTTGTCGATCTGATTTCATTCTGGCACATTGCACACACTGGTTTCCCCAACGTTTCAAATCCAGACGAATGGAGGGCCACCAAAACTGCCTCAATGCCTTTTTCAGTGTTTTTACGTATCCCATATGTCCAGCGCTAGGCATTTCATGGCACCATTGAAACACGGTACGTTGTAAGGCTTTAGTGGGCACTAGCACTTGTTTCCCTTTCATGGCCACCCCTTGTCTCAACTGCCATTCAGGATGATGCCGAAGCCAGGTCCTCCAAACACATGATTGTATCCCTGAACGCAAGGATTGCACAAAATCGCTGGTTTGAGTCACACACACCACTTTAGATGGATCTATGATTGATCTATTCGGGGTTTGAGTATGTAACACCGGATGTTCCTGCCGGGTCAGTGCGTCTGCTTTTTTGTTCATCGCTCCGGGTCTGTAGGTGACTATGAATTGATATTCCTCAAAGAATAGCATCCAGCGTAATTGCCTGGGCGTCAAGTGATGGGCTGCTCTTATGAATTGCAGGTTGCGATGGCCAGTATAAACCGTTACTTGATGAACAGCTCCTAATAGCCAATGCCTCCACTCCACAAAGGCGTCTCTTATAGCCAATAGCTCCTTTTCGGCTATCGTGTAATTGATTTCCGTCGGGTTGAGTTTTCTGGACATAAAGGCGATAGGATGCAACATGCAGGTGTCTTCTTGTCGTTGTGATAGAACCGCCCCCAAAGCGACTTCGGACGCATCAGCTTCTACAATAAATGGTAAGGCGGGGTTGGCATGTGTTAATACAGGAGCACTGATGAATGCGTCTTTCAACCCATCAAACGCTTGTTGTGCCTCGGCATTCCAATGAAACGGAACATTCTTCCTCGTCAGACGGGTCAAGGGGGTTACCAGGGACGAGAATCCACAGATGAACCTCCTGTAAAAGTTTGCAAACCCCAATAGACATTGTACGTCTTTGACTGTGCATGGACGAGGCCATTCTTTTATGGCCTGCACTTTTCTTTCAGCCATGGCCTGGCCTGAAGGTGTAAGTATCACTCCCAAAAACTCGACGGTGGTTACATGAAATTCGCATTTTGTGATCTTACAATAGAGATGATATTTCATCAGGGCACCCAACACCTGTTTCACATGAAATTGATGTTCACTCGTCTTGGTGGAGTATACCAGGATATCGTCGATGTATACGACTACAAAGAGGTCTAGGAACTCCCTCAACACCTCGTTTAAAAAGAATTGAAACGCGGCGGGGGCGTTGCACAGTCCAAAGGGCATCACTAGATACTCGAAGAGCTCATACCGCGTCTTGAAGGCCGTCTTCCATTCATCACCCCTTCTTATGCGGATCAGGTGGTAGGCTCCTAGCAAATCCAACTTCGTGTAAATGGTGGCTGTTCTGACTTGCTCTAACAAAACAGGAATCAGAGGTAAAGGATATTGGTTTTTTACCGTGATGGTGTTCAAGGCGCGATAATCTATGCAACACCTTTGGTCCCCGTTGGCTTTCGGTATAAAAAATAAGGGCGAAGATGCAGGCGACCGAGAGGGGCGTATATACCCTAAAGCCAAATACTTGTCCAGATATGTTCTCAGATATTCATTTTCCGGTACAGTAAGAGCGTAGAGTCTGCCGTTCGGTATTACTGCTCCTGGAACCAGGTTGATGCGACAATCGAAAGTTCTGTGGGGCGGGAGTGCCTCCGCCTGCTCTTCACTGAAAACCTTTGCGTACTCGGCATAACACGACGGGAGTTGTACTTCTTTCTCGGCCGCTGTGGCGATGTTGTAAACTCTTGCCAAGGTCTGAGAAGGACTCGCAGTAGAAACCAAACACTGTTCCTTACAAAACTCCGAGACGAAATCGATCGTCCTCGAGGTCCAATGGATGTAGGGTTCATGTTTTTGAAGCCAAGGAAGCCCCAAAATGATGCCATACTGCGGTGCTTGGATAATGTTAAATGAAATGGTCTCCTGGTGCAGTTCATTACTGATGCAATGATATTCTGGCGTGTGGTATCTTATGGGTCCTGCAATCAGTTCACTACCATCTACCGCATATACTGGTTCAGGTTGTTTCTTTTCAATGAGTGGTATACCCAGTCTTTCTGCCTCTGAATAATCCATAAAACACCCAGTGGCTCCGGAATCCACCATAGCCTTGACGCCTTGTTCTCCAGTTTCCATCACCAGTAACATAGACAGGAAGACATGATTCTTTTCTTGTTCGCAACAGGCCATAATTGAAGGGATAATGTTTCGGCTTGAGGGTTCCCCTCCATTCACTCTCAAGCTTTGGAGTTTTCCGATTTCTCCTCCATGGTTCCAGCTGCGGCTTGAACAGTCCTGAACCTTCCGGGTTTTGGTTTCACTGGACACTCCCTTAGGTAATGCCCCTTCTTTCCGCAGTATAAGCAAAGTCCGTTCTTTCTGCGGTGTTCTTTCTCGCTAAAGGACAAGGAAGCCCGAACAGCCCCAATCTCCATAGCCTCTTGAGCGGACGTAGGTTTTTCACTGTTCCCTCCTCCTCTCTCATGTACCATTACCACAGGATCCTTCTTTCGTAGTTCACCTTTGCGCTCCCTTATACGGTGGTCTAAACGAAGAGCGAGTTCTAGAGCGCAGAGCATGTACGTGGTTGAGGGTCTATGTGTGCCAACACGTCCTTCATTTCGTCATTTAATCCTTGGTAGAATAAAGCAGGCTGTTTGACCTCGGGCCAATCTGTTTCAGCAACCAGGCGACGAAAGTTGTTCAGATAAGAGACCAAATCGGAAGTTCCTTGTTTAAGAACTAAAAGTTCACGGTCTGCTGAAAACGTTTCAGCTCTGCAGTCAAAGGTCTTTTCGAACTCCAACCGGAATTCATCCCAATCGTGTAGTAGGGGATCATCTCTCCTGACTATGGGAACCGCCCACTGAGCTGCTTCCCCACCCAGGTAAGAGATCAAAAAGGCCACTCGGGCTTGATTTGTCGTAAACATCTTTGGGTTACACATGAAATGTAGGCGTACTTGCGTCATGAACACCTGTACCTTTTTGTTATCCCCATAAAACCTCTCAGGGGGAGCTAGTGGAATTTGTGTGGGCATTTCTACTACTAGGGACGGGGGAGTAGAAGTGCTAGCCCCTGCACTGAAAGGATTTACTTGTATGCTATCCAAACGGGCCTTTATCTGAGCGTTTTCCGCCCTGGAAGCAGCGACCTCTCTATTGGAGCTAGCTAGTTCCGTTCGGACTAATGCTAGGGCAGCCAGAACGTCGTCCATAGTGGCCATTTTCCTTCAACACAGCCAAGAGGAGGATCGTTTCCTTGGGCCGATAATTTTGTCAGGCTCCGACACCCTTCTCCTCGGGGCTGTGTTGAAAGTCCTATACCCGCTCTCACGCAACCAATCCGTGACCTGGCATAAATCACAGACCAGTAGGAGGGTTCCGCAATCGCGGGAAAGGAAGGGGACAGCGGGGAGGGAGATCTGAAATGACAAAGACAGGGGATTTAGCTTCACACCCCTCCCTATCTACCCTAGGATACAGAATCACCCTATTGGTGAATAGGACTCTTTTCACACTATTAGTCAAGCATACCTGAAAAGGAAAACTCAAATTCTTTAGATGCAGGAGAGGGAGGGAAGGTCCTATCAGTGGTAACAATCTGGTAAGGAAGGAATAAAGGGATGCACATGAAATATACAACAGCTTCACCATGCCCTATAGGCTTCTTATAACACCTCACCTACCAATTCCTGACAATGTTCTGCCTTGTTCCACTCTTCCGTTATAACTAGGTAACCCCTGGTTCCTCTCCTGCAGTGTGAAATAAAACACAAACAAGTTGTCGAAAGAAAACAGAGAACAAACGAAAGGCTGAAGGTTAACTGCACCTCGGAAATGCTTCTTCCCGCAATCAAAATATAAAGCTGTATTATTGATAGAGTAACTTGCACTTGTCTGTAATTAACAGTCATGAAGCACTCACTTCACTGTGAGCTTTGCTGAGATTCCCCAATGTACAACATCCAATATCTATTCCGGAATTGTTCTCTCCGAATTTTATAATGTTTTTTCCAACGGATTTCCCCATGCGAGAAAACGCAGCCGCGATTCTCTTTCACTCGGGAAAACCAACACAAGTACTTCAAAGGAGGCAAAAGTGGGAAACTGACGAACACGGCCGTGTCCGTCTCCCCCAGAAATACACACAGCGTAAGTTCCACTGGTTTCCGAATCTGTGTGTTTCCAGCCGGAAAACACACCGTAACTCCTACTCACGGTTTCCACCAAGAATGCACGACCTCTCTTCTCTCCGGCTCACTACAATTATCGGCTCCGTTTTCGCTGTAGGTCTGGCTTATGTTTCCTGGGCTGCGCGGCTAACGTCTCGCGCAGCTTCACCCTTGGCCCTCTGGGATTTGTGGTTCAAGGAATCGAGGCATCCAAACCCCACGCATTGCGCGGACAGCGGCCCATAAAGACCGATTCTGACACCGACGCTGAGCATCACCCAGTTGGCCATCGGAGATGTGAAAATGAAGGACAGGATCGCCGATTCCATTCATCATTACGTTAATGAAAATGACACTGTGTTAGGGGAGAGGGGGAAGTTCTTGAGGTTTATGATTAGAGTTATGTGTTTCAGGATTGTCTCCTGCCTTGTCGTGATGTGCTTCTCTTTTGATAAACCAATAAATAAATGTGCATCTAAAATGAGCACGGAAGAGAGCTCCCTTAGAAGACACGTGCCCCACTTGTTGCCAGTTTGGCTATTTCGCCAGCAGCGTTTTGCAAGCAGGGATTTCCGGGCACATAGATATAATGGTAAAAGTGAAAATACAAGTCCCAAAATGCAATATGCCTACAGCTAAAAAGGCTGGACCGGTGGTAAACTTCATAAACAAAATGAGACAAGTGACAGCTGTGCATTTTGACAAAATATTTAATGGAGCTGAAAGGCAGTCCATGCATAGAGGCTTCACGTCAAAGGTGGTGGAGGCATAAAAAAGCATTAACTGACATAGGTCTGGGATAAAAACTGGGTTACACTAGCAATGAGAACTGATGCTCAAGGTAAACAGCATGCAGGGTCCATATTAATGGGAATGGGCAGAGGGGCAGCAAGTTGAATGGGTCTCACGTTTCCCAGCTACCATTTGTTCTGTGTTCCCATGGATACTTTGATGCATTTGATTGATAGACAATGTCACATATTTATCTGCACAGCTAAAGAGTGCTTCTAGAGCATCATTGCAATTCGAAGACAGTTACTGACTAGATGAACTATCGCGAGACAGAATTAACAAAAATGGCTGATGCTAGGAACTCAATGCAGAAAAACACATTATCTTTGATTACTTTCAATTTGCTCTAATGCATGTATCCAGGTACCTTTATTAAACTGGGATTTTCTTAATGAAAGCACAGGCTGAACTTGCAGAATGGCACTCTGATAGCTAGAGAATTAAGAGGAGCTTCCAGCCATGAAGACCAGCTGGCGGAAAGGTGTCCAGTGCTTACTTTGACCCTGTGTGACCCAATAGCACTCATCCTTGGGGACCAGCACTTCTTTTTTATCAGACATTTCCTGAGAGCAGGAGGGATAAACACACAAACGCGACAAAGGTAGAAAACAGGGACCTGCAAGAGTGAGATAAACGGTTTGAGAGTGTCTTGAAGAAGCATGAGGTGGATTCAGGACTACCCAGCCTTGGTATTCGAAGCGCTGACATTTAATTATGCCGGCTACGGGCTTCTGAGCAAAGCTTCAGGCACCAGAACTCATTATTTTACAAATTAAGCACCAAAGGTGTCCATGGTGATAGTATCTGATAACACCTCCCTTACCTCACCAGGAGCCGTGGGACCCCCTGCATGGCGGGGGATGTGGGGGCCTTGTCACTCCACTGTCGGGATCAGGGCCGACTTTAGCGCTGGTGGCATGGCAATCTTTTTTGGCCCCATCGCCCTCACCCTAGGACCTCCTCCTTGGATTCCCTCTCTACCACCGGACAAAAGTGCCCCTCATCTCTCCATAGCTCCTTTCTCACATACATTTCATATCTTTTAAAGCTCTAGTAAAGGCTGGCTTTACTAATCCACTCATCTTTCCCCAGAAAATACATATGTGTTCTTTGCAGCAGGCATATTAACTCTCTGGGCAACTTTATGGTCAAAACTGTCACTAGACAAATCTACAATCTGTCTCTCTAGCAGGAGAACATTATTCACAAGAGTTATCTTGACATTTGTGTTGCTGCCTGACACTTTTATTGCTGCCTGAAAGCTGGACACACAAAGAACTCTGCAACAAGTGCTTTTCAATCTTAAGTTATTGCTAAACACAGCCCTGCCCACCTCCCCCGAGGTCAGTGCCACCTTTCCAAATCAGCGCCCTTTGCAGCCACACTGGTGGCACTGCCCTAAAGCCGATCCTGGTCCAAATTTACCATTGCAGAGTAAACACAGCTGTAGATCCGGAGCTGCTTGGCTGGCTCAAAAATCAGATTGACCAATGGAAATATTTGCGATAGGTTCAGACCTTCTTGTTGTCTTCAGTGTCTAGGCAAATTGAGCTAATGGACACCCTGGATGCAAGGCAGAGGGAAGAGGTCAGGGGCCAGAAATCCAATGTGTAAAATCCTTTGCATGCTGACATAGCCAGATTTTCAGGAAGTGGCAAGCTTTGCAACGGTGAGAAACCAAATCACACTGTATCAAAATAACACTAAGCGTTGTTGGATGTGTTTGTGACTCACAAAATCAATATCTCAATTCAATGTAAGGACCAAAAACGAGGACTATTTTTTTCACTATCAATTGTATTGCAGCCAAAGAATATTCAACAGTAACAGCACATGTCAAAATAGATGAGGCTTAGAAAGAGAAACCTTAAGCCACAGGGCACAAAATTCACAATCAGTGAACACTGAACTCATATTCTGAGACTTCATAACTTCCAAGGACCCCTTCTTTGCATAGAAGCAGTCCAGTCGTTTTAGCTGATGTCTTCTCCTCAAATGTCACAGCTAAAACACCATATGTTCCTGTTCCTAAACTTACTTCTAATCATTACCCAAAAGAAAAAAAACAGGATAATACCTCTCTTCACCCTGAACAATCCTATAGTTCTGAAGAATGATCCAGTGGTTTTGGTTGGCGGCATAGCAATGAGGCAGCGACAGGGTCCCTTATAGAACCTGGGAACCTGAGCTCACTACTACCATGCTACAAGATGGTACCTGACTGTATCTTTATCGTCTCCATCTCTTTACAATGGTGTGTTTCTGTTTCTTTTTCTCATTTATTGTTGTAAGTTCTCATTGTAAGCACACCTACATCACTCACCTTTCTCATATGTTGGCTACATATCCTGTTTCTATGTACAGTGCGGTGTTTAGACAGAATATCGGAAACAGAAGTATTTGTGGGATAAAATATTGTGTCACGAATATCGAGGTCAAAAATTATCATGAAGGTAAGTTTTTATAGGTAAGCAAAGTTTTCCTACATATAATGCCACATGTATGTACCTTGATGATATATATATCTTTAAGGTATGTAGATGCAGAGTTAAGAGTAGTAAATCTATACTTACCTATTTGCACTTACCTTCTCGATATTTTGATCCTCGATATTTTTGACACATTATTTTATCCACACGATATTCATGTTTCTCATATTTTGTCAGTGATACTATGGTGCCCTGCTTACCTCGGGTTTGAGGATCACACTTTATAGATATCCTCAATCGACTATCTAAATGAACTATTAGTATTTTGTTCATCATATTTTGGTAGCACAATATTTTACAGTAAATATTACAGTGAAATATACTATATAAAAGAAATCAGGCATAAATAGAATTTACATAATACACCTTAGTGCTCACGAGAACCTCCCCAACCATTTTATGAATGTTTCTCTCAATAAAGGGCCAGTTTTGTTTAAGGTCTCCAAATGAAAGGAGATTAGACAAATGCCCTGAATTAGGTTCCAATCCTGGGTTTACAATTTTACATGACTCCTAGACAATAGGATTTATTTACATATTGTATGACAGGGTCAAACAGGGCAGAATGAGTTTTTTTCTTAGATGGTTTAATCAAATAGTATTGCCCAAGGAGTCACACAACTGTTTTAGCAATATTTAGCATTGTTCACTTTGATTCCTCTAATTAGCAACGTTTTCAAGCCCTTCTGAGATAATGAAAATCATTTCCTGAGATCCACTGGTCATAGATACACCTGGATACTATCTGCAGCAGAGTGAAGTGCAGCATCTTCTTTAAAAAGAAAATATATAAGACCATGAAGCTTGATGCGGACTATGAGGCATTAACATCCACTCTGCCCTAACATTCACCCAAAAGGACACACTTAACCTCCCCACACCATGCACAACCTTATCATCCTCCTCAACTCCTTCAAGGATGCATAGTATGACACCATTATCATATTCTCAATAGAAAAAATCCCACTGATAAGCATTTTTAGTGCCTCCACATTGCATCTTCCTCCTGCTCTCAATACAGGACAGATTAGCCTTCATCTAATGAAAGCAAACCTAACTCCAATTAGCTTTATAGCTACTGACCAATCATCCACTTCAATTAATTGCCAAGGTCAATGAGAAGGTGGTTGCAAATAAGGTGAAGATCAATGCCCTGTTTGAGGACAAACAGTCACAATTGAGAAAGCAGTGCAACAAAGAGACACTTGGCAGCCAGGGGAAGGATGACACCCTCCTTATCATTGACAGTGGTGATTCCCTATTTTATGATCATGTTGGTCCTCTCTTCCGCTTTCCATTCAGCCAGCCACTTACCTCATCCCAGCATTTTGACTTCGAGTATAGGCTTTGACACCCCCAGCTAGAAATGGTTCACTTCCTTCCTGACCAACAGATCCCAACATCCCATCCAAATGAATTCTTCAAGATCAGAACACAATCCAGTGACCGGTGCTGTACCCAAAGACTCCACGCTACCACCTTCCCTACAGGAAAGAACATCAGGATTCCTCAGAAGGCAGATAGCCCACCGCTCTGCTTGACATCTCATTTGACCAACACATTGCTTACTTAAAAACTCCTCCCACCATCCATGTCAGGAAGTCAAAAGCATATATCAATCTAAACAACAACAAACAAACTCAAGTACAAGAATAGTGCAAAACGCCTTGGCAGGTTGACCTCTGATCACAGAAACAACGCCTTCCTATTTCACATGTACAGAAGCCTCGGTTTCTAGACTCACATAGTTTAAAAAAATAGACACAGACGAGCACCAGCATGCCACTCTCTGCAAATCCAAAGCATACGTCTCAGAGCACAATTTAAGAGCTGCTGCACTGCCTGTGTCCTATATAGTAACTTAATACGATTGCCCTGTGACCCCATAAGAAAAAGGGCTAGTACGAATATAGTCCAACTATATGATCTGAACTAGGGGTAAATACTCACTTTCATGCTAATACATGAAGACTATCACATAATATGTTGTTGTCTCCCCCAATCCTTTTGTTCATCTACAGCCAAAACGTCAAGGATTATTTATTTTGTCACACAATCTCTTACAAAGTATTTGGTATAAATCATGTATTATATTCATCAAGGTTGATTTACATACCTCACTTTATTCAGGTTAATAATATTGATGTACAAAAACATTGAATCCACTACAATACCTACCTCTACTAGGTTAAAGTAAGTATGTATTTACTATTCTTAACTGCAAATCTACATACGTACACTTACCTTTTGCCGTTAAATCGATGTAGTGGTTGCAGTACTTTTGTCATGTGATATAACGCATGCAATATAATCAGCATATACGTCTGTATATATGTTCATACGTAAATTATCCTTAACTTGTATAAAGTCAGCACAGTTTTCAAGAAAATACTGGACAATTTCAGAATGCATATGACCTAGAGAAGAATGATTCTTAAATTAGATCATGCATGTTTTACTTTTGGTTGAGTGTTAACTAAGTATTTGAAGTGGTCCATAATTTATTTATTGTAAAGTCTAGATCACCATATGGCAAACATCCAAGACTAAACGTAAATGTTACAGTTTACAATCTATCAAGTGCAGCAGGTGGGAATCATATGGGATTGTATGTTACATACACTTTACACCTGCCCCACCAAACCCTTTAGGTACTGAGACCAGATTAGTGAAACAGTAACAATGATAAAAGCATCCTGTGGGTATGGGCTATCATCCATCTGTGTTGCTGTGTTGGAATGTATCCACATTGACTTTTTTAAGGAATTAATAACTCCCATGACTTGTTTAACATTTTTTCTATTCCACCACAAAGTTTAGGTTAATTGACCCCATGAGAGAAATATATTAAAGGCTTTGTAAACTGTCAGGTCTGAGACACACTTTGGATAACTAACACAAGAATCTGGGTACAGGCCTTCACACTCGATGGAGCATGTCAGGGTGAGAAACCTTTACCCACAGGGGTTGATGCCCTAACCTTTCGTCTATGGCAACTTCAATATAACATGACAAGACAAAAATGACTTTGGACCGTCTTTATAATTCCCTTATATTTTCCTAAATCGACTACTTGAAAACAGTACCTAATGGTGAAATTAGAGCCTTCAATCACCATCAGGGCTTTTTGGAACCGACAGAAGATGTGGAATGGGGAGCCGCTGGCCTCTACTGGCTGCATATCCTTCTAGTGCTTACTGTGTAAGTGAATAAGTCCTGGGGCCAAACTTTAATCTCAGGATCCCGGCAGCACCAATGTCAAATGCCGGAGTTCCCAAATGCCACGGTTTTGTTGACCTCATGCTTCTTTTTTTCGTCTCACTACCGCTGTACCTCACTCGTGCTGTTTCTTTTACATACCACATTTCACCCTTTGTGACAATTTGTCTGTCTTTCTATTCCTCCTCCTGTCTGCTTTTCCTGCCTTTCTCTCTCATGTTGTGGATCGAAGTCTGATGATTAAAAAATAAGTATCGGTCCCCAAAAAAGAGTGCCTGTTGTCCCCAAATGCAAATACTGGTTCAAATTAGGCACTACTTCTGTCCATAACTACTCGGGTACCACGGGTGATTTATGTGTGAGGAGGTCAGTGGCTCAGTCACCCCTTGATCACACTACAAGAGCAAGTGCCAAGCTTCCAACATGCCCAGAATGAGTGGACTAATAAACAAGCAGTCATCCTGGGTTCACAGATCCCGGAACCAGACTCCCTGTCTGTATTGCCTGAGCACCAGCCATAATGGAGTAAGGATCACAAGGGTTCCTTTCCAGATTAAAGGTACTCCCTCCATATAACAGCCCAGATTATCGACTTCCCAAATCTTTTCATGTACACGTTTGTGGGACCACGGTGCAGGCAGGGATCACTGAACTTCATTGTGGAGGTTGTGGTCAGTTTCCACTGGTTACCCGAGACCCGTCCTACCATGGCTCTGGAAATTTTAATGAGTACAACCTCTTTCGTATATGATGTGGTATCGAGAAGAAATGTGTGGTGTGTGAAGTTGATGTCATATGCATAGAATGGTGAGAGTATCACTTGGAATATGGAGGGGGTTAACAAAAAAGTGGTTTAAGTTGATGGGTGTGGAGCTGGGATGGCATTTTCTCCTCAATTATAAATATCTGAAATTCCCTTAAATGAAAGTTTACAATCTTACTACCCAATTTGAGGAGTATTGTTTTCAGCACAGGCAGCGAGAATTTGGAAACTAAATGGAAACGTCATTCCAGAATTGGCTAAGGCTGTCTCTAATTGTCTCCAAACTCCAATGACGTGGGAAGCAGCCTGGATCCAGGTGGAATGCGTAACTATTGTTTTAGGACTGTGTCCTGTAATTTGCAACTGTTTTCGCTTTCTCTATTGGTTGAAGAATCAGTGAAATGCAAACTGTGTTCCACCAATGGTCAACCACACTGAACAAGACAGCCACTTATTGAAACAATCAAGCAGTAGAAAAACAAGCTCTACTGTTTCTAGAAACACAGGCGAGATATGCTGAGGCCATTTTGAGGTATGAATGCGCATGAAGAGGACCAGTTTGTGAGATAATATTCGCTGATTTTAGCGCTCCAAGAGTGAATATAGAGCATCAAAATATTAAAAAGTTAACTTTTGTTATGAGGCAATATCTGTAGTAATTAATCCACAGTAGGTGAATAAATACAGTTTATTGGTCAACAATGTAGGCACAACCATCTGGAGCCAGTAGCAGAGTCTACTGACTTCAGGACACACAATCTATAGTCCTCCAATTAAGCAACTGGAACAACCAAGTAAGAGTTCTAGGGGTTAGAAGTACTAATTACAACACATATTCGTTTTTACACATCAAACTGATACAAGTTACAAATGCAATAGGGATAGAGAAAAACAAGAGCAAAACTAAAAAACAGAACATAACTAAAAGAAGCAACATAAAACTGCATAGCTCAATCCACAAAGAATGGAAATCTCAAGCTAGTAGACAGTCCTAAATATATGATGGTTTGCTCTGGACACGTGGAGAAATCCTTTCCCCGGAAGAAACAGGAAGGTTCAAACTATCATCTAGAAAGTCCAAATCATCAGGCCCCTTAAAACTCAGGTCCAAATTGGCAGATCCTTCTGACCTGAACATGTAGAAGTTTTGGCCAAGCATGACATACTACAAACAGCAACTCCCTCCAAAGCCACTACATTCATCTGACCTTAATGATTTTCACTGGGCCAAAATACCCCAACTTCTCTGGGAGTCTGCCCTGGTTTCTTGACATAAACCATATTCCCCACTCACCAAAAACTCTGTAGTGCAGAATGCTTGAGGTCAAATCGTTCTTTATATCTTCTTTGGTATTTATGAACCATCTGTGATGAATCACCATTTCATCACTCTCCAAAACACATCTATACTCCCCACTTCTCATCCATAACGAGTTAAGCTTGGGCCCTGTCACCCTGGCTTTGAGACACATAAAAGGTGAAATACCAGTCAGGCTATTGGGAGAACAACGTTGTGCCCAAACCTGCATATGTTACACTCCATTGAGAGGTATCCTCTGTTCCAACAGCTATTTGAGCACATTCCTTCACTAACCATGGCCCTGGCAACATGATCGAGAATGGTGAAAGACTTGCAGATATCTGTGCCATGAACAGTCTGGTGATAGGTGGCAGTGTATTACCACACAAAAGAATACACAAGACAACGTGGGTGTCACCAGACCATTCAACAGAGAATCAGATTGGCCATGTCTCCATTGTCAAGAAGTTCCAGAAGACCGAGCAGGATGTGAGAGTAATAAGAGGAGCAGATCTGACATCAGACCATCACCTTGCCATGGCCAGGCTAAAGCTAAAGCTGAAGAAAGCTTGGATAGAACTGACAAACCAACACCAGGAAATAATACCATGCTCCTCAAAGATGCACAGAAAGGAAGTGAATTCTTTGTCAACCGCAGTAACATGTTTCAAGTCCTGCAAGAACTAAAGGATGATAGATACCCAGAAAAAAAGTCAGTGGGAGAAGATCAAAGAAATAGTGACATAAATCTGCCAGAAGGTACTCGGTTGCAAGAAACTCCAGCATAAATAATGTATTTCTACTGAGACACTCTGTAAAAACCAAGAAAGTAAGGAAAAGAAAGCTGCAGTCAACACCAGCCGAACAAGAGCAGAAACTTAAGAGCAGCTATGCAATGATTCATCAATGGTCTTGCCTCAGAAGCCCAGGTGCAGCAAGCCATGGAATCTTGAAAGAACTCTACGACAAGGGAACTCTCTAGCAGGTACAGCAAGCCAGAAAGACCTGTTAATACAAAGCTGAGAAGACAATCATGGGCAACGAAGACCAACAACGAAGATGGGTGCAGCACTTTGAAGAACTGCTGAATCAGCCCATGCCACAGTCTCCACAAGACAGAAAGCCAGGTGAGAAGAACTTGCAAATCGACTGCAGCAGACCAAACAAGGAAGAAATAAATTAAGTGATCAAAAATCTGAGAAATGGGAAAGCAGAGGGACCTGATATCATTCATATCCTATGTTCAGAAGGATCTTGGAAGAGGAAAAGGAGCCATCAGACTGGAAGGAGGGGGATCCCCAAGAAAGCTGATTGAGTAACTCAACAAACGACAGGGATAACTCTTCTATCAAACCCTAGGCAAAGTGTTCAAAAGAGTCATCCTGAACAGAATGAAGGAACAGTTGATGCTCAGTTGTGAGACAAGCAAGCTGGCTTCCTCAAAGATAGATCCTGCACAGACCAAATTGAAACAATGAGCATCATCATTGAGCAGTTGATGGAATGGAACTCCCCCCTCTATGTCAACTTCATAGATTATGAGAAGGCATTCAACAGCTTGGACAGAGAGACCCACTTAAAAACTCCTCTGCCACTGCGGGGTGCAAGATAAACCTGTATGAATAATCAGGAACGCTTACGAGGGAATGACCTGCAAGATAGTCCAAGGAGTACAACTCATGGAAGCCTTCAAAGTGAAGTCAGGACTGGAGTCTACCAGGGTTGTTCGCTCTTGCCTTTTCTTTTCCTGCTGACCATAGACTGGATCATGGAGACACAGCAAGGAGAAGAAATGGGATCCAGTGGACAGCTTGGTTGCAGCTTGATGACCTAGATTTTGCAGGTGACATGGCCCTACTCTCACATACCCATCTGCAGATGCAAGAGAAGACTGACAATGTAGCAGCCACGTTAACACAACTTCTCTTCAACATCCAAAGGGGAAAACCAAGATCCTGAAGGCTGGCATGGGCAGCACAACTGTAGTCATTCTGGAATAGGTTGAGGCCTTCACCTACCTGGGTAGTGTCATAGACAAGCATGGCAGCAAGAATTGGAAAACCAAGGACTGCCTTTATTCGGGGAAAGAAGATCTAGAGCTCCAAGGACCTAGCACTGCAAACCAGGGTCAGGTTTTTTAACACCATCGTAAAATCGAGGCTCCTGCATGCAGCAGAAAATTGGAGGACAACAATTACCACCACCAACAAAGTCCAGACTTTCATCAACACCTGTCTGAGGAAAATCCTCCAAATCCGCTGGCCAAACACCATCAGCAACAATGACCTATGGCAGCAGACTTTCCAATTTCTTGCTCATGAAGAAATCATGAAAAGACGTTGGATAGCTCACACCCCTAGCAAGTCCCCATCAATCACTACCAGGCAAGCCCTGACCTGGAACCCTCAAGGGAAAAGGAGAAGAGGAAGGCCAAGAAACACCTGGTCTTGAGGATGACTGCAAGGAGATAGGTTTCCACCAGTAGTGAGATTGAAAGTAAGCAGTAAGCACGTTGGTTAGAGTAAAGAGACCAATGAACAACGAAAAAAGAACTACAAATTTGTCTTCACTCCATTTTCACCAAATTGTTTTAAAGGGCAGTGAGAGTGGAAGATGGCAAAGTTTGGAATCTGGGCAGGGTTTTAATTGATAGAGGAAATGTTGAGAGGGAGAGGTCATGTAATGAAGAAGAAATTGATGGGAGTAATTTGTTTCTAGGAGCTGAGTTCCAAATTCCAAATAGTTTGAGTTTATCCGGTGGAAACTATAGAGTCAGACCAACATTCTTTAGCTAATCATTGCATTTGTGAGAATTCATTCGAGTAGGATAATTTACAAGCTAATGGTTTCAGATGAAGTACACGTTGTAGACATATTCCTAAAAAATTGGATGGCTTTGTGTTATGGTGTTGGTGATTGAGCTGGTGGAAGCATGTGACTTTTTGTATTCTGTATGTTTTGAGTATGTTTTAGTTGTTGAGTCTGAATTGCAACATCATTATTTTTTGGTTTAATGCATTTTGTTTATTTTTAAATGAGAAGGGAGATGTGCTGTGGCAGCTAGTGGCCTTTGAAAGAGGTGGGGCTTAATACCCGCCATGAGTTCACCCCATTTTGTTTTCAAAATTTGCCTCATTCACTTTCATATTTTCTCTCTGCCCCCTCACTCAATCTAACTCACATTCTCTCACTTACTCGTTCCAACACATACTCAATTCCACTAATTTTTACTCTCACAGACACATATATTCATACTCATTGGTACCCACTCCCACTTACAAACACACTTACACACACCCTTTCACACTCACTGACTCTGGGCCCTGGTGCCTTGCTGCACATTTGGTAGCTACACTGCCTCCCTTTTACAATCTCCAATCATTAACTCCTTCTAACACACTCATATTCCTTCACTCACTCCTTGGTACTCCCTATAATGTATTCCTGTACACTCCAACTCAGATTTGCACTCCTTTTCGCTCTCATTGACGTTCACAAAAACATTTACACACACACACCGACTTGTACTCAATCTCTTTCACTTTCAATCGCTCACAAACACACTCGCAAACATACCCACAAACACATACATACATGATCAGCAAAGCAACATTTATTTTACTTACCTTGCTTTGTTTGCAGCAGAACAGGGGATCTGGTGCTGGACATTGGAACCAGCAAGCTATGATTCCCAATCAGGTGCCAGCCAAAGCAGCGAGTGCAGATTTGAAAAGGAAAATACCCACCTCAATCCCTCTCCCAGTTTCTTTATAGGACTGGAAGTGCAGCCTGGGACAGAGCTGGGGATCCTGCCCTGACAGTTACATTTTAGCAGACCTGCTGCACTGCCTGAGGCATGAACAGTATGTCTGAAAAATGAATTGGGTTGTGCCTGTGTGCTGGAACCGTGGTTGAACTACGCCCCTCAGACTTGTGCAATACAGACATCCACCTACAGAATGGTGTTTAACAGCAGTCTGTAATTGGAGTGTGCCGCAGTCCTCTGAGACTCCTCCTCTTCCTGTCATCAAGAGCCTGAGTCAAAGCTGGGACGGCTGACCCGTGCACTGACAATATTCATAAAAACCAGAAAGTCGTGTATTCTTGAACACTGATAAATTAAATAATGCGAGGTCAGTACTCGTAGAGGCACACAGTGCAGAATGTGGGTCCTCACAGGAGGCAGAGGCCTGTGCCCTGGAGCCCCTAACAAGGAGCCTCCACTGTATTGTGTGTTAGCGAGATCAGATGTATGGTATGAGATAGGTGGAATGGTTTATGTCAGATGCACAGAATGGTGAGGGTGTCACTTTGAAGGTGGTGGGGATTTGAAGGAGACTGTTGAGGTTGACGGGTGTCGAGCTGCAATGGCATTTCTTCTTTGGCTGTACGTATCTGTAAAATCCACATATAAAATGTTACAACCATTCTTACCAAACCTGAGTAGTATTCTTCCAACACTTCACTCTCAAGAAGGTGAGGGCGAACAGTAAGAGGTTTCTCAGGGAGGTAATATGGGGGTGCTTGACCTCAGAATTCAACAATCAACCAACAGACACAATAAAGTTAATGTCCAGCCCAGTGTTTATCTTAGCAAGAAAAAAATCACTCATTCAACTCGATAGGTTGTGAGGGCTAGGAGGTTGGTGTGTAATACCAGTTAGTCGATTAAGTAGTTCATCCAGGCTCAGCTTTCAATGGTCCCACCGCCACTGGGCCACTAATCAACAAAAATTCATTACCTATCTTGAAAGGAGCGCCTCTGTTCACAATGTTCACAAATCTACTATTCAAGTAATGGTTTTGTGCAAATAAAAATGATAATAGGCAGTTTTTGATGAATTTCAAACTCTGTGATTCATTTTAAAAACCTTTCAAATTGTTAGATCCACACAATATAGTAACAAATCAATAATCCAATGCCTTTTGTCCATACTTGGACATCACCAGGGCTCCAAATTAAGTATTGATAATCTGCTCCGAATTTCTTGCTCCATCCATCCCATTGATGAGGACGTTTTCTGACTAGTAGAGCGTTCAAGTCCAGCGCGCCTTCTCTGCCAGCTGGTTCGATAAATCCCACCATGATGAAATAAACCACAGAGTTTGAAATTTATCAAAGACTGCCTATGAACCTTTTTTTTTGCACGAAACCATTACGAATGATAGATTTGTGAACATTGTGAACTGAGGCGCTCCTTTCAAGATAGGTAAAGAAAGAAATCACACAGTATTACTAAATACTGAGCACTGTCAGGTACTTGTGGTGCTATCTGTTGGATGCACTATGCTCACCCCACTCCTTCTCTATTACCTCCAATGCGTTTGCCCTGGTTTTTGGTACCCTTGTCTCTAAGGGCAATCAGGAGTAGCATGACTTAGACTCAGATGCAGTTTTAGTTATCCACAGTTCAAAAATGTGCGTAGTCTTTATCTTACCCGTTTCTCTGATAAGAAGAATTCTCATAAGTAAATTCTGCTGCCACCAGGCACCCAGAGTGCCTCTCCTGCAATCGTTTGTCAGGTTTGTGGCTAGGGATGCGTTCAGCAGTGCATCCCTCAAGCCTCTCCTTCAGAGGCCATCTTGCCAGATCCCACAGGAATGAGGTTGAGGACATTAACACGGTAGCCCTGAAGTTGCGTTTCCATTGTAGCAGGTACAGCCTAGCAGTCAGGCATTTGGCAGTCCTGAAGGGTTGTAGTCTTAACCAAACTGAAGGTAGTTGAAGTCCCAGGGGACCTCAGAAATCACCAGTTGCAGCCCTTGTCTGGGCCTACTGTATTCTGCAGATGCAGCCCAGACTAGTCTTTCATCAAATGGCATTCGCAGCCCTCATCCAGGGCTACTGTTTTCAGCCAATACAGCCCTGACCTGGACTATTGTGGTCATGAAATTGCAAACCCCAACCGGGTCTTCGACAAACACGCAATCACGGTATTGTGGTTCCTGGCAGGAACCTGAGTGAGAGTCTGGAAGGACCCACAGGTATCAGGGTCTTCCAACCCGCTCTTGCGTAGTTTGTGTCTTCCTGGCTACCCCACTGGAATCAGAGTCGTGCTGGACCTTACTCTTTCTTGGACAGGCTCTTCTCCATCAGTGTAAAGCAGGCTCCTTCCCTCTCTCAGTAGGCTGGAAGGCTGCTAGGGGTTTCAGTACAAGTACACACCTCCTCCATTAGGACATCCAAACTTCAGCTGATGTACCCTCTCCTCTGGGAAACTGACTGTCAGGCAGAGACCGGTCATGGTTGCGCAGAAGTCCTTTGAGCACTCTGCAGAACGTTCCCTTCCTTGCTTATAAAGGACTTGGAACTGGAACAAAGTAGGTTGGTTTGGTTCTCACATTTATACTCAACAGGCGATACAGATACACTGTCTCAACTGTGGAACTGGTTTGGGATGGTTCTTCTTTAAGTGGCCTTTCCAGGCTATTCTCTAAACACTGCCTTTTGGATAGAGAGAGGCTACCCCTCTTCCCAGGTGTAACTCTGGGTCCATTTTCACCCTAGAGCACCCACACCAGAGACACAAAAGAGGTGAGAGGTTTGTGCACCTGGCTGTCATCAGCCCAACTGATGGAGACATCAGGCAAAGACAGAAGTGCAACCTCACTTAGAGGCGTCCTCACCTTTCACAACATAGTCTGCAGTCTCACCCCTCAACCCCACCATCCACCAGTACTCCAGAAGATCAGTCAGCAGCTTCTTGCTAGCCAAATGTCTCAAAGAATTTCTGAAGGGAGCCCTGTATCCATTTCTCTCCTGAGTGTCTGGGTCTTATTACTCCTGCATCAGGAATGCAAGCAATATCCTTCCACTGTCAGGTAGCACGATCCTGCATCTCCATCTTGCTCTAGGCCAGGCCAGGAGTATCCAAAATGGATCCCACTGGTCTCCATTACTTTGGCTCTCTCACACAATGCAGATGTTGCACCTGCTGTGCACACACACATGCGTAACGCACTCGCTGTATCAGCGCAAGAATTTATGCAGATAGTAGTGGAACTTTACACAGGTAAGCCAGTAGGCCTCAGAAGAGACGCCAAGAGACACGACTGCTCGACACACAGTTATCTGTTTTCTCCACAATTAAAGGTGCGAAGCCCGTGGGCTTTTTTTGGAATATAAAAACACAATACAATACTGTATACTATATATTAAGTTCCATTTTGAATTACCATTCAAAGTCTGATCTCCAACGATATATATGTGTATACACACGAACCAACTGAGGATTATACTCACCGATAAGGTGTAGAAACGGTGGATCTAAACAGACCATGTGTAACTTTTAAAATCATTTTGGAAGGATTGATCATATAACCATCATTCCCCCTTCATACACGATGAGTGGTGAATTTTAATTTTAACCTGTTGAGCGAGAGACAAGCTTTATACATGTCCTGAGGAAGGTAGTACTTCAATAATTCACAACCACCAAAACGCGTCGACGCCTGTACTTTTACATTGGGTTATATCCAGGAACAGCCTCATGTCTAATACAACCAATGAGTGAATAGACTGATGGTGTTTATATACTTGATTCCTGCTGGGAATAATCTCTGTTTGATGAATTTAAACATTTCACATATATGTCTTTGTCTCTCATGATGTTTTTTTAATGCTTTTTAATGCGTAAGTTAAGGTAAAAAAAATGTTGTATTGTTATTTCGAATTCTTTTTAATAAACCCTGATTGTGTTATATATTTGAGCTCTTTATCTCTGTGCAATATATGGTTGCTTTTTGGGTCCAGATTTTTGTCTCCATCCACACGGATGTTTCTGCATGTGTGAGATAATCGTGTACATTGGGTGACTAGTGTGGTTGATTGTATACTTGGTTATAGGTTGATCTCGGTGCACGTCCAAGAGCGCCCTCTCTTTACACTTAACCCGAGTGACCCTGATAAAAAGGTCTTGGCACACTAGTAATTGTCTTAATCACCATATGCTGCCACCACCGCTGTATGTACTATGCTAAGGACACGGACAGTACTCCATTGCCAGTACGGAGGGCTCGCTTGACGTGCACCACCAAGTCACAGGAGAGGTCCAGGATCTCTCAGACCGATAGACTTAAACTTTGGCACCCATGCTTTGGTCAGCATAAAACCAGTGGCAAAAATAAAAAGTTAGGATACTTGACATACAAGCAGTTGGGAGCTCTAGACAGGGGAACTGTTGTGGGTTTTTTTCCGAGTGCAAAGCTAGATTACTAGAGACTGATTAAAATTATAGGATTCTTTGTATTTGCTATTTCCACTGATATCACTTTGGTCTATAAATTGTGATAATTAAATAAGTGTGCCCGTTTCTTTCTTACTCAGAGGAGGGCTTTAGAATTCTGATGTTTGATTCCATCCTTCTTCTCTCCTAGGATTCATGTTCCTGGCCATGACGTCTTGGATCCTTTCGCAGGAATTTATGCCCCCAGGAATCAAAGATTACAACAGGCAGGTAAGTGTCTTGTTTTCCTACTGTCTCTCTTTTTCCTTTCCTCACTTTGTTTTTCCTTCTGGTCTTCAGTAGATCGACCCTACTCCATCTTCCATTTATTCTTCAGTTAGTGAGGATTGTTATGGAAATATATGGTGCAACAGTAGATCATCATGGTCTTGTGTTGTAGCCTTAGAGAGCCTTGGGCAGTCTCTTGTTCACTTTGAGGATTGGGCATTGTTCTTACTTATTGAATCTCTTGCATTGATTGAGTTGTGAGGTTAAAGATCTATAGGAAGAGGAACGTTTTCAGGTGAGGGGCTGTTGCTTTCAATGATACAGCTCTAGACTTGGGGGCATATTTACATGGGCAATGTTCCACTGGAGTGTCACTTTTTTATGGTGCTCTGGTGGCGCAATGCCCCGCTCCATATTTACAATGTGGCACTAAGCCACTTTGCGTGGCTTAACGCTGCATTGTAAATATTGTACATTTTCACACCGTTTTCTGCATCAAAGGAGCGTGCAATGGGTGTTGCTGTGGGTGTTCCTCCACAACACCCATTTGTTTTTGACACTGAACCAACAACAAGGATCTGTAAATCTGAGGCAGCGCCACAACCTAACGCAGGCGCCAGAGTGGCGCAATGAGGAGAAAATACTTGATTCTCCTAGCTTGTTGGTCTTTCTGTGTGCTGCATTCTGCAGCACATATAAAAGGAGCAAATTGCCTTTAATTATTGTTTATGTGTAGGAAGGTGTCCCTTCCTGCAAATGAATAGTCATCCCTGCAACGCAGGCACCCTTGCACCATGGCAGAAGGGTATCTGTGTTGGTGCTAGGCAGCCTTTTTAGCACAGGCACAATGGAAAATACATAAGCGCGCCGCATACTTGTGAATACAGCGCACCACTGTGTTTTTTAAATGATGCAGTGTGGCAAAGCAAAATTGCTAGCTGCGCCTCGCCAGGTCATTTCTTTGTAAATATGCCCCTGGGTTTTCTTCATTCTGAGTCTTACTAGCTGTATGGTTGTGGATTGCCTTGTAGGTCAGTTTCTGCTAAAGGCAAAGGGGCTTCAAAAAACCATTCCGAAAGGGGGCTGCCTCCCTGCCCACCAAGTTATAGGAGGTGCTGGTCACTCCCTCTCCTCACTGGAGAACTGTCTATGATCATTAGAGCTCCTCTCCTTTCTGTCTGGCAGGGATCTCTGCCTTCGCACATCTATCGCTGTGGTGAATTCACTGAAGGCATGCCTGAATGCTGAACAAGCGCTCTATATATTTTTACTCAAGTATTGGGAGTTTGTTGCAGAAAAGATTCTAAACAGATCTCTTTGATGCGGGGCAGTTTTTTTTCCCAGGGCGTAAGGGTAATTTTTGTACCCTTTCAAAACTTCCGGTATTTTCCTGGTGGTAACAAACAGAAAAAAAATGTATGCTGGATGCCCCACCCTAAAAAAGGACAGGTTTTCCAATGCAAATTGACTCCCTGTCCTGAGGGATGTACTGCCCGTCAAAGTTTTCCTATGGCAGAGCGGGCTGAGTCTTCGCCTCTGGAAACTGTTGGTTCCCCTGACTCTTCATGAAATGAGGGAACCGCAGGTTTGATGGGGCAGAAGCTCTGCTGGTTTATCGCAGGGCTCCCGCTCCGCTAAACTCAAAATGAGGTCCTTTGCTTGAGAGACCCGTAGTTCCATCTAGGTTGTGTGGAACTATTCCTCCTTACAATTCAGACATTTCATTAGTTGTGCTAAAAACAACCTACAAAACTGCTAGGAACATAGCCCCTCATTTACAATATTTTGACGCACGACAATGTAGCAAGCCTTCCAGACGTCAAAATAATTGGGCAGGAATGCACCCAATTCAGGGCTCGAGTCGGGCTACACGCAGGTACACGGCATCTCCCCACTATTCTCACAGGGTGGACGCCGTCCCCTTTGAGAAGAAGCTGGGCCCCACAGAAATACGCTGAACGTGTCCCGGTGTAATTTTCAGACACCGGGACACATTCAGTATGTGACGTCATGAGGTCATTTGCATATTGTCAGTCCCCCACTTCTTTTTATAGAACTTGTGCCCTGACCCTATCTACAAGATATGGCGCATTCCTGTCCTTCTCCCCTGCACCGCTGCACACACTGTAGGCGTACGCCAGTGCAGACACCATTGCATCATTTTGCAAGGGTGCCAGCACTGAGGGGATGAACAAACAATCATTGAAGGCACTTTACTCCTTAAACGTTTCGCCTCCTTACGCCTCCCCTGGGAAGACATAGGATTCTGAAGCATTCCCAGGTTTACAAAACATTGTAAATCTGGGAATGCGTCAAGTTCCATGGATGTTGCGTGGGAACACACACAGCAACACCCTTCGAACGCCCCCTTTCACGCATAGTTATGCGTGAAAGGGAAACATATTTACAAGGCCATGAAAAGTCAGGCAGGGCAACTTTACGTGGCCTTGTAAATATGGAGCACCATACTGCGCCGCTGGTACGTCAAAAAAAGGGAAACAACTGGCGGCGCAAGGGGCTTGTAAATAAGCCCCATAGAGACGTTGTAGGTTGTTAGTGCAAAACATAAAAGTCAATGGCGTGGAGGTCCTTGTAAGATTTTCCTGCATAGCGGAAGAGGGCAGGGAAAATGAGTGACCTCAGCCGCCCTATTGGGCGAGCATAGATGAGAACAGGTGGAACAGTAGGGGGTTGGCCGTCAGGTCAAAGATTTTCAATGGTGGAGCCATCTTAGGCTCTATCATTGAAAACCCTGCAGTTCGCCACCTATAATAACTGTGGCAGGGAACGCATAAGGTTGGAGGGTGGAGTATTTTTTTTTACACATCCCCTGTGTCGACCAACCACTAATTTAGAGCCCAGTTGTTTTGTCTAGAAAGACCTATCGTTTGGAAACTCATCAGTTGCCGCAGTGTTGCTTTTGCCCCTGAATTCCACGAGGAATGGGTTGCACTTGAAAGCTGCAAAAGTATAATTGTCAACATTCCCAAAAATGTGTGTGTGGACTTTCATTTGTAAAAAAAGCACTTGTATAGAGTTTTCTTTTGGAACCTTGCCCTGTATTTGTACATTCCATTTCTGTTTTCCAGCCTGGTTGCCATGGAAACAGCGTTTTTAATAGAACTACCTGCTTAGATATAGGGAACCCGCTTCCTTACAAGATGATTACATCACTATGAAAGGTGCTGAAAGATGAACATTTACTGTCTTAGTAACCACTGATACCGCAGCATACCGACACATTTTCCTTATTATCAATATGAACAATATATAGTAGCATCAGCGTTCTGATCTAATGTGTAGGGCAGCTGATTGTAGCAGCCTTTGGGAGCACGTCTATCCTCATCTGCTGGCCTGCTGTCTGTGCTTCATGCTTTTTGTGTGCACTTATCAAGACGTGCACCCAAAGTGTTGCCCTATAGGGAGTTGTGTGCCCACTACAGACAACACTGCATTTCCTCCCAATTAAATGACAACTCAGAGAAATGAGTCAGTCACCTTGATCAATATTCGGGAGTTTTGAACTTGCAAGGGAACGAGTGAGCTGGAGTTCAGGGTTAAGAAAGGGAAAGAAAAGAGGGTGAACATTCACTGGGAGAGTCGAGAGTAAAGTCATAGGGAGAAAAGTTCTTCTCCACTGTCTGTCAGGACTGGGCCCTGGCTGACTGCTGACTATCAAGGAGAGCAGATCTGCAGAGACAATGCAGTTCAGGATCGGGCGTAGGATGTAAACTGGGTAATGCCTGGAAAGACAAAGCTAGGAAGACAAGGCGGTTACTGTTCAGCAAAAAAAACAGAAAGGCGATAGGAAAGTACAAAGCAGTACATCAAAAGACGAGCTGTAATAAATAATAGTTTATATGCTCTATTGAAGGAACTCCATATGGAAAGGAAAAAGATATAACAATAGGGCAAAGAGCAGTTAATCTCAGTCATAGCAGGTACTCAACAGCTCTTGTGGAAGAAGAGTGCTCAGGGAGTGTCTGTGAAAGAGGGACCCTCTGTAATAACCAAGATATTACCATACATGAAAGAGAGGACAAATGGAAAAGAGCAATTGGAACTGGACATATAGGGACAGAACTCAGGGATGTATTCTAAGAAACTGTTTAGACTTGAAGCATGCAGATCCAGGAACAATGAACTACAGGACAAGAATTCTGAGCACAATTAAGGACAGGACTAGAAGTATGAATAATTAGGAAGGCTATAATACAAAACTAGAATCTACACACAACCAAAGGACTGGAAGTATGCAGACTGAACTAGGAATACTGGAACACAAGCAATCTGCAAAGACACAAAGAAAGGACTAGAAGTATACAGACTGAATTAGACACACTTGCTACTAGAAGAGAAGGCAAGGAATCTGCAAACAAAGGGAGGACTGAGAGTGTGCAGACTGAACTTGTAACACTGACATACAGCAGTTACATAGGGTTGTAGCCACAAGAAACAGAAACAAAAAAACGAAAATAGCAAAACCAGTAACGGAAAAGCATATAATAAAGAAAGGCAAAGCACACAGAAACTAGGAGCAAGCCTGAAAGCAAATCAGCATGACAGCACTGGGTCGAGCAGAGTCTCAGTAGTAATCAGGGCTGGCTTTAGATCGGTGCGACAGGTGCGGCCGCACTGGGCGCTGACCTGGCAGGGGGGCACTGACCTGGGGGGTGGGAGGTAGGAGTGTGCTGTATTTAGCAATGACTTACTATTTAAAAGAACCTGATGCAGAGTTCCTTGTGCATCCAGCTTTCAGGCAGCAATAAAAATGTCAAGATAACTCTTGTGAATAATGTTCCTGCTAGAGAGGGAGATCAGAGTTTTGTCTAGTTGCAGTTTTTACTTGCCACAAAGTAGCACACGGCGTTAATATGCCTTTTTCAAAGAACAGATCTGTATTTTTTGTGGATCGGTGAGTGGCTTAGTAAAGCCAGCCTTAACCGGCTCATTAAAACAAATGAAATGTATGTGAGAGACGGACCATGGAGAGAAGAGGGGCTCTTTTGCCGGGTGATAGTGAGGGAATCCAAGGAGGAGGGAGGGGGGACGCCAAAAAAGATTGTTGCACTGACAGTAATAATGGTCGTGAGAACGCTGAGCACTGAACTCTCAGGTTAGAAATAGCTGGAAATGCAGGGGTAGAGCAGAAGTGCAGGGATGGACCCAGATGAATAACTGAAGGGGAATAAGGGTCTGCCAGTGGAGGAAAGGTGCACTGGGACTTGGAGAAAAAAGCCCTAGTAAATCTCCAAGACAAGAGAAGGGAAACCAGGACTGGACTATGGATTGGAGCTGAGAGATAAAAGCCCAGAAAACATGTACATATGAAACAGTATAGCCATAGGAGGCGGGCCCTATGATACTGGACTGAGCTCTACCTCCAGGACCTGATTTAGGCACGCAAAGGCATTGGCCATAATGTCTGAGGTTGGAGGTGTGGAAACCAGGACTGGAGTGTGCTGTTCTTGGGAGTGTTCTGACATTAACTGGTCTAAAGGCAGAGCCACATAGGGACTTAATGAGCACCACTGAATGGCAGAATACAGACAATGGGCATGATTTACAAAGGGCCTGAACTTGTTGCGGAGGCCCTACAGTCATGGGGGAGTCTCCGCAGTCAGAGAGAAATCTCGGCAATGAGAAACCTGATTGAGGAGATTACCCCATAACTGCGGGTCCTCCGCCATGAGTGCGGTGGCCGCCCTGTGTGAATCAGGCCCTGAGATTTCAAATTCTTTTAATCAGTCAATAAAGGTTATCACAGAGAGGTCTCTGATTAACATTTGGAAGCATCAGAAAATACTTGTTAGAATGTGTTCAACCCTTCAATGATGGGCCCTGGGTGCTTTATTGTCATTTCAGAGCAAATGCTGGGGATTGAAAGATGAATCGTCTTAGTGGGGCACTTTTTGTCTATAACAAAAGGTACTCCTGCTGCACAACAGTATTATGATGCCTCTACGTCATTCAAAGGATACATGCACTGTAATTCAAATAGCCTTGTATCGCCTCCTCTATTTCTTCCTGGAATGCGCCAGCTTCAGAAGTCATAGCAAGGTGAAGACACTTATAGCTGCATAAATTCCTTCAGGTGGAATAAACACAAATATTATCAAAATAATTCTTCTCCACCTCCTGGACTCCACCCAGCCAGGATTCTGCAGCAACCACAGCACGGAAACCACCCTCCTGGCATCAACAGACGACATCCGGTCAATCTTGGACAAAGGAGAAAACGTCACTCTAATCCTGCTCGACATGCCTGTGCACAGCCTTTGACACCATCTCCCATGGTAGCCCCATTGCCAGACTCCAAGACTCAGTATCCAAGGGGCCACCCTGAACTTGATCACCTTTCCTCCCCAATAGGACGCAATGAGTTAGACTCTCCTCTTTCACCTCCAAACACAAAAAGCTCACCTGAGGGTACACCAAGGCTCCTCCCTCAGCCCAACCCTGTTCAATGTGTATATGACATCTCTCACCCACATCATTAGAACCCATGGCACCAACATTGTCTCATACACAATGACACTAAGCTCATAATCTCCCTCAACAACACGAACAACACCAGCAGAACCAACTTCACCACCAGCTTGTCAAACATGGCCAACTGGATGCGAGAGAACTGCCTCAACCACAACATGGACAAAACAGAGATTCAGATTTCCAAAAGTAAGAGCTCCCCCTGGTAGCCACCCAACCTGGGACCCTACCCCCACAGACCTAGCCAAAAACCTTGGTTTCATCTTTGACAACAAACTCATGATTAGCAAACAGGTCAATGGTGTGATTGCATCCTGTTGCCACATCCTTAGAATGCTTCACAAGCTCTTTAGATGGCTCCCTATGCACACAAGACGCACAATCACCCAGGCCCTCATCACCAGCCTAGTCTACGGGAATGCACTTTACATCAGCATCTCCAACCATCTCATGTAAAGACTCCAGACCATTCAAAACATCGCCACCAAACTCATCCAAGACTTACCCAGAAACACCCACATCACTCCCTATCTTGATGAATTACACTGGCTACCCATCTAGAAATGTTGCAAATTCAAGCTGCTCATCCACACGTACAAAGCCCTGTTAAAAGCAAAATGACAATCGTGAACATTGCCTGCGCCATCTTGTTTGGTGGAAATTTCTATGAGCACATAAGCTGCAGTCATTTTGATCCATCACAGCCATTTTGTACTCTGTTGGTCACCTTTGTTTCACCCTGCCCTTGCTAGCATCCCTCTGACCCTCTGACCAAATCTGATATGTGTGCTGGGGGCTATAAACCCTATTGTCACGACAAACTTCAGCGCCACCTGCTGCCACACACTCGTTTTTCCTTTCATCTCTGTTTGCAGGCAAACCTATGGACACTCTACCCCTCACCGCACCTAGTTACACAAACAGGTTCCAGACACTACAATGACCCTTGCAACATGATTTATTGCACTGCAAACAGCGAGACTTGTTTTCACCAACAATGGGACCTGTTTTTATCAACAGAACGGACTCTTAGATCTGACCCGTCTCACATGTTTTAGACCCTGAAGCAAGGTCCAGCTGCAAGATAAGATTGTCTGTTTGACCTGGTTGGGAAGAGAATTACTGTTGGGCTTGCAAGGCAACCTGCTCGGGGCGGGTACTCCAAGCTTGTGTAACCATGGCGAAGTAAACAAATGCATTGTGTAAAACCTGTATAAAAGGAAGAGCCAAAGGAGATGCCAGCAGAACACCTCCCTCAGACATCCCGGTGTCTGCAGTTGACGTGGTCTCCTCATGAGAAATAAACCTTTTTCTTGTCTTCCAGTTTCCAGCGCTTGCCTCATTATTTTGATAGCAAACCCAAAGTGAATTAGAGGTTAACCCTGCACCGGGCAGCATTGGGGGTCTTAGAAAACTCGCTGCTTTACACAAATTGGCGCCCAGACGTGAGGGCCCATCAGCAGCGCGTGGGTCCGGTAGAGAGGTCCTATCGACGGAGTGAATGACTAAACGATTGGGGTATACCTGCCTGAGAAGACCCTTGTCTAGCTGCAGATCGACTGAACTTCACCGGTTCCGAACGGACCTCTCTCGAGTGACCTGCGGTCCTGACTGGGACCTTAGAGGAATGCCGCATTGATTATTGGAGTGAGAGGACAACCAGGCGCTGGAAGGGGAAGACGAAGAACTGTCCATACGGTCCGGGTAAGGTTGTGAAAAAACGACTTCAATTGATTGATTGATTGAATAGTTTGATCGAAATACTAGTATTCCTTTTTGATATTGAGTTATTTGAGACATTCCCTGCTTGCAAACAACAGAGAATAGGAATATTCTCTCTCTTTGCAGACAGCGAAGGACAGGTATTGCAGACTTTTTGTCTAAATTGATTGATTGAGATATTCATTTTGACCGGTAAATACGTCATGCCTGTTTTCTCTTAGATTGTTTTGTAATTGTTTTAGACCGAACCGTTTGTTAGAGGTCAGTCAGCCGGCGCCGCCGGAAAGCACCCCTAACAAGGACATGTACGTGAAATATGGATTAGCCACCGTAGCTTATAGCAAACTATGGCATGAATACACTAGGAAGGACCAGGTAAATCAGTGCAACTGATGGGATATTTTGATCCTGCTAAAATAGAAACGTTAGAATTAGCTCTCCACAAAAAGAAAACTACACCAGCCATGCTTGATAATTTTGGTTTATGGCGAAATGAGGCAGCTCAAAGAAAGAAAAGAGACAAAGCTAGACAAGATAAAGAAATGCAAAAATCGGCTTACCAAACCTGTAAAAAGTTAGAACTAAAAGAAAAAGAAACCGATAAAAAGGAACAGGAATCAAAAATATCAGGTCAATATCCTGTTAGAACGCTCTTGACTCTTTACCCAGAGTTACCAGCGAAACAAAGGATAGATGATGATTTATTATTAGATCCCCCAATCATATACATGCCACCCCCTTACGCCCCTACACATCCCATATTACAACGCCAGGACCCCCAAAATATAGCCGGAGATGGCACGATCGTCTCGGTCTCCACCGCCTCTGCTCCCACCGAGTCACTCACACCAAATGCCTCATCAAAGGATACAGTAGTAGGTAGGATCAAAGGAAAAAGGAGTGCCCAGGGTCCAGCGATTAAGTAAAAATGAGCGAGCAGGCATTGATAAAATAGTTAAATCCCTCATGGATAGGAAGGACACAGAAGAGTATGTAACTGACATATGCAACTCCTATGTCAAAACCACAAATGATACTTTATTGTACGTCTCTGTTACCACACTCTTACTGCATATGAAGAGAAGTACCAGGATGTAGGGCCCGAACATCTAGTGGCTCTCAATAGAAAGGTAGACACCGGAGATAAAGGCGACAACAATGTGACAGAACTCTTTTCATCCACACTGGAAGTATTCCGTCACCTCATAGAACAAGGACGGATAGATAAGGACAGGACATCTCAAATAGCAGGACCCCCGGTAGAAAAACCAGATAGCATGATGCTGATAAAAGAAGCTGCCCCTTATTGAGTTCCTCCTAGAGGACAAGGGAGTCATGACAATATGAACCATCAAGGCGCTAGAGGAAGGGTGGTCTACAATTGGGTGTATCAGCCATGGGACAGACAGGACATCTTGACGTTCTGTATATCTTTGCCGGATTTTCGAAAGAACCCCACCGCCTTTTACACGAGCTAGGTACCGCTTTGGGATCAACAATAATGACACTTGCCGACATAGACTTGTTCTTCGGGTTATGTTTGCCAGCAGATGTGTGGAAACAAATTAGGAAAGTAGACCATACCGAACTGCTCGGTCATACCTGGGAACAACTCAACACACTAGATAAACAGCGGAACCCTTGTCAAAAACCAGTTAAAGCAATATAGGACATCCCTGACAAAATAATGCAGAAAGTGAAAACGCTGATCCAAGAGAAAAAGATAGACTGGTCCATAGTAACCGCGTGCCGCCAGAAACCACAAGAGGATGTCTCAGAGTAGTTCTCCAGATTTGAAACAGTGTTCTCCGATTACAGTGGACAAGACATGTCCACCGCAACCGGACACCACTTATGTGTGCAGAACTACGTCAAAGGACTATTGCCAGAGGTATCCCAGAAATTACAAGCCAGCAAAAGTAGTTGGGCAGCATCTAAACTGGCAGCCATCCTCCAAATGGCCCAGTACTATGAGCATTAGAAAAACGAAAAAGACAGGGCTACAGAAAGGAACAAGAAGGCCTTGAAGGAAAGGGTGATGATAGCACAACTCCAGGGGGTGAATACAGGAAGGGAGCAATATAAGGGAGGATACCAGCAGAATAACCTTAGAGTACAGCCACCTAAAAACAATTCACCGACATCATATGTAGGATGCCAAGACCTAGGACAGGATCAATGTGCATTTTGCAAAGAATATGGACACTGGAAATCCCAATGCCCGGCTTTGTTAGGAGCTGGTAGGGGCAGGGGGGCGAGGGAAATAGCAAGTGGTAAAATAAAATGTTCCCTTGAGCGTAAATGAGTGGGAGAAGCCAGAGGGTCAAGGAAAAATAATTATAAAATACAAGTATATATAAAGAATTCTTACAATTTATTTGAAAATACAAATGTTAAAAGGAGAGTGGTCCAGAGTGGAACCCACTCAACACAGATAAAACAATAAAAAGTTTTTTTAACATTCAATTTTGGCCAGCAAGATTGAATCACAAGGACAGAAAAGACTGTAAGACATGGAATTTGTGCAATACTGATTGTATATTCGGACTCTATTGTTAACACCTAAGCTATGTGCACTATAATACAGTATATCAGCAAAGATGTCGAGATCCTGAATTATACTGGGTGAAGCGTCGACGCGTTTCGGTGGTGTTCCAAATTTTTGTCCACCTTTATCAAGACACCTTTTAATTTCTGTCGAGGTATTGGGGTCAATATAGTTACCCTAGAGGAGTGAACATACAATAAGGTTTGATAAGTACATGATGATTTACATTTATCATACAAAACACAATTAGCAACTTGACCTGTAACAATTGGTACATAGCTGTACGTATATATATATATAGACTGTTCTAATAACTTTTGTACAAACTGTTTGGTTAATCGAGGTGTGCTATTTTAATAACTGAAATAAAAGGATACATTCGCTGTACAAATCATTGTAAATGGTTTTGCAGTATTTTAACCATAGGATCAACAGTTCTGGTACATACATGTGAAGAAATCGACTATGTTCATAATTCCTCAACGAAGGCTAATCCAATTTTTAATAGTTTACTTTGTTCTGAATCCCTCTATCTTTGGGGGGGGGGGCTGTTCTGCTTTTCTAGATAGTATCTGGGGGAATAGCTTATGGTCTTAGTTCCTCTGGGAAAAATGACCAAGTTCAAAATAGTTTATTATTTCTTTGGCCAACTACCTTTGGGGAGGAGCTGTTCTGCTTGGCCGCAAAATTAAATGGTTCACTATATAGGCACAAATTAGTAGGGTGTGGGAATGAAAGTTATCGTAAATTTACATTTAATAATCGTATACCAGATTGACGAACCTAGGACACTCCAGTCTATTCTATCACTTTTGTATGACTTGGAAGAGACGTTTACCTTGGAGTCCGTATGCGAGGGTTGAATTGAATTTTTATATTAATCCATTGTTGGACGCAAATTATAAAACTGTATGTCTGGGTCGTGCTACCGATATGGTGCTCCTGTGAATCAAAAAATTGTAGAACACGGATAAGGAAAAGAGGGAACTTTACACTAATGTAAGTCTTAGTTTTAAAACTGGTTTTCTAGGAGGCTGTGTAGGCATTGTTAGTCAAGGCTGGACATACCTGTTACTATAGGTAGGTGGGCATACAGTCAGTTCAGAATTGTTGTGCCCAATGTGTGTTGCTGCTCTTCTCTACAATGTTAAAATCCAGAAGCGCCTAAGTCTTGTCCTTGCAGAGATAAATTCCGTTTCTCTGAACATAATAAATAGAGATCAGATGTAGGTCAGTTGGGGACAATGTTATTAGCAAGTTGATATTCTATGCTATCACCAAGTTATATAGGCTTACCTAATAATCCGCAAAGGACTGCTCACTTCTCCAGAGGCATTAACGTCATGTCCTCGTGTTATAGGAATCTTTTCCTAGGAATCGAATAGGAAAAGGGGGCCTGGCGGTTAGAAATACTCTGCTTGGTTCAATTACCGCTATTGCCTCACAACCTAACCTAATGGTGGTGCTTACCTGTTGTTTCACGACGGACTGCCTGCTTCTCTGGTTCCACGGGAAATGACTGAGGAAAGAAAGCGCCGTCTTTAAATGCTCAATCTAGCATGTGATTGGTCCGAGATCTGGCCAATCGGGTCGATCCTAGCCGAAGCCACGAGATTAGCATAGTCTGGCTTGTATTGTTGTATCCCTATTGGTTGGTCTTTATCTAGTGTCTTCCGATTGGTCAGGGGAGTCTAACAGTGAGATGGGCCGTGTCTCAGAAGGTATGTTTGTGTGGAGGTCCTAAAGACCGCATGTATGGTTCAGTGTGATTCTCGTGGTTAAAGCCACCTACGCCGCAGACGTATTTGCAGGCACTTAACAACTATTTCTTTGAACGTGGACTGTGAGATTATGACCATGCGATGGGAAATGCGGGAGGGGAGGGGAAAAGAAGATATAATTCCTGAATACCTCCACTCGGTCCCACAAGCGATATGTTGGACCTGTATTCTAGATATTGTATGGTGCAGAGGGTATTTATTAAAAGATTCGAAAGAGCGGATGTCTTATTATCGATAAGAAATATCCCAAAACTCTTAGTTTAAAGGGGTTGAATAGGAAAGTTATTTCCCATTATTTTGTGGGAAAAGTATCTAAGGCGATCGCGTAGTAACTCTCACATAGTGGCGGTGTATTTAATGCTTGCTTGAAGGAGCACTGGAACATGTCGTAGTATACTAAATATGTGCTACGGTCAGGGCGACCGAAAATGGGGTGCGTACGGTTAATATTATGTGCTATTTAGAGATTATACCTTCCTAGCAAAGTATTTTAAGTAATTCTACTCTCAATCGATTGGGGCAAGGTTACAGAAATGGACTGTTGACTCAAGAGATCTAGATGCATTTTGTCCAGTCCTCCCTGGTGTTTAGACCTTTGAGGATGGTGTTAAGGAAACAGAAGTACCATTGTTCCCTGGTTTTTCTCAATTTGTCAGTGTCGCCCCCTCGTCTGGTAGTCCTGACCTTCTCTAAAATGAACCAGCACAGGTCATCACAGGTGTGATTCTCCTGTTTAAAGTGCTCTGTTAGAGGTGCATTGCATTTGTTTGTGCGGATGGCCGATTTATGTTCAAGGACTCTGAGTCTGAGTTCTCTACTGGTCTCCCCCACGTAGCCTAGGTTGCAGGGGCGGATCAGTAGGTAAACCAGATTTTGGCTCCTACAGTTGTTAAATGTTCTGGGGGTTAAGGTTTTCCCATTGAATTCCAGACTGGTGCCTGTGATGCAATGCTGGCATACCGAGCAGGTCCCGCATTTGTGGTTGCCTGAGGCTATTGGCCCTGTCAATGTTCGTTGTGTTTCCATAGGTGGTTTATATGTATGAACTAGGCTGTTACGTAGGGTTTTATTTCTGCGGAAAGAAAACAATGGTTTGTTAAGTTTGGTTTCATGATTAAAATTAAGAATACACCAATTCCTGTTCACGATGTTCTTAATTTGATTGCTCAGGTGTGAGAACTGAGTTACAAAAACTATTTTGTCTAGATCGTTTTTGTTGCGAATTTTGTTTTGATCGAGCAAGCTGTCTCGGTCGTAGAATCTTGCCCGCTTGAGAGAATTTTTAATTAATTTGTGGGGGTAGCCTCTCTCCTTGAGTTTTTTTGTCATGTTCTCAGAGTGTCTATAGAAATCGTCCATATTGGAACAATTTAGTCTCAGTCTTAGGAATTCACCAAAGGGCACATTGTCCCTTTGTGCTTTGGGGTGATTGCTCGAATAGTGGAGGAGTGAGTTTTTGTCCGTTGGTTTAGTGAAAAGTTTGACTTTCAAGAAGCCCTTCTCTTCTTTGATGGCTATATCTAAAAATTCTACCCTGGAGTTGCTGTGATGGCCTGTGAATCTAAGGTTGGGGTCTCCCAGGTTGAGCCATTCTAAAAAGCTGGCTAAATCCTCGCTGGCACCGCTCCAGATAAAGATGATATTGTCTATGTAGCGGTGCCAGCGGGAGATATTCTCGAAAAAGGGGGCAGCCTCATTAAATATGTGCTTGAGTTCGAACTCACCCACATATAGACAGGCCAGGCTGGGGGCGCAAGTGGCCCCCATACTGGCCCCCTTGATCTGTAGGTATAGGTCATCTTTGAAGAGGAAGAAATTCCTCTTCAAGATCAGTTGGATACACGACATGATGAAGATGTCGTCCCCTCCGTTGAGGTCCTCTGTTTCTAGTATAGACGCTATAACCTTTAAGGTGTTGTTTTGAGGGATGTTTGTGTATAAGGCTTCTATGTCTAGGGTGACCAGTAACTGGGTCACCCTATTGAAACCTTTACCCTCGAATACTGAAATAACGTGTGAAGTATCTTTGAGGTAAGACTTTTGTTTCTTTACGATAGGTTGTAAGAAAAAGTCTACGTACCTACTTAATGGTTCCAGAATGGACCCTATACCACTAATTATTGGTCTCATAGGTGGATCAATAAGGTTCTTATGGATCTTCGGGAGTCCATACATCTCCAGGGTTGCTGGGTGTTGATTCAAGAGAAATTTATATTCGTTTTCACTAATGGCACCACTATTCTTACCCTCACTCAGGAGTTTGGCTACTTCGCATTTTAATTTGCTGAGTTCTTGGAACCTGGATTTCTGATAGTGTTCCTTGACGCTGAGGAGTTCTCTCATTTTACTGTCATATTTATCAGTATCAAATACGACAATTCCCCCGCCCTTGTCCGCGGGTTTTATTGTGAGTTCCTCACTCTTTTGTAAGTTGTTAAGGGCGTCTCTCTGTGCTTTTGAAAAGTTATTGTTCCCATGTGTGAAATAGCAAGTGGACAGAGAGGAAGAGGACGTGGGAGAGGGTACGCGAGTGAAGCAAGCGAGGAAAGGCCAGGAAGAGTGAACGCATTTGACCATCCCAAACAGAATCAGTACCAACAGACAGATTATGACAATACGTACAACTTTGCATAGGACAGCCAGGGGCGCTCTATGTTGATCAGCAAGGCCCTTATGTTTTCGCTGAGGTCCTGGGCACAAAGTCACCATTTTTGGTAGACACGGGAGCAACACGTAGTGCACTTTCTAAACGACAGATTCCAAGGGCACCCTTGTCAGGCTCACTTGTGACCTCAATAGGATTTGATGGTACACCCTCCACCAACCCTTTTTCCAGACCAATCCCTTTTAACCTTGACAACAATATCGTCGAAACAACATTCCTCCTCTCTTCTAACACCCCTGACGCCATTATGGGTCTCGACCTTTTGAAACACTTCCATGCGACTATCAGATGCTCACCGGATGGAGTGCGTGTCATCCTGTATGACAACCGCCAGCGCTATAGAGAGAACCCTTCCCAGCACATGTTTCTCATCTCTGAGACTGACTCATCCCTACTGGACACTCTGCCATCACACTTATGAGCTAGGGCTGATTCAGACGTAGGACGAATGATGATTGACCCAGTACACGCAACGATATGACAGGACGCAACCCTACTGAAAGTACCGCAGTACAAAATATCGCCAGAGGGTGAGAAGGAACTGACAGAGATCATACACTCTTTGGTAGAGGCAGGGGTGGTAGAGGAAGTAGTGAGCAACGTTTCTAACAGTCCCATACTACCGATTGTAAAGAGACAGGGGGAGGGAGGCGGAAAAGCCTACCGCTTCATCATTGGCCTGCGGGAGATAAACAAAATCGTAGTGCCACAATACCCAGTAGTTTCCGACATCACAACAATTTTGATTTTAATCCCCTCCACTGCCACCACCTTCACTGTGATTGACCTCAAGAATGCGTTCTTTTCCCTACCTATACACAAGGACTGCCGCTATCTATTTGGATTCACCCTAAATTCTTGTTCGTACAGATTTTGCAGAACACCCCAGGGGTACACTGAGAGCCCAAGCATCTATAGCCAGGCACTTAAAAGACAGTTGGACGCCATACAATTGCCAGATGGAGTGGCACTAATACAATATGTAGACAACATCCTTCTAGCAGCAGACACCATACCAATAGCCGTCACAGCCATCATCAAACTACTCAATTTTCTTGCTGAGAATGGTCACAAGGTCTCCCAAAAGAAATTGCAGTTCTGTAAATCACAAGTGACCTATTTGGGTCACCTTTTATCAAAAGAAGGGAGGAAACTCACGCCTGACAGGATCCAGACAATTCTAGACACCCCTGTCCCCAAAAATCAGAAGCAAGTCCGCTCTTTGATAGGCCTCACCTCGTTTTGCCGACAGTGGTTACCGAACTTTAGCCTCATTGTCAAGCCCCTTCTCTACCTCCTAGCTAAAGACATCCCCTCACCTCTCCCCTGGACTCCTGAATGCCAGTCAGCCTTTAAAGAACTACGCAATACCCTTTGTTTAGCGCCTGTCCTAGGAACCCCAGATTACTCCAAACCATTCTTCCTCTACACGCACGAGAGGGAGGGTTGTGCATTGTCTGTCCTAACACAATCAATTGGTCACAAACAACACCCTTGTGCATATTTCTCTGCCACCCTCGATCCAGTAGCCAGAGTATGAGTTGACCCTGCTAGCACCGCACATTGCCCTAAAGCGATGGACCTCCCTCAATCCAGCCACACTGCTACCCCTACCCGAAAATGATCCTAGCGTGACTCCACTACACGGCTGTGTGACACTAACCGATGAGCAAATAAAGAGTAGAATAGATCTCAGAGACACCGCCTTTCTAGAACCAGACGTAGAACTATGGGTGGATGGTTCGTGCAACAAACTCCCCGGCGGCACCACCTCAGCTGCATACACTGTCACCACAACCGAACCGTTCTGGAAACAGCCCGCATTCCCCAACGTTCAGCCCAGACTACAGAACTCATTTCCCTCACACGAGCATGTATTTTAGCAACTGGCACGACAGTTAACATATACACAGACAGCCAATATGCCTTCGGGGTGGTTCACCATTTTGGGATCTTATGGAAAGAAAGAGGGTTCCTGATTTCACAGGGTACACCCATCCTGCATGGAGATTTAGTCTCCGCCTTGACGCAAGCAGTCCTCCTCCCCAAGAAGTTAGCAGTAATAAAATGCCAAGCACATAGGAAAGTGACTGATCTCATTGGACAGGAAAATGCACTAGCAGACGTTACTGCCCGAGCCACGGCAGGAGACAGAACTACAACACGAATGTATGGACCAGGTCACAAGCTGAACAATGGACTGACGCTAGAACCACTGTAAGGGACATACAGATTACAGGCACACAAGCCGAATTGACCGAGTGGGAAAGGTTGGGACTAAAAGACGAGGAAAACTGCTGGAGAACTAAAGACGGAAATAAATGTCTGTTACCCAATGCCTACCTCATCCCCATATTGACCATGGCACATTAACCAGGACACATAGGCTCCACCCCCATGATTGAACTAATCACCAGAGTATGGCATAATGTCAAGATAACAGAATCTGCAAAACGCCTAGTACAACAATGTATAGTCTGCCTACAACACAACCCAGGGAAGGGGACAGTAGTACCACGGGGAGGGTTTGGAGTCCCTGACGACCCCTTGGAAATCCTTCAAATAGATTACATCCAACTAGAGAGATTCCATGGTCTAAAATATGTCCTGGCGGTTGTGTGCGCGTTTAGCAAATGGGTGGAGGCATACCCCACCTGCGACAATATCGCCTTAGCCACTGCAAAAGTATTGCTGAAAGAATTCTTCCCCCGATACGGCCTTTGCAGAATTTTATGGGCGACAACGGCCCTTACTTCGTAGCCGAGGTGATACAGAACATACTGAGAGGGTTGGGGGTAAAACAAAGTTCCATGGCGTCTTCCACCCCCAATCAGCGGACCTTGTAGAGAGACACAATGCAACATTGAAACTAAAACTAGCCAAAATAGTTGCCACGACTCGGTTGAAATGGCCCGATGCCCTCCCATTGGCGTTGCTATCGATGCGCTCCACCCCAATCAAACACAGACTGATCCCGTATGAGGTGGTCTTTGGCAGGCCTATGAGCATTTGGGCGGCGCCAAGACCCACCTCCATTAACAATGTCCCGAACATATTAATGTCGGATTATTTGCATAAATTGACAAACGAGCTAACAATTATCCACCAACAGGTGCAGCAAGCCTTGCCTGACGTATCCAGGGGCCCGGAACATGAAATAAAACCTGGCGACTATGTCCTAATTGCAACTTTCAAAGAAAGAAGAGTCTGGAGCCTAGGTGGACGGGCCTCTGGCAAGTCCTGATCACCACACGAACTGCCCTCTGAGTGGAAGGAAAACGAAAGTGGCTGCATGCTCACCACTGCAAGCGAGTCCCTCCAACACTGGCAACTTGTGAAGAGGTGGAGGTTTAAGAGGAAATACTCGTGAAGGACCAACCAGCTCCGAGTTGCTACCCACAAGAAGACACTCTCGAACTATCAGAATTTCCCGACCCCACGGTGCCATCCAAGAAAAGGTACAATCTAAGACCGACGAAAGGAGGGTGCTCCAACGACCAAGCCACTAACTGAGTCAAGATCTCAGATGAGTAGCACAGTCAACCAACGCTTCCAGGAAAAGCGCCAGACAAAAGTCTGTGGTCCTAACAGTCGTTGAGCTCCTCGAAGATGATGGAAGAAACTGAGCACCTGAAAAGCCGCCGCAAAATCACCAAGACTGCCAACCTGCACAGCACAAAGACAATTGCACTTGTAGCAGCATTTCTCACCTGTCTCCTGCTAATGGTCGCATTCTGGATCATTGAAGAGAATGCACCTGCATACAGAACATTGTCACCCACCATGCAAACGACCACCAAGAAAGAACACTACCTGGTATCACTACCGTCACATCTCCAAGAAAGACGCAAAGAATTCTGGAATCATTCTTTCGTGCAGATGCTGCACCAGCACAATCTTGCCACCAATGCTACCAACTGTTGGGTCTGTGGGCTGTTACCACATGCCACTGAAAATTCCATCCCCTTCATCCTTTGGCCCTTTTCTATTCACAGATCTTGCTTCGATGATGCTCCTACAAGAAAGTTACAAAGACAATGCCACTTCAGATGGGACAATCGCCCACTTCTATAACGAGTTCTGGCTAAACAAAACAGGAAGAACAACCGCCCCCTTCTGCCCTCACACCTCCAATACGACATTCCCGAATGAATGTCCCCTCCAAAGAACGAGTGGAAATACAAGTGTTCAATAATCCTATCAGAGCCACATTTTCCTACCTGAAGAAAAGAATTGCTGCAACACTGACTGTGGCCAACGTCTCTGGCCTTGAATGCATCGAAGGCCGTGGGACTAAGAATGTGGGTCACAGCACTTGTAGCATTGTAAGGACTTTGAACACTGCCAACCCTCCAGCGCTTGTTTCATCACCCAATGTGTACTTTGTTTGTGGAACCAAAGCCTACACCTGGCTCCCAAGAAACTGGGGGGGGCACGTGCTACATCTCCTTTGTTTTGCCACCAACCTATACAGCCCCTGTAGAGCATCATCGAGAAAAGCGTTCTGAAGACACTGATCAAGCAGACTCTGCCGATTCACAGTTCCTCGACGCAGCAAAAGGGCTCGTCCCGCTATGGGGTCCGATGGCAAACAGCCGAGCCATCAGACATCTGTCTCAAGCAGTAGAGACCGCCCTGAAAGTCACTGGTGGAATCCTCACCAACAACACAGCTGAGCTCCAAGCGGTCCGTCTGCTTGCCCTTCAAAATCGCATGGTCCTGGACATGGTACTAGCGGACCGCGGAGGAGCATGCCGCATCATCGGTGCCAGCTGCTGTGTATACATTCCTGATAATTCACCTTCTGTCTATGAAGCAATCGAACATCTCCATAGACTGTCTTCAGAAACTCATCAAGGATTAGAGACTTGGACAGTTAGAAGTTTGCTTTGGGGCATCTTGAAGGAGTGGGCTTGGAAAATATCAATGATTCTCTTGTTCCAGTATTGACAAAATGTGGTTGTTGTTTGTGTTTGTGGCGGTTCAGAAGGAGGGACTCGGACAACAGAGGTCGGTAAATGAGGTTTTATTTTTATGAATGTTTTTTCTTCCTCTTTGAGTGTCTTTCGCGGGCTAAGGTGGCAGGGTCCAAGGTGTCTGCGAGGGCACGGAATCTTCGGGGGCTGGTTCGCCATCTCTCCTCCTCTGGTGATACCCGGTCTCTCTCTGTCCGGATCCCAACGGCACATCCGGGAGAAGAAAGAGAGGGCTTTAGAGCACTGAACTATGCCCTTATGGTTGGTTCCCCTCGGGATCCCAGGGTAGTGTGGACACTGGTGCGTGGTGCTATGTACAGCGACTAAGTGCAGAACAAGTGACGGAAAGCGTGGTGAGGATAGAAAGGGGGGGGTGTCAAGGAGAGAAGGGGGCAGAAGGTAAATACGATATATACACTATTTACACGGCGTTACCACGCCGCTCCAGCCACCCCGATACTCGGTCACGCACCTGAGTGAGCCACACTCCTCCGTGGGTGTGGCTGGGCGGTGCTTGGGAACGTTGGCCTCCAGGCACTGCTACTCCTGCTCTCCGCTCCTCCGCAAGGTCTTCACTTGATCCTACTCTGTCCTCCACAGTCTCCAGTCGCTCTCCTCTCCTTCTCCGGGTGTCGAGACACACAGACTTTTCCGCTTCCTGCTTTTTGTCCACTCCTCTAGTCAGCTTGTCATAGGGGGGCGTGTATTGTTCCTCCAGTAGGCTCGCTCGGCATAGCAGCGCGTCAAAGAAGGGAGTGTCTTCTCCTGAATTCACGGACCCCTTAAAGGTACAGTACCCCTTTCTGGATGGTAGTTGACTCCACCACGCTTCGGACTCCGTTTCCCAGGGGTCCTGAAGCGGTGAAAGAGAGGGGGTATCAGGATTGTCAGCTGACCACCAGTCGTTTTCAGTAGCGGTCCCCGCCACCCTTCTACACTCCTCCCCCCTTAGATTCTCCCGTTCGGGGAGAGTACATAGTCTAGAAAGAAAATCGGCATTGCCATGGTCTCTGCCCCTCTTATGTTGTATGGTGAAAGAGTAGGGCTGTAAAAAGAAGAACCACCTCAGGACCCTCTGATTTTGGGACTTCTGTCTGTACATCCACTGTAGTGGGTCATGGTCAGTGAAAAGGGCGAAGTGTTTCCCCTCGAGGTAGTATTTGAGTTTTTCTACAGCTCAGGGAATCGCTAAGCATTCCCTTTCTATTGTTGGGTATTTTGTTTCTCGGGGGTGTAGTTTCCTGCTTATATACAGAAGGGGGTGCTCAAGACCATCGTTTCCTATTTGGGACAGGACCGCCCCGATCCCAGTGTCGGAGGCGTCCGTTGCTACCAGAAAGGGTTTGTCAAAATCTGGGGCTATTAATATGGGGCTGGTGGTAAGGGCTTCTTTCAACTTCTGGAATGCCGCCTTAGCCTCCTCAGGGGGAAACTGTATCTGTTTTGGGCTTACCCCCTTCTGGAGGAGATTAGTCAGAGGAGCTGCCTGCTCCGCAAAGTTGGCAAGGAATCTTCGATAGTAGCCAATGAGGCCTAGGAAAGCCCTCAGTTCTTTCTTTGTGCTGGGAAAGGGCGTGTCTCTTATTGCTTTCACCTTCTCCTCCTGGGGCGCTATAGCCCCATCACCTAACATGTACCCCAGATATTTGACCTTTGAGTACGCTGTTCTGGACTTCTTGGCGTTTATGTGCAACCCGGCGTCCCTTAATGCTAGTAGTATGATTCGCAGGTGTTTCAGGTGGTTCTGCCAGGAATAACTGAAAATGACGATGTCGTCTAGATACACTGAGCAGAACCCTCGGAAAGGAAGGAGGATCCCGTGCATTAACCTCTGAAATGTGGCTGGCGCGCCGTGTAAACCGAATGGCAACACGTTAAATTCAAACAGTCCTTCGTCAGTAGAGAAGGCCATTTTGTGTCTGTTCTCCTCTCGTAGAGGTACTTGCCAATAGCCCTTCGTTAGGTCTAATGTTGTTATGAAACGGGCTTCACCGATGCGCTCAATTAACTCATCTACCCTCGGTATGGGGTATGCATCAAATGAGGAAATAGAATTGAGTGCCCTAAAGTCCATACAGAACCTCGTGGATCCGTCTGGCTCAGGCACCATTACAATCAGGGATGACCAGCTGCTGCATGACGGCCTGATTACACCTAGGCGCAACATGTCTTGAACCTCTTTCCTTACGGACTCCCGTCTAGCGGCTGGAATCCTATAGGGCCGTAGTTTCACCGTCTTCCCTGGGTCTGTGTCTATTCTATGTTCGATCAACAAAGTACAACCTGGTTGATCCGAAAATAAATCAGCAAAGGGTTGTAGGGTGTCATCTAATTCCTGTTTCATGTCGGCACTGATCTCGTTATTGATAGGGAGGGCTGCCAGGGTGGTGGCATCCATAGGGGATGGTAAACTGAACTGAGTGTTCCTGGGTATAGGTCCTAGACACTTTTTTAACATGTTTATGTGAAAGCATTGGTTTCTGGCTGGGGATATCTGGAGTCTATTGTTGTCCCGATTACTTCAACAACCTGATATGGTCCCTTCCATTCCCTCTGGAATTTGTGGGCCGTGGTTGGCATTAGGACCAAAGCCCAATCCCCCAAATCCAGCATTCTCCATCTTTTTCCTCGGTCATATGTTTTTTTCTATCGTAGATGGCTGCGTTCGATGTTAGAGTAAGCCAGGTCCCTCAATTTCCCTATCTTGCTGCGCAGTAGCTGCGTATATTCTAGGAGTGACCGTGATTCCTCCTGTTCCTCTCTTTCCCAGGCATCTCGTGTAATTTCAAGCAGGGATCTAGTTTGTCTCCTGTAGAGCAGTTCAAATGCAGAATAGCCTGTGGAACTCTGCACTTGTGCTTGCATGACATACAAGGCCAAGGGGAGTAGGCGGTCCCAATCTTGGTTTTCTAGGGACAGCATTTTCCTCAAGATGGTTTTGAGTGACCGGTTGTAACGCTCAACCAAGCCGTCTGTCTGCGGGTGATAGGCAGACGTATGGATTTGCTGGATATTTAACGACTTGGTGACCTCCTTCATCAGCTTGGAAACGAAGGGGGTCCCTTGGTCCGTTCGACCTCTTGGGGAACCCTACTCTAGCGAACAATTCTAAAAACTTTTCTGCTACGTTCTTTGTGGTAGGAGATTTTAGAGCGAAAGCTTCTGGGAAGCGTGTAGCGTAGTCTACGATCACTAGCGCGTAGGTGTTCCCTTTGGAAGAACGCAGCAGGGGTCCGATGATGTCCATACCCACCCTCTCAAATGGTTGGCCTATTATCGGCATTGGCTGTAGGGGAACAGCTGGGGGTCTCTGTAGGTTTTTCCTCTGACAAACCTCACAGGTCCTGCAAAAGGCTGTTGCTTCTTTGTACAGGCCAGGCCAAAAGAACCACTTCAGTATATTCTGTAAAGTTTTCTCCGCCCCAATGTGGCCAGCAGTCAAGTGTGAGTGTGCATAATATAGGACCTGTTCTCGGAACTCTTTAGGTACTAACAATTGTTTGGGATCCCCCTCTTTTCCCTCCCAGTACAGTAAGTCCTTGTCTATGATGAACCTGGGGTATGGTATATGAGGGTTACCCTGACCTGAGTGGGCCGCCTCCCAGGCATTGAACAGTGTAGCGTTGTTTGCTTGTGCGAACCTAAAGTTACGGTCTAGTGCCCATGGTTCTGCCGTTAAGAGCGTGTTTGATGTCAGTTTCTGGGTCTGTTTTGTAAACATAGCCACAAAGTCCGGGTTGTCAACCCCGAGGATCAGGTCTTCGGGAAGTGTCTCTATAGCTCCTACCTTAACCTTACAGGGGTTCCTACCCACGGGCTGTATCATGATCTCGGCCATGGTATAGGGTTTCACGTCCCCGTGGACACATCAGATAAACACCTGGGAACCAGGCACGTACTGTTGGGGTAGTACCAGGGACTTTTGTATAACCGACTGTCGGCAACCTGATTCCAGTAATGCCCTAACCCACCTCTGGTTAACCATGACTCTTACGTAAAAGGAAGGGCCCATTTCCGCATGTACATGACGGCTCTAGGAGCATAGCCAACTTCCATAGGTTCTTCAGTTGATTTTTTTTTCGGGCCCATCCGTGCTATGTGGCCCCACTCTCCACAGTCGAAACACTGGGGCCCCCTCATCACAGGATATTCAACTCGAGGTGGTTTTTGCTTTAGGGGCTCCTGAACGGGCTTCCCTCTTCTCTCTGTTTTGTTGGTTATCTGTGTTTTTGGTTTTTCACTTTCCCAGGGGTAAGACTTCGGTTGTGCCCTATTATAGGTAGAGGCCATTTCAATCGCCTGCGCCGGGGTTAACCCTGCATGCTGTCTTAACCACCTCTGGGTAGCGTATGGTAACGCCTCCATAAACTGTTCTAGATATATGCAGTCCATAATCTCTTCCTTGGTTTTGCTCTTGGGCTGAATCCACTTATCAGCCACATTTTTCAAGCGAAAAAACAATGTTTTAGGGTTTTCACCAGTCAAACCCTTTTCCATGCGGAAGCGGATTCGCTAGCCTTCCGAATCCAGACCCAGGTGATCCAAGATTATATTCTTTATCTGGGCGTATGGCGTTATTCCGGTAGAGTTCGCTACTTGGTACGCCGCCTGTGCTTCTCCTGATAGTAGAGGAGCCAAAAAAAATGGCCACTTGTCTTCCGGTCATCCACAGGCTCTGGCTGCCCTATCGAAGTTGGTCAAGAAGGCGTCCAGGTCCTCACTAGGACTGTATTTCTGTAGTGATACCCCTGAGGGATGTGGTACTGGAGCTCTTCGTTCTATCAGGGGGGCACTACCGGGTTCCTTCAACGCTCTCTGTAGTCCCTCCCTCTGGTCAGCCATAGCTGCCTTGAACGTTTCTCAATCGGCTTGTGCCGACGTCATCTAGCGTTCGACCGCCCATTCAAGCTTCTCTTGGCCCTTGACAATGTGTTGTATCAACTGATCCATCTCTGCAGACGGGATGGATGGCTCAGATCCCAATTCTGACACCAGTTGTGGCGGTTCAGAAGGAGGGACTCGAACCACAGAGGTCGGTAAATGAGGTTTTATTTTTATGAATGTTTTTTTCTTCCTCTGTGAGTGTCTTTCGCGGGCTAAAGTGGCAGGGTCCAAGGTGTCTGCGAGGGCAGGGAATCTTCGGGTGCTGGTTCGCCTTCTCTCCTCCTCTGGTGATACCCGGTCTCTTTCTCTCTCTGTCCGGATCCCAACGCCACATGCGGGAGAAGAAAGAGAGGGCTTTAGAGCACTGAACTATGCCCTTATGGTTGGTTCCCCTCGGGATCCCAGAGTAGTGCAGACACCGGTGTGTGGTGCTATGTACAGCGACTAAGTGCAGGTCAAGTGACGGAAAGCGTGGTGAGGTTAGAAAGGGGGGGGTGTCAAGGAGAGAAGGGGCGGAAGGTAAATACGATATATACACTATTTACACTGCGTTGCCACGCCGCCCCAGCCACCCCGATACTCGGTCACGCACCTGAGTGAGCCACACTCCTCCGTGGGTGTGGCTGGGCGGTGCTTGGGAACGATGGCCTCCAGGCACTGCTACTCCTGCTATCCGCTCCTCCGCAAGGTCTTCACTTGATCCTACTCCATCCTCCACAGTCTCCAGTCGCTCTCCTCTCCTTCTCCGGGTGTCGAGACACACAGACTTTTCCGCTTCCTGCTTTTTGTCCACTCCTCCAGTCGGCTCGTCATAGGGGGGCGTGTATTGTTCCTCCAGTAGGCTCGCTCGGCATAGTAGCGCGTCAAAGGAGGGAGTGTCTTCTCCTGAATCCACGGCCCCCTTAAAGGTACAGTCCTCCTTTCTGGATGGTAGTTGACTCCACCACGCTTCAGACTCCGTTTCCCAGGGGTCCTGAAGCGGTGAAAGAGAAGGGGTATCAGGATTGTCAGCTGACCACCAGTCGTTTTCAGTAGCAGTCCCCGCCACCCCGCTACAGTGTTCTCTTTGCATAACCACCTTGCACCCTAAAACTATGGACATTCAGCTAACAAAAATGAGAGTAATGTATTATCAAGAGATACAGGACAATATGGAGATCGAAATAGAATGACAAGCTGGCTAAGTTATGTTCAAAGGGGCCACTGTTAAAAGCAAAATGACAATTGTGAACATTGCCTGCGCCATCTTGTTTGGTGGAAAATTCTATGTGCACATAAGCTGCAGTCATTTGAATCCATCACAGCCATTTTGTACTCTGTTGGCCACCTTTGTTTCACCCTGCCCTTGCTAGCATCCCTCTGACCAAACCTGATATGTGTGTTGGGGGCTATAAACCTTATTGCCACGACAAACCTCAGCGCCACTTGCTGCCACAAACTCGTTTTTCCTTTCATCTCTGTTTGCAGGCAAACCTTTGGACACTCTACCCGTCACCGCACCTAGTTACACAAACAGGTTCGAGACACTAAAATGACTCTTGCAACATGATTTATTGCACTGCAAACAGCGAGACTTGTTTTTACCAACAATGGGACCTGTTTTTATCAACAGAACGGACTCTTAAATCTGACCGGTCTCACATGTTTTAGACCCTGAAGCAAGGTCAAGCTGAAATAAGATTGTCTTTTCGCCCTGGGTGGGAAGAGAATTACTGTTGGGCTTGTGTGGCAACCTGCCCGACGCGGGGACTCCAAGCTTGTGTAACCATGTTGATGAAACAAATGCATTGTGTAAAACCTGTATAAAAGGAAGAGCCAAAGGAGATGCCAGCAGAACACCTCCCTCAGACATCCCGGTGTCTGCAGTTGACGTGGTCTCCTCATGAGAAATAAACCTTTTTCTTGTCTTCCAGTTTCCAGCGCTTGCCTCATTATTTTGATAGCGAACCCAAAGTGAATTAGAGGTGAACCCTGCACCGGGCAGCATTAGGGGTCTTAGAAGACTCGCTGCTTTTCACAGCCCTCCACAATACAGGACCAGTATACGTTAATGACTGACACCAACTCTACCAACCCTAGAGACAGCTCTTTCCCAAAAATCCCCTGCATCCGCAGAAACAAGACATGAGGGCACGCGTTCTCCTTCATTGGTGCTAAAAATTTGAACAAACTCAGAACTGCTGCTCCATTCCTCAATTTTAACAAGAAATTGAAGACCTAACTTTTCAACTAGGAGCACCTATGGGCTATGCTCTTGTTCAAGCACCAGGATAGCCTCACTGGTAATAAACCGCGCCATACAAATCTACATAACATAACATTGCGTAATGTATATTTACGTAACGTATCTTTACATAACATTACAGATAATATCCTTTATTAAGGTAGAGTTTTAGGAAGTACAGCGCTCCTTTGAGCTTTGTGTATCTTGTCTTGTTGGCGTATGTGTTGCTCCAATGGAGCGGCTAGATTTGACTACATTGGCCTACCCATATTTTCATTTTTCCTACAGTTTGCTTCTTTCGGCCTTTGGATGGATGGGAAAACCAATTGAGTGGGCCGTTCATATACAAAATGATGGTTTGTTGCAACTGGTTATTGATATCTCCCAACCCGCAGCTGAATGTGAAAGGGATCCCAGAAAAATCATACTATGTGCAGTTTAATCTGTCAGTCCTTTCAGTTCCTCAGGCCACTGGACGATTTGAGGTACAGCTTTTCATCATCAGGGTCCTTAGATAACTTGACACCTCCAATGCAGCTGTCTTGATGGCGTGGATGGTGCAATTACCATGGTGTCCCTCGTGAGCAAGGGCGTTGTGAACCACACACTTTAGCAGCTATAGCGGTGATGGGGTTCTTTATGGTTCTCTTCTATCTGCAACTTGGCAGATAAAAGCGCATCATTGATGCTAAAAGGAAGAATGAAAAATAGGTTGATAGAACGAAAACACTTAGTATGCCCTGCTTTTGTAGGAGTCTTTTGAGATAAGAAGATTTGTACCCTGCAGTGATCTGCGACTTGAGATCCTCTTCAGAACTATATCTGTCAGTATCACATTCATTGATGCAGGATTTCAATCATGTGATAAACAAATCAATAATCTTGTTTTAACTTTGCTGTGTTGAGGGGAATATATTTTGTCTGTAATCCACATCTTCTGAGGGGTAAAATATACCAGGAGAGAGTTATTCACCTTTGCGTAGGTGCCAGTGTCTCTCTCATCAAATGTAAATATCTTCACGATGCTGAGTCTAATGCAGTGCATAAAGTAACCTATTTGTCTTTGATGCCATAATTCGATGCGTAGATGCAAATTTCCTTAACCAAAGTAGGTCAGCCAGTTGCCCACTAACATAGCACCACTCTCTGGATCAACATGACGGATACAGGTTTTTTTTTATCAGGTCTGCGCTATCCTCAAGCTTTAAGGACTGAGGCCTGCTCGAGAGATAGTTCTCCATGTTACACCACAGATTTTGGACCCGAATTGTGGATTAATAAAGTGTAAGGAGGATTGGGTGGCGAAATGCATGCCCCCAAAATTTTGCAGGTGACACTAACCAGAAGAATGCGCAAGTGTTGAAGGGTGGCATCCAAGATTACGGCAGACAGTGTGATGAGACATGGGAGAGAGTGCAGCATGGAGCGAGGGGTGGTAGTGATTAACTGTATGGCCAACAACAGTCTAGTGGTCTGGTTGCTGGTGAAAGGCTCTTCTCCTAGTAAATCTATGTGAATAGGGCAAAAAAGACAGTAACCTATTAGATGTTAAGTAGCTGAGTCCATCGCAAGTGGTGGGTGATGAGCAATGGTTGATGGCAGGCACCCCTCGTAAGTAAGTTAGTTATTTTAACTGGGAGCCTTAAATGATAGACATCAAGGAGCAAGAGTAACAACAGTGGATAGGAGGTTGATTTTATCCCACTCTAGAGAATAAGGACAAATGCAAGAGTAGCGAACAATACACTTTGACAACATCATCATTTCCAACTTCCTCGAGACAGGAAGGGAATTTTGATAAATGTAACATGTCACGACACTGAATATCAAAATGGGACTACTGGCGGTCACTTTGGAGAGGGAGGTCAGGCACAGACTCGATAGTCCTCCACATTTGGTAATGTCGATAAGCGGACCAATTTACTAATGAAAGAGAATAAATCTACCATTTTTAGGATAGAACCCTTGGATAATGCTGCCCCTCAAAGCCAAGTAAGTGTTCTCCGACTCTCATAATTCATAGAGTGAAAAATTCCTGACCTCTTTATATTGCCAACGTGGTAATGGCTGCTCTAAACTAGAATTGCTATTTTAACTTTATATTTAAAAGTGCAAAATATTAGCCTTTTCTGATATTTCCACTTTGAGGTCTCACCTACAGATACAAAACAGATGAAAAACGCTTTGTGGACCATATCAAAAACTTACAGTGGCCTTTGGGTCACTCCAATTGTTCCCATTGGTTGGCTTTCTTATCACTCTCATTTGATTGCTTCTTATTTAACAGCTTTTTTTTCTTTTCTTGCATTTGCTCCTTACCTAGACCATCCATTTGATTGGATGGCCACTGCTTAGAGTCAGGGAACTACTTTTTACTTTTAATTTCAGTGTTTTCTTGCTCACTCCCTCATGAACTGCTTCCCACCTCAAATCCCAGTTCCCCCATGCTTTCCAGGGTGCTCCTGCCCCAGTAACTCATACTATGTTTCTCACATTCCCATAGCTGCCACGGTTTCAGATTGCTGTGTGTGACATTTTCATAAAATCAGTGTAATTATGTATGACATTTCAACGACTATGAGTGACACTTTGTCGCATCCAAAAACAAGCAATGAAAACCAGGAAAACATAAATATGAGCAGTTAACCCCATTTGAGCAACAAGACATTATAAGAAGATGTTAAAACTGCTGGAAAGCAAAGCACCAGAAACTGAAGCACCTAGTTCTCTTCTAAGCTGATCATCCTGTTAAACAAAATGAGGCCTCGGGTCTGCACCAGGCAGTCATTTACAGCATAACGTAAAATCACAACCTTTACCTAAACACTTTCTTGACTGCTCGGCCGTTATACATCTGGCCTTTTCAAATGAGTAAAGGCACATCCGTTTTATTTAAGAACACTGATAGTTTTACCAGTTCAGAGTTTTCACTTACTTCAATTCGATAAAGGCGACGAGCGAAGACGGCGCCATGGCAATAGGTGCATCCCCCGGGCTGGGACATGCTCTCACAGCTGCAGGCAGCAGCCCGCCAGTAGGCTCCTGTCGGGTCCGAGTTGGTTGACCCTAGTCCAGGGGATCATTATTTTACAAGGGGGCTGATCTCAGGAGCTTTTTTTTTTACCGCTCTCGTGGCAGGCCGCGCTACCCAATTAACTTAACACAATAATATTAACACAAATATAGGCGTATGTGTGTTTACTGTATGTGGCTAATGTGCCTGTGTGTCAGATCAGGCGCTAGGCTGGACACTTAAATTTTTGTTGCGTTGAGATGGTCTGCAACCAACTCGGACCCCGCCCGCAGTAATGGTGGCCACCCGTGGCATCACTGAGGCTGCCTCAGTCAAGCACTAGGTGTGTTCTAGGAAGCTGTGAATTACTCTGGTGGCCGCCTGTAACATAGCCCGTGGTTCAGTAAGCTGCCGGTGGGGTCGGGTTGGTGTGGCTGGCTGAACCTCATCCATTATGTCAACTTCAGGAATATGCCCGGGCTGCGCAGTGACTGATGGCATTTCTGTTACATTGTAGCAGTAACATCCGGATTTTGGGTAGGCCCCGGAGCCCCTGAATCGGGCACTAGAGTGTGGGCTGTGAGTGTGTCAGTGACTTCTACCTCGCTGCGCCGTGAGCCCCCCCTCCCCACCCGGGAATAATTAATTAATGAGCCGGACCAGGCTGGCAGGCCCCGGATGAGTGAGGCCGCAACATTGTAGAACTGCATCACTCAGTGACTCAGCCAGAGCTGAGGAGCAGCTGCATACAACACAATGGTTAACTGTTTATGAGCCAGAGATTTTCTGGCAAGTCTGCTGGGAAACAGCAGAAGCGGTGCGCTAGCAAGGTTTTAAATGCGTGACAAAGCATTTCAGTGCGGTGATGCGGAACACCACACTGAAATGCGTTAGTGTCACACGTGATGCGTGATGCTTGGCAGGACTGCATTCCTTCCACTTCGATTTTTATTTTATGAAACGCCCTCAGCCTATTCATTGATCACCACTCCCGATGGTCCCTTTACGACTGCACCTCTCTTTCCCGTACCCTCCACCCCCACAGCTTCTGCCACTCGGCAGCATTCATTTTTTTAACCATGCCCTGCCACTCCACCATTGCTTACATACAGCTCCCCTTCCTCTGTGGATCACTTTTTTTTTCTTTTTTCTGTATTTTAGGAGGTCTTGGCAGATAAAATCTGCTTTACTACTCCAAGATTGGTGTCGCAATCTTGGGACTGTAAATGTTTTGTTGTTACCGACATGGCAAGTATTTTAATGTCCTGGCCAGTACCAAAATTGGGAAAATTCAATTAAAGCAGATACTTTTTCCTGTACCAAAACATACTTTAAGCAGTAAATGTAAGAAGAAACAATATAATATGTATTCCACAGTTGTTTTACCAATCCCTGACAATTAAAGTAAACAAAGACAGGATGGCCATGTTAAAATTAATACAGACAATTTTATACAAATTTCAAAGTATCATTTTTGCACATTGCAGAATCCTAAAATGTAAACAAGTGACTGGTATTTTTCTCTGGCAGCCCTAGTCCTGTCATGCATATACATATCATTGTGAAGTTTTTGGGCAAATACTGCACAGCATCTACAAAGAGCATTTTTTTCTCTTTTTGAAGATGTTAAACAGCATTGGCAAAAGTCATAAAGCATTCCGCATTAGCAGCCAAAAACGTGAGATCTGTTGGCTTTGTCAGAGCAAGTTTAAACTAATGTTGGAAAACTACTGCCCATGTGCCAACCATAAAGCCAAGGCCACTTTAGGAATCTCCAGGTGCCCCATATCAGTTCTGAAGAGTTTGTCCAGCTATTTATTATTTACAGGCGTCAGTGTGAGCCATGACAATTTGATAGTCATTATAAAGATTATAAACACAAATATACATGTCACACAATGCAAACAAAAAAACCGCAACTATTGAGATATCAGCATTGTACCCAGTAGTCCTTGGATAACTAAAACGTTGACAACCTCGTGGACTCAGTCACTTTCATTCCAAGATGGCCACGTTTATGTCTCTCAAGTTTGTTGTTTAGGGCTAGGACATAGGATCGCACCATTCAGTTTCAGAAACGGAGAAAATACCCGAAATACAATGTAATGGGCAAACCGAAAAACAGTTGAAGCGTTTTACATTTAATAACGTGTTTTTGCCTTCATAATGATGTTTCTGTTTTTTGGCAGCGCGGCTCGTTCAAGCGAGGCTCTCCCTCCTCTATTTACGTCAGGTGGTAGACGCCGTTGTCAGGGAAACGGCTGTCAATGCTGGGTTGTCCACTGAGGCTGCTCGCCGGGGGAGTTGCGACTCGGTTACTGTACCAGTTAACAGAGGTAGGGAAGTTCTTATTAGCGTTATAAGCCTCATTGGGACGAAGAGTTGTCGGTTTACCTGTCCTATTTCAATTACCGAGCTGCAAGCACCTGCGCAGCAGTTGCAACTGGTTCAATATTGGCTCTGCGAAGTGGGGGATGATTTCCAGAGACCGCATCAACCAGAATTATCCCAACATGTCTTGTTTTGACTCCAAAAAAGCGACCATGGGGACCTAGGGCTCTTGTTCCTCACTAGACGTGCGGCTGGATTTTGCCTTTCTGGATTTTATTCTTTCGGTTCTCTTGTATGAAGTTTTAGTTTATTTGCAAGCGTAAAAACACCACGTTCTAGGTATGAAAGGGATATTCGCACCTGTGCTTGAGCAACTTGAGCTTTCTCTTTTGCGATGACGAAATAGCATTTCATGTGTTAGAGGTTGGCGAAACAAAAAAAAATTAACAGGCAGAGCCGAGCCCAGGGCCTCTAAGAGCTCTTTCACGAGCCGAGCCCTGTGAATGTTTGCCATGTAAATATTGCAACATGTAAAACTATGTGATGTATCTTCAAAATAAAAATAAGTGCATTTCTTTAACATTCGGCTACTTTGACAATAATAATAAGTCACATTATAGGTTCATTGAGAAGTGCTGAAGAAAAAGGGGCAGATGAAACACAATATTTGCATAAGATCACACCCAGTTTGGTTAATGCTTTGTTTTTAACTTTGTGCCAGGCAGAGCTAGGGTGGCAGGCTGAAGCCACATAAAGCTCATCTCGGTTTGGGCTCGTGGTTCCAAAAGGACATTTAGCTGAGCCAGAGCCAGGCCTCTGCCTCGAGCTTTTAGTGTCTCGCCCACCTTTAATATATATGTATGTATGTGTGGGGACCCTAAAATATTATCTATTTTAATCCCCCAAACAAATCCAGGATAACCGTATACGATCTCACAGTGGCAACATAAAATATGATAATTTGGTAAAAAGATCTTCTCGACTATAACTGTAAAATATAGTGCAGCTCTATAATATTATTGTATGGAATTAAGCTATTCAGTCATACATTTATTTATTTACAGTTTTGTATAGCGCAAATAAGACCAAACGGGTACGTTATACTGCAGCTGTTTTAGCAGAGCAGTTGAGGCAAAACAAAAGAGTTACATAAGTGAAACCCTACAAGGACAGGAAAGGTAAAACATTGTCATATAATGTGCATAGGAGGAGAACATATATAATCATACATGCACGGAACACCCTCCCCATCCTCCTACGGCAGACCGAAGACCTTCTGACCTTCAGGAGGCTGTAGCACCCCCGCCACCCCCCCCCCGCGCCTCGAGACCCTTACGGGCGCCCTTTATAAATGCCTTGATTGATTGAGTGGTAAAAGCTTTTACAAAACTGCTGGTCACCATATCTACAAGTATAAACCATTGTACAGAAATGTTGGTGACAAAAACATAGGGAAACATTTGACTGACGAAGACCTCTTCATGGGTCTGTAATTTAAGTAAGTGATGTTGAAACATAAGGGGTGCTTAATCAATAGAGAGGGGACCCATTAGCATCACTTCCTTTCTCCCTCTCTCTACTACTAATTTGCAAGGGCAGCTCTCAGTGTTTTTATAGGATTCTCACCCACTAGTTACTAGTGCCATGCTTCGTCATAGAGTCCTTGTCAATATACCTACTGTATCTGGACAGGCTCAACATTAAAAGTCGAGGAAGCTCTTTGATTACCTTTTTTTAGGGCGGAATCCAGGAATAAAAATGTTTATGCTACCATAATATATTTTCATATGTGTCCCAAAATACTCTTTTTAGCCAAACATATTGCCTGAGACTCTAAAATATTCCCTGACACTTGACTCTTAATATATTGTATTTAAAATTTCTTTTTGCTACTTTTCTCATAACTTGTACAACAGTTACATTAATTGCAGTGTAATACTTATCATTGATTCCACTGTTCCATTCAAAATACAGTACTTTGCCCACAATTCAAGCACACCGCCACATCATTCGGATCAAAAAGAGAAGAAAAAAAGGAGAAACAAATTCCCAATTCAACTACATCAATTAATACTGTACATCTATTCGCATTTCAAGAACAACATTTTGATCACCATATTGGGGGACCTGCTTCTCATATACATACATTACATTTTGCTACTTCACAGGTCATCTGCAGCCGCAGAGTTAAGTCAATTCACAAAGGGTTCCCATATATCTCTTGGACGAGATCTGGTCGGTAAAAGCTCCCAATAATTTGTCAATTATGCCCTACAGTGTGATACATTCTTTACCCACTCTTGCGTCGTTGGAGGTGGGCTCGCTCCCTAGTGTAAGGCCACCTTTCTTTTAGCCATTAAAAGTAGCCTTTCCAGTGATTTTGGTGGCACTGTCTCTATTTTTCCCAACAGGGATACTAATGGTGTGCAGGGTAAGTCCAGCCCTGTAATGGCTTTTATGTGATTCATTACGGTAATCCAGGAGTTTGCTATTAGTCTGCACTGCCATGCTAAATGTAAAAAGGTCGCCCGAGGGGCACCGCAGCGCCAACACCCGTCATCTGCTCGTCGCCCCATCTTATGTAGCTTTATGGGAGTGCGATATAGGCGGTGGAGATACTTAAAATGGATGAGCCGGAGACGATAATTGGGCGACTCTAACTACCTACAGCTGAGGTCCCATAGCGTATCTGTTATGGCTTCCCCAACTCCTCCTCTCAGGCCCTACAAGAGATTGGGACAATTATGAGAAATTTGTTTTGAGTGATGTAAATGCGTGAGCTGAGTTTACGCCCCAATTCCACAGCCAATAGGTTTTCAAGTGCCGGCAGCGTTGGAGGCAAGTCCGGAAATGTTGGGAATTTTCTCTTGCAGGATGCCCGGAGCTGATAGTAAAATAGCATGTCTAGTGCTGAGGGCGGTGTGGGCTCGCACATTTGCTGCAGTGTAAGGAAGGTGTCCTGTGGGTAGAGACCGCCACCTGTCTGATTGTTATGCGTAAATATGCGCTCTCATGCCTTCGGTTCCATGAGCGGGGGGACCAAGGGATTGTTTGAAAGTGGCATGGACGAGGCGTATAGTGCATCCAAGTGTGCCCTTTTACGAAGGCCCTCCCACGTCCATCTGTTGACTTGTCCCATGTCTATTTCATCGCAGGACGTTTATATAGGGCAAAAAGCGCTGTTGACAATGGTAGTGGCGCTGCCCTATCTATTTCAATAGCAACGTGTGGCTGAAAAGGTGTGGGGTGTACCCGGAAATGTAAGAATTGTGCCTGTGCACTGTAGGCGTAGAGGACAAAGTCCGGGGCTGCCATGCCACCTTGTGCTTGTGGTAGCATCAAAACTTCCCAGGATATCCTATGCTGTCCCCCGGCCCACACTAGCTCAATCCTTAGTGACCTGAGGCGGTTAAAAAAATGCACTGTGAGCATCAAAGGGATGTTCACAGAGAGATACAGTAGTTTGGGCAGAATGATCATCTTGGCCCCAGCGATGCGGCCGGCCAAGGAGAGGGGAAGCGTCTTCCATCTTTTTACTCAGTCTTCAATCCAGGCCACAGCTTTACCTTAATTGGCTGTCTACAGTTCCTGCAGGTCGCTACTGAACCATACGTCCAGGTAGCGAACCGGACCAGATGCTCATACCAATGGGAAGTCAGTCACGAAAGCCTTAGTTCCAGATGTGAGCGGGAGGATCACGGAGACTCTTAATATATTAAGCGTGATTGATCATAAAATATATCCCAGCAGTGACAGCACTGTGACCCTTAACTGCCAGTGATACCTTAAATATCACCTATTGTGACCAGAAAATATCCCTTGAGTGACCCCATCAAAGCACTGTCAGACAGTTGAGTGCCTTCATGAGTGACATTGACAGATGATTCGTCTTGATTATAAAATATTCCTGGGACCATAAATATTTCCATTTCTATATCTAAAATATCTTATGCAACCCCAAAATAACCCAGAGTATGATTCCTAGTGCCCTTCCTTGATATTGCACCCTGGCCTTCAGTATACCCGAAATGTGCTCCCCAACATCCACCATAAAAATTGCTTGCAGCATAACCCTCTAATATCACTCTGTGAGACCATACATCATTAAACGTTTACATCTGTGTGTCTGCGTAACACGTTCATCACTCAGTACAACTCTAAAAGATTCCCTTATGACCCTCAGGTAAATCACTCACTCTGCTCTCAAAATTTCAACCACTCTAAAAAAATATATCTCCCTGGTATCGAGACCCAAACTTCTTCTGCAGAGTTTTATTGTATATGCTCGCTGGGGTCTAATATTCTAACATTACTCTACATGCGCAGTTTTGCCTCAATATGTTGATAGCGGATATAAAATAAAATTCTACAGAAGTAGTTTGGATCTCAGTACCAGGGACATTGTACCCTGTTTCCTTTCTTATGGCTGGGTTTTACTACGTTTCATTGCATAATACAAATGAGCCTGTCCTGACAAATGACGAAACCCAGCTGGCCAACACAGCGCAGAAAGTGATCGACTACATTTCAACTGTTGAGGTAGCCCCACGGATAAAGTGCGACTGATGACTTCAATCTCATGTTTTTATTCATGTCCTTACGGACAAGCTAATAAACTTTGATTCTCCTTCAGTGTATGACATTTTTCACTTGTTTTCTGTTTTCATATACTTGTTTTCAGTATATGATAAGGGGCCAACCGAGACAGGGGGCCCCTAGACTGGCACAGTAACACTACATTTGGCCAATACCACATAATGTCACCACAATGTTAATAGGAGTTAGATCAAATTCTTGACACAGTATCAAACAGTTATAATTTCAAGAAATATCTGAGAAGATATGCTTCTTGGCTAACTAGCTCCCATGATAAGATCTGTGGGAAAAATCACAACAACCCATACAAAGAGATTTGAGGGATTAATTAAATCTTTCTATAGGAAATATGCTGTAGACATTCACTCACCCTCTCAAACATGGTTTTGCCTAGTTGGCTTTGGATTAAGAACTGCCTGAATTTTATCATTGAAACTAAAACTGGTGGACATAACACTATTTTGGTTACAGATCTACTGTTTTTGTATCAGTATACCAGGAATGTAACTGGTTGACACTTAGGGGGTCATTAGGATGCCTGTCATCCTACCGGTGAAAGGGACCACCCGCCATAAGGGCGGGGGTCCCGTGGCTAGCATTAGGATGCGCCAGCCACAGTGGCGGGCGCATCCTGCATTCCTACCATTGTGGTGGGCGGTGCACTCGGCACCGCCCGCCACAATGGCAGGAAGTGTTGATGTGCACTTCCATGCACAGCATGGCAGGCACTGCACGGTGCCTGCCATGCTGTGCATGGAACTGCTGGGGGGTACCATTGGTACTCCCAGGTGCACCCCCCACCCCCCCGGAGTCCATGGGGGCCCGCATCGGGCCCCCAAAGCAGACTCTGCATGCCTTTCCGTGGCGGCATTGCCGCCACGAAAAGGCATCTGAAAAAGCCCATTGTAATATGGCTGGCAGTGTCTGATAGACACCGCCACCATATAAACCCTTTTCCTTGCGACCGGGGCGGAAAAGCGGCAGGCGGTCTTTCCGTCCGCTGCGGACCCCCCAGCCATACTAATGTGGCGGGGGGTCAGTCCGGCACGGATGGCGGGCGGTGGCTACCACCGGCCTGGCGGGGGCAATCCTCCCGCCATCCTAATGGGGGCCTTAGTCTTTTGTAGTAGTGCTGGAGATGTGACCATCACGCATGTGTTGAATAAAATGAGTTCACAGCCATAGGAAAACAAAAAGACACAGATGTGTCATGGTAATAATTTGTCATATACGTGCATGCCATATCAGTGGACTTTGCCAATACTGGTTCCTCGACGTAACACTTGTACTCCGATACAAGGTGATGTGGGGCCTTTCTTACAGTGGGCTAGAGCCATATAGCAATACTAAGACCTACAGCGGTAGCAAAATGAAAATGAAAGGAGCAGTGTTGTGCACCAAGTATATACATGCGTGTGTCAACCCTGGTTAGTACAGCCATAAGTATGAACTCGGTTGAACTCGCATATACCTTCCTATGTAACTAAATTTGCTCTTATTCAGTATGCATCTGTGTTTCCTCTTTTTGTCTTCCTATTTTACTCATGCAAATTTTCCAAAGTAGGCCTCGTCTGCAGATCAAAACACAAGTTTGTGTCCGATACTAGCCTCTAGCTAAGTAGTGCTCAATAGATGTAAATATTGTATATATAGTTTCATCCGGGATGAATATCAATACAATACCTGAGAAATAAGACTTCCTCTGGGCGTAAATTCAGATAAATTATTTGAAGTTTCACATCTTTATAGCAGCTGTACAAGGACAAGATAGTCCATGTACCATCTAAGGACAATGGAATGTAGAAATATTATGTTGTTTTTTCAATGTATGGTTTGTTAACATGACTGATGAAATTATAATAAATCGCTTTGATAATACATCCTCATGTTTCCTGGTCAGAATTCTGGTAAAGCGAAAAATAGCTGAGGCAATTAATTCTAAAAGAATATTGTGGTACCAAGAATGATAAAAGCAATATTTCTTGAGAAAATGTATAGATATTCATCATGAGGGAACTCTTGAACACTGTAGGAGGAAGGCTAGTTGGAGTGTACTGATTTATGTATGCCTATGGACATATACCACTGTAATGCATAATTAATGTCATGATGATTGTAAACTGCAACCTAAAACCCATTAAACAAATTTAAACAAAAAAAAAAGAGGGAACTCTTTTTACAATTGTTGAGGGATGCCCTAGTTCTACATGGTATGTGGGCACTCCCATTTATTTGTAATGGGTGTAATAAGCTTGGAATAACACATCACATTGCACTGATGAGAAATACAGTACATTTTGTCAACATACCCCCCTGTAGATTGAATCACCATCTCAGGAATTATAACAATTGTTACGTATGATACTCATAGAGAGCCTCAATCGTTTTTTTTTCAGTTTCTGAATCTCATAACCCATTGTTGTGGCATACCAACAGTTGATAAAACTCATAACCCACTGTTGCTAAGTAATAAAGGCCTCTGAGAGCTTGTCAGCGCAGCTCTGCTTGTCTGCTTTCATTGAAAGCAGAAAGCACAGCTGAAGGAGGGGAAAGGAAGGCATGGAAGGTAGTGGGGATTGGTCAAGGATGAGAAGTAAGGTATTTTATTTTAAACTTCTGGGACAGAGATACATAACCGAGTCTGTGTTATGTAAAGCTCCCCATTACACCACTGCCACTGTGTAATAGGTGAAAGCAAGGGCATATGATTTTGGGAGCCATACATAATGTAAAATTATAAATGGATAAAAGTGAATTACTGGAATGTTTACCACCTCTGGGTTCTGCGTAACCTCATAGATAACTCAAGCTTTGCTCTTGTGGTCTATTTGAAGTCACTCACAACCCCTCTATAAAAAACCTTCCCATAATTCACTGTTACCCATCAATTATTCTATATTTAAAGTGTATTACTTATTTTTCCAATGCATGTACCAGAACATTATAGATGGAACATTAATACAAATATAAGAGAAAAAATATTAGGCATATAAACAATATAGGGCTTCTGGATTGGATCTTGTGTATAGGATTGCCAATGATCCTTTAAAAAAAAAATATTTTTTTAAGAAGGTGTACAGACAGTTAGAAAAAATATAAATAAAGCACAATAGCTATGCATGAACAGAATAGACCTTACAGGGTATTAAAAGATGATCATAACCATCTTTCAAGTAAATTCTGAAAAAAAACAAAGAACAAGTTTTTACAGAGATATAAAATAATTCTCTAATGATTTAGTATCACACTTGCTAATGTTCAAAGTAATTCCAGATACAATTAAATCTAAGCATTGAACGGATCGAACGAGTTTTAGCAAGTGCACATTCTTTCTCGTAGATATCTTTTACAAGAATCAGCCAATTATATAATGAAGGAGAATAAGGACTAATCCACTCTCTCGCAATACATAAGTGGCCTGTAACTATTAGAATTGACATAAAACTTCCCATATAAAGATCTTCACATTGCTTGACCCCCAGCATGATCTCTTTGACAGAAAAACGTAGATCAAGATTCAGGCATTGACCAATATATTGTGTAATTTTTACCCAAAAATCTATCGGTTTAGAGCAGAGATAAAAAACATGTAGAATATCAGCAGCTTTTTGATCACATTTAGGACAGCTTGTTCTATTCATGCTTCCGGTACCATGCACTGATATCGGTTGGTGCCACTTTATTATTTTATCTGGAGTATAGTAGAGCCTACAGATTGTGCGAAACTGTCGGAGTTTTAAGTTAATGAAATGTACAGAATTATCTAACTTATCTAAAGCTAGCGTGATTCCAAGTGGATCTACATCCATATTTAAAGTTTGACTACATTTTGCTGCTAAATCGTTAAGATCAGCGCTTCTAGCATCGCATAGGTGTGTATACATAGTGCTAATTCTGATTTTATGAGCGGAATTTAGAAAGCACGTAAGAGCTACATGAGAGTGTGGCAATTGCATTCATTTTCATTCAAAAATATAGTCTCTAAATGGTAAGTATTTAAAAAATGACTGATGCGGGAGACAACAAGTTTGTTGCAACAAAACATAAGTAGAAAAGCCAGAATAATCATAAAGCTATCCCAGTCTATCAATGCCATATCTAGCCCAGTTACACGCAACTGAGTCATGAAATATATTCGGAAGAGATAGATTATTACATAATTTATAGTTTTCATGTCTAGTTAGCTCCTCAAAAGCAAGTGAAAAAAAACAAGAATTTCATGCCAAATACAAACAATGTCCCTTATGGTCTTGAATCGGACTCTTTTGTAATAGTTGGGATCATTAACCCTGTATAAAAACATGTTCTGATCTGCACCTAAAGCCAGAATAAGCCCAAAATATGGAGTTTAGTCAGTTAATAAACTTTGTATACTCCCTGTAAAGGCTGCCCAATAGTACAACTTAAATTCAGGAAGTTGCAAGCCACCATATTTATAAGGAAACTTAAGAAGTTTTATCGATCACTGAGCCTGTTTATATCCCCAAATAAAACTGCTAATTGCACAATATAATTTATGAAAAAAATAATTAGGGACCCGTATGGGGATAGCCCGAAATAAGTATAGAAATTTAGGCAGTATTATCATTTTGATTATATCGATTCGACTAATGTTAGTGATTGGCAGCTTATTACAGATCTTAAATAGTCTAACAACTGTCCGCAGCAATTTTTCATAATTAATTTTCCAAATTTGATCTACATTTTTAGTAATTCTAATATGTAGCCACATGACACGTTCCGATGATAGTTATTACGGGTGCCAAATTATGTATTACTTGAGTTTTACCTATATTAAGTTTATAGCCCGAAAAACGCCCAAAAGTTGAAGTTTCTGCCTGAATAATATTGAGCGTCGCTGCGGGGTCTGATTTAAAAAAAATTGCAATATCATCCGCGTATGCTACCACCTTGAGTTGGTAATTATCATTGCTAAAAGGAATAATATCTCTATTTTGATTTAAGGTCGGAAAAAAAAGGCTCAATATAAAGAGCAAAAAGCAATGGGGATAATGGGCATCCCTGCCTTGTACCCCGTTGTATTAAGAATGTTTTAGAATACAAATTAGCATATACTAATTTTGCCTGTGGGTTAATATATAATGCCTTAATCCAGTTCATAAACCGGTCAGGTAAGCCATTCTTACGCTATATCAGCCACAACGCATCCCATACCACCCGGTTGAATGCTTTTTCGACATCTAAAAGAATAATCCACATATTGCTAGATGTTTTATTAGCAACATCAAAAGCGGTTATAGCTGTATTAACGTGAGCAGTAGTGGCTCTGCCAGTGATAAATCCATATTGATATTCTGAAACCAGCCCCGGCATATGCGGTGTCAGGCGATTCGCCAGTACTTTTGCAAATATTTTAGCGTCAGTATTTATGAGAGATATTGGGCGGTATGACCCACATTCCTCAGAATTCTTCCCTTTCTTAAGAAAGAAGACAATAATAGTCGTATCCCATGATTTAGGAACCTGCGTGCATTCAGCTATCTGATGTATAACTACTTGGAGCAATGGTAGAATTGAGGTCTTAAAGACCTTATAAAATTCTATCGATAAAGCCTTATCCCCGGCTGCCTTACCCGAAGGTAACGCTGATATAGCAGTCATAATTTCTTCCTCTGTTACATCAAGTTGAAGAAGGTCTTTAGTCTCTAATTCAAGAACCTGAGGACTCAGTGGTTGCAAATATTCTTCAGCCAACCCTAACTCAAAGTAATCAGATACAGTATATAGCTCTGAATAGAACTGATAAAATTGTTCTAGGTTCGAATTAGTCGAAGTATACCCCCGACCATCTCTGCCCTTAATTAAGTCTATCCGGGTTTTAGCTCGCTTCTCTGCTACCTGATAAGCCAATAGCCGCCCTACCTGATCTCCATATTCATATTGGTTCACTCTATTTTTATTGTAGGCAGCTGCAGCCTTCTCTTTAGATTGACGAGTCATGAGAGTCCTTATATCATTCAATGCAGAATATATAGCTTCTTTATTTAGTCCATCTGACATAATCTCTTGAGCATGGGATAGTTATAATTTTATTAAAGTATTACGAAGCTCCTTCGCCTGTCTTTGCGTGATTTTATCCGGATGATATATATATTGTTGCGTTGTCCCCTGTATGACAGCTTTCATCATATCCCATAAATTGAAAGGTGAAGCAGTATCCATATTATTTTGAAATTTTTTTTGGGGAGGCTGGCCTGGGCCTACCCTCATTCATCTGTTAATCGAGTCATAAGGGATTGTTGTTCTCATATTATTTATTGGGGCTGCAATTTTACCATCTTTTGACTAACTTTGTTTGGGCTTTGTATATCATACCTGGAAATTGTATTCTGCGGATTAAAATGATCAAAAGGAGGGTTCACAAGGAAAAGTAAGGGGCTGGACATGTTGGGACCCTGGATGCCTTTTTTGACAAGGGCTGAATCTGTCCTTGCCCATGAAATAGAGTTAACAGAGAGAAGGCTTTCCTTAGACTCACTTATTGCTCAAAAACGTTCCTCCCTTGGAGGAGCCTTAGCTACCGATTGTCCGATTTCTGGGCAAACCCTAAATGAGTCTAGCACCACTATAGTTACAATGCCGATTATAGCCTCAACATCTGATGTAACACCTGAGCACTCTAATGCTACTGAGGAGCAATTACCGTCTCTCCAGGCACAGACTTATTACACAGAGCAAAAGGGAGGTGGTCCGTTAAAGCAAAACACATTGAAAAGAGTTTGCACTGTGAAATCCACTGGCAAATCCACTGGGAATGAGGAACTGGACTCAGGACTCCCCTAACACTCAAGATCGACTAGAGCTACAAGGCATAATGACATTACTAACCAGCCAGATCTGGGGAATGACTTTGTTTCTGACTTTGATTTGCTGAAAAGAATTGAGACTATGATGACTGTACTTTTAAATCCTATAATGCATAGGCTAACCCAAATAGAGGGAAAGTTATCTTCTTTGGAGGCCGCCTATTCACTGATTCAGCTACCCCAAAATACTGTTGAGCTAATGGATGATGAGAGGCTTACTACCCAACCAGGTAGGATTCCATCTATGGTGCCCCTTGTGGCACCAGAGAAAACAGGAAGTCGCGATTACCGACAGGCGATAGGGGTTATCTTCCATCTTATCGGGTTCTGCTTCTGCTTGTGATTCAGCAAATAAGTTGAGAGTCACTACACATAATAATAATCATCATGCTCTGACCCAAACTACCATAGCAAAAATGGGCTCTAATAGGCCGCATGTCGAACCCAAAGGATCTAATGGGATTATGAATAGGGGTGGGTGTAATTTGCGTAGTCACGCTCCGCATAGCTCAGCGAAATGGTAAAAAATCCCAGCAAGCACGCAAAAGTTCTGCGAACACGCGAAATTGCTTGTTCCGTCTGTTCGCAATGCTTTTTTCCTGTTTGCAAACGCTGTTTGCATGCTCGGGGAGAAATATCTCGCGAACGCGCATTTTGAAAGCGTGAACAAACAAAAAATTCCGAGAAGGTGCCGAACGCAAAATTACCCAAATTCCGTGAGCGGAACGGAATTTACTACCCAGGCCTAATTACGAATACCCACCCTTGTGTTAAACCATCTACTACTCCTTCCCTCTTAGGAGCTATGGTTTCTTGTTTGGTAAGGGGGGCTTCTCAGCACTTAGCAGAATCTGCGAAACCTAAAGAAAGGTTAGATCTACCACCAGCAGCCTGTCCATATATTGTAATCCTAGTAGATGTCCCTGAATTAAAGACAAACCTAGCAGAATCTACGGAACAGTTAATACATAAGTCTCAGCATTGGTTATCCAACTTTATAGGTGAAAATTGTAATGTGCATGAACATATCATTATGGCTAGGAGCGTAACTTTACTACTCCTAAACTGAGAAAAATCCTAACTGTAAGACATTCGGTATTCACAGAAGGCATTTAGGAGTCCTAAAGTTAGGAGTCCTAACTTTACTACTCCTAAACTGAGAAAAGTCCTAACTTTAAGACTTTCTGTATTCACAGAAGGCATTTAGGAGGCCTAAAGTTAGGACTCCTAACTTCTGTGAATACCAAAATGGAAGTAAGTTCAGGACTTTGTCTTAAGTTAGTTCTGTGAATCGGGCCATATCACAGGAGATTGAAATGTTTAATACCTTTTTGAACCATGTTGATGAAGGTACCAAAAGTTAAAAAAATATACAGATGGAATTAACATGTCAGCATTGCAATGCCCCAAACTGTCTGCAATAGGATGACAAAGTTAACAAGAGGGGATAAGTATAGAACACAGGAAGACAAAAGTAAATACAATGAGAACTAACCTCAGTTTTTAAAGATTGCAGTTATTCCTGTTTACGGTCAAAATGAAAGATATTTCGAAGTTATATTCTGGAACTGTAGAGGGATATTTCATGTCAAGGACTGGTGATATGTTATGTTCATGCTGGAGATATGTACGGTGAGAGCAAATGGTACTTTATGATCACTATGGATAACAGCAGGACACTGGAGATAAATAGCACTAAATATAAAATATTTTGTGGTCTCCAAGTGGTACTTTAAGGTAATACTGGGAGCTATCATTTCAGAGATAATACTGGAGAAATTCAAGCTCACATTAGGCGAATTATTAAATTTGAGAGTCACATGTGTGGTACATAAACAGCAGTAAAATATGTGTTACTTTAAACCACACTCACAGAAATTGAGTCATGCTACCAGTCACTATGGGATTTAAAAAGACAGTATTTTACAGATGTACAATATATTTTAGAGTCACATTGGTGGACATTTTAGGCCCACACAATAATATATTGAGGTAACAAGAGTATATTTCAGGGGCTCACCAGATTAACTTTTAGGTCATAAACGGTGTATTTTAAGATCATATGGGGTGGGACATTGGAGTGAAGCAGGAGATCTCAGAGGCTCAACCTGCCCAACATTTTATGGTCACACAAGAAACGTAGGGGTCCATTAGGATGGCGGACGAATCGCCACCGCCATGCAGGCGGTGGCGATCCGTCCGCCATCCGGCACTGTCCGCCAGCAATTTACCCCCCCCGCCATATTACAATGGCGGGGGGGACCGCGGCGGACGGAAAGACCGTCCGCCGCTTTTCCACCGCGGTCGCAAGGCGACCGCGGCGGAAAAGGTCTAATATGGTGGCAGTGTCTATCAGACACCGCCAGACATATTAGGATGGGCTTCGGGTTATGCCTTTCCGTGGCGGCAATGCCGCCATGGAAAGGCATACGGTCTTTGCTTTGGGGGCCCGTTGCAGGACCCCAGGGTGAACGGGGTGTGGGGGGTGCACATGGGGGGTACCTATGGTACCCCCTAGCATTTTCAATGTACAACATGACCGGCACCGCGCGGTGCCTGTCATGTTGTGCATTGAAATGTACAACATGCATTTTTATCATTGCGGCGGGCGGTGCTGAGAGCACCGCCCGCCACAATGTTAAAAATGCTGGTTGCGCCTGCCACTGTGGCAGGTGCATCATAATAACTATGGCGGGACAGCCGCACACGTGGCGGATCGTCCCGTTTCCACTGGGATGGCGGAAGGACAAAGTCTGTCCGCCATCCTAATGGACCCCTATGTTGGGCATTACACAGGGTATTTTTAGGAAACTTGGAGGATATTCTGGAATCCCACTAGATGATATTTTATTATTGAGATCGAACAATATTTCCAAGTCAAATGATATAATATTTCACTGTCACTTTTGCCATTTTAGGATCAGGGGACATTATTTTAGAGTTACATTGGGTGCTACTTTTGAGTCAGAAAGATACATCAGAGACACACAGTAGATTTTACTATCAGACTGATATATACTTTAGGGTTACAGAATATACTGTGCCCTGTATCCTTTCTTATGGCTGGGATTCACTTCATTTGCCCACATTGCAGGTTTGGAAGCTGGGTAAGGATGCACTTGGTCTCAGGTGCCCACTCGGAGGATGTTGAATATGTGTTGAGAAGTATGCTGCTTGTGAGTTGGGTGCAGTCAGGCTTGGCCACGAGTGCTGCATGATCCTTGTGATTTACCATATTGATAGATCAAGTGATCTGTTTTGTAAAATAACGTGTGAGTAAAGTATGTGCAATGCACTCTCCCCTTTAAAATAATGTTATTTGAATGTATTTTGTATTTATAAAGTGTAATGTATCATTTACGTGTTTTGTCTCTTTGTGAAAGTTAAGCAAAATACTAAATGCAGGCATAGCCTTTATAACCCAAAGTGGTGTTTATCTTCACGACCACCACAACACTTAGTGTCACTGGGAATTGTCTTGGAGTTTAACTAAGTTTTATTCTCTTAGGCAGCTTATGAATTTCCCTAATGGAGGAAACGGTGGAGCTGAATGTGACGGAGAGAAGTGTTGCCTCATCAGTGCAGGGAGAAAAGAACATGCCTGACCAATGGAGTGATGAGAGCATTGAAGGTGAGGGCAAGTGCTCCGTGCCTGTCAGTTGACTCAAGACAGATGAGATGAGTAATAACACTGAGCATTAACAAATTCTTAGTCCGAACTATGCACTCAATTAATGCAATTTAAACACAGTCTATGACCTGAAATTCATTGGTTTTTTTTTTTAACGAAATATAAATAATGAAATGACCATAGTATCATTGGTGGGTGGGGAGAATAAAAATAAAATAAATTGACTTACCGGCCACTCCAGCTGAAGCTGCCGGTCGCCTCAGGGCTTATCTTGCGATGGAAAGCACAGGCTCCCCACCCAAACCAGACACCTCTCTCATACTATGAGAGCAGCTGTGGGATTGGCCTGAGTGGGCTGGTTTGACGCTTGCTCAGGCACAGGAAGTCTCTGCAGTTTCTCAACCCGGCTGTAAAATACAGCCGGGATGGAGAAACCGAAGTACGCATGTTTGTTTGTCCGGCCTATGACGGCAAGCCAAATAGACATGCCCGTTTACTGTACTTCCCCACCACTCCTCTTTTCTGCCATAGCCCGGCCCCACCCTAGGACTCTGCGGCTCAGAGTACAATTATAAATAAAATAATAATGTTATGTTAAAAAAATACTTCTAAAGCGCACATACACCATACGGTTTCATGGCGCTGGACTTTAAGGGACACTACTACTAAATGATTCAATCATACGCCTGGCGGAAAAGCCAGGTGTTGAGGAGTTTCCAGAAGTGAGAGTAAGATGTCAACAATATGATGTCCCGAGGGAGAGAGTTCCAAAACTGAGGGAGACCGCGAATTATAGTCCCTCCCAGTTTCTTGCGTTTAAAAGATGGAATAGCCAGAAGATTGAGATGGGAAGACCTGAGATCCCGAGAAGGGAGGTATCGTTGAACCCAAGAAGATACAAACAATGGGCATTTGCCATAAAGCGCTTTAAAGATGATACATCCCAGTTTAAATGCGCTACGTTCGTACACCGGGAGCCAGTGTATTCTTTTCATCAACGGGGTGATATGGTAGTAGATTAGTCTGGCTGCCTGGTTTTGCACCTGTAAAAGGGGGCACTTACAATCGATAACCTTTAAGTATTGCCCGGCGTTAGTCGCCTCTCATACCACTCGATAATTATCAAAAAAAGAGGCAGGCGCTGGAGACTGGAAGGCAGGAAAAAGAGGTTTATTCCGTCGGAGCAGAATACATCAGATCAGACAACAAGGTATCGTCTCGAGGTGCTCTAACCGCATCTCTGAGGCCTGGCCTCTTATACACAGGTTTATGGCTTTTATTGCAGTTTATTACATGTGGCACATTCTTGTAAATACTTTGATGTACGGAAAGACATCCTCGGAATCCCCGCTTCAGGCCCGTTCCCACACATATCTACAGTAGAAGTCCCCACCTCGACCTCAGTAGGTGATGACTATCGCGCAGCTGGACATTCCGCCGGTTCCCGGAATGTGTGCGGTCGATCGAATCTCATGGGGTGGAGGCATTGATTAATCTTAGCTCCTTTGAAGAGGGGTGAGTTTTTACAGTAGGAGTAATAAACTACAACCGCGGGGCTAGGTGATGGCCTGGGATCAGTTCGGACGAACGGGAACGAAGGAAGGGGGTCTTAAAGGATTCGTGGTGATGAAAGGGATGTAGGGAGGTGTTAGCCGGGTACGGGATGTGGTTCCGAGGAAGGGCTGCGCTGAAGGGGTGGTTTATGGCCCAAGCATGTGAGTGCAGGGGCTGTCAGTGCGCGGGGGATGCTTGCGAGGTCAGAGAGACGCGCTGGGGATCGGCAATGGGCAGAGAAGCCATGGTACTCAAAATGGCTGCTGCTTACGCACACATATGAGCCTGGAAAAGGGACAAGATGGCGCCGATAATGTTTACGCTGCAACCTAGATTTCAACACACCAGTTGTAGTCTTTTTGATCGGTATGCTGGCATACCAAAGTAAAGTGAATTGGCATAGTCAATATGAGAAATGACTGAGGCCGATACTACTTGGATTAGGGTTTCCATGGGAAGGAATCTGCTAATCTTCCTGATCTTGCTGATAATAACATCGTATTAATATCATTTTATTTATATGCTGGGGAGTAGGGTGACGCTCCTCCACCATTACAAGGGAGCTGCTACTGCCTCCTCTGTAAGTTTGGACTCTGGAGAGGTAGTGAAGTCGAACAGTCAAGGCTTCCTTTTGAAGGCTGGTGTGGGGCAGAACGTATAGTACGCGTAGCACTTTTATCACTCTCAATAAACATAATGTCTAAGTAGCATTATTCTTTTAAGTAAAACACATACATCTTTATTTATAGTAAGAAAACATGTTCAGTAACTTTAATAAATTCTTTGGCACAATAAGTGTTGTTATGCTTTTTCACTGATGAGTTCAATTACTGTAAATGCCAGCATACTATATTAGGTTTCGGAAATACATAGTTTTTGACTGCAAGGAATGACACAATTTGTGAATCGTAAATGTTAAAAAAAATTCAAAAGACCACAATGCTTAGCATTTTGTCACGCCTGAAAATACTTATGGCATTACATGCCACATGAATATGCACGGACTCCTTCATTGTATTCCTACTTGAATAATCGTTTGCCTTTCTTGCAGTATACTCTTTGTATGCTTTTTTTCTAAACACATTTCTAAACACATTTTATTAACTTCTAAGTATTATTTACATACAATTTGTATCAGAGCTCTTTCATCCAACAGTAACATTACAGTAGTTAACCCTTTATTATTTTCAGGAGAAAGTCACATAGGTGATTTACTTCATTTTACGCATGCTCATTACTTAGACCAGATGGTTAATCTTTCATGACTGGTCCATTTTTTTGTCTTAGTACCTCATGCCTGTTCATCCTCAGCAATAATCCATTAAACTCTTCAGCAGTTCCTTAAAGGATCACTCCTCAATTTTGTTTTACCCCTCCCCCAAACTTTTTTTTATGGCACCCATGCCTCATATATCACTTTTTCTGTGAGCATGCACATGTCCATATCCGTTTTCACCTTGTAGGTGCCACTTGTTTTCCCCAATATTTGCCAATTGCAGCCCGGGCAGCCATTAGTTCCCCTCTGTATCAGCCCTGGAGATTTTTTCTCCCTGTGCCCTGGTGATTTGATTCTTAATTTTGGTCCAGAAGGTGCCCAATAAGAGTTCCAGTTTGAATGCAATCTCTGAGCCGGCTGTCCTCTCCCGACCTCCCTAATTTCATTAGATGATCCCCGGTACAGTGTGTGCGATGCCAGCGCTTTAATTGGACAAGTCTAAAACCAGCCCTAATTGCCACTTCCTATGGATGTCTGCAGTCTTCAGCCCAGTCTTCCTCATCCAGCATGCTGTATCTCTCTCTCATTTAACTTTTAGTGTTGTGAGCTCTTCCTGGGTTTTACTAAGCAGGATTATGTATATTTGGGATAAGGCACGTCTGTGAAAGGGAGCAACAATAATTCTATATTGTTAGAAATGGAGATCTCTTGTTGGCAGAGGTAGGTACCTTTGTCCAAATAGGGACCCTTGCTTCTAGTCAGGGTAAGGGGGATACACACTTTAGATAACCCCTGCTCACCCCCTGGGTAGCTTGGCACAAGCAGAGAGACTTATCCCAAAGGCAATGTGTAAAGTATTTGTACTCAAAACACACAGTAATATAGTGATAACACCACAAATGGGAACCTCACCTGTTTAGAAAAATAAAGTTTCTTTATCCAAACTCAACAAGACCAAAACGACAAAATCTAACATACATGTAATAAAATATGACTTTTAAAAGGTTTCAAGCAACTTGGTCCATAGAAAACTATGGATGTGTGATTCTACACAAAGTACCTGTAGATGCGTCAAAATTCACAAGGCCAAACAGCCGCAGAGAGGGGAAGCGTCAAGAAACAAAGAGATGCGTCAGGTCCTGAGTCCTTGGGCAGGCGATGCAACAGTTCTGCTGCACGCAAGAGAAGTGATGCATCAAATCCGGACTGTAGGGGGAAGTGATGTGTCGATCCAAGACAATTCTGGTCTGCTGGTGATTCATCGGGAAAACTTGCCGCACAGGGGAGATGAGTGGAAATCCAGGATGTTCTGGCGATCGATGCAGCAGCGGCAAGCGGCGCTGCATCGGTTTCTTCATCCACAATCCCACTATGCGGCGGTTCTTGCAGTTGGAGGCGTAGCTTTGTCTCTGCAGTGGCGCTGCGGTGGCACGTGGAAATTCTTCCCACACAGAAGCAAGAAGGGCTATGTGTCAATTTCTTCAGGTTCTTCCAGCTCCCAACAGCAGGAACAACCTCCAGAGGCCGAGAACTGGAATTGGCATCTCCTGGCAAGTCAGAACTCTCAGCAGCAGAGTTCACGAGAGCTGGGGGTGACGTCTATGTGCCCTTGAGACTTCAGAACAGGAGGCCAGCACACAGAGGCCCCTGGAGATTTTTCTTCAAGCAGGTTCACAACAAAGTTCCAGTCTTTGTCCTTTCCTTGGCAGAAACAGCAACTGCAGGCCAACCCCACACAGCACACAGCAAAGGGGCAGTACTCTTCCTCACAGCTCTTCTCCTTGGCAAAGGTTTGGATTGCGTCCATAAGTGATCTAAAGTTCTGGGGTTTAAGGTCTACTACTTATACCCCATTTTGTCTTTTTTCGCTTTGCGCAAGGGTCTCTGATCCCAATCCAAACGAGTTCTGTTCTCACTGGTGTACTATGAACACAGGGGGTGGAGACAGCATTGTGCAAAGTAGACAGGCCCTATTCAGGTGCAAGGAAAACTCCTCCTACTACTCTAAATGCAGCCAAGGTATATTCAGCTCAGCTCTGAGTCATACAGGAAGGACCAAGCACACTTGACTCCCCCTCCCCCTCCCCAGTGGCTATGTACAGTGAATGCACATCCCCAGTCCCTATCATTCCAAAACCAGACAGTCAATCCACAAACAGGAAGAGGCTAAGCATGGGCGGAAAATCCGTTTCGCTCGCGGATTTTGTGGATTTTCGGGAAATTCGCAATCCGCGAGATTCGCGAATCTCCCGCAAAATCCGCAAATCCGCGAGCAGCGGATTTTGCTCGCACTGCTCGCACTGTTCGCGTGAGTTCGCGGCTTCCCAGTACAACTTCGCGCCCCGCGAATAAGTGCTAAATTGCAGAAATACGATCTTAGCAAAACTGAAACTACTTACCAGGTTCAAAAGTTCAGGCTCATCATTAGTAGCCATTTCCTGTAGTGCTTCCTGAGGGGCCCCTCCAGAGTTCAGTTGCCAGTTGCAACTATTATGTGACCCTGCTCTGAACCTCAGAATAGTTACACATATGCCACAAAGGTCCTGAATTACAGCTAAGGGAGACAAGCAGGAGCCAGGCTGGAAGTTAAAATCCATTAATCAGCCCCTAATTCATTATTGTCAGTTGGGGCAGGGCAGGTGTTGTAACTAATTTTGCAACAATGAAAGCACTTAGCAAGTGCAAAAGATCACTAATCAGGGCGCACTAAGGAAGCAGGTGCCAGCTAAAAAAATATTCTGTGACACATTAATCAGCCCCAAATTAATTCAGGTCACTTGAGGCAGGGAAGGTGTGCTTTGCTTTGCCGAAAATAATGTACACTGGACAACCAGAGGGTGTGGTGATGAAACAGAGGGTGGCATGGGTGGGCCAGAGGGTGGCATGAGTAGTCAGAGAGTGGCAGTGGTGACAGAGAGTGGCAGTGATGAAGAAGAGTGTCCCAAACAGGCTGGACACGTAGAAACAACAAGTTCGCAAAACTTGCGACCCGACAGGTAAGTTCGCAAATTGCGAAATTGTAAAAACCCTCGCGAACTGGCAGAAACACGGGCGAACACAAAAAAAAAAACATCCGCAAATTCGCGGATTTTGCGGATTGCGAGTTCGCAAATCCGCAAAATTCGCGAACGCGAGATTCGCAAAATTCGCCCATGCTTAGAAGAGGCACACAGAATGGTTAAACAAGAAAATGTCTACTTTCTAAAAGTGCATTTCAAAAACACAATTTAAAAGCCTCTTTACTAAAAGATGCATTATTAAATTCTGAGTTCAGAGAGTCAAAACTTTATTTCTCTATCTTGTCCCAATGGGAAGTTTTGCTTGTAAGATGTTACAAAGTATTTCCCATTCAATCCTATGGGACAGATAGCCTTTCAATAGTGAAAAACTAAATTGGCAGTATTTCACTATCAGGACATGTCACACACACCAGTACGCGACCTACCTTTCACATACACTGCACCCTGCCCATGGGGGTACCTTGGGCCTACCATAGGGGTGTCTTACATGCAAGAAAACGGAAGGTTAGGCAAGTCCCACTGCAGTGTCTGTGTGCAGTTCAAAACTGCACACAGACACTGCAGTGGGAGGTCTAAGATACCCTTTCAGGGCTACTCATGTGGGTGGCACAATAAGTGCTGCAGGCCCACTAGAAGCATTTGATTTACATGCCCTGACACACTCAGAACATTTTACTAGGGACTTCGCAGTAAATCAAATATGTCAATCAGGGAGAACCAATTGTAATAACAATTTACTTGGGGAGCACTTGCACTTTGATACTGATCAGCAGTGGCAAAGTGCCCAAAGCATCTAAGCCAGCAAAAACGAAATCCAGCACAGCATGAAAAATACATAGGGTAAAGGCAAAAAGTCAGGGGAAACCGCGCCAAAGATGCCAAGTCTAACATATATACTATATTGAAGGGGGAATTCCTCCTGTGTTTCTGGTAGTAATGGAGTGTATTTCTAGAAAGGATTTCTAAGCAGTATATATTTATAATGTGACTGTTCACTAGTTCAAATTCCTATTGCAGGACTTGAAACTTCTTTAAGACATCTGCCTCACAAATATCTCCTCTTTTGAAAATATTTGTTATATCCTATTCTCTAATTGCCTCTGTCTTGCACATCTTTCAGTTATCCTGAGTCTCTCAGAGGGGTCTCCAACATAACCCAGGAATTCTATCTCATGTTCTGGTCACCTGTCTGCCAGATTGTCAGCCACCATTCTGATGCGTTAAAGCCAGTGTTGTGATATCCTTCTTTTACACTAGGCTCTCAGGTTGCCTCCAGAGCCTAGTGTATGGGTATTTGATTCAGTTACTGCTATTCCCCATTGTGCAGTCCTCTGCTCAGGGTTGTCATAGGAATTCTAGGAGTATCGATTTACGCCAATTGATATGGAACCTGGAGTATTCTCCATATCTACTTATAATTGTCAATATTATTGGAATGGATTGCTCTAGGTTCGCCAGTATAATAGGATTTCCTCTGCTTCTAATGAAATGAGGTCCACCGAATGGGGGGGGGGACCACCAAAGTCCCCTAATTAGGGCGTCACCCTTATGTACTTTGCCAGCAGTTCAAGTGATAGTACAAATAAAAGCAGAGAGTGGACATCTCTGCTGTGTGCCCCTCCCAAGTGGGAACAGCCCCAACATTGTTCCATTCACATTAAGCAGTGGTTTCAAGTATACCAGGGAGATTAGGACAGGTAATCTGGATGAAGCTCAAACGTCTTAACACCGCCAGAAGGACGAACCATTCCAGTGAATCAAATGCCTTTTTGGCATCTAGGGATACAATTGTCACTGGTTCGTGAATCCCTTTCACCCTTATCAGGCATCCAAATAGGTGTTTCAAATTATGTCATGCGGCCCTGTCTGGCATGCAGGTAGATTGGCCTGCTGGATCAGTTTGTTTTTGATCATATTTAAAGGATTAGCCTGGTCCTTTGTTATGATTTTAATCTCTATATTTAACAGGGATGTAGGCTTATTCATCCAAAGGTTTGCCTTTGCTTATGGATATCTGTTATTGATGTAATTCTCTGAAGAACTGCCCTTTTGTTTGGGCCTGGTACAGCATATCTTTAATCAGTTTCACCAATTTGCTAGGCGTTTAAAAATGTCTGTGGAGAAGCCCTCTAGGTCGGGGGTTTTCCCTCTCTTTCACTGCTTTATGGTGTCTATGATTTCTTCCTCTCCTATATCTTCATCTAATTTCAAACCTTGATCCTCTGACAGATTGTTAATTGGGAGGTCCCTCACGAAACCATGCAAGTAAACGTCTCTGCGAAGGTCTGGATTTGTATAACTTCTCTAAGTATCTTGCAAATGTATGCACAATCTCTCTTCACCTTGTTTCCCCTTCAATTTCACGTGGGGGGCCATTAGTGGCTCGCTTCCCTTTGAGATAGCCTGGCCAGAGGGATTCTGTCTTTTTTACCGACTTTAACTAATCTATATTGTGTACTACAGTAATGTGATATGTCTTCTTGTTCAACTAATATTCTATACACCACTCTCAGCAGCTGCATCGTTGTGTATCATGAGACTGGAGGTCTCGTATGTGTCTACGTTCTAAGTTCACCAAATGTTTTTCTGTGCCCCTAGCCCTTTCTTCTCTGCTTCAACTTTTCACTGTAAATTTGGAGATAGCTTTCCCTCCCAGCACAGTTTTGTAGGTCTCCAATCACTGCACCCCACCTGTACGGATTCTCTGTTGTCTTTAAAGTACTGCTCTAGGCTTTTCAGTATCTCTATATCTTTAAGCTCCCATTAGGGTCTAACTTTCATATATGTGTGAAAGTTGCCAAGTTGTCAATGGGGGCATGGTCAGTGATTCCCCACTTGCCAGGTATATTGTTTCATTATGCCTACCTTGATCCTGAAGGCTCCAAAAATTAGATTATCTCCAGTTGTATGAGCACTACTCAGGCCATGCCTAGAACCACTGCCAGTATGGCACCCAACACATGCCTGAGTGAAATATGGAACTATTGGAGGGTCACTGAACTGCTAGAGCAAGACTGTTCAGCCCACCTCTTCTTAACCACCCCTAGCCATACAAGTATACAACATTATTTTACATTCCAACGCCTCCTGTTGTTTTCTTGAGTAAATAATTAGGTATTCTATGACATCCCGAACTTTTTACCCAAACAATTTAATTCTTATTTTTAGTTGGGAATGACATTTCTGGGCGAGAAGGAAACGGCCTACTCTACTCCCACCAGTTTCACCAGCACACCAGTATTGCATGGATTTGGTCAAAGTTAAATTTTGTCAGTCTTTGCCATTTTCCCGAAAGATTCAAACTGTGAGTCATGCAAGAAAAACATTTATATATGTTCAGGTAGTCGCGATGGTAGAAGCTACATTCGCAAAACCCAGTTAACAGTCACGCCAGTTTGTATCACACCTTGCCCCCTGTTCTTCCCCAGCAGCTGGGGAAGAACTGGTAGGTGAGGTGTGACACACGTTGGAGTGAGTGTTTGCTGTCCCCTATCCCCTAAAAAAATACATATGATTCAAACAATTGAACTCAAATAAAACCTTTTTTGTGCCTGTACAACGTATATATCTAACTCTATAAAGCAGGCTCCAACCAGCAATATGAGTTGTTTGAGCCTGCTGAGCTCCTCGTTACCCAGGTATGTATTTTATTATGTTGTATTCTTTTGTTGTTTAATATACCATGAACCTGCTATATTCCATCTGGGTCAGCATGATTTGAGGCACTGTATTAGAGGCAAGTGGAGCCTTCAGTGCACTCACCGAAGGCAATGAAATGATCTCTTTGCTGCATTTGCATGTTACTTTCTCATGGTAACGTAAGGGTACCAGTAGCTGTTCAAAGCGCGGTGTGTACCAGCATGGCCTAGCACTATACGGAGTCTAGGGCCTCAGCACCCAATTTCAGGGTTTCACCTCAACCCGCAGTGTGAGGCACACTGTTATTATTTGTTTTTCTCTCATTTCTCGTTGGTGACAGTGTAATTTTTAGTCAGCTGTTGGTGAAGTTAATTTGGTGCCTGAGAGGTATCTCACATTGGGGGGGGGTACAAATAGTTTATGCACCTCTTTTGGTAGTAATATTCACTTTTTCACTTATGCGGAGGTGGTGCTGTGCTGATGCTGAGATGGTGCTGTGCTGAAGTTTAGGTGATGCTCTGCTGGTGCTAAGGTGGTGCAGCACTGGTGCTGAGGTGGTGCTGCACTAATGCCGAGTTGGTGCTGCACTGGAGGTGTTGCTCTGCTGATGCTGAGGTGGTGCTGTGCTGATGCTGAGGAGGTACTGAGTGTTACTGAGGTGGTGGTGTGCATGTGCAAGGTGGTGCTCAGGTTGCGCTGAGTGATGCTGAGGTGGTGCTCAGTTATGGTTTGGTGGTGCTCATGTGGTGCTGTGCTGGTGCTCGGGAGGTGCTGAGTGATGCAGAGTTGTTGCTGCGCTGGTGCTGAGGTGATTCTGCACTTGTGCTGAGATGGTGCTGTGCTAATGCTGACGTGCTGCTGTGTTGGTGGTGAGTTGCAGCTGAGGTGGTGTTGCACATGTGCTGAGGTGGTGCTGCGTTGATGCTGTGGTGGGGCTGCACTGGTGTTGAGTTGGTGCTGTGCTGGTGGTGGTGCACTGATGCAGCTCTGGCGTACGAGACTCACATGACCTGAATCAGATATGAAGCCCTATTTCCCTGAAGTGCCCACTGAGGAACACAAATGGAATGGATCAGACGATCCTTATGGCTATTTTGACCCCTTAGTAGAGTCCATGCCTGATGACACCTGGTATGTGGATTTGACTAAGGCCAGTGGCCTGGACATCCCAGCTGATGCTGGCCTCTCTCACCTTCCACAATGGCTGTGGAGGAAGGGGGCTTCTTTCGAGATGGTGGTCAGGAGGAGTGGCTGAGGTCCCAGAACTGCCATTGTCCACAGTTGAGGTCAAGACTAACGCCTTGACAGAGGTGCTTCAGCCCGGGGTATCTTCCTCAGAACCCTTACTATCCTTTAACAAAGCCCTCACAGATTTCCTGTTTGACGCCTTGGCCAAGTCCTGCACAGGCGCTCCTATGTACAGTACCATTGTTCACCACCATCGCCCAACTCCCTAGGACCCAGCCTTCCTCTCCCAGCACCCACCCCTGAGATCCTGGTTGTCCAGCCCCCAATCTTCTGGATAAATACCGGCGTGTTCCCTACGGCGTGTTCCATGAAGCGGGATACCTTCAGTAAGAGAATTTTTTGTTCCATCAGTTTAGCACTGAGGTCCCTGTCGTTTTTTTGGGCCATTATTCCCACGCAGTGTGGTATACAGTTGCGCAAGTGCTGCCTGTGGTCTTGGATGAGACCCAGACTATACTCTCCCAAACTATTGCTGACGCTAGAAATGGTGAAGTTCACAATAAAATGCAAATTGGATACAACCGGCTTACTGGGCAGAACCATTGCTTAAATTGTGGCACTTCGACGCCATGCCTGGCTGATAAATTCTGACTTTTCATGGGATGTTCAGTCCTGCCTTATGGACATGCCATTCGATGGGACTCTCCTCTTCGGTGACAAGGCAAATTTGGCTCAGGATGGAATAGTAGGGCTATTGCTAGGTTGTTGGGGCTCACTATGGGTTCACCACAGCCGCACACTGCTTTCTGCCCTTACCATGGCTACGGTAGTTGTGGTAATTTCACCCTACCACAATGGCCTGCAGGCATCACAGTCCTTTTGTCGCCATGGACGTGACTCCCACAGACCTTGTGGGAGCCAGAGCCAACGGTTGAACCAATCCATCCCATCCATGGCAACCACAACTCAGAAACCTCTTTAGTTAGCCCTCATTATACCATGGGCACTTGGTTGGTGACAGAATTCGGTACCACCTGCAGCAATGTCTGAAATTAACTTCAGTGAGGTTGACTATGAGACGGCTGGGTCTCATCGCCTCCTGCATCCTTTGCTAAAATATGTCAATTGGCATACACAGGCTCTGCAGTGCAATTTGGAGACCCAGTGGGCACAGCGTCAGCGGACTCTTTACGAACAGACATAGCTAGCCGGCGATGCCTAGCGCATCATGAATGGCGTCTCCATCCATGTCTGGTGCAAGGTCTCTTCAGAGATTGGGGAGAACCTTGGCCAGATCTATTTGCCACCACCAAGAGCATACAAGGTCAGCACTAATGCATGCTTGAGTTTCCAAGTGGCTCTTGCATTTTCTCTCGAGTGGAGCCCAGGACTCCTGTACTTCTTCCCACTGATATCACGCCTGTTCTGAGTTCTTAAAAAGTTCCAAGTCGGCAAGGCTCATGCTGTCTTAGTGACCCCGGACTGGGCAAGGGGAGTCTGGTATCATGAAATGCTGAGCATGAGCATCTGTCCTCCGATCAGACTGCAACTTCGGCAGGATCTTCTGTCATAGCAGCTGGGCAGGGTACTGCATCCGAGCCTGCCCACTTTCCACCTACATGCATGGATATTGCGTGGCATTGAGTGTTCAACCTTCCTCCTGAAGTGCATGATGTCATCTTGGCAGCCAGGCCTCTTATCTACGAAAATGATTTATGCTTGCCATGCATCAAATTTGTGGATTGGTGGTTATCCAAATCTGTAGATCCTTTGTCCGTGCCCTTGTCTGAAGTTCTGCTATTTCCTCTATCCCTAGCCAGACAAGGCTTTGATTTGGGCATAGTTATGGTGTATCTTTCCACCATTTCCGCCTTCCTGTAGTGCCGGACCAACCTTCCCTGTACAAGTCACGTGTTGTGACTCATTTCTTTAACCCGTTGACCCCTGTGCGAATTCCGCAGCGGTGCGGGCGTTTTAAACAGTGGGCGTGGTTTGGACGGCCCCTGTCCGTCCTCCTCACACGCCCACCATCGCATGAGAGGGCCGGAGGCCATCCGATGCACCGAAGGGGTTAAATGTGTACACTGCATGTTTCCTCCTAGGCCCTTCATTGTGCCCCAGTGGTGCCTGAATTTATTACTCAACTTCCTAATGTGCTCACCTTTTGAGCTGATGCACAGCTGCCCTCTAAGACTGCTGACCATCAAAACTGTCTTCCTTCTGGCAATCACATCTGCCAGGAGGGCTAGTGAATTGCAAGGGCTTTCCTTTTACACCCTATCACTTCCTTCTTCCCAGATAAGCTGAGTCTAGGAACCCAAGCATCATTTCTACCAAAGGTGACTATGGGGCAGATGTATCAAGCGTTTTTTTTTGTCGCAAATGCTGCGAATTGTAAATAGCAGCGTTTACGACAAAAAAAACAGGAAATGCGATGTTTTAAAGAAATCGCATTGCAAAATAAGAAATCGCAATATTTGCGATTTCTTAATTTGCATGAACTCGTATTCTGAGAATTATTTAGCGATTCCTTATTTTGAGTGTTTCAAATTTTGCAGAAATCGCAGCATAAGAAATCGCAAAAAGATGTATGAAAAATTTGCAATTAGCGAATTTCAAAAAATCGCAAATTAAGAAATCGCAGTTAACAACAACTACATGCAGGTGGTAACTAAAAAAAAACATAAAATGGCATCCACAATGCACTGATTTTTCTTCAAAATGGCTGGACTATACCTGATAGCCAGGAGGCTGCGTATTCAAGCTATTGCACAGAGGAGACAGAGACAGGAGAGAATTTTCAGATTACGCATCACGCTGTTCCAGCAGACTGAAGAGGACATATATGACAAATACAGACTTCATCCAAACACCATTTTGGATCTCATTGATGAATTGAAACCTTTTTTGGAGCATCCAACAGGCAGGACACAATCAATTCCAACCCATGTGCAGGTATTGTGCTCACTGCACCTTTTGGCGTCAGGGTCTTTTCAAAGCGTAGTTGCAGAGGCTGACGGGGTGTCACAAAGTGCCCTTTCACGCTTTTTTCAGGTCTTCCTGGATGCAATGCTGAACAGGCTCCAACATCACATCTACTTTTCAAACACCCAACAAGCAATACAAGAAACCAAGTTGAATTTACCTACCAGTTTATTATTAATCCTTAAGCTTGCCATATAGTCTTTGTAAATTGGCTCAATTAGTCTGGTTATCAGGGAGGGGAACCCCATTCTTTTTTAATACTTCAAGTAAGAATTCCCAGCAAACAAGCTCAAAGGATTTTTGTTGCATGAGCTAAAATAATGACTGCAAGAATTTATGTAGGAGAAAGTTAATCAGTTTCTCCTGTTCTAAAATGGTTGTTGGTTTATAAATGCCTCTGGAGTATATGCAGTTATTCGTTGTGTTAAAAGTTTGGTAAATATTTTGTAGTCCCTATTAAAAAATGTAATGGATCAGTACGTATTGGGATCTATAGGGCCCTTGGTGGGCGAGATTTGCGTAATCGCGTTACGCAAATCTCCGCGAACCGGTAAAAAATCTCCGCGAACACATAGAAATCCCGCGAACACGCGGAATTGCTTGTTCGCGATGCTTTTTCCCTGTTCGCAATTGCTGTTTGTGTGCTCGGGGAGAAATATCTCACGAACACGCATTTTGAGTACGCGAACAGGCCAAAAGTTTTTGCGAAATCACAGAACGCAGAATTTTGGGCAATTTTGCGTTCTCCGCAGAACGCGAAATTGCCCAAATTCCGCAAATTCCGCGAGCGGAAAGGAATTTGCCGCCCAGTCCTACTTTTTTTCCAAAGACAAATAAGTATGCCTGCATGAAACGAGTTAGGAATCTTCCCTTCAGGCAAAATATAGTTGAAAAACTGAGTGAGTGGTTTCTGAATTTATTTAAAAAAAAGTTTAAAACAATCTTCTGGATACCCATCCTGTCCTGTGATGTGCCATTTTGTAAATTATTTATGGTTGACTCTACTTCCTTCGGTGTAATTGGAGCTATTACTATTTGGCAAGCCTCATTAGTGTTGGGAAATGTAATTTCTGTAGGTATGTTTGAATTTTTGCTATTCGAGCAGTGGTGCTTGACTGCTAAATTGTTTTTTGTAGTCCAAGAAAAATCTGCATTTTGTCTTTCAAATGTTAAATGATTGAACTTTGTTTAGTGTTTCGGATCTTTATATTAGGATCTCGGGTTGAAGCTCTTCCTCTTCCTCATATAACTGTTGTCCCCTGCTGCCAAATTGGCTATTTCTTTTTCTAATAAATTATAGAACACATTTTTAGCATTTTCCTATTGGTGCAATTGTAATCTGGTATGTTGTAAATTTAAACATTTCTCAATCTCATTTAATCTAGCGTAGACAGCCTCGTTTATCAGTCTATTCTGCTTCTGGATTTGTGTGGCGAGTTCTCCTGATAGGGTGCCTTTAAAAACCACCCAGATGACCTCTTGTGTTGCTGGGTTTTTATTCTGCTCAAAATATTCCCCGATTCTATCTTGGATTAGGTTTATATTTTTGTTATTTGTGAAAAGCGTTTTGTCCATAAAACATCTGTTTGAGTTGCTAGTTGGCTGTGAAAGAACTATAGTTAGGCAAGCCCTGAGTGATTAGAAAGACAATTAGATATGTAGCTTACTTGTGTTGGTTTTAGTGAGGATGATGCCAGGATGTAATCTATTCTGGAGTCTGACAGGTTTGTATCAGGAATATAGGAATATTGTCTAGTGTTAACATTTTCCACTCACCGTGGACCTCATGGTGTTCATTGCTTTTGAAGTCCTGGATTGCTGCTGGGTTGCACCATGCCTGATTGTTTCTAAATCAATCAGCAATTATATAGGGCTGGGAAAAGGCGACCATGATGTGCCAAAGCTAATGCAGAGACATAGGATCACCCTCTACGGGCCCACAATATGATACTTTTATAAAGGACTTGTAAGAGAGTTTGATCAATAAAACTGTATATCACTCCATCTTACTCCATACCATTTTGTTCAGTTTGCCCAAAATGTTTTCAGCTATGAATCTACAGACCCCTCTAAGAGAAATAACCATATTTTGAGACAGGCCATTTACATTTAGATTCTAGATTTTTATTAAATATGTTTTTCTTGTAATAGAATAAATATGGGTTAGAATGTGTGAAGCCATGTTAATATTGCCCATATTTCTTTAGGGTTGTTGAGTCCATTCACGTTTGAAGAGAGAACTTCTCCATCAGCACTTGTTACTTTGAAATATGAGCTGTTCGACATCTTCCTCATTTCCTATATAGACAGTAGAAGCCATATTTTCTTTTTCCCACAATTTTTCCTTCCATCCCCCTTCCTTCCTCTCCCCTGCTCAATCCTACCGCTTGCCCTCTCTTTCCACCTCCCTGTATCTCTCGAGCTTTTGTGCCTATGCCCCGAAAGATCCTACCACATATACACAAGTGCACCAGTGGATGTCTGCCCAGGATTCACCAAACATCTCAATATTCTATCTTTCTCCTGTCCTCTTTTTGAATAAATTGCACCATATTTCTCTTTATATTCCTAAAAAGTATTTGTGCTGGTTAACTTCTCTTCATAGTAGGATCTTTCAGTTATCAAAGTATTCCTTTTGTTTTCTTAGTTCTTTAATTCTGTAATATAGATTTGTGCTTCTCTTACTTCGACAAATATTCAATAGTTTCTTCACCTTTAGGAAATTCGTTGGATTTTGGCAATTTGAAGAAACAATAATCTTATTTTGTCCCACCTTTATCTATGTGACCAAATGTTTTGTGAAGTTGCGTACATGGACTTTGATATCCCAAGCAGACCGAGAAATGTAAATATTAAAAATGTCAAGTATACTTAAAAATAAATATGGACAGTTTAATATGTCTTACCTGGGCAAATCTTCCACATATGCTTAGAGGATTAATTCCCACTCTAAAGAGCCATTGTTTTCTAAGGCTCTCAATGTTGACAGCTGTGTAGAATAGTTTTTTGATGTGGCATTTGTGGTTGGGTAACCTTTGCTACGTTTTGCATACATTTTGTAAATTTTTTACACAAATTGTAGTGTTAAGATAATGATGTGGCTAGTTAGTGATGTCTTGTAAATATTTTGGAGAGGCACGTGTTGGTCTGTTGAAGGTTATGGGTTGTTTGTCTTTAATCACCTGTGAATGAATTACAGGTTCATTTCATACCGGTTTAGTCTGATTAGAGATCTAGGGTGTAAAAACGCAAACTAGTCTGTTGCTGAGTGTTCCTTTTTAGACACATATATTTTATGAATCCGTTTTATTTTATTTTACAAAGGTTGGGTAATAGTCTTCTTTTAAACCCTCTGTAATTTTAAAACCTTTTGTTTGACCGATACTTTCTTGTAACAGAGATATTTCGTTTTTGAAAGACTGCTCAATATCTCCTACATCTACTTACTAGAGAGTGGGAGACGAAATTTGTAAATAAAGTTTTTAGATTTCTTTGGCATTTGGTTAATTCTCACTATAATTTTTCTTATAAAGAAAATGAGGCGCAGGTATATTATGTAATTTACTTAGCAGCACACTATTTGGTGATGTGGACTAACCAAGTTCCACAATTGACAACATAAACATTTCTGCATCGGGCACCATGTAACAAATGTTTTAAGCTTTTGCTAAAAGAGAAGAGTAAGATGATTGGTGAATATATTAAATGGTTCTGAGGCTACTTATAATTATTCGAGGGGGTCCTTTTTCTGATTGTTAAATGTATACATCTGCACACCCTTTGTGCTTTCCTGACCCAATTTATGATATTTCATTTTAACCAAAAGACTCAGAATATTTCAGGTAAGTAGTTCATGTACAGGATCTTTTGGTCTATTGCTCTTTTTGTCCTTCTTCAATTTCTGAACTCCCATTATACAACGTTGAAAAAAATCAGGTTTGAAGAGACATTGGTGTGTCGCAGCCCTTAGCAGAAGGCAGAGAGGTAGAGAACTATTCCCCATCAAAGTTAATTATTTTGTATTACCATTGGTTTTTAGTATTACCCATGCAACAAAGCATCAGCAGTAAAACATTCCTCACATTTCATACTAGTAAATTATTTATAATTACATAAACCATGTCACAAGTTAAAAATCAAGTCCGAAAATGTTTAATGATTGCCATTAAACTGAAATCAGATCATTAAAGGTAGCAACATGTTGTAGACACCTAGCTCATAATTAGTTTAAGCAACCTATTGTACATTGAGCATCATCTTACTTCTAGCACTACTGAAATAGTTATGTAGTGTGTGTTGTAAATGTTTATCATAGGAAAGAATCTCATATTATCAAAGTATATTCTCTTGTATGATAACTGTGCGGCAGAGATAATTTGTAGTCTTCATGTACAGGATACTAGTGTCTCAAATGTAATCTGATAACCCTTTTTTCTTCTCCTTCTTCTACAGAGAGCGTTGCAGAGGATTCTGATGTTGAGTTTACGGATGAGCATAATCTGGAGCCCGCTGATTCATTGTTATTGTCACATCAAAGTACGTATGACATCACTGTGTACAAATGACAGTGTTCTTAATTTTTGCAAAGCAATTCCTCATCTTGACTTTGCTTGCTGGGACAAAAAAAAATGGGATCAACATATGATATTGTATAGCCAGGAACTTGCTAAGCTAAATGACAGTTTTCATTGGGATACTCAGAAAATACATGAATACAAATACATTTATCTTTGAAGGAGCAGAGATTTCGGATCTCACATTCCTGGAATTAGATACTGAATGCAAATATAAAGCATGTTACAACTTAAATGTAGATGAAAAACTCATTCTTGCAAGCCATAAAATAACAACCATAGCATTAAGAGCTCCTAGGTCTTAAAAAATCAAAGATGTCAATAACTATTTCGATTGCAACACTAATTATCACGCAAATATCTGTTTCAAATATACTTCAGAAATGGCAACATTGTGTTTGAATCTTAAGATTACTTTTTTCTGAAACATTAAGAAGGTTCCTCCGTAAAATACTATATTTTCTTTTTTTTATTTGCTAACTTCTCTAAAAACCATCAGATTTAAATTCTTTATATATTTCTGGTCACCTACTATCACTTTTTTCACTTTTACTTGGCATCCGTGTATACATACTCCAGCCACACATGGGAAGATCTATCATGGATCATCAGCATCGATCTGTGTTTTCATCATATGGCAAAGATTTTCACCTCAATTGTGCCAGGCCAGGCCAGAATGATATCAAGGCTGTCCTGTTGTTAAGCCAGGGTCTGCCAGGACATTATCAAGGTTGGCCACAGTATGGCAAGAAACAAGCCATTCCTATAACAACGATTTTCAAAATGTTCCCAGGAATACCTACAGTACGTGAAGGTTGAGACAAAATAATGTAAGGGCAGATCAGAACATTGATAAAAAATAACACCACAACCAGACTGCTGTTACATGTTGTGTATTGGTCTCGAGTATTGCTCGAGATACTTTCAATGTTCCATTTTAATGTCATCGGAATGTTAAGTATGTGGGGGCATTGATGAGAGAGAGAGTTGCTTACTGTGTACGGATATTCTTTGCAACAATGGCGACAATGGACTTAAACCCTACGAACCCACGTTTTTCTATTTTGAACACTTAAAGGAGAATTTGATCTTCTGACCTATCTGGTTTTTTTTTTGGTGGACATTATTCTAAGAAGAATACGTCTATGTAACCTGAGTAATTTTCGACGTCTATGTCTGGAGGTAATTGATTTTCTACTTCTTCTAATTTCTACTACTCTGGTTCCCTCTACACTATAGTTAACAGAGACAGATGGGAAAACCTATTCTGCTCTGTAATAGGCTCTGATTTAGAAAGCCCTGACATACAGCCAGTAAGTTACACAGGTGAACCTATTGAACGCAAACTTATGTTCGAATTCAAGGGTAGGCAAGCAGTATGCAAACTATTTGTCTCCCTCTCTGGCCATGTGTTTTAGGGTGGTGGGACCAAGAAGAATTAGGAATACGCTTAGAACCTAATTGTGCTGACCCTGTGTTGAGTATGAAGTTGGATGAGGAGGAGTTATTGGATGATTTAAATTCCCTAAAGTTTTTTCTGGTGGGATCAGTGAACTCAAAGGTTTTTCACATGAGATAATTTTAAAAGAATGTGCAGTCCCTTGCATCCACAAGGTAAGAAATATTCCACTTGGTATAAAGGAAGAAGTCATAATTGAAATTCAAAAACTGGTGGATAATGGCATTATTGAACGAGTGGAATCGTCTGATTGGGTCGCCCTCCTTGTCGTGGCACGCAAGGCCAATGGCCGGGTCCGTCTATGTGTAGTCTTAAGAGAACTTAACAAAAATATTTTTATTAATGTTTTTTTCCCCTCCCAAAAATATCTGATTTGTTATCTGCAACCCAGGACATGGAGTGGTTCTCCACTATAGACTTAACATCTGCATACCACCAAGTTTCCCTCCACAGAAAGAGTAAACATCTCACTCCTTTTGTCACTCCTATCGGCACGTTCCAATTCAAACGAGTGCCTTTTGGGCTAGCATCAGCAGCTGCGATGTTCCAACGCATTATGCACTTAATTTTTAAAGATGTTAAGAACGTGCTATTTTTTGAAGATGACATCCTAGTTATGGGGAAAAATAGAGAGGAACATGATAAAGTATTGTTTAAGGTCATGTAAATGTTAGATATTAAAGGTTTAACAGCTGAGAAATTCAAATGTAAAATTGCTAAAAGAAGTGTTACGTACTTAGGTCATGAAATTAGTGCTTGGGGTATTCGCCCTAAATCAGACCTTGTGGATGCCCTCAGAAACGCTCCTGCACCACAAAATAAAGAGGAAGTTAGGTCATTTTTAGGTATGGCGGAATTCTATTAGAAATTTGTGCACAATTTCGCAAGCAAAATGTTTTGTATCAGGCAGTTACTAAAAAAAGGGTTCTGTTTTCACTTGGTCCGCTGAATGTCAACTATGCATGGATGGAATTAAGAGTGACATTTGTTCCGCTCCTGCACTTCAAGAGTTTGACCCTAAATTAAAGAGTTTCACAACTACGGACACTAGTGGAAGAGGGTTAGGGGCGGTGTTGTCCCAATTGCACTATAACGATACCGAGTGTGTAATTGCATTTGCTTTAAGAGCCCTCACACCCACCAAGGAGAAATACTCCGTTATCGGGAAGGAGGCCTTGGGTGTGTTTGGGGTCTAAAACACTTTAGACAACTTGTGTGGGGAACAAGAGTCACCTTGAGGACAGACCAGAAACCTCTCACCAAAGTACTCACGTCTGATGGTTTGAATAATGTGTCACCTAGGATTTCTCGTTTTTCAGTACAGTTACTTGACTTTGTGTATGATGTAGTATTCGTACCAGGAATCAGGAACAGAATCGCAGACTTTCTGTGTAGGTGCCCTTTACCCATTCGTGAGAATTTATTGTGTGAATGGGACGATTGGTTGGTGGCTGGTATTTTCAGCAATGAATTATCCAGCATTAAATAAGATGAATGGACTAGCAGTGTAGCCAAGGACGAAATTTTACTTAAGGGGAGTGACTACACCCTGAAGGGCTGGCCTGATAAGACAACCTTGTCTGGCGAGTTGCTACCATTCTGGGAAGTTAGAAATTAACTTTCATTTGAAGATGGACTTTTACTCAGAGGAGGCAAACGTATTCCCTTGAGTCCCTTATGGGAGTGTGTCATCAATTTATGTCACGAGGGCCACATGGGAATTGTTAAAACTAAATGTAGGATCAAACAGTCATATTGGTGGCCTGGAGTTGACAGAGACATAGAAAGAGTGGTTTGTGACTGTGTTGAGTGTATCAATTCAGACAAGAGTTTAGTCACATTTAAACCTACTTTACATCCTATTGTAGTTTCTGGTATGCCGTGGGAAAGAATAGGAGTAGACATTTTTGGTCCTGTCAGAACTTTGGATAGTACACCAAAATACATTTTTGTTATAATAGACCATTTTTCAAAATGGCCTGAGTATAAAATTGTCGAGAGAGCGGATTCTGAGAATTTATTAATATTTTTAGGGGAGGTTTTTACAAGAGAAGGTCACCCCAGGGATCTAATTTCTGACAATGATGGACAATTTGTTGGTGAGCAATTTAAAACATTTATTAAAGAGACTGGCATTACCCGTAGAAGCACTTCCCTATATCATCCAGAGGGAAATGGAAGTGTTAAACGCTTCAGTGGAGTGATTCAAAATATCATAGAGTTAGCCCTCAGCAATGATTATGATTGGGAAGATGATTTAAGGAAAATTGTGAACGCACATAGAATTACTAAGTGTGTGTCAATAAATCACTCCCCTTTCGAACTTATGAGAGGAAGATCAGCTCACACAAAAGACAACATGGGCTGGTTGAAGTGCACAGAAATCATCTCAGGGTCAGTAAGCAACGTAAAACAATCCTTAGAGAATAAACAAAATGAATTAAGAGAAAAGCATACTGACTCAAGGAAAAGAAGCAAAATTAAGTTGCAAGTAGGTGATTCTGTAAAGTGAAGAAAGGGGGACTTGTGCGTAAAGGAGAAAGCAAATATTCTGCTCCCCTTAAGGTAATTAAGATACTATGCAATTCTGCTCTTTTAAGTTACGGTAAAGTGTGGAATGCAAACAGATTCGCTTTATATGAAGGTCACATTGATGAATCTGTTACCAAGGACAAGCAAAAGCATAGTTATGACTGGGTTGATGAAGATGTAAATGATTTGTGTCCACCTAGCAACTCCATTAGTACCCCCATTCATTCGCCCAGCACTCGTAATGATGGCCTGGAAGTTCTAATCAGATTGTTTACAAATATGTTGAAGGGGGAAGTGTCTTGGGCCAGATGCGTGTGCACTAAACCCAATAAGTTTGAAGATTATATTCCACATATTCACACTAAATTGGTTGTTTAGTGTGTTGTTATTGCTATCTTTAACTGTGTATTTTACTGTCTCTTCACAGTTTAATTTAATATGTTATTCTTAATAATTTACTGGTTTTATTTTACTTTTTTTTACTTTTTATTGTTTTTGGATGAAAGGGGGAAGTGTTGTGCATTGGTCTCGAGTGTTGCTCGAGATACTTTCAGTGCTCCATTTTGATGTCATCGGAATGTTAAGAATGTGGGGGCATTGATGAGAGAGAGAGCTTCTTACTGATGGTTGTATCTACTTCTCCTTGCTATATGAAGAGGGTTTAAGTAAAGGAATAAACCTAGAAGAATACTATCTATGTACGGATATTCTTTGTAACATTACACAGGGAGAGCTATATAGTCACCAAGAATACCCACAGTGCTTTACAGATGAACAAATGTTATGCAGGGATAGCAACAACCCATACATATGTCACTAATGGGCCACTGTCATTTTGAGACAGTCTGAAATCCCCAAAGAATGCCCATACATATATAACTAAAGGGCCACTGTTATGCAGGGATACCAACGGACTTTCAAGAATGTCGACAGTATGTAATAGGCTACAGGTATGCAGGGACAACCAGAATGTCATCAAGAATGATCACACAATATGTCACAAATGAACCACTATTTTGCAGGGATGATCTGAATTTCTCTCAGAAGGTCCACACTTGTGTCTCTGGTGGGCCATTGTTATGCATGGAGAGCCACCATTTTGCCAAGAATGCCTACAAATATGTGTTTGACTGGCCATTATTATACAGGTATAGCAAGCATGTATCCAAAAATACCCAAGCATATGTCAATGATGGGCCGTTATTACACATGGATGTCGACATGGATGTCTGCAAATATGTGTCTGAAGGGTTGCTATCAGGCATAAATAGCCAGGAGGTAACGAAGAACACTTACAAATAGACTGCCAACGGCCCATTCTCAGGCTGGAAAGCAAGTGTGTGCAATAATTCCCAAATGTTTATAAGTATGGATCCATAAGGCAAGAGGGAAGCCCCCCTTCCCCCATATCACCATACCATGTCCCCTTGCGGCTCCGTAGGAACAGCCCAGCGGCATTGACTGATGGAACCTGTCATGACTGACAGCTTCCACTTGTTCGACCCACTTTCCATGTCCACTGCCAATCAGCAAAGGCTGGGAGGGACTGGGTAAAGAATTAGCCAAGTGATGGCTGGTGCTGTCACTGCAATTCGCCTAGGCAAATCTGCATTATTTTTATTTACATGCACATTACATGTAGGAGAGCTGTCAATCCCTGGGACAGAGGTCTGAAGCAGTATTTGGGATACTTGAAGAAGCCGATAGCTACCATGCTGCAACTTTTCTGAGTAGAAGCTGTGTGAAAGACTTGTGGTGCATCATCAATACTGGTTTTGATGTCAATTTGCTACGGGTGGTTAAGCAAAAATTGGTGGTTGCGATGGTTGTCCTAGCTTCATGTCTCCTTACAACGTGCGTGCTTTTCAAGTTAAATGTTTTAAAGATGCAACTTCATGATGTTGGCGGTCCAATAGCTAGGTTTGAAGACAGATGCCTTTGTCTTGGTAGGTAAAAAAAATGCAGACGTGTCTTTTAAGGTGGGAGTTGTTGATTTGTTTGTTGATCTTGTTGCTATTGCTAGAGGGCCAATTAAATGAAAATAGTATGATTGTTTTGTCTAAGGATAGTTTTCTGTAGCCCTAAGCGTTAATTTGCAAGCCAGCATGCATTTTCATAGTCCAGATTTTGTCCCTTTTCTTTCTAGGTAACTGACCTTAATTTTTAGTACTGTTAGCTTTAGTGTGAACTGTTAGTGGTTTGTTTTTTAGTACAGGAAGATGGCGCTGGGAGTATTTTGAAGAGATTCATTATACATTTGAAGGATATTGACTGTAATGAGCCAAAAGCTATGGCTGGTTTACGCCACTTACACTCGTAGTCCCTTGAATGCAGTAGCAGTGGACGTTTCTGTGGTTATGATGGAAGAAGGCATGATATCCAGAACAGAGATTATGATGAATGTGTAATCGGACCAGCAGTTGAAGTGAAGGGATGGGTGGGGCTGCAAGAGCTTGTAATCCGATCCAGTACGCAAGTGGGTTAAACATTATTCTAGATGAATTTAGCATTTTCAAAAATGATTCAGGAGACTCAGCCATGGTCGTTGTATGGGTCTTCTATACAACCGTGGAAATGTGCTAGCAAGTGATTTTGACTAGATAGGTGTGCACGTGCGCCAGTATTTGAACGTTCACAGTATCACATGCTTTAATTATTTACTTTTCTCAGGCTGGGAACATGTAGTGTACTTGATATACACAACATTATAAAACGCAGCATTAAAACAACAGCTTCTCCACATCATTCTGTCATTCTTATTTTTTCCGAAGAGGCCGACCATCTTGCTAGGAGTATGTTTTGTTTCTCACAGAAGACCATCTTTGTGGAGTGGCTGGTTTAGATAGCTGTTCAGTCTATTGGGGCTTTCAACAAAAACTTTAAAATCATGAAGAAACCTTTTTATTTTAAATGACAGCAGCTTTTATTACGTTAGGAAACTGTGGAGAGTGTATCTTTAGTTGCTCTGGAAGTGGTTAATTTATTCTAGGACTCCTAGTGCCATGAAATACTGACTTCCAAAGAGAAAAGTGGGGCCAATTGTCCTCCAAATTTCAGTACTCAAACCTTATCTATGGAGATCCGTCTAACATGAAAGGACAGTCCTCCGTTCACGATCAAGGTTCCTATGGATGTGAAGACCTCAATGTCCTTTGAAGCACTAGTCATTAGGGCTCTGTTATTGAAATCCCTGCATTCCACTGCCAATTTGCTGGTGCCTCTGGTTCATAGACATTGATTATTAATAAAATGATGACAACCATCTTACTCTTGATACTGGCAGTATATCATTTAACAATGAACACCCTTTCTGAGCGCATAGGCTTCTCTTGAAGCATAGAAAATAACCTCGACAATAAATGCTCTCTCGTTGAAGAACAAACAGTTGCCTACCCCAGCAGTATTTGATGCACACCATACAGGCTTTTCAGAAGATAAGGAAGTGCCCTTGGAAGAAGAAAGTGTCAAATACATTTAAGATCACAGGTCTCTCAGAAACTGGATTTCTGAGCTGACGCACAGCGGCAACCTCAATTTTCCCAGGATCGCCTGCCTTTTCTGAGGGGTGTATGGCCAGTGTTTTCATTCTACTCTGCCTTTACTTCCTATACCTAAGCCGCCAATGCCTACTCCTTGACCTGAAGGTTCATGTCAAGGAAGCAAACTCATTAGCCTACAGAGCAAACCTCCTTCTCCCTGTAGTCTGCATTCATAGGGTGGATGACTGATTCTACATGGATGCCAGTGAGCTCTTGTGACTTATTACCAAGGTGTAGTTGTCATAATAGGAATCGGTGTTGAAGTGTCCCGCTATAGTAATAACACCTTTACATCTGTACTATCCTGCGATACTTGCTTGAAACTAATGGTAGATGTAATCCACTTCTTGGCAAGGATGTGTGGCTTGTTTTCTACCTAGTGTCTCCACAAAGCATTACCTAGTAGATGGTAAACTAGAGCTATTAATTTGACGTGCATTTATAGCCAGGTAATGGCACCTATTTAGGTTCTAACAAAATGTAAAGAACCGGGTTGTTACCACGCGTGCTATTACATCGCAAGTCCTATCAATGATTTACTGTAGGGGGCGCGCTGGATTTAGGAATAGTATTAATTACTATTCCTACTCCAGTTTGTGTAACAACAGGGAAGGTGTGGTGCCGCGGCCAGGGTGACTGACTCCGGAATCTGGGGATCACGATTCGATCCCCGGGGCCGGCGGCAGATTAGCCCAGCACCATGTAACTCTGGGCAATAGCTTGCTTAATCTTCCCGACGGCCCTCAGCGCCTAGAGACCCTAACGGACGATGGTTTGCGCTTTACAAATGTGGATTATTATTATTTAAAATTCAACATATTCCCTGGTGTTGCATGCCTCCTACAGCAAGTCGCTTTACGACTTGCGATGTGAATGCACGTGTGGTAACAACGCGGTCGTTGTAACAACTGCGTTGTAAACTACTGCGTTGTGTTTACAGCTTTGTAAATGCTGTTTCCCGTTAGCTAAAGCAGAAGAGACTATTTTTTCGATCTACATCTGTGTATTAACCAGAATGCAAAGTTACATTTGTAGAGTTTCAGGGCTACCAGTAAACACACTTAATAACTAGCTTGCTGCTGATTTAGGTGGAATTAACACAAAAAAGTGCAATCAAGTGAAAGTTGTAGCCAATTGTATGATTAGCGTCAGAAATATAAAACAAAAGTGGGTTTCAACTGAGCTTTTTTGCAGAATTTGATATTAAATCATGGTACACATTTATATAATCAAAGGCCAGTGAATGCATTATTAATATGTTCTTTATTTAACTTACACTCTAGCCCCAGTCTCACAGCATGCAAATAGAAGATATCTTTCAGCCTCAGCAAAAAATTATAATTAGTCAGATAAATAAAGGGCTCCAACTTCCAGCCATGAAGAACGTTGTTCTTGTGACACATGCATACTCATGATGGGCTGGGCAAGAAACAAGAGTGCTCTTTGCACAACCCTCACATAGGAGATTTGCTTATTGTTTAGATTGCGTTTGTTAATAGTAGTACATGCAAGCTTTGAAATAGTCCTAGATTCACACGTTTCAATGTATGTAGGACATTCATTATATAGCATTGCTTTATGTTCCTAACATGTGAAACAATCTAACGAGAATTGTTTAGGTTTTGAAAGTCTATTGCGATGTTGTTATATATTTTAGCAGCAAAATGAATGTGGTAGTTACTAAGAAACAAGTAACCCCACCAGTAGCGGCTGCTCCCAGTAAGCAACAGTGGGGAGGGGGTAGAATGGGGGGGCTTATAAAAACCACTTACCTGCCGGCTGGCCAGCCTCTCCTGCATCCTTTTCCTGACTTCTTCTCTGTAAAGGAAGCAGAAGGCACCCGGCTCCCAGCCCCCCGATAGCCAATCACGATGCTGCAATGCAGTGTTCTGATTGGTATGATCGCCGTGGATTGGCTCTCAGCCAGAGAATGGGAAGCTGGGCATGTTCTCAATGCAGGCTATAATGCAGCCTGCATGGAGAACATGCAAAGTGTGCATGAATGTTTGGCTGGCCCCAGAGGGCCAGTCAAACATTCATGCACACTTGCATAGTTCCCACCACTCCTCCCTCTACTCTGAGAGCTGAGCAGATCTGTCCCCCCAAGCCTGAGACGCCGCTGCATGAAAAATAAAATGATAATAACATAGAGTTATCATCATTTCGTTTTCTTTTTTTTCCACTATGAAAAGCAGTAGGGCGACGCTCCTCGGCCTTAGCGGAGGAGCCGCCCCTGGAACCCATGTACCATATGTGAAAAATTAACAACAATGCTCTAGAAAGCAAAATGGCAAAATACAAGCTGCCTCCATTTATCAAGAGCACTTGACGGGGACCGGTGATTATTCCAACTAAGGTTTTCATGGGGTATGATTTTTCCCAGCAGCATTTAGTACATGGTGAGAAACAATTGATTAAATAGGAGTGAGTGGTAGGATGTGTAATTAAATTGTAGTTTCTGTGACAACCACGGCAAGCATGCATCCAAATTTGTTGTAGTGTGTTATTTTGTGTTTCTCTATTAATGTATTATTTACAGACCAGGGAACCCAATAGTTGGTCTGGGACCTTGGGTATCAGTATGCTACAAACACAGTGGTCTCTAACCAGAGCAATGGGAGAGAAGTAATAATTATAGACATACAATGAAATCTATAGAACGCTGTCCATCCGGACAGGAATACTTTTAATCTGCTAAGTAGCGGCATGTCCAGGCGGCCTCCTGGACACGCCCCTACTTAGCGGAATTCAATGAGGCCGGAATCCCCTCCGCCCCTACCGGATTAGATTCTGCAATTGACAGAGTGAACCTACTCGTGTTCCCTCGCAGCTGCCTGCTAACCCCTTGGTTGACGAGTTGGCTAGCTGATTCCACCCGCCGTCCACTGCAGGTCCCACCGACTTGCAGTTGGCATTTTTTCAGGCATGTAACCTAATGTCCTGATGATGATCCTGCAATTTCATGTATGGGATCGAAACGTCGTCAACTCCTTAACACCTTAACACAATCATATTTTTAATTTCAATGTGCATGGTGTTTCTCTTTAATTTTGCGTGCTTATTGCCTAATTCCCTTGCAAGCATTTTAGCTTTGCCTGAGCCTTCCTTTTTTTTCATACCTTGCTTGATGCTTGTGTTCCCACTGTATTGCTTTGTCACATAATTTGAAAGCTTAAAAGTATTCCTGTCCAGCTGGACAGTGTTATGTAGATTTCATTGAATGTCTATAATTATTACTTCTCTCCCATTGTTCTTGTGAGGGATCACTGTGTTTGTATCTCTATTAATGTAAGCACGCTGTCTGCTTCCCGGGGCAGCTTTAGCTTGAGGACTTTATTGATACGTACCAAGTAGAATTAAAGGGCCGTAAAGGATTGATTTAACAATCCGTATTACAGTCTTTTTGAAAAGCTGAATTTCTTTTAATTGCAAACGTTTTTAATAGAGATTTTTTAACAAAACTGGTGTTTGATCATCGTACGATTAATGGAGCTAATTCAATCTTTGTAGTACAGATTAGGTTGCATATGGTTACAGTAGTGTGATAACCCTGTCAGACAAAGTCAACCACGTGGTGGGAAAGAAAAAAATTAGAGAAAAAAGGTGAGTAAGAGCGGGGAAATCGACATGGGGAGGGAGGGGACTATTTACAGAGGATAATCCTGATCTGGGGTTTGGGGGTTATGGTCTCTATAGATCTAGAGAGAGGAATATGCGCGTGCTTATAGCAATCTTTAAGGGTTGTGTATTAGGTATTGGTGTGAAAAGCTGAATGTTAAACAGAGTTAGGCAAATGAAGGGAAAGCCAATTCCCAAATTTGACCCTATTGGTTGCAGACCTGCAACTACTTTTTCGTTCCTTACCAACTTTCCTGGTTATGATAGAGACCATTTGGGCTGGTTTTAAGAGAATTGTTAATCTATACAATATGAACCAGTAGACTAACATTTACTGTTTGACTGCAATAGATTTCAAGAATGGCTCTGATGAACAGTTTGATGAGGAAGATATTAAGACCGAGACTGTCCTTGAGACTGAAAAGGAGTTTGAAGCAGGCTGTGAAATTGAAATTGAAGAGGAGTCAGATTCTGGTTCTACCGGGTGAGTAATATATGGGCTGTATAACATTAATGCATATGAGCCACACACCAATATCAAGATGAATATGACTAATAATGTTCATGGGGAACTCTAGCCTTAGAAATAAGGACAGATCTGTTTCCACCTTTAGAGAAATATACCCAGTCAGGAATGTTTGAGCTGTGGGAGCAGAAACACATCTTAGCCACTGTTCACACACAGGTCTGCCTCACGGATGGAGTGGGCAGGCAGTTATTCACCACATGAGCTTTATAATTATTATTTGTGAACGTTAGACTATGTTTTGTGCCTATCTTAACACCCCTTTTTAAAAGTATATCAAAATCCGAAGTAACAGTCATTGAACGAAAGCATCTGGGTTGTTTATATCTATATTTTTTAATTCCTTTATTTTGAAACATTAACTACATCAAACAGCTTGTTGGAAACTTTTTACTGGAAGTAGTTGAATTATAAAGTCACTCCGCTTCCTCCGAGCCATATAATGCACTGCAGTGACCGTTGTTCATTATTTTGCTTTACAGAGTAAGGAGCCCGAAACCTTTGGCCAGTGGCCCTTGATCCCCCTTTTTAAAAAAAATATTTTAAAAGCAATCTATCGTCCTCTGCTGACATTATTAGGCATTTCCTTTACATTAAAGTGTTTTTGCGGCAGTGTGGTTTATGTATCTTATAACAGTTTTCCATCATGATTTTCTTTCCTCAGTAGCTCAATCAGCTACTGTGATGAATTTCATTAGTGTCCTTTGGGAAAAGGTCAAATAAAGAGGTCCATGCTTTATGCATTACTTCTCTTCACGACAGTTAATCTGTGGGTCAGGGATCTAGACTGAGGACAGAGAGGGGAGAATATGTATAGACCAAGCTCAGTGCGGTAATAGTTCTCCAGGCCAGGCCCTTACCCAGTATGTTTTTAGGTCTAGACACTGTAATAGGATCAGCAGGATGTGCTCTGCCTTGGTCTTCGCTGCACGCCATTTTGATTTGCCAGGGGTCACTCAGAGAGTCACTTCCTCACAGTAGATCCTGGTTGGTGTTGAAGGCTTTCTCGAGTGCCTCAATATTGCAGTGTTCCCTGGTGACGTTCTCCCTGTTGAGTAGTGATTGACAATGGAGGTCTTTGTAGACCTCTCAGTACATTAAATACATGAACTCTTTATGCACCAACAAAATCACACAAGACCAGACAAAAAAAGAAATTTCTCCAAGTCTTGTTACTCCTTTTCAGAGAAAAAATTCCTCTGCAGACTCAGTGATACTGCAGTATGCAGGAAGCATGCCTATTCTTCATCTTGTACAGCTCCAGCAGATAAGGATAGAAGGTTTGATGGGAAGAAACGAGGTGTGTGGTTTCATTGTTATCTCTCTAACAGCTGCCAGTATTAGTTTGGAACCAGTAAAAGCCCGAATAACACCGGAGGCATTATGATCATTAAGTCAGTTCTCATCAGAAGCAGGAAAACCATAACAAATACAAAGCAGTTACTTCTTTCTTCCCCCGCTATGAAGTACCCAGGTTGGGGGCATCACCGTGAATGTTCCATAGCAGCAGCAAAACATCACCAAAACAAATTGGGTGATGAATACCCTATCTTCTAATGCAAGCAAACCTTTTAATGTGAAGTGTCTGGTTCAAAGGGTGTCTTCTTCTAAGAGCTGTGCATATCTATTACAAAAGCCATCTTTCACAAAAGGGCAACAGGATTTAATTCAGACACTTTCTAAAACAAAGTTTCAGTTGAAGACTTCAGACCAGATCTAGACCTAAAAATCTCAAGAAAGTGGGTAAATACATAAATGTTTGTGATGTTGGCATTGTACCAGATTTAAACGCATCTTCACCAAGGAGACTGTGTATGTTATGTTATGTTAAGGTGTGCTTGTAGAGCGCACTGTCACCGTGGGTTTCCTGGCACTGATCTGATGCTGAGGGGACAAAGGGATTTAGCTGGATTGTGGGAAAAGCCAAGTTTTTAAGGATTTACGGAATTGAATGAGAGAATTGGAGGTTTTGAGCGGGGGAGGGAGAGAGTTCCAGAGTTTAGGGGCCAAATGTGCGAATCTCCGACCTCCAGATCTACAGAGTTTGATAGAGGGGACAGCCAGGAGATGGAGGTGAGAGGATCTGAGATTACGTGAAGGACAGTAGGGCCTGATGAGGGATTTCAGGAAGGCAGGGCAGGGACCGGTTAAAGATTTGAAGGTAAGGCAGCCAATCTTAAAGGCTGCCCTCAAAATGACAGGGAGCCAATGCAATTTGGTGAGGAGAGGTTTGGCGGATTGCCATTTCGGAATCCCGAAGGCCAGTCTCGCCGCTTGGTTCTGAACAATTTGTAGTCTGAGGAGAAAAGATTTAGGCAGACCGTGATAGATAGAGTTCGAGAAATCCAAGCGGGAGAGGACAAGAGCCATGATGACTTGGATCAGGGCTTCGGGAGTCAAGAGATAGGCCACCTTCCTGATCCTGCGCAGCTGATGCATGCAGGAGGAGACCACCATCCCTATCTGGGGTTTGAGGGATAGCTCGGAGTCAATAGTGACCCCGAGACTTTTCACCGAGGCCACAGGGGTGGGGGGGAGGCCAAGCTCTGCTGGCCAGAAGTGCGGACCCCAGTGGGTAGAGCTCTTACCCGGGAGAAGGAGCTCCGTCTTTCCGGGGTTCAGTTTGAGTTGGTTCTGGCACATCCACTGGAGGATATGGGACATGGCCGCCTGGAAATTAGGGATAGCAGAAGAAGAGTTAAGAGGAAAGATGAGTTGCAGGTCGTCAGCGTAGTTGAAGACGGTGACGTCCCACTGCCTCAGAGAGAAAAGAAGAGGTCGAAGGTAGAGATTGAAAAGGAGAGGAGATAAGGAGGAGCCCTGGGGGACCCCGCAGAGTGAGCGCTCCCTAGGTGCCCTAAAAGTGCCCAAGCTGAGTGTCTGAGACCTCCCGGTCAGAAAGGATTCGACCCATGCCAGCGCCAGGCCCTGGATGCCGGCCTGCTCGACACGGTGGAGAAGGATGTTGTGGTCCACCGTGTCGAAGGCGGCCGACAGATCTAAGAGTGCCAGGGCCTGGGGGGTACCCTTGTCAGCGCCGTCTCTCAGAGCATCCAATACGGCCAAGATCACTGCCTCCGTGGAGTGGCGGGTCTAAAACCAGCCTGGTTGGCCTCGAGAAAGTTGGAGCTCTCGATGAACTGTGAGAGACAGGCGGTGACGTGAGCTTCCAGGATTTTAGAGAAATAGGGCAGGAGGGAGATAGGTCGATAGTTCGCCAGGACTGCGGGGTCGGCTCCAGGCTTCTTCAATAGAGGCACCAGGACAGCCTCCTTGAAAGAGCTGGGCACCGTGCCAGAAGAGAGAGAGGAATTCAGCAGGGGGAGGATGCAGTCAGGTAAAGTAAGGCAGATGTCCCGTAGTATGGATGGGGGACAGCAGTCGTCCGGTGATCCAGACTTGACGCGAACGGCCAGTGTGGCTAGGGATGCAGGATCTAGGGGGGGGAAGTGTGTGAAGGAGAGAGCATTATGAGGGGGGGGAGACAGAATCAGCGCCAGGGAGGGTGACCGGGATAGTGTCCTTAATCATAACAATTTTCTGTAAAAAAAACATGCTAAGCGCATTACATGATTCCTGCGTAGGGGTCTGGGTCGGGAGCGTCCTAGAGTCAGAAGTGAATTTGTCAAGGACTTTAAAAATCTCCTTCGACTTGCAAGGGGCTTTTTTGTATTTGTTGCGAGCGGCCACATAAATATCTCTGCTTGACGGACAGTAATCTCTCCTCCACTTGCGCTCAAATTGGCGAAGTTCCAGATGTAAGGTTTTAAGTTGGGAGTCGAACCATTTATGAGAGTTGCTGTGTCGAGAGCGGGGGAACTTAGTTAAGGGGGCGAAGATATCGCTAGCTGACGTGAGCCAGTGAGAGATGTTACCATCTAGCTCATTAGTGCAGATATCGTTGGGGAAGAGGGGACGGGTTTGTGACAGGTGAGATAACAATTTAGAGGAGTCAGCGGCCCTCCACTTGTATGCACAATAGATCTTGAAGATATATATTTTTATATTTTCATTATGAAGGATGTCTGTCACACTATCGAGGTCATAAATATTGACCTCCAAAAATATTGACTGCACCATATTGACTGCCACTATATTATAATAAAATTTATATTGGCAGCCATTTGATTCATTTTATTTACTCCATACATGAACACATTATTATCTCTATTGTTCATTGTAACTATTGAGAGATTGATCTCAACTGAGATCATCACTGCAACATGATTCATATTTTAAAATCCCAAAATATAACAATCATACAATTTAGCTCATAAAAATATAAACAGTACAAAGATAAAGCCATTATCAATACAAACGTAAGAAGCTCTTAAAAAGTTTAAATACACCATAACATATTTGCTCATTTTTAGGAGACAATATAAAAGAAAGGGCTTCACCGACATTAGTTATATTATAGTACTGCAGCCAAATCCCAGTGAGTGCTGATCCCTTCGTGTCCAGCCTTCTTTGACTGCAGAGCAGCGCATCGCGGCCCCCGCTCCGCGGGAGCCGTTCGTAGGCTAAGGACTCTGCCTGACACCTGTTCCTGGTATTTCAAAAGTGCATAGGAGTACCAACGCGATTTCGGCGACCCGACATCTGGTCCCTAAGGCTTGAGGCGGGACTGCGAGGACCAGCGTGCAGCGCGGCACTGATTGGCCGCAGCTGGTCCTCTTCCCGCCCCTCCACCCATCAAAAACAACGTGGTGAGTGAGCAGCCTGGGTACTGCAGCCAAATCCCAGTGAGTGCTGATCCCTTCGTGTCCAGCCTTCTTTGACTGCAGAGCAGCGCCTCGCGGCCCCCGCTCCGCGGGTGCCGCTCGTAGGCTAAGGACTCTGCCTGACACCTGTTTCTGGTATTTCAAAAGTGCATAGGAGCACCAACGCGATTTCGGCGACCCGACATCTGGTCCCTAAGGCTTGAGGCGGGACTGCAAGGACCAGCGTGCAGCGCGGCACTGATTGGCCGCAGCTGGTCCTCTTCCCGCCCCTCCACCCATCAAAAACAACGTGGTGAGTGAGCAGCCTGGGTACTGCAGCCAAATCCCAGTGAGTGCTGATCCCTTCGTGTCCAGCCTTCTTTGACTGCAGAGCAGCGCCTCGCGCCCCCCGCTCCGCGGGTGCCGCTCGTAGGCTAAGGACTCTGCCTGACACCTGTTCCTGGTATTTCAAAAGTGCATAGGAGCACCAACGCGATTTCGGCGACCCGACATCTGGTCCCTAAGGCTTGAGGCGGGACTGCGAGGACCAGCGTGCAGCGCGGCACTGATTGGCCGCAGCTGGTCCTCTTCCCGCCCCTCCACCCATCAAAAACAACGTGGTGAGTGAGCAGCCTGGGTACTGCAGCCAAATCCCAGTGAGTGCTGATCCCTTCGTGTCCAGCCTTCTTTGACTGCAGAGCAGTGCCTCGCGCCCCCCGCTCCGCGGGTGCCGCACGTAGGCTAAGGACTCTGCCTGACACCTGTTCCTGGTATTTCAAAAGTGCATAGGAGCACCAACGCGATTTCGGCGACCCGACATCTGGTCCCTAAGGCTTGAGGCGGGACTGCGAGGACCAGCGTGCAGCGCGGCACTGATTGGCCGCAGCTGGTCCTCTTCCCGCCCCCTCCATCAGACCTTCCTAGATAACCTGCGGCAGCAAAGCGCACGCGGGACGCGCGCGGGGCAACGGCCGGGGCGAAGACCGGGTAAAGAGCGGGCCGTTTGAGGCCGTTCGAGGACGGCAGAGGACGGCCCTGGCCCAGCCCCCCAACATTGTGTCTCTCAATCACAAGTAAGGATGGCAGCCCAGTGACACTCACCTTACTTCCCTATATCGAGTAGCCAGTCACAGGACTTACTATCTACCTCCCGTGAACCCTACTTTGAAGCTCCTGAATCATATCATACTCGACCACCATGCGCCCCAAAACTAGAAGCAACACAAAAAAAGCCGCAACCGTGGCACAAGTGACCGGCCCCATTGATCACTTCATCTCCCGGGTTAACGAAACCATTGATAAGAGCATCATCCTGCTGGAAAAAAGAGTCTCCCTGGACCTTATGCACGCCAAACGCTCTTCTCTGGGCTCCCTTGCAACTGTAAGTTCCCCTGCTCACCAGGCTGTTAACAATTGTTCCTTACCCTTATCCGCAACTACTCTCCCCATGTTGACTGTCCCGAATGCAGTAGACTTATCTGTGACTCAATCAGACTCCGATTTGTCATACGCAGATCTCGAGGCTACCCCAGATCTAGAAGCATGCCAATCACCTGACAAACCAGAGCAGAGTGTAGCTAGTTATTCCATCATACCTGACACAGAAACGACTCTAGAACCGATAGCATCAGGGAAAGATACCTCCACTTCCACCAAGGCTCCGCCCAACACCAAGGAAAAACCCAAAGCAAAAGTCAGGAATCATAATTTGATCTCACCTACCCCTAACTCTGTGCCAGGCATACCCTGCTGGGTGCAAAACATGGTAATAGACCTTAAATCAGACTTCGAAGCCACAATAGCGGCACAAATCAAACCTCTAATATCGAAGCTAGACAGACTCACGCCACTAATTAATTCGAAATGTGGTAGCAAGATAAGTGGGAATGGCCTCGTACAAACGCACGGGGCAAAAGAAACACTTCCCAAAAAAACACCCTGTACTAAACATGCAACAAGCACTTCAACCAAGCCTAATACCCCACTAGCTAGTAAGGCAGTAAACCAGATGCTCCCCCAGTCACTCCAATTGCCGTAGGCTCTGCCTCAGCAACTCAGATAACTCTGAAAGCTCCCATAGGTCCAACTAATACAGATAACCTTCAAGCTAAAGGCACTAACGGGAACTTTACCACTCCAGCAGTGTCTCTTCCCTTAGAGAAACCCCAAGAACCTAAGACAAAACAGTCTCGCCCCAAAATAATCAATTTGCCGCCGGAAGCTTCCCCCTTCGTGGCGGTCTTAACAGCTGTACCTCCACTGAAAGAGGGTGTAAGAGAAACATTCGCAGAACTAAGGAACAAATGTGCCCAGTGGCTCCAACTGCACAAACCCTTACCTGCCCACATCAGGGGTGAGATCTTTTCTGTACGCAGAGGAGACGGGGTGGGCAGGAACATGAAGACCATAGTGGGTGACGTTATTACCATCAAATTTAGGGAGATAGGGGCAGCAAACTATATCTGCAATACACCCAGCAGCAGACCTGCCACACAAATAAACCCCCTTCCCCTGTCCTATTTCCTACCTACACCTTCACAAAATTTCCCCTCCTCTATTTTCCCAGCAAATAGAGGGTTCATACACCCCCCAGAATACACTACGTACCAATGGCAGCAGCCTCCACATACTCCACGATTCCTACAAATACCACAACATACAACATTCCAGTGGCAACAACCCCCTCAACCCCCGCAACCTCCACATCACTTTTTTCAACAGTGGCAGCAACCTCCTCAACCCACACAACATATCACTCATCAGTGGCAGCAACCGTGGCAAGGACGGCCCCCCCCCCTTTTAACCCACTTGGTTCCAACTACCGAGGCAGAGAAAGGGCTGACTGGAGAGGACAAGAACAGTGGAGAAATTACAGTGATCCCCCACGTTGGGACGGCTGGAATGGACTTCCCCTAGCAAATAAGTATAGTGCCCTAGAGTGTGTCGACTGACCACCACAGCCAGAAGAACAGTCTCTAAATAGCACACACCCACAGGTATCTCCGGACTCTCCTCTAGCCCCTCCAGGCCCAGAGATTCCTAGTGAATCACAAACAGTCATAACTTATAAAAACAACTCAACAACCCTAAGCCTGATCTCCTGGAATGTTGCAGGATTAAGGACAAAAGTGGAGGACGGGACAATCATGTACCACGTGCACAGTCATCAAATAATCTGCTTACAGGAGACGTGGTCACAACAAGAACAGCATCTACAGGGGTACAAGACTTACTTCTCCCCCGCGTTGTCGGGACAGAAGGGTAGACCAAAGGGAGGACTAAACATCTACTTAGCCAATACTATACAAAACATCAAAACAAAGGTCATCGAACTAGACCCTAATTTCCAGATCCTTGGTCTCTCCCTACCGAAAAAAGAGTTCACAGTCATTGTTAATTTCTACAACAATCTGGACGAACCAGAACTTCAGAAAGTCCTGACTCACCTCCACAAAAAACTAACTACCCTTAGAACAAAACAAGGAGAAGGAGGTGCGGTATCTATCATATGGGTAGGCGACTTTAACCTCCACGTTTGTACCCAACCAAAGCAAAAATGTCCTGGTATGGTGACAGAGGAAGGTCTTTCTCTTATCCATTTCTCGCACAACAACATGGGCAGACTAATGAATGATCTCCTATCAGACATGGATCTCCAAGTAGCAAATACTTTGGATTATGGACCCAACTTACTAGCGCCGACCTACATAGGAAGAGGCTACAGTACTACGGTTGACTTCATAATAATATCAGCAACCTTACAATCAAGAGTAAAAAACTTCGAAGTCAAACCGAATCCCCAAAGCGATCATGCAATATTAAAAATAGAAGTGACAACGAACCACCAACAATGCCCCCCTATGATAATAGCCAACGCACTGACCCAGGAAAATATAAGTATGGACAAACTAAATGGGTACTCAATAAAGTGGGGGAAGATAAACCCAGAGGAACTTACTAAAGAGCTGATAAAGTCAGCTTACCCCCAAATTAAAAATTGCCTGGACTTATCAACAGAAGACGAGGAACTTCTTAACAACTTTGCCCAAATCATGGACAAAATAAAGGTTCTACTTACAGCTAAACATAAAGCTGGTCCACCCCGACCAAAAGGCTGGTTCAACCAAGAGTGTACCAAGGCTCATACAAAACTTAAACTAGCTCTAAACAAAGACGAAAGGGATCCTCGCAATATAGCCATCCTAAGAAGCGAATATCACAAAATCAGATAAAAGAGAAAAGAAGAACTAAAGCAAGCACTTTGGAACGAACTCCATACCAGCGCACAAGACAAAAACACCCAAGCCTTCTGGAGAATTATAAGAACTCCCTTCCTGGCTGATGACATGCTCCCAAAAATTGAAGTCGCAATAGACGCAGCAGAATGGGTATCTCATTTCACCAAAATCTTTCAAAAATCAACTTCTGATCAAGAAACAGAAGAGAAAAAAGAAACATCTCCAACATACCCTATAGAAATAAACTTCGAACTCACTGAGATCCTTCTGGCACTGAACTCAACCAAAAAGGGAAAAGCTCCAGGCCCAGACGGAGTCCCGGCTGACTTCTTCAAACATAAAATTGATCTTTGGGCACCGATCATAACAAGGGTGTGCTCCGCAACGGCAAAAAAAGGTATCTTGGAGTCATGGACAAGGTCCATTATGGTACCGATATTCAAGAAAGGTTATCGCCAGGACCCTGCTTGCTACCGCCCAATTTCTTTGTTGGATTCCCTGGGGAAGATGGCAGGCAGAGTGATCCTAGAAAGACTTCAGGACTGGGTGGAAGAGAGAGGCATACTATCTGACCTACAATTTGGTTTTAGAGAAGGACTAGGAACCGTGGAACAAGCCCTAAACCTTTCGGTCATTTTTGGAAAATATGTGCAAGCCAAGAAAGAGAAACTTTACATGATCTACGTGGACTTGTCCACGGCTTTTGACTGTGTCTCCCACACTAAACTATGGTCCCTTTTAGCCCAAATGGGGGTCGATCAACCACTACTGAACTTTTTAAGGGAACTCTATTCCAATCCTTCCGCAAGAGTCCGATTTGGCACAAAGGGGGAACTGACACCGTCATTTAGAGTGGAGCGCGGGGTCAGACAAGGATGTGTCCTGGCGCCCTTCCTTTTCTCCCTCTACACTAACAACTTGGAGGTAGAGCTTCTGAAGGGTGCCCGGGATCTCCCACAGGCTAAACATCGCCCGATCCCCGCTCTGCTCTATGCGGATGACGCCGTCCTCCTGGCACGAACTCCTTGCGAACTCCAAAAATCCCTCAACAGATATTCCCAATTCATGAGAACCCTAGATCTTCACATAAATGTGAAAAAGACTTTCGTGATGACGGCTGGGGCCGGTAGAAAACATCAAAAAGCTATGACACTCGACACTCAAAAAATAGACTCCACAACCGAATATTGTTACCTGGGAGTCACAATAGATAACAAACTTTCCTGGAAAAAGGCAGTGGAAGCCAGGAAACACTGTTTTAAAAGAGCAATAGCAGCATTGGTGACGTTCACACAAAAACTGGGAAAACGACCGCCCATGGAACTGCTGACTATATATAAAGCCAAATGCCAATCGACAGCTCTATATGGCGCAGGATTATGGGGTCACATGGACGTCACTTTCCTGCAAATTGCAGAAAATAACTTCTTTAGATTCCTCCTATCAGCCCCAAAGCGAGCTTCGACCTATGCCTGCCACACAGAATTAGGCGTCCCACATATTGAAGACCTTGCAAAAATACAACCGCTACTCCTATGGCGTCGCATTTGGGCTTCAGAAAAAAACGTTCTCACAAAGACGATACTGGCAGACGCAATGTCCTTGGACTATGCTCTAAAAATCAAATGGTTAGCCTACATCCGGAACTTCTTCATCGACCTTGGAGTAGAACAATACTACTCAACCCCTGAAAAAATTGGAGAACTTACAAAAAATAACCTGAAAACTAGAGCCTTGGAGCATCTGGAAAACTTGAGATTACAATCAGAAGTAGGGAAACAGTCCGTTCAACATGCAATAACGGTCCAATCCACCTTCTTAATTCAGCCCTACTTAACTCTCAACATCGGTACTTTCGATCGCTACCTCCTGATAAGATTCAGACTAAACATATTCCACAAGCTGGTAGCTTTTCCAACCCCAAACGTTTGGGATCCAAATCCACCTCTCTGCCCTTGTGACGGAAGATCAATACAAACCACCCTCACACCGTCTTGTTCTGTAAATTTTATCAGGAACACCGAAAACTCTGGTTATTGACTCTCCTAAAAACTTGGGGCCTTAGACAATGTCGACCAGCCATGTTGAGTCTGCAGCTTTTGGACACAGAAGCAACATGCTACCACGTTCTTAACTTTTTGAAATGTATATACAGACACAGGAAAAATCTCTAAAAACTGCACTGTACAATTTACTCGATTTTACAAACTTCCTTGTTATTTGTAACTATTTTTCACTGCAAATTTTACTATGTACTGCTTTTATGGATTTCAAATTCTCGAAAAATCCGAATAAAGTTTATTATTATTATTATTATTATTAGTTATATTATGTTTTAAAAACAGAGGGTGAAGAAGAGATCTGTGTTGTTTTTTTAGAGCCTCACAGACAAACAATACATTGCATGCTCATGTATTTGCGATTCATGTGAAGCCATTAAATCTCTGCAGCAGGATTACTCTCCCGGCCTTATGTACCAAAGCAGATTGTAAGTAACACTGCATTTTTTTGATTTTGGCCTGATCTGCATTTTTGCCATGTGCCATATCTAATAAATCTGAGGCAATGATTTCTGCCCAAATCGATACTAACTTGTGACACTATTTTCTTTTAGCTGATCAGAGGACCAATGTAACAGGTTGTTTATAGTCAGGCAATAAAGTTGAAGTGCATACGCAAGATTTGTGTTGAAGGAACTAAGAGAACCCTTCTGCAAAAGTAAATCTTGCCTTAAAAGATCCCAAAGGGAATTCTCTGTTACACAGAACAGTCAATGGCTCTAATGAACCACTCTGGCTAGAGTCAGTGCATAGTTGCTAGTCAAACGTAACTCCAGACAAAGTGTTTCGACTTGGATAGAGGAGTTTAAGTCACATAACCAACATATGATTTCATACTGCACTTTATTTAAATATTGCCAAGGTGAATGAAGTATATATTCTATTGTATGTAACAATGTGGCCGGCATGAGGGTGTGTGGCCGAATGCCAATGGAGTGAGACAGGGAATCCAATGCTCCCAGCTGACCGGCTCCATCTAGCGGCATCCTTCACTGATCCCTAGCCGATTGCCCCCCAAAGAGAAAGAGGGGCCCTCTTATGCTTCTGGACCACCAACAAGGGTGAATTTGGGGCCCCAGACTTATGCGCTTCCAATGTTGTGCGACAGGGCTGACATCCACACAGCCGTGCTTTCAAATGACGGCGGTGCAGAGCTGACAAAGCCCATCCAGCAGAGCTGACTGTAGGGAGAGGCGCTCCCTTGAAGCAGAGCCATACGGTGAGGAGAGTCTCCCTGGAGGAGCCCTGCAGTCATGCTGAGACTTCTGCAGTGATTCTGAGGACAGGTTGCGACTCTGAAGGCTCCAGGGGAGGTAAAATTGGGCCACGTGAGCCCTCCTAAGCAGCGCGAGGCCTGGAGTGCTTCCCCGCCTCCTCTGGATGGTGAGCTGCCGCTTCTTGGGGCAGCATGTGAGGCCCTAGTTGATCAACTGAAGCGCTCAAGTGGCGGAGAAGCATACGCCCCCTGGAGAGATCTGTCAGTGACCTGAGGCCCCAGGGAGGTGAGGCTGATCACAGGGATGACGGGCACTGAGACCTGGCCAAGGTGCAGCATTCTGGAGAGGCCCCCCCCCCTGTTGAACAAGTGCTGGGCGGCTGGCCCTGTCTCTCCAAAGGAGGATGGTGGGTTTTTGGAGCTAGGCTGAAACTACAGACCTAGACGACGTGTGGGTGAGCAGAAATGCTGTAGGGTCTGGAGCAACCTGGTGATGCTGCTTCCGCCGGTGGTACGTGAGAGTGCTCCCTGCTGGGACTATCTGGGCGTATGCATTCTGCTGCGCACACTGACGTGTATCTGGCAGTCAGCATCTGAACTGTTGGCTGACCCCCCCCTCCATTTGAGGACCCTTGGGCTACTGTTGAACTCCAGGATTGGCCTTCACTCTGCCACATGTTACCATGGACAAAACAACCAAAAAGAAAGAAATGGTACCCTAACCACCATCTCCACTGGTGGCCAGTGATGCTAAGGAGAGGAATAGGACACTGACTGGCCCACCTGAGGCCACAAAAGGGGTTATATTGAATGCCATACTAAGAGCGATAAATGGCTCCTGAAAAGTCCTAGAATTTAAAATGGACACGGTTGTAGCAGATATGGGGATTTTTGGAAATGGCCCTTTCTGCAGAATCACCCCCAAACTTTTTACCCTTTTTGCTGAATTTATTGTTGTTGGCTTAAGGACTCTGGGCACCTTTACCACTGCTAACTAGTGCTAAAGTGCATGTGCTCTCTGCTTAAAACATGGTAAAATCGGCTTATCCACAATTGACATATTACATTTACTTATAAGTCCCTAGTAAAGTGTGCTACAGGTGCCCAAGACCTTTAAATTAAATGCTTCTAGCAGGCCTGAAGCAGTGATTGTGCCACCCTCTTAAGCAGCCTTTTAAATATGTCTCAGGCCTGCCACTGCAGAATCTGTGTGTGAAGTTTTATCTGCCATGTTGACCTTGCAAGTTAAACCTCTTGCCAGGCCCAAAGCTACATTTGTAATACATATAAGTCACCCGAAGGTAGGCCCTGGACAGCTCATGTGCAGAGTGCAGATTATTTAAAAAATAGTACATGCACTTTTAGGTTTTATTTGTCCTAGTAGAGAAACACTTTAAAATGCTTTTCTCAGTACTGCAAGGCTTATCTCTCCCATAAGATAACATTGGGATTCATTTATTACCTTTTTATAAGTGCAATTTCCAATTGGAAACAGACAGATTGGGCCCCAAATTTGGTGTCTCTGGAATCACAATTTAAAATCACCACTCTTGGTGAAGTCGGATTTTAAAATGTAATTCTGAAAATTACACTTTAGAAAGTTGGCATTTTCTTACATAAGTCATTTCGTGCCTTCTGCTTTTCTCTGAATACACGTCTGGAGTGGGTGACACCTGGGATTTGTGCATTACCTTTAGGTGGCCATACAAAAAGGGAGCTTAGTTGTGACTTGATAGGCTTCAATGGACCATTAACTGGCTTGATGGAGGAGGTGGAGCTGACCACTGCCTCACTTACACTTGAATAGGTTGTGTCCTGTCCACACACAAAGGGCTGCATACACCCTTGTAGTGAGTCTGGAGCCCGGGCAGTAAGGGCAGGGACTCTGTGCACTTCAAAGGCCTCTCTTTGAACCCCCACTTCAGAGGCACAACTGGGTAAAAGTACTCTACCTCAGACACCACCAACTCAGAACACCTCTGGAACTGACAATATTCTGTCAGGAAGAAGTACTGCTGTGCAGCCGGAGGGACAGCCACTTTGCTGAACTGCTGCGTTGTGTTGACCTGCTTCCTGCTACCCTCTTGGCTGGCAGTGAGAAGGACTGGACCTCCTTCTCTGCATCTCAGTAGTATCTCCAAGGGCTTTTTGGCTTTCCTCCTGTTTTCTGAAGTCTCAGGGATATCAAAGACTTCTCTCTTCAACCTGCAAACAGCACCTGCAATCTGTCTGCTGGGACTCCTGCTCTGCCAAGTGGTGCCAATCCAGTCCTGGGCCCTCGGAAATGAGTTTAAATTGCTGCATCTGTGAAAATCCATGCATAGACGACTGTATGTCCAGTTGGAACTAGTGCATCTCCCTCAAGGCCAGCCCATCACTGCTGCTGCACTCACCTCGAGGCTTTGACGCATCTTCAGCATTGCTTGGCTTGGCACTGACGCATCGCTTTCAACCAAGTGGTTCTACTTCGACGCATCACTTTAGGGCTTCTCGCCCGCGACTCACCTTCTATGCTGCGCAGCTCAGAATCAACGCATCCCCTTCCTCGAAATGATCAATAAGACACATTGCCTCCGCTGCTCCCCGCATCTTCGTCAATGCATCCATGGTACTGCATCAGCGGACCAAGGCTGGTCCCTGTATCCAACACACGAGAGCGCTTACACGCAAAGGATAAAGCACAGGTGGCGACATATTGGCAAGGCTGCGGTCAAGTAGGCACCTTAGTACACTTACTGTGGGAGTGTGAGCATGTCCGGGACTACTGGACTCAGGTCTTGGATGAAGTGGATAAACATTTTGAGATTCAGATCCGGTGTTTTCCAGCGTATGTTCTGCTCAGCCTCCCCAACCCTCTGAGGTACCCGCTGCGGTCTCATAGAGGCATGCAGATAGCAATTGCGTTGGGGTCGGCGACACAGAACATACTCATACATTGGCGTACTCTCAATGCCCCGACATTCACAGGTTGGCTACATCGTCTGTGGCATGTCCTCAGGATGGAGAAGGTGACGCTCACCTTGGCGGGGGAAGGATCCAAATACAAAAAACTGTGGCAACCCTTTTTGTTGCTACTATCCACGGAATTTAGAGAGATCACCTGCCCCAGATACCTTAGGCTATTGCGCCTCACAGGGTCTCAGGGAGCGACCTGAAGGGGAAAGGAAGTCGCAGATGAGCTTACAAGTGTTGGGCAATGGATGCGGAACACAAGGGGAAGGGGAGTGGGTCGGATAGGAGGGGGGCGTTTATGGGGACTGTTTTTCTTGGTTAGAAATATAATTGGATGTGTCACTGTTTGAGGATGAACCAACTGTCGAGTTTCCGCCTTTAAATCGCTTGATACGAATGCATATATTGAAGCTTTGATGATTGGTAACTGACTACATGCTAATATATTTTTGTGTTGCAACTTAAAACTACAATAAAGAAATTTAAACTTAAAATGCCTTGCTCAATCAAACACTCTATTTCTGCTGCAACATCTGCTTTTATTTCTGGGCTCATTTTATACTGTTTGGTATTTGGGTAAACTGCACCTTTCTTCACTGTCACTTTTATTGGGTCGACATTTGCCATTAATCCTACTTCTTTTCCCGTAAAATCCCACACATCAGGATTTACAGTATTTTGCAGATCTTCTGGTAAATCTAACAGGGTCATCTTTTTGATTTAATTTTTTGCTTGGCTAACATGATTTTATAAATTCCATCTTCATCTGGAGTCTGAATCTCAACACCACTTGGGGTGCAATAAATTGTGCAATTCATTTTACACAACAAATCCCTTCCTAGCAAGTTTACAGGACTGGAATCACACACAATTTATGGGTGCATTTCTTTAAAATTGCCAATACGTACTTCCATTGGTTCTGTAACAGGGGTCCTAATCTGTTTATTAGAAATGCCCACTACTTGGATCGCTTCTCCCGAGAGGGGTAGGTTTGGGATGTCTGCTGTTCTCACAGTAGAACGGGTAGCACTAGTGTCCAACAAAAAGGTGATGTCATTTCACTCAACTTTTCCTTCAACGTAAGGACCTGACTGATCTACCGGTAAGGATGCACCAAGTACGCAATTCTCTCCCCCCCCCCCCCCTCAGGCACCGTCAATAACTATCTTTTTCAAAAAATGTGTATTTCAAAAGAAACTGTGGTGTTACTGTATTTTTCTTACCACATCCCTCCCGAAATCCGGGGTCCACACTGTATTTGGCTTGACTCGCAAAATCTGGCATAGGGGCAGGTGGTAACTGATTCTGTATTACCTGTTGCGGTTGTCTCATTAACACCTCATTCTGCGTCTGTGGATTCAAATTTTGGGTTTGGGCATTATTATTCTTTATTAATTTACACTCGTTTCCAATGCCCCAATTTTCCACACCGCTGACAGGGAAACCTTTTCTTTTCCTCATATTTACTCATTCTTTCTCTTGGCTTACTCCCACTACCTTCACCTTGACCATCCCCTCTTCCTTGAATTTTTGCCTGCTGACTTAACTGGAGTCCCTGCTGTTCTGCTAATTTAACTTGTGTCCACATTACTTTTTCTTCTGCCTAATATTGATTTCATCCCCACAGTACTTTGCATACTTGAGAATTCCATCGATAGGCTTTGCCTGCCAACATAATGTATGCTCATTCGCGATATTTCAGGTTTTAAGCCTGATACAAAACGATATATGAAAATGGGTCATGTCCTTATTATCAATGTTTTCCAACCCACTGTACTGTTTGAATACCTGCAAAAGACGTTCATAATATGCATGTACTTATTCATCCTTATTTTGGGTTGTTCTGTCGATTTTTGTCCAATCTGTTTCTTTTTGGGGTACTTTCCCTTTCAAATAAGTTATTACCTGATTATATTTTTTCATCGCATCATCTGAAGGGGCTACTGTCTTTGGATCACTAGGGTATTCGTCATTGGGCCAATCTACCGTAATTATGCATTCTGTCCACAAATCTGCAGGGCCAACTATGTCAAACAAACCATCTAAATCTTTTAGCAGCACTTTTGAAACTTTCACAAATCTTTCGACTTGCCTGTACCATTCTACGGGTTTTTCTCTAAGTTTTGGAAAGTCATTTGTAAATGACAAAATATCCTGTCCGGACCATGGGACATGCACATAACCTCCTCCTGAAACTTTTCTCATTGGGCACAACCTTTCAACCTTTTCTGATTCTTTCATTAGATCCTCAGATGTAGTTCGATTTGCCTGGGCTTCTTCCTTTTTCTGTGTCCATCTTGCTTTCTATTTGTCTAAATCTCACCATTTTTGCAACAACGACAATAATTCTTTTATTTGCCATTTTTGTCCTGACACATTCATGTTCTCTAAATCTTTGTCAGAAAATTCAGCTCTGTAAGGTTTTTGCAATACTTTAGATTTACATAAGTCAATTCCCATGTCAGAGGCCAAATTCAGTAATTTCTCATGAAACATTTTGTATTTCGAGTGATACTTCTGCATGTGAATAACAACTCCTCTTCACTGAATGTATTTACTCTTTCTAATCCTACATTTCCAGCTATCATTTCCTCTAGTTCTACTCTTAATTTAAAAATGTCCAATACTTTTGGCTGTGATTTTGGTTTCTCTATGTGTCGGGATCATCTTTCTATTTTTTCTGGGGTTACTACAGTGGCACTTCTTGTTCCAGTGGACGTTTCTATCTGTACTTCTTTAGAACATACAGGAGTAATTCCTGATCAAACCACCCACTGGTTTTCTTATAGGTAAACCCATCAGGGATATCACTGACTCGCACTCACTTGCCTGGTCATCAATTATTACATTTTCTTTTCTCGGTGTACTACAGGTGGAGTCTTAGGACAGGGTTGTTTATCTCCATACAAGGGAACAACGGGACCTATAGTTACTGGTATCGTTAGGGCTTAAGAGCGATTTTCTGTATTAATTCACTTCTCTGTTTATTTTTCGCTTCCCTTTCCTTTTCTTGTAATACTTTTTCTAATGTGGATTCATGTACAATCTGCGGAATCAAAGTTGGTTTTAAGAACGGAGCACTTGGGGTAACTCTATTTGTTTCTTCTCTGTACTTTTACTTGCTGACGGTTCTTCTGTGGTTAATACAGGATATAATCCTTCCACTAACATAGACTGTCTCCATTGTTTCATCTGCGTATCTCTTGTCTCTCGGGGAAATCTGGGATAAAATGTACTCAAATTCCTGTCACATCTGGGTCTATCTTGCTCAAAAGCCTCAGTCTCCCACTTTTTGAATGCTTCATATTGCGTTAACCTTGGTCTGGGGTCTAATTTATTCATACGAGTTTGTAATTTGTGCAAAATCCTAACATTAAAGGTACCATATTCTGGAAATGCCAATATACCATCATCCTTTGTATACTCTATGCAATTTTCTAACCATAAACAAGTGTGGTAGCCCCATTCTATAATCATGTATGACGCAGGCATTTTTGGTGGTGGAATAACAATTCCTTGTCTCGTTTTAATGATTTTATCCTTTTTGAAATAATTCTTAATTTTCTGTAAAAATTACATTTTTCTTTTTTCTTCATACATGATATAGGGTTAATTTGCTGTTCTTTGGCAAACCCTAAGTATCTTCTATCAGGGCAATTTCCTATAAATGCTGGATCTAGATACCACATATAATTAGCGCTCTATTTAATATGGAAATTTAAATTATTGCAATTTACTCAATTGTTTACTTTACTTAAATGCTTTTCCAATACCAGCACGTCTCCTATTTTCAATGACCAATCAACATTTAATTTTTAAATAAATTCAACCAATGGTTGCGCGGATTTCCCTGTGAGATGAGTTTTCACGCTCTTCACTCACCCCTCCTTTACAATATTACCTCAGCTACACACCCGCTGCCTCCACTAATCCCAGCGCGGATCTTTGTGACATCTCCTTTGCAAGGTAATATGACAACTCAATTTCTTTTCAATTCAAATAAATGCACGATTCATTAATCAACAACATAGAAACATTCGCTACTGTGTCTGATTGACTATTTTCAAAGAAAAGACAATTTTTTTGCTGCGAGTAAAACCCTTCCGTTTACCCTTCACACACTAAGAGTAAAACCCCTTCTGCTTACTCTTCACTCAGGCATCAAAGAACCTGTTACTCCTTCAGACTTACCCTTTCTAGGTGATATAAGACCAAAGTTTCACCAGCGAACCTTTTTGCTATCACTTATTCTCACTTTCACACAAGAAAAATAATCCCTAACCAGTGCTTCAAGTTTTACCTAACTATCTGCACTTACTTCATCAGACAAGTAACCTCACTGCAGCGTGGCTTCCATTTACCACCCGCTATTCAATATGCACAGGGAATTACAGACAACAAATAACAATACAACAGGTTTTGGTTAATACATAAAATCAATACAAAATCAATGTAAAATCAATACACAACTAACTACCTATCTTAACTAAACCCTAACCATCAATCTGCTACCAAAGAAATACTGATGGTGCAGCATTACCAGCTCAGTTTACCATACTCACCTGGGCCCATAAAGATTGACACCTTGAACCGGTAATCCAGCTTAATTTCCTGCCTATCAGAATTTTATTCACTTTAGAACTTATACCTGTACACCATGACTTACCAATCCTTCTCACCTGTGCTCTAAGTTCTAGAGATCAAGAGTGTTAGAATAATAGGTAGAGAATAACATTTACCTTCGTGAAATAACCACAAACTGGGGAAAGTATTAAACACTTTATCTATGCAATATTTTGTCAGGAGCCTCAAAAGTGAAATTAAAGACTTTTCAAGTAAGAAAATAATTATTAAAGTAATTATTTTGCATGACTTTAAAAATGAACCTTTAGATATTGGTACCTGGGAATGGTGGAAAAGGAAAAACGGTACAAGGACATACCACTCAGATTATATTTACCTAGTATGGTGTGAGGACCAACCCTGGCCAAAAGCTGGGACAAAGAAGAAGGGCTCCCAACTAATCAGGTGCCAACAGGATAGGATAGGTGCAGTTCAGGACAGGTAAACTCAGCTAAGTGCAACGCCAGCGTCACACCCCTCTCTGGCTACACTCGGACCCCGACTGGGTAATCGATTCTCCCCCCTCAAAGGAAACCCCGATTCTTCTGTCATAGTGCTCGACCAGCCCTCTGCTCTCGATTCTCCTTCAGCATACGTTGGGTCAGTGACAGATCTGTGACAAGTCGGACAGTCTAACTAACTGAACCTACTTTAGTTATACCTATGACCCTGCTTGCAGGCAGGTCGCTCCCCACGCTGCTGCACGGCTCTGCCTGCATTGTTTTTGCCTAATCTTGTATTTTTCCCCTGTGCCTAACTTGCTTTCTTGCCCAGACTTGTTTTTATTCCCCTGTGCCTGTACTTGCTTTCTTGCCCAGACTTGTTTTTATTCCCCTGTGCCCGTACTTGGTTTCTTGCCCAGACTTGTTTTTATTCCCCTGTGCCTGTACTTGCTTTCTTGCCCAGACTTGTTTTTATTCCCATGTGCCTGTACTTGCTTTCTTGCTCAGACTTGTTTTTATTCCCCTGTGCCTAACTTGCTCTCTTGCCCAGACTTGTTTTATTCCTCTGTGCCTGTACTTGTTTTCTTGCCTTAACTTGTTTTTCCTTCCTGTGCCCAGTTCTCCCGCAGCCCCGCCTGTTTTTCCCGCCGCTGCGTCCCTGCGGCCCCGCCCACCTGCAATCCCATTCACCGCCCGCTCCCGCCTCCCAGCTGCTCCTCTCTCCCACATCCCCGCATATGGAAGCCGCTACTTTCCCATGATTTTATTCCACCCAGCAATATTAGTTTCAATTTCATATAAAATGGTAAAACAAATTTGCAAGTTGCCTTCCTTTTTCCAGTTCATGGGGTGAAGTTCCCAGGCGCATTGCAGGCAGATGAACTTTTGGCAGTCTGTCAATGCCAGGACTTCAAGATTCTCTGGGTTTCAGTATGCATGTAAAGCAGATTCAAAATGGAGTTTTGTAGCACCCTTCAGGCCCAAATATGAGCTAATGATAAAAGTCAAAGAGAAACACGTTAGAATGCGAAAATAAATGAATGCACTGTATACCACTAATTTCTACTTTAACTCCATTATTTTATTTTAACTATAGCGTTAATAGTTAAGCAGAACGTGCAAAGTTTAGTTTGAGCAGAAGCACGTGCTCAAATGTGTGAGACATAAAGCGGCCATCTTGGCACTAGTGCGCAGCTACAAGAAAATCCTACCAAAAGTGATAGATACGTCACACCACGTAGTTGTGGCAGACGCATGCACAGAACAGTTCCCGCGTTTTTGTCGGCCATGTTAAAACACTCGGGTTACTGTTAGTAAAAACACATAGACAAGATTCCTCTAGATACTAGAAATGTCGTGTAGTGCAGTTTTAGTACTCACAAAACATGTTGGTTAATAAGTTACATGTTATTTTGAGAGCGCTGAATCCAAGCAAATTTCTTTACATGAAACCTTGCTCCATCTTTATTTTATTTAACATGTTTTATATAGCGCTATCTGGACCCGGGGGTATCAGAGCGCTTTACAGGAGTATTTGTTGCAATATGGTGAAAGAAAAAATAATTAGGTAATATTCAGAAATCAATACAAAATGGTAAAAAGCCTATTAAATATTGTATAGTCTAAACGAAAACAAATGCGAAGTAGGGAACGGGGATGGGGGAATAAGGGAGGGGGATAATTAAGGCAACATAATACAGCAATACATAGACCGGATTAATTGAATTTAACGGGATAAACAGTGAGGTAGAAATCAATACCCAATAAGAAGTTCAAAACAGTTCTAGAATTAACATCGTCATATTATATTAGTTGAGAGGGATTTCCAGATAGTCCTGGGATATTAGCTTGGCATGGGAAGGAAAGATTGGAGAGGAGGGGGGAAGGGTAAGTGCAAGGTGGTAGGCTAGGTTGAGGAGGGGGTTGAGATTTCGATCATATCAGGTGAAACGGGGCGGGTCCTATAGGGAGGACATGAGGGAGTAGGTATCAGAGAGAAGTAAGGTGAGAGAGGGGAAGGAGACCAATAGGAGGAAAGGGTGGGATGAGCGCCCAGGGGCGGATTTAAGGACCCCAGTATTTGTTCAGCAGGAGAACTTTGAGATCTTTTTTTAAGCTGGTGTAGGAGGGGTTGCAATGAAGATCTTTGGGGAGCGAGTTCCAGATGTTCAGTGCATTCCCGGAAAAGGAGCGGGATTGTGTGGTTTTCTTGTTAAATAGAGGAGGTACAAGAGTGAGGGTGTTGGAGCTTCTCAGTGATCTAGAGCTGCCGGCTATGTGAAGTTTATCAGTGAGGTACTGCTGGGAGCTTTGATGCAGGGCTTTGTGCGTAATGCACGCTGTCTTGTTCTTCCTTCAATGGGCAGCCACTTGAGGGCTTTAAGGGCGGGGGAGATATGATCAAACCATTTAAGGCCGCTAATTAGCCTAGCTGCTAGGTTAAGAACACATTTGATAGGGGCGAGATGTGCTTTTGGAGTTCCAGTGAGGATGGCGTTCCCATAGTCGATTTTAGACAGAACCAGTGATTGGACTACTAATTTAAAGTCGTCAGCTGGAAGGAAGGGTTTTATTTTCTGTAAGTGGTGGAGTGTGTAGAGAGCGCTTTTGGCTGAGTTTTTTTATGTGGGGGATAAGAGAAAGCTTCAGGTCAATGTTAAAACCGAGTGATTTAGCAGTGTTGGGTATGGTGAGAGAGCAGTTGAGTGCAGTAAGTCAGAGATCCAGGATAGAATGGTGAGCTAGTTGTTCTTAGGGGAGAAAAGAATGATTTCAGTCTTTTTTGGGTTGAGTTTGAGGTGGCGGAAGTGGATCCAGGATTGAATTTTGCTCAAGGTATCATTGAGGTGACGGACATCAGAGCCGGATTGAATTTTATAGTAAAGTTGGGTGTCATCAGCATATAGGTGGTAATTGATTCCTGCTTGTTTAAGGATGCGGGTGAGGGGTTACATAAAGAGATTAAATAAAGAGGGGGCGAGGATAGAGCCCGAAGGGACACCTAGGGAGATGGGCAGAGGTTATGGAGGCAGTCAAGGATTTTAATTTGCTGAGTTCTGTGTTGGAAAAGGCCGGGGAACCATATAAGGACTGAACCGTTGAGGCCAAAATGATCTTTAAGTGTGTTAAGTAGTGTTGAGTGATTTACTGTATCAAAAGCAGCAGAGAGATCAAGGAGACTGAGAAGGGAGGAATCGCCTTTGTCAGGATGTGTTGGATGTCATCAATTATGTTAACCCCTTAACCGCTGGGGTAATTCCCCTCCTGTGCTGGGGGCAAGGCAGCCGTGCACTGTGCTGCCGTGCTCATGACGAGCCCAGCTCGTCATGAGGCCAGTGCAGCTGTGCTCATTCCGACCTGGGATCGTCATGCCTCCGTCCACTCCTATAGAACGTCCGCACAGGTGTGGAATTCACCGCGCGGGGGAGTGGCGCAGCTGTTATGACGAGCCCAGCTTGTCATGAGCACAGCTCCTTTATGCCTCATGACGAGCTGGGCTTGTCATCAGCAGGCAAGAAGTTAAGCATTGCTGTTTCTGTACTACAGCCCTATCTGAAGCCGGATTGGAACGAGTCTGAAAGATTGAATGAATCAATGTGTTTATCAAGTTGTAACTGGGCGCATTTTTCAAGGGCTTTTGAGAGAATAGGAAGGTTAGAGATAGGACGAAGCTTATTTAGGTCATTGGGTTCACCTGCGGGGTTTTTGAGGATGACAGGGACACAATCAGAGGCAAAGGAGGAGTTGATGATTGAGGTCCAGTTGGGGGTAAGATATGTTTAAGGTCTTGGACAAGGTTGGTTGGGAGAGGATCATTAGTGTGGGAAGAGGGTTTCAGTTTGGAAATGACGTTAAGGACATCAAGTTCAGTGACAGGATGGAAGTCGTGCCAAGAAGCATTCTTTTTTAGTTCCAGTATTATGGGGTCGGGTTCAAGAATCGGGACGAAAAGAGGGAGCGATAAGGAGTCAAGAAGGAGAGTAGAGGGTGAAGGAGAATTAGAGGGAATGTCTAATGAGGGTGGTGGTTTAAGGAGGGGAGTTAGGGCGAAGGATTGATCTATTTTGGAGATCTTTTCAACAAAGTAGTTGGCAATTTCCTCGCATCTCTCAGTCGAGGCGGTCACCTTGGGGGCAGCAGAGGAAGTTTGGTTTTTCACAATGGTGAAGAGTCCCCTAGGTCTGTCTTGGCCCAATCGAGTTGTGAGCGGAAGAATGATGTCTTAGCATTGAGGTTGTGTTTTTATAGTTGGATCTAGCGGGTCTGAGGTGAGAGAGGTTGAAGGGGGAGGGCTTTTGTCTCCAAACGCGTTCAGTAGATCTGAGTGTGCAAAGCTCATTGTTGAGATCAGGATTTGGAGGAGCTTTGTTGTCGTTTTAGTTTGGTCAGGGCAATTTGGTCAAGGACCTCTACGATGAATTTGTTAAAGTTTTCGGTGAAGTCATTGGCATTTTAAGAGAGAGAGAAGAGTTGAAGTTGAGCTTTGATTTTGGCCTCAAGTTCGCCTGGGGGAATAAGGTGAAAATTCCTGGTCAGTTTCATTTGATTGGTGGTTTTGGGTGGAGGAGGTAGAACAGCATTAGAGATCGTGAAAAGAATGAGGTGGTGGTCAGACCAATCAATGGGAATTATGGAGGAGAGGGAGGCCAACTCATTGTTAGTAATGATAGCGTCTAGAGTGGCTCCTTTGGAGTGAGCGGGGGAGTGGCATAGTTGTTTTAGGTTATTGATGTCAAGTAGGTCAGTGAGGAGGTTGATCACAGGATCTTCCTTTTTGTTCCAATGGAGGTTAAAATCCCTGAGGAAGAGGTTTGTAGAGTTGGAAAGTGAGGATTGGGTGAGAAGGTTAGACAATTCTTCTACAAAAGGTAGAGGGTCACCGGGAGGATGATAGATGTTGTGTAATCTTATTGGAGCAACGCCCTGTATTTCAAGTTCTGCTCCAAGATATTCAAAAGTAGACAGGTCGTGGAAGCGCACAGGGGAGAGTTGGAGTTCATTTTTATAGATAATTGCTAGACCACCACCAGTTTTGACAGGCCTATATTTTCGGAGGATGGAGTTGTCAGGGGGGGAGAGTATGTCCAGAATGGAAGAGGAGTATTCTTTAAGCCAAGTTTCAGTAAGAAAGGCAATGTTAAAGGATTCACTAAGGATGGTTTCTGAGATTTCAATAGCGTGTTGGACCGCCGAGTGGCAGTTAACCAGCATGCATGACAAGGGTGTAGGGTTGGTTGCAGAGGGAGAGCAGGGGCGGATTGTGATAAATTGCAGGGAAAGTCTAGGAGAGGCTGGAGAAGTTGGGATTCTGTTAATCCCAAGGATCACAGGGATAGGAGCTTGTGGGATCAAAGGGTCGATGTTTAAAGAGCATGGGGTGTGAGGATTACAAGAGTCAAGGAGTTTAGAGATGGGGGGAGGTTCGGGCATGTAAAGTTTTGAGTGTATTGTTACTGAGGGGGGAAGTATCCTGTAGCTGGGTGACTGAAAAGTTGTTGTGATCAGTGCACAGTGAACTAGCAGGATTGGGGCGGTTAAGTGAGGAGAGGAAATTTACATCTTTTCTAAGAAAGGTGAATTCAAACGATAGGTTCGCGAGAATGAATTCTATGTTAAGAAGCGTTTGGGGAATGAGGGAGAAAGGGAAGGAGGATGGGAATTCAGGGGGACTGAGAGGAAATTCAGTGTTAGTTGAGATGAGGGGTCTGGGGTAAGGGAAGGGGGGGCCCTGGAGGAAGGTGTAGGGGTGAAGAGGGGGATTCCGATTAGTAGTTGAAGAGAGGGAGGAGAAGTGGGGTGAGGTAGTCACTGGGGACTGAGGAGAGTTATGGGAAGGAAGGGGAGCCCGAGGAGAGTGAGGGGGGTGGTGCTTCTGGTTGAAGAGGGAAAGGCCAATTAGGGAGGAAAGATTTGAAGCAGGTGGTAGAGTCGGAGGGTGGTCGGATTGAGGGGGCAGAGAGGTAGAAGATGGTAGTGGGGAACTGCAGAGAGGTGTTGGGGCCTCAGAAGGGGGGAGAGAGAGAGGGTGGTTGTGTGGGCAGTTGGTGAATCATTGTGAAGGACAGTTGTTAAGGTAGGGGAAAGATTGGTAATCTGTGCTTGCGAGACTTCAATTTTTTTTCTATGTTTGTAGGGAGGGGGGTGGATAGGCTGGTAGAGGGGGTGTCAGGACATAATGCGTTTGGGAGGAAGATGGAAGGGGGGAACAGCTGTCATATGTTGAAGTCTCCAGCGGAGGAGAGAGAGCACGGGTGTAAGTGAAGGAAGTAGGAGGATCGTGGGGGGCAGTAGTTAAGGTGGGGGAGAGATAGGAAGTCTGTGTTTGGGAGATTTCCATGGTGTTTTCAAAGTCCGTTGGTGTGGGTGAAAAAGAAGGTGAAAGAGAAGGGGAGGTGAAGGGTCAAATTGGGCTTGCGAGAATGGCGGGTCAGGGGATGGAATCAAGAGTAGGTAGGACAAGTCGCTAAAGTGGTGTTCAAAGATGGTGAGATGTTTTCCGAGGCTTGATTGAGTATGTTTCCAGATTTAAAAATGGAGATGTCCATTTCGCCAGGAAAGATAGGGGAAGGTGAGGTAGATAGTTTAAAGCCGTATGGAATTTTGCAAGACTTAGTGATAGGGAAGTGGTGGAGGAAGGTGTTTTCCCATTAAGAGGGGCGCTAGGAGCAGAAAATGTAGTTTGTTTTTACAAAAGAGGTGAAGACTGCGATAGTTATTCGCATTTTTGGAGAGTTTCGGGGGATAGAGGATGGACCAAGAATTAGGACTGTGTCTAGTGATAGGTGTATCCAGCGAAATGGGGGTGTGGGTGAGGGGGGGCATTGTTGATTTGAATAGGGCGGGGGAGTAAGAGGGAGAACTGAGGTTCCAAGTATCAAATGTGGTTGGGTGATTCCAGTAAGCAAGGCCCGAGTGTTCAGACCAATTAATGTAGATCACAGATATCTAGCATGTGGGATAATGTAGGCCAAGCTAGGGTGGTCGTCACGGGTTAAGGATAGACCCTTCCTCTTGAGGTGAGGGGGGGCATTGTTGATTTGAATAGGGCGGGGGAGTAAGAGGGAGAACTGAGGTTCCAAGTATCAAATGTGGTTGGGTGATTCCAGTAAGCAAGGCCCGAGTGTTCAGACCAATTAATGTAGATCACAGATATCTAGCATGTGGGATAATGCAGGTCAAGCTAGGGTGGTCGTCACGAGTTAAGGATAGACCCTTCCTCTTTATTATCATTGATATTGGTGAGGGGCTCAAAGCGATGCGTATGCTTTTCTTTTACTTCAGTAATTCTCAGAGGCAGCACCAAGGGGGGTTTGACTAATCAATAGATTCAGAATTCTAAAAATTCTGAAGATCCAAAATATGTGTCAGGAGATCCCTAGCAAGCGATCAAAGGGGGCACCACAGCTAAAACGTAAAGAGCAATAGAACAAGTTAGGGATTAAAGGTTGGGTGGGGCAGCTGTAAGTCAAGATAGGAGGCAACAGTCATGGTAGTGAGGAGGGCGGGGGCATCAGGGGGTTGATTGAGGAGGGCGAGGTCATCGGAAGGAGGGTATAGCAGGGTAGATCTCTTTGTTCAGCAATAGCCACCCACTTCATTTTTTAGCATCCGGTGTTGTAGCTGGCATATGGGAATCATCACTGTGAAGGGGGTAGGTAGAAAAACGTGCAGCATTTTATCAGGGTGACAATTAACAGAGTAAAAATTGATCTAGTTCAGATCAATACATGAATGTCCAAATTCTGTGCATAATTTTTTGGAGTCCGGTGCACTGTCGGTTATTGTTGATCCCTGGGAGGTGGGCCTAATTCCTTGCTAGTGGAGCAGACTCCCAGATTGCTATGAGGGTCCACCGTCTATAATTCAACTGTTCAGGACGCTTCGATCTTGAAGAAAGTTCCAATAGATTAGGGATTTAATCAGAATGAGTATCCAGCTCTTAGGCAGCAATTAGGAAGGAGGATAGGTGAGAGTGTGCCCATGCCAAAATGGCATCTGTTCAGGGTAAAATAATCACCTATTCGAATTGCTATGAGGAGGAGGTTCACTGATTTTCATGTGAAAAACTTCAGCTTGATCATGATAAAAAACAGGATGACAATCCAACCCCACGTCAAAAGAAATATCCAAAGTGCAACTTAAAGCAACTCATAAAATAGGACTGGTGAGGTCTTCTTCTGTTTTGATTGTTCCTACAGTGCAGGGAGAGGGCATCATCAAAGGGCCACCGTGCGCACCAAGGGGCCGACAGGAGGTGGATAGATATTGTGTCCTGATTCTTATGAGAGAATTACAGGCCATCCAAGTAATACTTGGTGAATTAGCGCTGGCCATTTCCATCCTCTGCAGGCGCCATTTTAAAGTCAGGCACCGATTTTCTAGGTACGCTGGCTTTAGCTTTCACTGATTTCCTGGAGGGCTCTCAGCCGCGAAAGGAGCCAGGCGACACAGTCTCCGAGACTGAAGCCTCAGCTGCGATGCAAACCTCAGGACCGTTCCCAATGCGAGCCGGAGAAGTCTCGCCCGCGTAACGTCTAGGCACAAAATAGCAGCATTGTAAAAACCTGCCCTGCACCCCCTCCACTCACCGGACCATCGGGTAGCACCCGCGTCTCAGGGGTTACATGGGGAGAGGAGCTGCGCCGAGCTGGGATCTTTTATCGCCATTCCAGCAATCCGACGCCTCGAGATCACCGCTCCCGGCCTTGTTCAAGTCTCCGGCCGGGTTGGCCAGGTCCAGCGGGGGAAAGGCGCCCGTCTAAAGACACGGCACTCCTGGGAGGTGATCACCAGGAGCGAGGCTCCCACAACAAGTTGAGGCACTGCCTTGTCTCTGGCCCAGTTCCGTCTCCGGACACCTCCAGCAGTCAATCGTATATCAGGAGGGGGCGTCACACAGCAGGCTTCACATGAGAGAGTTCTTTTACATTTCCCTTATAAATGCTGTGGAATTGGTTTCGAGGGACAAGTGGAAGGAGTCTTCTGCGTAGCTGTAGAATCCCTCTGTGTGGGGATGTCGGGCAAGAGGATGGACGGGGGGCATAGCTAGGGATTTTCACTAATTGTGATCCCAAGCCCTGGAGCTTCTTGGAAAAGCTCCTGTCCAGCGGCCATCTTGCTCCATCACCACCATTTGGCAATTCAACGGTTGTTAGGAGGGCTCGTAAGTTTGCGTGGTGGCAGACACATTGGGGCCTGGTTGACTCATGGTGTGGTACTAACCCGATGATTAGGAACTATTCCTTCTTCTCGAGCCTCCCCAAGCTGCACATGCACCTAGACACCTTCCTCTGCTCCCCTGAGGTTCACGGGGTAGTACATGCTGTTGAATACCTAACTAGAACTCTCTCGGATCATAATCTGGTGCTGTTGCACTTGAACTGGGAGGTGTGGCACCCCTGCATACCAAGTGGCGCTTGAAAGTTCAGGCCTTGGAGGACCCGGTCTTTCAGCATTCATTTGGGGAAAGCATCAGAGAGTACCTTGAGAACAATAGAGACACAGTGTCCACACCACAACTGAAATGGTATGCCTTCAAAGTAGTGATCCTGGTGAAGTGCAGTGCAGAGGCAGTGGGAGTGCGGTGTATTTTGCTACCAGTAGGACGTTGTACAGGATGTGGAGAGACAATAGCCTGGAGACCCGGACTTGCAGCAAACGCTACTTGAAGCCAAGTAACTCCTGGTGGGCCGGATAGAAAACCTAGATGTTTTGATTACAGAGCATATATGGTACGGGTTCACACTGAGCATGATATAGCCGGATCACTGCTGGCTTGGCTGGCCAACCTCACTAAGAGGGCCTCCATGATTTTAGAGTTGGAGACGACCCAAGGAGAGAGGCTGTATAGGCAGGATGATATCAGGCGAGTAGAAGCTGAAGCCCCTGGGGTGCAATCACTCTACCTGAAATATGGGCTGCCCTAAAAGGTATGGCACAAAGGAAAGTACCAGGGACAGATTGCCTCCCAGAAGAGTTCTACGAAGCCTCTGCAGAGGCACTGGCACCCAGATTTCTAAGATTGTACAAAGCAGCACAGAACCTGCGTGAACTGTTGGCTACCACTCAAGCAGCATTCGTGATCCTGCTGTTGAAACCTGGCTGGCCTCCCCATGACAGGAAGGCCTACAAGCACTAATTGATGCCTAATGTCGACTATAAAATTGTGAGTCGAGTTTTGGCCACACGGTTATTGCCCTATATGACTATGCTAGTACATACAGATCAGGCAGGATTTTTTCTGGGCTGCAATACAGCACTCAACGTCCGGCAGCACTCTGCCCTGATGGCAGATAGAACCTACGGTCGACAGACAGCAGTGGTCCTCACAGTGGACATAGAGAAGACCTTTGATATTTGGAATGGGGGTTCCTCTATAAGGTACTGGAGAAGATGGGATTGGGGAGAGGCTTTATAAGCTGGACCAGACTGTTGTACACCAGGCCTACAGCCCGGGTTAAGAAAGGTAGAGGGTTATCAGCGTAATATGACGTGAGACGAGATACACAATAGGGGTGCCTAGTTTGCACTGTCGGTGGAGCCTCTGGTGTGTAGTGCGAGGAAGAGGCTCCATTATTGGGGTTTCGAGATCCAGGATTCAAGGCTTCACATATCTCTATATGTTGATGATCTGCTCTTGTTTCTGCAAGACGCTACTACAAGATTGGGAAGAGCAATGAAGCTATTAGATAGCTTTGGAGCGCTGTCTGTGTTAGGGGTAAATTGGCTGAAATCTAGGTTGTTCCCTGGGTGCTCAGGGTTGCCTCTGACCATGGCCATGGGAGTGTTGGTGTGGAAGCATCACTGCTTGCAATATCTATGGGTAAAGGAATACCACGACGCCCGTGACCTGCTCGACATGAATGTAGGGGTGGCAGTCCAGACTCTCCGTTCTAGTGTAGAATTTTGGAAGACTCTGCCTTTCTCAGTGGTCGGCCACGTTGCACTTACTAAGATGGTGGCAGTCCCTCGACTGCTTTACTACTGGTGCCTCACAGAGATTTTTGGGAGCTGGATTCACTCCTAATAGCTTTCATTTGGGGTCAAGCCGCAGACGAGTAGCTCTATCTAAGTTACACTGCCCTGTTGCAGATGGAGGATTAGCAGTTCCTGTCTTGGAGTCCTATTACTTGGCTGCACAGATTCAGTGGTTTACACAATGGGTGAGCAGTAGGTAAGACCCGGGATTAGAGTCTGGACCCTTTGTTTCCAAGCTACCTCAGCTGTTCTGACTACTTCTTGGTCTCCGGCTAACTCTTTGTGAGTGGATAGAGAAGCTCAGGATAATGAATAAGTGTTGGCTGAGATGTAGGCAAAGAACCTATACATGGTGCTCATACTCCTCAAATATGCCATTGTGAAAACTGGAGGTGTTACCCCATGGAGGGGATTGGAGGAGGCTAATAGAATGGATGGCGGCTGGCATTGCTCAGGTGGGGTATCTGTTTCAGGCTGATGCGTTGCTCCCGTTTGAGGACTTGAGGTTAGAATTTGACCTCTCACATGGACACTTCTTGCTCAATAGAGTGGTGGTGGCTGCCATAAGGAAGCACTGGGGGTCGGGATTAACAGAACCACCCAAATGTTGAGCTGTCATCTCATAGTCACGACCTCCGGTAGGATCAAGGTAGTTTCTTAATTTTATAGTGCCCTTAGAGCAGACGTGATGAAACCCCTGCACAGCCACCAGAGTGGAAGGGAGTTCTGGGGATCCCGATCCTGGAGGAAGATTGAGTGGAAATATTGTAGCAAACCCCGAAGATATCTAGAAATGCCTGATTTAAATGAATAAACTTTTATGTACTTCATAGGTCATACCTCACCCCATGAGGAGTGAACAGATTGTTTCCTGTCGCAGGAGCTGAGTGTCCTAAGTGTGGAATTGTAGGGGCAGAAATATATCATATGTTGTAGTCATCCCCTTCCTTGGGGGAGTTTTGGGAGGGGGTCATGTCCTGTTTAATTGCGGTTATCCAACGAAAAGTCCTGTGTTCGCCAGGGCAGTTGCTGTTAAGTTGGTTCCCACACCCAGCTAAATATAAAGTCCCAAACAGGTTTATAGACTTGCCAATGATTTTGGCAAAGCTGGAAATCACCCGGAAGTGGAAGGCCACTTAGGGCACAAAGAGAACTGGCTTGGTTGAAAGAGCTTGAAAGATGGGCAGGTTATGAGAGTGTAGTGTTGTTTCAAGAGGCCAAGGGGGGATGTGGTTGAATTGAGGTGGCCTGAGCATGGAGAGTTTGGTTGACTGTCTGAAAGAGACGGACCCTACTTCAGAGGTGGCCTTCCCAAGGAGCGACGGGGCACTGGGAGCTGACGGAACCTGACTTAGCAGGGCTGTTGGAATAGTCCTTACAATGAATGTTGATTCCCTTTGTTTGTACCCATAACAGTGGTGACCGATAGCATTAATGCCTCATCCCTGGATCAGAGACTGATAACAATGTTCGGTGCCTTGCGACACAGCACAGAGAAGGGGGTGGGTCTGAAGAATTATGTTGTTGTTTCTCTGAAGTAACTGAGTAAGCAGATCAGCAGTGTTGATTGCATAGTTTGCCAACCATTGTGTGCGTGTTGAAAACCAATAAAATTCTGTTTGCAAAAAATTGTTTTTTTTAAATGTGTCCGGCATCTTGTTTGCATAAACTAATTAGATGTTTCAAAATGCAGCCTTTCAAAAAGATTATAATGGGAGCCTAATCTCCACTGTGAACATATACTTTTCCTGACACCTGTGAAGTGTGAGGGATAACCCTTAATTTGGAGGAGAATATACTTCATTTATATGGGCTAGTCTTTAGGGTTTCCATTAATTCTTTCCTTAGTCCTAGGTAGTTAACTTTTTTATGCTGATTATTGCCTCTCAAAACTACTCCCTTTCTCTTCTGTACATTTATTTTCAAAAACTGAGTTATAACTAAAGCCTGTAATTTATTCAGGCAATACAGGAGACCACTTGGTGTTAGATTAAATAAGAGTATGTCATCAGCGTACATTAGGGAATACATTTGAATGTTTATGCCAGCTTTTACAGGAACCATGAGAAATGAAAAAGGGCCAATACCCAGCCTTGTTTTAACCCATTCTGAGTATCGATCTTCAGGGATAAACACCTATCATCCCCTATAAGAACTTTGTACCATATCTGGAAATACAATGCTATAACAAACTGTAGATAAACCGAAAGCAATTGTAGATCTGAACACCCCTGTCTACTCAATCAAAAGCTGTTGAGAAGTCAATGAATGTCAGATATAAAAGTTATTATCTTACTTAAATGTATCTTTTTGGATGGCATGTACAATGGCTATGTAGTCTAATGTGTAACAGTTGGTTTTAAAGCCAGATTGATCACATTTGATCAATCCAGTTTCTTGTATCCAACATTTTAAATGTTCTCAGATACTTTAAGCAAAGATTCTACCAACTGTGTCTAAGAGTGCAATTTCCTGGTTACTGGTGCATCTCTTTGTCTCGTTTTGTAGAGGTAAAATATGACACTTCTTACACAGTATACTGAGATTTGTCTTTCCTGTAATAGTGTTGTAAAAATGGGGTAAATATTTGCCACATGAATCTGGATCTTTTTCCATCACTGCAACTGGCATTTAGTCTGGACTCATTGCTCCCGAGTACTTTGCTCCCCTGATAAAAGCAGCTTTCTGATACAGATTTCTTACCTCAGATTCCTCACCTTTACTAGATGCCTCAGGTGTCAAACTGGATTCATAAACATTTACACGGTTGTATGACGTTACATCGCATTTCGTTGCAACGCATGCCTTTACACCGCATGCGTTACAACGCGAATGCCATTACCACGCATAGCCTTTTCCACGAACATGCCTTTACCATGCATAACTAAACAACAAATTTCGTTGTTTAACCATGCATGATAAGGGCATATTCATGCTAAAGGTTATCTCATACCCCTGTCCCATTTCCTATTACTTTTTGGAAAAGAATGGGTTTTGAGTTTAGGAAGCAGGAAGTAATGGCGCTCAGTGCAGTTTGATCTTGTTTCTTAAATGTTAGTGCAGAGGGCACGCGGTGCAGAACAGGACAGGGGAACACAAACCCAAAGGAAAAAACAACCCGTGCGAAAGTGTAGGGAAGCCTACACCAAAAGTTTGAAGAACAGAACAGATCCTGTGCACACGCAAGTGTAGTTTGTAGTCCTGGAGTTAGGACCAGTACAGAAATAGTAGCCAAGCTTGGCTACTATTTTGTACTGACCAATATTTGATTTATAAATATTTTTCAACCACCTGAACCTTTGTATTTGACATCTTTGAAACCTTTACGGAAACCCTTTCTCTCAGCATATCCGCAGGTCCTAATTCCAGGACTACAAACTACACTTGCGTGTGCACAGAACCATTTAATATTACTGCTGCCTTGCACTAAGCATGGGCGAATTTTGCGGATCTCGCATTCGCGGATTTTGCGGATTTGCGAACTCGCAATCCGCAAAATCCGCGAATTCTCGCAAATTTGCGGATTTATTTTTTTTTATGTTCGCACGGGTTTCTGCAAGTTCGCGAGGGTTTTGTACAATTTCGCAAATTGCGAAATTCTACAAAACGCGTGCGAACTTGCAGCAACCCGTGCGAACACAATAATATGAAGAGAAAGAAGCTCCTGGTCACAGGAACAGCACGGGGATTGCGCTCATGAAAGTCAAGGATGCAAAGGCCTCTACCCAACATCACAGCTGACTTTCCACGGTAGATTTGGGAAGAGGCACACCTTTCCAGCCTCGAAGACGCTCATGATTGTTTTTAGGCTAATGAATGAGTCACTGAATTTGAGCATCAACTAGTTCGAGCGACCATGTGTGTGTTACTATGCAATCGCCCCGAAGGGCGCAGGGGTCCCTTGAGTGAGCTGTCCATCATAGTGGGTGAATGGCGGGAAGACGGTGCAAACCGCGAGTGTGTGCGCGGGGCCAAACGTGCGGGGCTTCCATGCGAGTTCACATGCCTCATGTGTGCATAAAAGGTCAGAGAAAGATCAGTTCAGCAGATGAAGAGAAAAAGCTCCACAGGAAGGGTCACAGGAAGGGCATTTGTAAATATTTTAGGATGGCGCCGGCAAGCTGCCAGCGCCATCCTAAAATACTTACTAAATTAGCTTCAACAGGAAGCTCTAATAGATAAAATAAAGCAGTTGCGAGCACCTGCTTTATTTTATCTATTAGAGCTTCCTGTTGAAGCTAACTTAGTAACTATTTTAGGATGGCGCTGGCAGCTTGCCGGCGCCATCCTAAAATAGTTACAAGCAACAGGGCAGGCTTGAACTTTTGCCCCCGGAAAAATCCGCTGCTCGCAGATTTGCGGATTTTCGGTAAATTCGCGGGAGTTCGCGGATTGCGAATTTACCGAAAATCCGCAAAATCCGCGAGCGGAACGGATTTTCTGCCCATGCTTACCTTGCACCCAACCCTCCAACCCTCATATTTTATTATTTAAAAATACCCCTCCGCTGTCCTCCTATGCGACCCCTGCTCCCGGCCCCCAATCCCTCTAAAGAAATACCTCTGCCCTGAAACCTTAAAATGTCGCCATGCGCGATTCCCCCACCCCCAAACCCTTCTAACAAATACCCCTCCCCTGCCCAGAACCCTAAAAATTGTCCCCTGCGTGACACAACCCCAAACTAAAATCCCCCTTACCTCTCCACAACATCTCTCCATGCTCTTCCGGAGTACAGTGCACGTCGTAAGAGGAAGCAGAATGCTCTTTCCGTTTCCATGAACGATGCCGATAGCCTCCACATCTTTTTTCAATATATTTTTTGTGTCTGTTCAGGCGACTGAAAGAGGCAACATGCTCATGTTTAGAATGGTTTGTTTAAAAACGTAGCAGACAAAATACTCCGAGAATGCTGGTGAGCTTTTTAGGGTTCGCCTGGCATTCGCTGCGCAGCAGCGTTCGCGCAGGCGAAATCTTATGTTAGAACAGTATGGGGGCCTGCTCTTCCATTGGCTAGCTCCATAAATGGAGGCTAGCCGTTGGAAGACATGGTTGTCCATCACTCTTTCCCCCGTCACGACGCGATTCGGGGGCGTTTCCGTGTCTTTTTTTAAGTCCCGCCCCCCACATCCTCCCTCTCGCCGTCCCGTTGTCCGTGCCTTCTACCTCCCGCCCGCCCACTGTCCGTGCTTCCTCCCTCCCGCCCGCCCACTGTCCGTGTTCGATGCTGTCCAATGTCGCTTACAGATCCTACCGCTCTGCCTCTCCCTATTACCTCAGTGCCTCGATGCTTCAAGGAAACACTCCCTATACACCCTCCCTCTCGCCACCCCGTTGTCCGTGCCTTCTCGAAGTTCTCCCTCCCGCCTGCCCACTGTCCGTGCCTCTTCCCTCCCGCCCGCCCAGTGTCCGTGTTCAATGCTGTCCAATGTCGCTTACAGATCCTACCGCTCTGCTTCTCCCTATTTCCTCAGTGCCTCGATGCTTCAAGGTCAGGGCGCTGGTACTGCCAGGGGTGCCCGTCGACACCTCAGACACCCCAGCCTTTAAAAGGCACCAAACTATAGCAACAAATATGATGAGACGTTTCTTTGCCAGCGCGTCGCGAGGAGCACAAGGAGGAGGGGTGAAGGGCACCGAAGATCACTGCTGAGATATGGGGAGATGTTTGGGCCATGGGGAGGGTTCACTGTGTATGGAGGAACACGTAGGGAGCAGCAGGGCTTCAACTGGGACGAAAAACTGGAGGGTCTCTCCAAGGGGCGTGGCCAGTGTAATTAAGGGCGTGGCTTAAAAACATATACGATAAAAATCTGCCACCCGACTTGTATGTTGCTGTTTCTGTCATTGTATCCTAGGTGTGTGGGTGTGTGTGGCTCTGGGTGTGTAGGTGTGTGTGGCTCTGGGTGTGTGGGTGTGTGTGGCTATGGGTGTGTGGGTGTGTGTGGCTATGGGTGTGTGGGTGTGTGTGTGGCTCTGGGTGTGGGTGTGTGTGGCTCTGGGTGTGTGGGTGTGTGGGTGTGTGTGGCTCTGGGTGTGTGTGGCTCTTGGTGTGTGTGTGTGTGTGGCTCTGGGTGTGTGGCTCTGGGTGTGTGTGGCTCTGGGTGTGTGGGTGTGTGTGTGTGTGGCTCTGTGTGTGCGTGTTTGGCTCTGGGTGTGTGTGTGGCTCTGGGTGTGTGTGGCTCTGGGTGTGGGTGTATGTGGCTGGCTCTGGGTGTGTGTGTGTGGTTGTAATTGCTGTCTGCTGAGCTCGTCCAGTAGGGTACAATAGGTCTTACATTTGCGAGAGATTACGCTGTTGGCAATGTAAATGACAATGCCATTTATTTATCTGTTTTCAAAACCAACACATAAATAAAAATGTTGTCATTTACAATGCCAATATCTCTAACTTTTGCAAAGGCGAAACCGTTGCATTGTAAATGCTTGTTTTAATTGAATTTGTTCAGTTCAGAGTGAATGAAATTGCGCATGTTTTGACTAAATGATTTAATGCTGGTAGGCACCTTTACTCAGTATTCAATCATTGTTTAAATGCCAGGTGTGCACTCGACATCTGTAGCATTCTGATTTGTACCTTCAACACACATAACTTTACTACGATCGTATCTCGTTGTAAAGGTATGCTTGGTAAAGGCTATTCGAGGTAACCATGCATGCGTTGTAATGCATGCGTGGTTAAGGGTATGCGTGGGAACAGCGGCGTTGAAGTGTCTGTCTCCCCTTTTACACAGTAGGTGTTCGCGGAAGATGGTGGCTCCATGTGACAAAGTGACATTCGAGGCCTATATACGCGCCACCCTTTCATGCTGACATTAGTAAATTTCTTTCTGCGCCTCCAGGCACAATTTTTCTCGAAATGTCTTGACTGTGTCCAATGGATGTCAACCACTAAAATTACAGGTTTTAATCCCTATAAGGACTGTGACAGATCCCCACTAGGTTTGAATCTGTTGTTTGAAATTGAGCCATGCCTCCAAGACATGCTGAGGCTGCGCATTGATGAATTCGAAAGCCATCAGTGAACATATGACAAGTTACCAGGCACAAGAATATGCAGCGCCGGGACTGCTCAAGTCCCTCTCTAAGGCCAAAGCTCAGTTCCAGAATTCACAGAGCCCCTTACGAGGTTGGTCTTCACCACTCACCAAATCCTTAAGTAAGCACAAGAAAAATAAGAAGCCGAAGCAGGGTTCCGCTCTTTTGCTCCATTCCCACTCCCCATCCCACAGTCTGTTGACTTTGAAGCTGATTCTTCAACTGAGTCCTGGGGTGGGTTGGTGAGCAAAATAACGATGGATTAAACCCAAATCTGTGACTGGGGGTGAATGTTTTGCTATTGTGCAACATTCCATCCATCATCTTGTGTATTTTGCTGTCCACAACTGGGTCCGGCACAACCTGAGTTAACTGGGGCTTCAGCTACGTCACCGTAAATCAAAGAGTTTCGCTCAGCTATGCGATCTCTCACGACTCCCTCTTGTGTGTGTCTAGGGCTCATGGAGGCAAGATGCCTTCCACCTGGATTACCGGTAGCGGGTTCGCCCTTGGTGCCAGCTAGACTCCCCTGAGCTGTTTCTGTCCTCGGCTCCTTTACCGATGTTGCTCCTGGCACCCATACCTAGTCTGGGCCAGGGTACGTCGACACTGATGCTGACTTTGCCGCCAGAAGCGGTAGCCCTGGTTGTCCTTTCCGATACGAGCTCGACGTCGGTCCAAATTCGACTAATGTCGCAACTGAATCTGACTGAGGTTTCTGTACTCCCCTTACCATAAGGCAGGCTACTCTTTACACTCACTTTTTTGGAACTGACTCTGATAACGATTGTGACTAAGGTGATAAGTCAGTCCATCCCTATGCTGACAACACATTTTACAATGACTTGCAAGACACTAGCGAGAGAAAGCTCATTTCTCTACTCCTGGCCCGGCCTCAGAAGAATATGCATCCTATGACTTGGTTATTCATCGGGAGGTGGAGATCAATGACTTCAGCGGTGGAGACAAATAGCCTGATGGAAATCCTGCAGCCGGGCCAAACTGCTTCTGAGCCTCTCCTATCTTTTAATGAGACCTTGACTGACACCCTATTCAGGGCAAGGGCTAAAAATGGTATTGGTCCCCCTGTTAACGAGCAAACTGCCAGACACCATCACCCAGCGCCAGACGACCCAGCTGTTTTGTCACAGCACCCTTATCCTGAGAGCCTTGTGGTACAGGCCTCCACCAGCCTGACCAACCTCAGCAATGTTCCTACCACTCTCCCTGACAGGGAATCAATGCGAGTGGATACATTTGGAAAACACTGCTTCTCAGCAGCCCCTTTGCCCTGTGTTCCATTACCGCCTCCTGTTTGCTGGGCCGCTAATACCATGCCCCTGGGACTTGGTGGCGCAAGTCCTCCCAGTTGTTCCTGAAGATCTTAGGTGGTCATAGGCCATTCAGAAGGGTTGTGATGTGGCCAAGTTCAGAGTTTGTTGTGGTTTGGACACCACCTTCTCTGTCAGATGACCAGTGTGGCCAATCATCGCCATGCAAGGCTGTGATCGGCTGGGTACTCGTGCAACACCAGTCCTCTCATATGGAAATACCAATCAATGAGACTCGCTTTTTTGGGCACAAGACTGATTCTGCCCTGGAACATTTCAAAGAGAGAAGGGCTACCGCTCACTCTCTGGGCCTTTCTACTCAGACTTGCCAGCCACATTTTCAGTGTTCCTTTTGTGGCTTTAGATAAGGCATTCCTTACCACAAAGCTGTCCTTTCCAAGCCGCAAACCCAGCAGTTTTGCGAAGAGGCCATGGTGCCCACCACCCCCACGACCAAGGCCAACGCGCCACTCAGTTCACCCCTCCCCCACCTGCCAAACCCCTTCAGTGTACACTTAAGCAGTTAAAGCCACCTGGTGGAAGCACTAGTTCGATCCTGGTTGGTAAGCACTCATTGGGACACGTGGGTTCTGCAGATTGTCCACAAAGTTTATGCCTTACCCCTCCTAACTTGCCCACCGCACCTTGCGCCCCGCAAATGACAGAGGGCCATCTTCCCATTTTGCCGTAGCAAGTGCAAGGTCTTTTAACCAAAGGTGCTCTCGAGAGGGTGCTGGTGTTAGGAGTAGGGTGTGGTTGTTATTCCTGCTACTTTCTGGTGCCCAAGAAGGATGGAGGTCTTTGGCCTATTCTCGACCTGCGCCACTCAATGCCTTCCTTCTGGAAGGAGAGTGAACAACAGAATTGCCAGTACTGTGCAATTGTTTGTAATATTTGACAAAAAGTTGAGCCAAGGTTTGCTCAACCCAAAGACCACTATTTCAGTCTAGAATCTTTTGAAAGATAATTTATTTAGTAAATATATATTTTTTTATTTTCTTTTTCTAAATATATATATTTACTAAATAAATTATCTTTCAAAAGATTCTAGACTGAAATAGTGGTCTTTGGGTTGAGCAAACCTTGGCTCAACTTTTTGTCAAATATTACAAACAATTGCACAGTACTGGCAATTCTGTTGTTCATTCTGTTTCTGGCACAGCCTTACTGTGCTCTTGCCAAAACCCTCTTTGTTACATAATTCCTTCTAGAAGGAGACATTCAAAATGTACACCCTAGCCCAGGTCTTGTCTGCTCTCGACCATGAAGACTGCTTGGTGACGTTGGACCTGCAGGACGTCTATTTCCATATCCCTCTCCTGCTGGCCCATCTGAGCTACCTGCGGTTCGTGGTGGGAAAGGAGCATTTTCAGTTCGCTGTCCTCCCTTTTAGTCTCACCAATGGCCCTCTGGTTCCACAAAAGTGATGGCAGTGGTGGCAGCACACCTTCAGAGGTCAGGAGAGCCAGTCTTCCCCTACCTCGATGCCTGGCTGCTGAAGGTGAGCTCGCCCAGGCAGTCGTCACCCTCCTGCAGACTATGGCAAACCTCATGTCATTTTTGGTGTTCACTATAAATGTGCTGAAGTCACAGCTGACTTCTCAGATTTTCCGCTTCATTGGAACCATTTTGGACATAGTTGGGTTTGCTGCCTTCTCCCCTGGGGAAGAGAGTCCAGGACATTTAGTCTACAAACCCAATCTGTCAGCCTCAGTTCTAGATTTCAGTGTGGTCGACTCTAAGGCTGCTGGGACTGACGCCCTCCTGCATCCTGCTGGTCGGCATGCCAGGTGGCATTTTCACGCTCTGCAGGGGGATCTGAAGTCCCAGAGTGCCCAATATCAAGGGGACAGCTCTGACCATGTTCAGATTTCTGAGGAGACTGTGAAAGATCTGCTGTGGTGGCTACTGGATCGCTATTGGGTAAGCAGCAAACCTCTCTCCCTTCCCTACCCAGAGCTCACAGTGGTGACTGATGTGTCACTTCAGGGCTGGGGCGGCAACCTGGGAGAGATGGAAATCAGAGGCTTCCTGCCTCCAGCAGAGTCCTGGCTCCATATTAATCTTCTGGAGCTATGGGCCATCGGTTTAGCGCTAAAAGCCTTCCTGACATCGATCAAGGGGAGGATGTTATAGATGTTAACAGACAACACGACTGCCATGTGGTATTGCAACAAACAGGGTGGGTTTGGTCCATGGTCCCTGTGCCAGGAGACCTTGTGCCTCTGGCACTAGTTGGACCAACAAGGTATGTTCCCGGTGGTGAGCCACCTGGCAAGCTCAATGAACATTAGGTCGGCCAAATTCAGCCATCTGTGTTTAGCGAGATCACAAGTTGCTGTTACACTGGGAGGTGGTGCAAGGTCTCTTCCACTAATGGGGAAAACCCTGGCTGGATTTGTTCGCCACAGCCGAGAACACGCAATATCAGCCCTCCTGTGCCTTCGAGTTGCCGGGGCGACTCTCTCTCTCAGAGAAACGTTCCACCTTAATATGCCTGCAGTTGAGAAAAATTTGTGGTTTGGTGCTGCACTCACCAAGTTGACCCGCTCCACGCCAAACTTTCTGATGTTTTATTATTTATTCTGTCTCTCGCCTGGAAAGACCTTGCTCTGAGCACAGTTAAAGATGATCATTTAGCCCTCTTGGCCATTTTACAGTTGCCTGAACAGCACTCTTTATTAAAAGAGTGCTGTTGTGATGCGATTCTTGAAAGGGCTACAACAGGTTTCCCCCTTCCCGCTTGTGATGCCCTAATGGCACCTCTATTTTGTCCTTACCTATTTAATGTGTACTCCATTTGAGCTGCTCCATTGCTGTCATTTGTGATTTCTCACCATTAAAACTGTGATACTGATTGCCTTCACATCTGTACGACATGTGAGTCAGCTTCAGGCCCTGTTTGTTTATCCACCATCCACTACCTTCTTCCCCCGATAAGCTGGTCCTGCGAACTAGGGCCTCCTTTTTCCACCTGAAAGTTGTGATACCATTCCACGTCGTCAAACCATAACTTTGTCGGCGTTCTATGAGCTGCCTCACCTTTCTATGGAGGAGGAGAGACTATATCACTTGGACCCCAAAAAAGTGCTCAGTTTCCACATCAATCGTACCAAAGACCACTGGATGGTCAGCTATTTGTGGGGTTCACCGGAGAGAAAAAGGCAAGGCTGTGCAGAAGCATAGCATCTCGCACTGGATTATGCTCTGCATTAAAAGCTGCTACCCATTGGCAAAAAAAAACAGTTTCCAGAAGGATTGAGAGTCCACTCCACCAGAACCAAAGCTTCGACCACTGCATTAACACATGGAGTGCATGTCCTAGACATCTGCCAGGCAGTTATGTGGGCGTGCCTCCATACATTCACAAAGCACTATTGTGTGGACAGCCAAGTCTTCTGAGGTGGGCACTTTGCCTGCTCTGTTCTGCAAGACTTTCTGGTTTGAGTCAATTCACAGCCCTCCTCCCATGGGCACTGCCAATTTCGGTAATGGTTTTTCTGGTAGAGACTCTATCTAGCAGCAGATCCCTCACCGCGTCTTCCTTCCTCCCTGCTCTGAAATTGGACACTACCCATTAAAGATTCCAAGTCTAGGAATCTGCACACTGGTCTATCAATTTGCTTTTGGTGCTCCGGGTTTGGGAGCGTGGACAGTCTCGAAAGCAACTGACATCAGCATGCAGGGGTGGTACACATCACTTCCTGAGTAGAACAGCACCAGTGCTGAGACGCATTACATCACCTTCCGGCACACAGAGGTACTGTAGAAAACATTCAGGATCTAGTCTGATGCCTTGGGAATGTTCAAAAGGTGAGAAATCTGTGGCTAATTAGAGTCTCTACCAGAAAGAGCGTTACCGAAGATCAGTAATTTGTTAATCACCTCTCCGGATGGTGGGACTTCAAGGTGAAAATTAGGTTTGATATCCTGACCATGTTCATATATCAGAGTGTTCTCCTCACATCACAGGGGGTATTCCTCACTTATTTTAGCAGAGTATAAATCAGATAAATAGTTGAATCATTCCCAATAGTGAATGGGTATGGCTGAGGCGCTTAATACCATTCCATAGTGCTCTCAATAGCACTATTGAGAGCTATTAAACGCCAAAAGTTTCCTGTATTTTTTTACTTGTACTGTATCACTTAAATCATGCCAAATCCAACCAGTTTTTTTACTCCTCCCTATGCCCCAAAAGCTTTTTATTCAATGTTCTAATTTGCTCACCACAATTTTCAGGGACATTTTTATACCAATTTGTTTCACTTCCAGAAAAAGGTGAAGACATGGCTCTACAAACAGGCACACTCTGATTAAGTTTTCCGGCCAGTTACCTCTGCCCTTCTGGTTGTTGACCCTTTTTTTAGGGCCAAGAAACCTTTGGATGATCGGGTTCTGTATAAATATGATTAACATAACAATGGTCAGTTTTATCTGTGCCTTGGTTATGTACTTTGTGGGTTAATACTCTCGACAAAAATTTTCAAAATTATCAGCAGTTATAATTATCTGAGCTAAATATAACTAAGGCTCCTGGTTTTCCGTTTTTACTGATTTTTAGAGATAATTACCGACGGAAAACACAGTATTTCTTGTCTGTATCACTTTTCTCCTACTCCATCAAACTCTGTATTCCCTTCTTTCCTAACTCTTTCTACTATCATCTCATCTCTTCCCTTAACCGAGTCTTTCCTGTCTTTCCTTTCTCACCATTCCTTAATATCTTCTTACTCCTGATTTCATCCTCTCCCCTTTTTCTCACATCACCTCACACTTGTGATGTTGCCCTTTTTCTCTTTTCTTGAAGTAGCAAATATGTAATTATTCTGTCTATCGCTTTGCTCTTTCCCTGAAGCCTCAAAGCTGTAATTCTTCTATCTTTCTTTGTTGGCTACCTTATTCATTTTCTCACTCTTCTCACTCTTCTTGATTTCTTTTTCCCACTCTGCAGGAAGATTCTGCTCGTATGCATATCATACTATTACACTATTATACTATCAATACCTCCCTGCTTAAGTATCTGCATAGTCTGATAATGAATCCTGAACACTGTTTTAGATGTACTGTGTTAGAACGGTTTCATGATGGCTTCTGTGTAAAAGAGTTGTCTTGCAACTCCTGTTCTGCTGTATAGCAATCTGACAAAATTCTGGTTGAGTGGCCCTTTACAAACAGTTTAAATCAGTAAAGAAGCCACACCTTCTCTGATCTTTTAATGGTCTTGCCATCAGATCAGACATATGCTCTCCATAACTCTTGTCCCCACCAACCCTCCATTCATAAAGCTTTGAATCGCTCAGCTTGCCTCCCTCTCCTACACACTTGCCACACCACATTTCACCTTATTTGTCACCTCCGACTTCTGGGAAATATTTCAGTAACAACTTCTCCAACCTCATCTCTATATCACACAACTTTTGGTGACTTTAATCTCAATACTAATCAGAATATTCAGAGATTCTCCCATGGACCTCCAAGAAGTTGATCAATTTCAATTAACATAGCCCCTTCTCAACCCAGAAACATGGCAAAAACCTTGATCTCATCCTTTTTACCTTTTCCTCACTATCGGACGCCTCCCACCTTTTTACCCATTTGTGTTCAGTCACTACGCACAAACCTTCCAATTCCCTCTCCCAAAATTCCCAGACAACGGTCAACCCAGGCCACCCACAGCTACTTCCAGATCCTTAAAGAACCTTTCTCCCCAAGGATTTGAAAACTCCTTGGCCAGCCACTCCCTCGCAATAACCAATAAAGTGAACACCTTCCTCTGCACTCCGAATTACACTTTGAAGTTATCTGTCAACAACCTCTGTACCAAAATGAAAAGACCCAGGGCCCAGTTCCAGTGCTCTCTTGCACATCCAAGACCTAATTGACTCTAAGCGCAATATAAGGAAACATGAGTAGATGTAGAAGACTTTTAAATCTCCAGTGGACCTGCTGGACTTAAAATATTAAGGCTTCATTAGAAAATGTGAAACCCAAATTACCATTTAGAAACTTGAATCTAAGAGCATTGCAGAAATGAAGAACAAAAGAATCACACTTTTAGAATAATTAAAAGCTGCAGAACCTACGCCCACCCCCTCCATACCGCATTCTGCCAACAAACATCAGCTATTTCCTCATCAATCAAATTGACACCATCCTCAACAACATAAATCCCTCCAACTTCGAAAACCCATATAGTCCTGTTACTTGCTCCTCTACAAAATTACCCCTCAAGGCACTCCTCTCAATCACTTATTTTAACCGGCCTGGCTTCTATTCTCTGATCCTTTAAGCAACATTTTATGATAAAGACATTGTCTCATCCTACATCCTCAATTCTCTGTCCCTTGCAGCTTTTTTCCCTGCTTAAACATATGCCATCTAAAGCGAAGTACAACTCATCCCTCCCCTCCCTGAAAACTGGCCAAATCCTTCCCTGCTAAAGAAACCTAACCTGAACCACAATGAATTTGCTCGGTATTGTACATCTGCCTTCACTTCCTCTTCAGTAGCTCCTCAATTTCAAAGCCATGTTGATCGCCACATTCTTTTTCAGATGAAAGATTCTGGTTTCCCCTAAAACTAATGCACCAAAACTTGCCCACTACAAGTGGTAGACAGTTCTTTCCAAACCACGGATAAAAGTGACTGCTGAAATCCTTGATCTGTTTCTGGCCTTTGACATGATTTTTCACCATTTCTACTTCATACCCTTTCTTTCCATATGGTCATGTCTGACCCTGTCCTTCACTGGTTTGACTCTTTCCCAAAAAAAAGTATGTTCAAATGGACACCTCAAAATTCCCATCATTTACTGTCAAACAAGAGGTCCCACAAGGTTTCGTCCTTGCACCTGTGATATCCATCCAGTCCCTCTGCATTCTGCTGGACAGCATGTAGGGGTCATTTAGACGCTTGCAGATGGCTCGCCCAAGCCCTAAATCAATGGGACGACTTCCACTATGATCTGGTGACCGATTGGCAGACAGATCACCCGATCAGAGTAAACCTGGGGCTGTATTACAGCGGACTGCGCCTGAGTTAATTGTCTCTGTGCGCCTGAGTATGCGCTGATGGCATTACAGAGGATCGGTCTGTGATGCCTTTGTGACGTTGGCGCAGACTTTCAACTCTGTCTTTATGTGCGTTTGCGTCTGTGCACATATTTATCAGCGCACAGACGCAAACGCACATAAACACAGACATGCTCTGGCGCGCAGCGACAATTAGCGCTTGCGCAGTCATCAGTAATATGGGCCCTCGTGGTTCTATGATTTTAATAGACAGCGGGACTACCAACTTTTATAAATATTTCCATGCTGCTCAATTATATTTTAGCTCGCTCCAGATTCGACATTCAACACATTAGAAACTGCTCTTCTCCCATTCAGTCCTGTATAGCAGTCATCTGCAGAAGGTTCTTGTGCAGACCATGGAGTGTAGTTCAATGCCGTGCCTTGTGTGCAGAGCATGCTGTACATAGCCTCTGGCCAGTAGCCAAAGTAAACAATTGGAAAAAAAACTCACTGACAATCTGTTAAACGAAAGTTGTGATTCTTTAAGCAGAATTTCTTTTTTTTTTAATTGTAAGCCTTAGAAATTTCCGAAACAAACTTCAATTGAAAGTATGGTGTGAAAGACAATCATAACTAATCCACCCTCAGTGCACTGCTCCTCAGCTCAACACCATAAATGATATCACAGATAGCATGAAAAGTTACATCAGGATTGACATCAACAATGACATCACTATAGGCATTCACCGCTTTTAGTAAACAAAATGTAACCGATTCAACATCTGGCCATAGCTAGCCGGCTCTGGTAGGAAGCACAGGCCTCACATTGAGTGTGAACGTTGGTGAATCCAAAAGCCACTTTGGACCTTGATTGTGGACCCTGGGTACAAGAGCTGTCTTTTGGCCAGGTCTTAAGTCACCACTAGCACCTCAACAGTTCACTTGACCTGCTCTTTGCAGGGACTATATTCAGCACTGCAACTCCTCAATCCTCTCAAATTGGCTGGAGTTCTGTAGGAGCTGCAGCCCGCGCAGAAAATCTGGAGTTCTTCACTGGGTCTGCAGGGAATGTTTGCTGAAAGTGCTTCTACCGATATGGCAGGAGCACTTATTGAGGATACTGAAAATGCCAGCTTGCTACCATGCAATGACAGTCATACAAACCCCCAATTTTTGGGGAAATTTGTGTTTTCTTCCAATACCTTGCCAACACTGATCATACTTTACTGATGTTACTGTCCAGGAAATAAACATGGTTGCTGTGAGGCACCCGATGTGTTTCCTATGACCCCAGTATCAGAACCACATTGCTCACCTCTCCTCTAAATGAGGCAGATAATATGGATGGTGGACAACCAGAACAGGTGTCAATTTTTGCTTGGTTCCCTGTTAACGCAAATTTTTATACAACCCTCTCTGTATTTCATGCACACTTTAGGCTTTAACCAGTGCGTCCTGACACATTCTGACAATAAACCTGCGAAATCTCAAAATATTCATATGTGCAATTGAGTGTAACAGCTTTATCTTCATTACAATTTTTAGTACTACAAGCCCCAGGACCGAGAGGAAGAAGTTCACACATGCCGACAGAGTGCGGACCCTGAATCTAAGGCGGAATCTCAACCAGTTGGATGCCATATACAGAGAGAAGGAGCTAACCATTCAGAAACTCAGGTTTGTTTACCCTTTAGAAATGTTGTCTTGTGCTGGATTGACATGCTCACAACTGTGACAATGTTTCCTTTACTAATCCTGTTTCAAAAACATCTTTTTTGTATCTTTCCCCCTTTAAACCAGACACTTTCTATCCTTGAGTATGTATGATGTGACCTTGGGTTAGAGTGCACCAACTTCGTGGTGCCATGATTTACCTTCACTTCATTTTCTACCAGTTCAGCCTGTGTTTGATTGCCTTCAATTACTTACAAGTAAGTTAATTACACATAATCTTATTCAACCACAGTCCCAGTACGTAATTAATAAGGTGGCCCCATTTGCAAAGGGCACTTTTCTGCTCCCATACAAATAAAATACAATCTATTAAAAGAAGCTACTCTTCCTGCCACATTTATAAATGGATTGCACTGTACCAACCTCTCCTACTCCTGATTTAACGCATTAAGCCAACCTTTAGTCTGGAAAAGACCCTCAGAAGGTGGGAGGATATAAGTACGTGGAAAAAGAATTGGAAGCATAGTAATTAAATTGTTTGTAAGTAATGTACGATTTGCTTTCTCGTCCTATGCACCTCCAAGTCCTTAAGCATTGAGGATTTGCCAAATATGATAGATCAGCTTTTATGGATTACTAGAAAGATTCACCAAATATCAAGTAAATATGTGATGCCCAGTACGGTTATTCAATCACGACCTAAGATTGAGCCACAGATGGCCACATCCTTCCCATTTCCCTCCTCTAAACGATATTGACATGAAAAAAGGAAGAAGAGGACCAAGTTGTTTACCTGCAGATACATGCCAGGGAACCCCCTGTGTATGAGCCCAGGACACATACATACATACATACAAGGATTTCCTTACCTACTTCAGTTTATCTCCTGAAAATATTGCTCCCCTGCTCCTATCTTAGAATCACCTTGGCCAAACCCCTGTCTTGCCAGGCCTAAATAAACAAATAAACACATACATGAATTTTAAGGCGACCTGGCTGGATAGCTGAACCATTGATTTTTAATTGATGAAACAATCATCTAGCTACACTACCAGACTTGCGAAGAACCCCACCAAAGAATTAGGATTTTTGTAAGTTTTCTGGGACTGACTTTAGGCTTAATAGAAGATTCTGAAGTTGAAGTGTGTTGTTTCAATGAGGAGCTTTTTCATGGTGATGATTAATAAAGTTTCCCAAAGGCTTCCTGGGTCGGAATGAAGCTCAAAGTAACTCCCTGAACCATTACCTACCCCAGGAATCTTGTCTATAACCATCAACTGCATAAAGATCCTCTGAGACATCGGTCTCTGTACCTGTCCTGTCTCACTGTGGTAACCAGCTGTATACTGAAGGAGCCCAGGTCATGGGTATCACAGCCTCTCATGTACATGTCATCCATATTATACAGCGTTATTGTTGTGACTCACTGCACGGATTTACCAGGTGGGTGCAGTAGAGATCCTTTCCAACTAGGCCACAGATAAAAATACATGTATCCCGTGAATATCGTCTGCTGCAACCAACTGTTAGTCAGGGTATTGCTTGAACGTGGGGATAGAAGTCCTAGGTGGGAATGCACCATTTCCATAACAAACCTACTTAGCCAATTTTTTTTACTACACAAACTATATTGCTTTTTCATATACAGTCACAGTGTGACAACATAAATAGTAGTTTTTGCCCCGGGACCTGGCTCACCAGGGGGGCGATGTTTACACAAGTGCGGGAGACAGCGCTTGTATTTTTTCTCAATTATGCCACAAATTTGCATTAGACACCATGATTTTGCAGCAAATTTGAAAAAAAAAATGTTTTTGACCCATGGCGGGGTCCCTGTGGGGTCCCACCAGCAGGCCCTGCCCACTTCTCATTTTTTCAACTTTTTTGGGGGGATCCAGCTGAGTCTGAGTCCCAAAATAGCTGCCAACATTTCCTGGTTGAAGTGTTGGTAGCCAATCAGATATCAGCATAATATTTGTCAGTTCAGTGGGGAAGCTGCACCCCTAGATATACTAATGGTTTTTTTCTTTCATGATTCAAAACCTACTGAATGGATTTATACCAAATCACAAAAATACCAAGAACTAGCTTTCTGCCAAATTTGGTGTAATTCTGTCCAGCAGTTCGGGCTGTATCCCTGTGGGAAACACAAAATTTTTGACTCCCATCTTTTTCTCAACCCCTACCTGTGGATCACTCCGAAACGTTCCATGTAGAACTAGACAAAGTAGGAAACTTTTTTGAGAAGATTTCGTGAAGATTCGTCACATGGCTCCTAAGTTATAAGCAAACTAAAAAACACTTTTCCTATGGAAACTATGTCCTAACTCTAACTTCCTACAGTCGAATATATATATATATATATATATATATATATATATATATATATATATATATATATATATATATATATATATCAATCAAATTCAAAGCTGTTGCAGGAACCCATTTCGGGGAGCAGCCACACACAAAATGGATCCAAATCCTTGATTCTTCAGCTTGCTGGCAGGTTATCAGCACTCGTGTCCTCACAGAAATGCTGCCAAACTCGTTTCGAGAGCCCAGGCTCTCTTCGTCAGTGGCAAAGTTAATTAATCACTGAAGCTGCCCCATATGTAATGAGTCCCCGCCCCCTGGGCGTGTACAATCAGGGCGGCGTTTCTGGGATCTGTAGTCCTATGTTCTAGGAGAGGGGCTTTTGCTTGAGGTAATGTTCAATAAAAACCACAGTGGGTGTGAAAGTACATCTGTGTTTTCTGCCTGCCCTGCTTTTCAGCTGAAGACGGAGTGTGATGGGGCACCCCTGCAGAGCCCCAGCACGTTTCGTGTCCTTGGTTGTCCTCATGTGGTATCAACCTCAGTTCTGCCTCAAAGCAGCAGGCTGCATCCCCACGACCGGGACATCATCTGCGTTCCGGAGAGGCACGGAATCCACCATTTACCCAGCTACGGTAAACCTTGGTGTAAATGACAGCCAAATCGGGCCGGACTAAGACCTGGTAACGGCCTTACCAATGGTGCAAACAGAGGCACCATAGGAGATCAATCATTGGACCCGGGGAAAAAAAACCCCCGGTTAAGTCAATGGACCCATGATAATAAATGCCAGAAAGCCCTTTTGCTCTGGTTGCCCGACCTGGCCAAATCAGTGCGTGAGGTCTGCAGGACTGAAATTTGCAAGTCTCTGAAGGTAGGAGATGAAGAGTCCTTCCATTTCCTGCAGATTTCCCTTCTTGCTAACAGCATTGCATAAAACACTAGGCTTTTGGCTGAACTCTGTATACCCTCTAGGACGTCAAATATCACAAGAGATAAATCTATGGTGACGGAGGCTCCCAATGATGCTGTGAGTGAATTGCCAATCTCCTCCCAAAATGTGACTAAGTAAGGGCATTAGAAAAACATATGTGCATCTGATGCAGCAACAAGCCCGCATTTAGCACAAGACACTGAATCGCCTTCAGAAAATTTAGACAGCCTAAGAGGGGAATAGTATGCCCTATGCAGGGTAAAGATGTGATTCCTGCGTAGCCAAGAAGGCTTGACAATGTTCCACAAGAGTCCAAATGAAGCTGACCAAAGATCCTGCAGATTGTGGTCCATCAGTAAAGAGCCCCACAGCGACTCCGGCAGAACGAAGTCGCCGTCCGACTCATCCAGTATAAAATTATACCATTTGGATACTTCTTTTTTAGCTGGACCGAGGTTTACCAAGTTAGATACAAATGGACTGTATCCTCCAAGTCTGGACTTGATCCTGTTGACGGAAGAAATTTTGTAAGCTTGAGTCCAGCTAGCCATTTGCAAATATTTGAACCGTGAAAGGTTGGTGCCGATCTTGGCCTGCAGATGTTCCCACGAGAGAAGATCCCCCTCATAAAAGAGGTCTCCCCAAACTTCCAGGCCTGCCTCTCTCAAAGGAATAGCTAGACTGTCTTCAAGCCAAGTGGAGCTTTCAGGTAACCCCCACAACTGTGTTTTTTCACAAAGGTAACCTTGTTTTATAGATTTCATAACTTCGGCCCATGTTCTTGCAAGACCTTGTAGAATCTTTAGTTTGATTGTTTTTAAAAACTTGGGATTGCCGAATTTAAAAAGAAAGCCCGAACGATTAACTCTTTCCCCGTCCAACATAGCTGCAAACATCGGGCCCACCCCAGAAGCTGAGGGTACTTTCAGCAACATTCGGGAATGGGATAATTGGAAGGCCCATGCATAAATCTTCAGGTCTGGAGCTGCCAGGCCCACCCTTATCCCTTCGCCGTCGTAGTTTTTCCATGCAATTTTTGGAAGATGGTTATTCCAGATAAAAGATGAAATATTAGACTGAAACATGGTTAAAATAGCTTGATCAAAATATAAGGGAATAGTATTAAATAAAAAAGAAGTTTTGGGTAGGATCGACATTTTAATAAGGTTGACTCTTCCTAATAATGAAAGAGGCAGGTGCGACCATTGTATTTTTGACTTGTTCTTCTTGTTGCCTTATTTGAACAGCGCAAGTGCTCTCCTCGCCTGTTCACCTCACCACTACCGCTCCCAGGTCTCCGGAGACCTGAGCAAGGAGGTGGAATGGCGGTTGGTGACCTAACCAGCCTTCTCCAGCGGAAGCTGGGAGAATATGTGCTGCACGCTGGCAGTGGCAGAGACTAGATTTCCCCTCAGTATAGTTCTCTGCTGGCCCAAGCCAACAAGGACTTTATAACTGCACTCACTGACACGGCTCTCAGAGAGCCTATCAGCACAGTGCTGGCTCTCTGCTTCATGAACAGCATAGCACGTTGGTTCAGTTGCGGCTCTTCCACTGTGGTGGAGGAGTGTTACCTCCCCTGCCAGTAGCCTCAAAATAAAAAAAATAAACGATAATAAAACTTGTTTATTATCGTTTTATTTTTCCATTCCTGCTGCATCTTGTGGGCGGGGCCATCACGGAGGGCAGTCACAGGAGGAGTGATGTCACAGTACGGCCAAACCGTCATGCGCACCGACATCTCCCCAACCAGAGCTGCATTGCCAGGTAGAGAGAATAGCAGGCATAGGCAGTGGCGTAGCAAAGTCAGGTGGTACCCGGTGTGAAAAATGTCTTGTCACCCCCGCTTCACAAAATGGCAAAAACACATATTTTTGCCATTTTGTCACCCCCCCCCCCCCCCCCCCCCCTAGTGATGACACTTGTCACCCACTGGTTTGCCAAAATAGAAACAATATGTGTTTAAAACACATATTTTTGCCATTTTGTCATCCCCTCAGTGATGACAAAGTGGAAGCCCCAACTCACATAAAGGGCCACACCCTCGATTTAATCTGGACTTCTATTCCCGAGGTGGCCCTTACGAGTATTGTACCTTGTATCTGGTCTGACCACCATCTACTCTTGTGTGATGTACCACAGGACAGTCCTCAGGTCAAACTCCCGTTAAAAACTAAAAAAGTGCGTCAGTGGAAAAAAGTCGACTCGGTAACTCTAACCGACGCCCTTTCCAAATATGTACAACAGTCAACGAGTCCACATGACAACTCAGACTTATATCAAAATTATAACACCATAGTAGTAAGTCTTAGACAGTCTATTGACCAGATAGCCCCGGAAAAGATACAGAAAATAAAGGGCGCGGAAAAAGGGGCCCCTTGGTTTACCCAGAGCTTGAGGGATCAAAAAAGAAAGCTCCTCCACCTTGAGAGATGTTGGAGGAAGTCTAAAGATGATACAGATCGCAAACTTTATAGAACATCTTTGCAGTTGTACAAAAAACTTATTGTATCAACTAAAAAGGACTATTATGAAACCAGCATAAAAAATGCAGTAAATGTCCAGAAAGAAACCTTCAAAATTTTAAAAGAATTAACTAAGAAGGATGAAAAGGTAGATACAGTGATAGATTGCAACACCTTCCAAGGCTACTTCCTCGAAAAAGTGGCAACCATTCTGTCAGATATTAAGAAAGAAATCCCAAATATGCCTACTATTCCACTGGCCCCCCAAATTCCTTCGACCTCCACTATCTCTAGATTCCCTAGTATAGATTCTACAACTCTCAGACAGCTTGCCATTTCAACTAAGTCAGGCTCCCCTGCAGACCCCTGCCCCCCTGGAATCTTTCGGCTGGCACTTCCCATTTTGGAGGACCAGATTCTAGACCTCCTAAACAACTCACTAGCCACAGGACTATTAAGAGCTAGCTTTAAAGAGGCACACGTCAAACCCTTGATAAAAAAAACAGGGGCCGATCCAACCAGCATGAAAAACTACAGGCCAATATCCCAGCTGCCTTTTCTGTCTAAGATTTTAGAACAGCATGTATTAAGATCATTGTCACCCTTCCTGGAATCATGTCATCTACTCCAGGAGCGGCAAGCGGGGTTTCGTGCCCATCTTAGCACCGAATTAGTAATGCTCTCGGTGCTGGATGAGCTTAGATGCATGGCTGACAGTAAAAAACCAAGCGCCCTGATACTTTTAGATCTTTAAGCGGTGTTTGATACTGTCAGCCATGCATTGCTCCTGGACAGACTGGCTATGTCTGGGATAAAAGAACAGGCTCTCCAATGGCTAACGTCTTTCCTGCTAGGGAGGACGCAGAGGATTCAATTAGCAGATCGTGTATCTGATGTGGGTGTCCTGGAGTGTGGAGTCCCGCAAGGGTCCGCACTCTCGCCACTCCTGTTTAACCTATATCTGCAGCCACTGATAGACTCCCTGGTGAACATGGGCTGTAAAGTCTTTAACTATGCCGACGATACTCAGCTGTTGCTGAGTATCGATAATACAACATCGGCTCAGTCCATGGCCCAAAATATACTGCGGTTTACAGTGAGCTGGATGACGACGAATCTGCTAAAAATTAATCCAGATAAAACGGAGGTCCTGGTAGTTTCAACTACCACCTCACCCTGGAATGATCTGTTCTGGCCCCAAGAACTTGGACCGACCCCAAAGCCATGCCCCAGCGTAAAGAGCCTTGGTATTAAGATCGACCAGGAGCTCTCAATGACCAGCCAAGTATCCGCCGTTGTTGGATCTTGCACCAACTTGATTAGACAGTTGCGAAAGTTAGTCCCTTTGCTTTCTACAAACATGCTCCGAACCATTGTTTCGGCAACAATAGTCTCCAGGATCGACTATGGGAACGCATTATATCTAGGTCTACCAAAAAATGTAATCAACCGCCTACAGGTCACCCTGAACGATGCAGCACGGTTAATCTTTAGATCACCCAGACAGACCCATGCTTCCCCTTTATTGCATAGGCTACATTGGCTCCCTATAAAGCAAAGGGTGGAATTTAAAAGCCTGTGCATTGCCCTTAAGGCAATTTATGGGCAGGCGCCTGCCTATATAAAAAAGAGGCTTGAAGTGTATAATCCTAAGCGAGCTTTAAGATCTTCCAACTCCCAATTGCTGTCATGTCCGTGCTTTAAAATGGCGACCAAAGGCGGGAGATCCTTTTCAGTCTAAGATCCTACAATGTGGAATAAGCTACCTGAGGCCCTTCGTAAAGAACCTAATCTCATCCTTTTTAGGAAATCTTTGAAGACATTTCTATTCAGAGACGCCTTTGCATCTCTGTAAGTTAGGCCGATAATCTGCATCCTTGTTCATCCTACTTCTTGTTGCTGTATCTGTCAGAAGCGCCTTGAGACCTGACGGTGATTTGGCGCGATATAAAACCCAGATAACAATAACAATAACAATAACACCCGGAGAGGTCCACACCAACCACACCCCCTTCCTACGCCACTGGGCGTAGGTTCCCAGTCCCCTTTGGAGCGGAAAACAGGTCAGCTCAGTCCAATTCCAGTGCTTCTCTCATGCTGATAACAGCATGAGAGAAGCGCTGGGATTGTCTGCAGGGGAGTCAGGAAACCCCAGTAGAAAGGAGAACAAGGGCGAGAAGGTGGTAAGTTCTTTTTTTGTAGTCCTCCCTACAATCCCCACCCCTCCACTCTGCATTCAGAGCAGCCGCTACTGCATGGTTTTGGAATGCAGGGGAGGTTCAAAGGGCTCTTGGCTGGGAGGCAGGAGGCCAAGTATAATTCTTTTATATTTGAACGGGAGTGGGGAGGGACTTGACGTGATGATAGTCTGAGTGTTTGGCAAGACAACAGGTTTTTTTGTGCTCGGGCTGTGGTTGGTTAGCTTGACACCAGGTGTTTTTATTCCATCTTTTGAAAGGAAGGCTAATGCGTAGGGTAACGCGAGTGGATGGCAGTTCAGCAGGTCATTTAATCATCAGATCATACATATTAGCAGGGATGTGCCTGCCTTTATTTTATTGCTTTCAAAGTAAACAACAATAGGAGAACCATGGTGCTAAAAACGGCAGCTGTGATTTAACTGCAAGAGACAATTCCTTTTGAGTCATAGATATGTAAAGTGGGCATGCCTTTCAGTAAAAGTCACTAAAGGCTGTTAAATGTCACGAGCTCACCATAAAAAGATGACAGTTCTCACCACAAGGTTGACGTGACATTCACGCTCAGTGTTCTTGGTTTCAGGGAGGAGCTGAAAGCCTGCCGGAATCGCATCGATTCTTTGGAGCAGCAGCGTGGAAGCGTGGAGCGGGAGATAGAAGCAGAGAAGGCAGCCGACAACATGTAGGTACCAAGCAGCGCACAGGGTGCTTGAGAGCGGTGTGATGTTTTGCACCAGTGCACTGCGGCCCTCTCCGATGGCTTAATCCTGAGCAAATGATTTGAAATGAAAACTGTACTTAACACTGGGTTACCGGAAAGGGGCAATTATGCTATTTGCTTGTATGTATAGGTACTGCACAAAAATTAGTATTTCAGCCTCATTTCTGTCACCTCGCCCTTGTGCTGTCGAAATGTTTTTATCCTCGCACTTCTCATCCCGTTGTACAACTATAAGTTTCTCTCTTCAATTGTGTAATTTCTTGTCTTTCGACTGCTATTTTCTTTCCACTTATACGTCTCTGCAGAAAAACACTATTACAATTGGGCAGACATCTACACACCATGATGAAGGCCTCGCCATATTGTGTGCCAATGATTCAATAGGGATGGAGTCTAAGCTGCCCTTTTATCATAGTCACAGTCACTGCTGGCGGTGATTGGGCAGGTATTGCCACTTGCAGGTTTTTTTGTGGCCCTCTGTCATCCTTCCCCTCTATCTTTCATCTCGGACTCCAGCAGGGCAGTGACATATACAGACAGTGCTTACATAGCTGCAAAGTTTTCAGTTTGATGATGTGCTGCCAGTTTCAGGATGTGTGACACTGTCTGAAAGGGCACTAACTCTGTAATGTTAATGACCAGTCTCTCCCTGGGAAAAGCGCAATCACAAGGGAATTCAAAGGAACTTGCAAATCAGCCAACACTGACCAAATGGCCAGTTACCGAGGACATGACCAGGTGCAGATATATGTCATGGGCTCAACACAGACAGCCTCCCAATCACATGCTAGCTGATGGAGTTAGGTAGTTGGCTTGCATTCTAAACAAGCACGGTATTGTATTCCGTCCTCAAACAGAAGAAAGGTAAAATATTTCAAGAGTTGCTGTTCATGTTTGTTCAGCATTAGGATCATCAAACAACATATTGTTTTTCGCCTGTCAAATTTGTTATCGCATAAGTAGATGTCAGATCCAGGGACTACCACACAATAGGACAACTCACTTATACTGCAGTGAGCTGAATCTCTGACACTAACTGCATGTGCAGCAAAGTTACAACATAAGACAGGCGAGCTGATGTTATGCATGGCTGCCAGGTGCCTGCTTGGCGCTCTGTTTTACCGGTAGCTTATTGCTGGTACAAAATTAGAGCAAACAAAATGACGCAAGAAAATTGTCCACTTAACTCACAATATGTAGACGTGCAAAAAGTATTAGCAAAGGCAATAAGTATAGCCTTACTGTGCTAATGCATCCAAACACACCCATGCACAAATCTGCACAGAATATGTGTCCCCTGTTACTGTCTAACCTCCTGGATGGCACCGCAAGCTTGGGAAATTAAAGCAGCTGGACATAGACAAGAGAAGCATAGAAAGAGGGATGTTCCTAGAGGCAATAATGTAACATAGAGCATTGCATAGAGCCCACATACTCTGGAGCTGAATACAAACAGTTACCCACTGAAGGGAGAGATTAATTATGTGGTTCCCCTTCCAAAAGGAGGATCATGGCGCTTCAATATGTTTTTTCAGTGGAGGTCGTTCCTTCTCCCACATCGCCGCCAAGACCTGGAACGCCCTCTCTCCACCTACGAACTTCACCTACGGTGACGGACATCAGGAAGAGACTCAAGACCTGGCTTTTCGACTAAGCCCATGAACCCACCACCTCGATACCCTCACGGGTGATAAGTCGCGCTTTATGAGTACTGATTGATTGATTGGTTTCCTAAGTGTGCCGAGCTAGTGAAGTGACCCTCCTAGATTGCTAACCTTGGTGGAAGCCCCCGTTGATAGCATTCAACATTGGCCTGCCAAGAGGCACGGGGGTTATTCAGCACTGAAAAAAAACTTGCAGAATGGCATGATCTGTTGGCTACCAGAAACCTACTGATAGAAACAATCTATTACGATTCAGTAGTTTCATCCAAAGAGTCTTCAAAAGAACCTCCCATTCGGTCAGTTTTTGCGACTTAAAGTGATTATAAGAAACATGCTGAAATATTAAAAGAAAAACTCAGAGATAGAGAATGCTCTGTGGGGGTTATCAAAAGAGCAGAGAGGAGATAAAGGAATAGCAACCGCAGTCAACTCTTCCAGATGAGAGTATCTTGTAAGAAACTAATTTGTGTGACAACTTATATATCCTTTTCTAACAATGTGAAGAAACTGGAGGCTTCTTAACACCAGTCCTCTGAATGTGGTAAAACTGATGTTTTCATTCAAACAAGCCAGGAGTATAAAAGATCTAATCATGCACTAGAGACTCATAAACAAACCTGTAACCCAGGGACAGAAAACCCTATGGGATAGGAACTCTGTAAGTGGACACTATCCATGTGGAGACTGTAATGTGTGCTGTCTTTCGAAGAAAACAGCTAGTATTGATTTGGGCTTGAAGATACCATGTCTCTTTCAACACCATAGTAATTGCAATACTAAAAACGTGTCTATATCGTCTGCAGTTGCTGGCTGAAATATATAGGTATGGCAACTAGGAAGGTCAGATCATGGATCAACAAGCATAGCAGAACTTTCAGGTGTAAAAAAACAGTAACTAAGATGATACGTCGTTGGGAAAGGCCACCACCGGGATGACTTCACTGAAATGAAATGAAATGAAATGAAATGAAAATTAGATTTGTAGAGCGCTGCAGTTGCCCTGAGGCGTCCAGGCGCTAAATCTAGAAACAGACCTGAACCTCTGAGGTTACTAATTGTTGAACAGGAGAGTTTTAAGCTGTTTCCTGAAGCTGGTGAGGTTAACGTTGTTGCGCAACTGCAGAGGGAGGGTGTTCCAGAGTCTGGCAACATTGTATGAGAACAAGCGTCCTCCTGCTCTGGATCTGAAGATTCTGGGGATTTTGGCAAGTGTGGCGGTTGAGGAACGTAATGTTTTGTTGGGCAGGTAGGGAGAGATCAGGGAGGAGTTAATTTCTGGGCCCGTTTTCCAGAAGGTCTGGTGAGCGATGCAGAGAGCCTTGAACTTTACTCTGTCCCGGACAGGCAACCAGTGAAGAGTTTTTAGGCCAGATTTTATGGAGGTCCTCCGAGGAACTCCCAGGAGTGCTCGAGCAGCACAGTTTTGTGTGCGCTGGAGCTTTTGTAGGGTGTAGTTAGGGGCTCCAAGATACAGGGCATTGTTAAAGTCCAGCCGTGATTGAATCAGGCCTTGTATGACAATTTGTCTGGCCTCGAATGGGAGGAGGGGAAGGATTTTTTTAATCACCCTGAGAAGACCAATACAGGTGGCTGATACCTTAGTGGCCTGAGTGTTAAGGCTCAGTGATTTGTCGAGCCATACTCCCAGGCTTTTGATGTTGTCTTTGGGAAGTGGGAGGGTGCCCATGCTTGGGGGCCAGAGTTGCTCCAGAGTGGAGGGAGTCGCTGGGCCAAGGAGCATAAGCTCAGTTTTATCATCGTTGAGCTTCAAGCATGAGCTCAACATCCATCTTTTTACGTCCTCCAGGCAGGCCGCCAGATCAGGTGTAGACTGGAGCACGCTCTTCTGTGCAAGGGAAACCACCAGCTGGGTGTCGTCCGCATAGGAGATGATATTGACACCATGCGGACGGACAATCCCAGCCAGCGGCCTCATATATGCATTGAAGAGTGTGGGGCTCAGGGAAGAGCCCTGCGGCACTCCGCATCCTATTGGCCTACTAGAGGACACAGATGTGCCATCGAAGACCTGGAAGGTTCTGTCTGACAAGAAGGATTCAAGCCACGACAGGACATCTCCAGACACTCCTAGGTCGGCAAGACGGTTCAGCAGGATTTTGTGGTGTACCGTATCAAACGCTGCACTCAGATCGAGGAGGATCACTGCCACTGAACCCCCTCGATCCAAGATCCGTCTTGCCTCCTCGGTTACCGCCAGTAGGGCGGTCTCTGTCCCATGTTTAGGGCGAAAGCCTGTCTGGGAAGCATCAAGGAGGTGGTTGTCCTCGAGGAATGTCGTCAGAGTGGTATTGACGTGCTTCTCCAGGGTCTTAGAAGCCCATGGGAGCAGGGAAATTGGGCGGTAGTTACTGGCGTTAGCTGGGTCAAGGGATGGTTTCTTTAGGAGGGCCCGCACCATTGCGTGCTTCCAGGTAACGGGTACTATATTACTCAGTATGGAGGAGTTCAGCAGTTCTAAAAGGGTGGGGAAGATGATGTTACTGGCTAGGCCCAGTGTACCTGGGGGGGGCCGGGTCGCATGGGGAGCCGGTTTTTATTTGTAGTGCTAGCTTCTCTAGGGTTTCCATTGTTATCAGGGGAACTGATTTCAGCTCAAAGTCCCTGTCCAGCGCAGAGTCCCGGCATTGAGGGGGGAGGTCGATGAGTGGGTTTGAGAAGGACGAGTATATTTTATTCACTTTTTGGAAAAAGAATTCCACCAAGTCGTTGCATTTGGACGATGAATTGTTATTATCAGAGACAGATGGGGGAGGTTTTATCAAAGAATTAACTATATGATAAATTTCTTTAGGTTTCGATTTTGCCACTGATATTTTGTCGGTGTAGTAGGCTGCTTGCGAGGTTTTTATGGTCATTTTATACTTCCTAATCATTTCCCTGTATATAGTTTTTTCAGCTGGGTTGTAGGATAAGCGCCACTTCCTCTCTTGTCTCTTACATAGACGTTTCTGGTTTCTGAGATCTTCCGAATACCACGGAGCTGATTTACTTTGTCTTTTGGATCTAGATGGACATGATGGTAGACTAGAGTCCAGCAAGGTTGTTAGTCACTCTTCGTATTTGATGTTATTAGACGTGGGATCATGAGAGAGGGAGGGTCTAGTGCTACTGAGAGTCTTCATCCAGTTGTCAAGAGGGAGTTTTGACCAGTTTCGAGTTTTTCTGGATGTGAACAGGGAGGGAGGTGGTCTGTTCGTGGTCCAGGTAAAAGGTATCAGGAAGTGATCAGACCATGGGAGGTTGTTAATGGGGCCTACTTTGAGCTGGTCACTGTTACTGAAAATTGGGTCTAGAAGATGCCCCTTTTCATGTGTGACCGAGGGAACTAGTTGTTCAAGTTGAATGGCCGCCAGGTTTGATTGTATCTCTGATGCCGTGGGATCTAGCAGGTTGTCAAAATGGATGTTAAAATCTCCCAGAATGGAGAAATTAGAGGGGGAGACAACCAACTGTGAAGCCACTGTAAGGAGAGAGGTATTAAATTGTCTGATGGGACCCGGGGGGCGATAAATGACTTGGTTTGTACTAGAGAAACTGCAATCTAGTAAAGATGATGTAACAATTTCACGACTCCGATTTGAACAGAAATGGGTCTACAGATTGCACAGGGACACCCTTCGTCTGAGTGATGGCATACCTAGGTTACAGCTGGGTTTAGGCTACTTGAGCTGGGTGACGCAATGGCTAGTTGAACAGTTACAGTTGACAAGAGCTAGGATTATACTTCAGTGACAAAATCATCAGCATTAACAGGTTGTATGGTATTCTGTTTTTAACAAAAGTTGTTTGACAGGCTTCTAGTAACTGAATAATACCGGTAGTAAAGTGTTCCCTGGAATCGGTCTGATGTGAGCAGTACCTTTTTAAGACCTGATCTTTACATTAGAGAGCACAGTAGAAAAGCAGCTTTGAATTAAACATAGGAGGATATGCGGCATCAGAAAATGTTCTGATCGCATGGTAGATGTGGCAGGTATTTATTCCTACTATCCCCTGATGGCGCCACAGCTGTCAGAAGGGCACGGATGGTGTAGTCCAGATGTATATCCCCCTCACCCCCTAGCATTCTCGGTGAGCGCTGATGTGACGCAGGGCGCTGTCGGTGACAAGAGACTAGGGGTGTAGCAGACACCCATCCACCGTTAAGATGGCAGATGATGAGACGAACATGCCACGGAGATAAGCACACCAGTGGCTGTCAGATTAGAAACGTGGGACCTGTCCTTTGACAAAGTGAGGAGGGGGTGGCGGGGGACTGGTCTTTCAGTAACTGATGGGGGGAGGAGTCTTGGCCTCTTTTTACCAGTATATTATTCCAAATGAATCATGACACAGCTCAGAATGAATACTTCACAAACGTCCTGGGGACCACAGGGGGATACAGGGAACACCAGGTCCCTAGCATACATTTGATCCCTGCCATGAAATCTTGATGGTATGGATCGTTGGCATGCGAGCATGACTCGGACCCGGGTTTGGAGTCGATATGACATGTGAGAACTGAGCATCTATTTATTTATTTACATATTTACATCATGACTATATGTCTCCCTTGTGCGATATGAGAAAGAGTGGGACCTAGAGTTAGTCCATAACGTGTTTGTACATTGAATGTTTGTTTATGCACTGACTGCAGACCATCATGAGCAAATCTGGAGGGCAGTTCGCAAATTACAGTTTCTGCCATTTTATATGTGTAATATTGCAACAAACATAGACTTGCAATAACCTGGTAATGGTTGTCTCTAATATAAACACTAGAGATTGTGTCCTTTAATATGAGCTATTTTGAGAAAGAAACCGTAGGTAGGTCATCCCAGATTTAGAAGGAGGTTACGGGGTGCATGACCTGTGAAGGAGTATTGAGCTCACCTACCCTTTAAACAGACCATTATGTAGGGAGATACTGCTCCCTGAAATATGATGACAGTAACAGCTACTTAACCTTAATTTGAATTTTAAAGGGTGACTGCGGTTCACTATGAAAGTAGTATTCTTTTGTCTGATAGGTATTTCTTACATTTCTGAAACTTTCGTACCAGAGATCATTTTGTTTTTAAATCAGGCTGAGCCCACCACCTCTGTCTTTTCACGTTTTGTCTTTTTACATTTCACCACTAATGTGTGACTACAGGAATGGTCCCCAAACAACGTTAATTGTGGACATAGGCCCTTAAAACAATTGAGTGAGTGATATCAAAAGCTGTTCATGCTCACTCTATTGTGTTCACGCAAGTTATAAATGTGAGAAAAGGTTTTTCACGTGTGTGACACATATGATTTATTTTATAGATTTTTTGCTGAACAGGCACTGAAACTCCCCCCAGGGACTTAGACGACAAGTTATGAATAGAGTACCCAAAATTAAATGAGGGCTTAACTCTGTTTTCTTAATGCAGGTAGTAGGAGACTGGACGTATTGAATTAAGACCTATTCTTACCTTTGTGCATGGACACGCATGCAGGATAGACAGTAGGGGTACTGCCTTTTGGCCCTGGACCCCTTCCTTTTTGTATGGGGTATCTTTTTTTTGTGGCCGAAACATGTTGGTGATTGACGACTTTGAGGGATGTTTGTGACATTGACTGATAATTACATCCAATATTATTCTTTCAACCCTACCCTACGTAACCACTTAATAAAGGCAATCCCTTGGGTTTACGCAGAGGTAGGTTTAGAATAAAATCTGAACCCCTTGATTAACAAGAAGCAATTTATCTTGTTCTCCCTTTCATTGAGATTAAGATCTCTATGTTGGCACTGTCCTAACACTGTGGGGCGGTGACGAAGCATACCATGAAAAGGTGGGTGAGGGTTTTCAGTTCATATTCTTTGGATTTTGTGTTCCTACAGCTGGAATTCCATGTGCAATGAGGAGTTGACCTGCCATACCCTTTGTGGGTTTGTAATGCTCCGTTACCTGATAAAGCTTGAGTCTGAAGCGCCAGCAACGTTTCGAATAGAGGACGGAATGGCCCCTTTGCTTTGAAGCCAAGCGGCATCCATATGACCCTCACCAGGGCCGGACTGGCCGTAGTGGGCACCGGGCAATCCCCCGATGCGCCGCACGGGTGGGGGCCGGTTTTGGGCCCCTGGGGGCCTTTTTTGTAGCATAGCTGCAAAATCGGCCCTGTAACAAAATCGGACGAAAACCGGCCCTGGCAAAGCGCTTGGCTGCACCCACAACCCCCCCGGGGAGGGGGGGGGGGGCGGCCAAGCACTTTTCCAGGGCCGGTTTTGGTTCCCAGTCCGGCCCTGGCCCTCCCCAAAGCAGACGTTATTGATAGTCTGGCCTACTTTAAGTGGAAGCTCAGCAACAGACTCCAGCCAGCCTTCTTCAGGGTCACCCAAGACTGCCGAGCAGATCTGGGGACTAACTTGACAGACCTCAGAAATGATAGTAAGACAATAGGAGCAAGAATAATAGACAGAAAGCAGGGTGGGGGCTGGAGACTGCCCAGGCAAGGGGAGGAGGGTGCAAGCTGACTCACAGAGTCTGATGCAGAAGACCCTGCTGTAATCTGTGGAGCCAGAAAATGGATCACAAAGGAAGAATATTTGACTGGTAGGCTTGAAAGAAGGAGCAGAGGGACCTGACATGAAAGCCTTCCTGATTGCCATGTTCTCAAATCTCCAGGGGAATGACTTCCTGGAGTTGCGGCTAGATAGGTCCCTAGATTGTGCCCAAGGCTTCCTGATAGTGACTAGAAACCAAAAGATATATCTGCTAAATTCTACTATTTTACTGAAAAGGAGGAGTTTCTTAGAGTGGCGGGGGCCTGGAAGAGGTCAACTTTCCAGAATACTCATGCATCCTTTTCCAAGATGCATCTTCAGCCACAGTCAGAGAAGTCTCGGCTTATCAAGGACAAACTGAGAGTGGGAAAATCCAATACAGAGGAACATTCCCATTTAGTGAAGTCTTTTGGCACAACAAATTGCACAATTTCCAGAATAAGTGGTGAGTGGAGCCTTTCTGAATATCCCACCGGAGCACTCCAGTGAAGATGAGAACACTATAATGGATGGAGCACATTGTCACACATCGGATCGTGAGAACCCTGGGTGAGGCCGAGTCCCCTATATGAGAAAAAGAGGAAAGATAACAGAGGTGGGGTAGACCTTAAGTATGAAATGGATGTTTTTTCAGGTAATACTTGAGAGGATTTGTTAAGCCTTTGAAAAGTACTACAATGGTATGGAGTCTTTCGTCTGTTCATTTAGTTAGATGGTGTGTGGAAAGCGGTTTACTATATGGCGTAGGAGTCCAGCCAGTCTTGTTTGTAAAGCCTGAGCTCAGCCCTGGAAGCTGTGACTTCGAGAAGTTATGCTTTAGCAAAGGAACAAGGGCAAAGCATTTAGAAGTACCAAAACAATTGAATAAGAAAGAAATATGACACAAAGGAACTCCTACACCAAATTATTAAAATAGACCTTATTTTCATGAATCTTTGGACATCAAAATGAACAAAATCCACCAGAGGATTCTGGACATATACATTATTAGGCAAATCGTAAATCACAGCTTTTTACTTCAATCACAAACAAGCATTGGCAACTACCACAGTTATCAGTTACTTTAAAAACCTTTCTAAAGTTGTGGTTGGTTAGTCCAGTTTGGGCAATCCTGCTCCAGCAAGGAGGAAGTCACAGGGGCCAATAAGGCTCATCAAGACAGTTACCTTGCAGTCAAAGCAGTCTGCAGTCCAGTTTCACGCTCTATGGGCGAACTGCCAAACACAATAATGAAGTAGTTCTGATGCAAGGGATACAGGATGCTGACCTAGTCGAAGGGGCTCTTCCGGGGGCCAGCCCTCGGCCAATTAACACGGTGGGGCAATTTAGATTACAGATGTCGGTGCCGCTCGAAATCCGGGTGAAGTACAACCAACTACATATTGCCACTAGTCTACTGGTCTCCAGTTACTGTCTCTATTGACTAAACTGCACTCTGACAACTCTCCCAGGTCCAGCAGACTCGCATGCAACTTTTAAGTGTCAGGACTTGGTCTACCAGGCTGCTTTTTAGTGTTCAGTAGTGATAAAGCAATTGCGGCTACCAACTCGCCAAGGCGGGAATCTTCAGCTTTTGTGGCCCTGAAGCTGTAACAGGAAGTCAGCCAACTGTCTCTTGGAGTTCACCTCTTCTGCCTGAAGCTCGGAATGACTTTCCTCGAGCAGGGCACCACAGGCAAAGTCCTCACTTTGCTAGTCCAAGGATCAGCAAGTGCAGTCCAGTGTTTGCTGCAGTCTTTCTTTGCCAGGTCCAACACTCAGCAATATATTACTGAGACCAATAGCCTTCAACAATGTGAATTTCCACCAATCGCAGCACATCTGATTCAGAAACCTTTAGTATAATCAAATCGGGCTCCTCTCTTTATCCCTGTTCTTCGGCTATTCTTATATTAGCGATACCCACTCTAATTCCAGTTCTCACCTCTTTGTAATCTTTCTCTTTGGAGGTGCCTTTGGTCTATTACCCCTTTGCAAAAGAAATCCAATGCAGGCCTATTATCTCTAGGCAACCATAAACTTATATCTGTACTTAATTATCCGGCCAAAATAACATAGAAGGCTTACAACAAGTGCATTCCCAATTATTTGGAGGCAAACAATCTACTTGATCACTCCCAATCAGGGCTTAGATCCTGTTGTAGCACAGAATCTAGTCTAGTTCCTGTTATTGATTACCTCTGAGTCATTCTGGACTCAGGAGGCACTGCTGCATTAGTCATATTGAACTCTCAGCAGCATTCGATATGGCATCACATGCTGTGCTGTTGTCCAGATTGGACTCTTCAGGCATTGGAGTAAAGGAAGTTAAATGGATCCACTCTTTCCTATCAATTAGAACTCAAACTGTAGCTTTGGCAACGTTCTGTTCCAAACCCTTAACCCAGATGTGCAGGGTTCTGTAAGGATCCTTGCTCAGCCCCACTGGTTCCAACATATATATGCAGGCTCCTGTTACCTTGGTTAGATATTTTGGCCTGCAAATTATTTCCTACACAGACGACATTTAGATTCTCATATTTCCAATGACACTCAACAGAACTTTGACAATAGCATGAAAGCTGTGGCTAATTGGATGGACAATAGACTGAAATTGAAGGAAAATAAGACTGAAATTCTTATCTTCGGAAAACGTCCTGAAATATTTGGACACCTAATTGGTACCCGGAGGAATTAGATCTCCTCATCTGCCAGTGACCTCTGCCAGAAATCTTGACATAGTCATTGAAAATAGTCTTTCATTCACTTCCCAGGTCAACAGGATGGCCTCCTTGTTTTCTCATCCTGGAAACTTTTCACAAACTGTTTCCACTTTTCCTCCTTTCATTTAGGAAGAACATTATTCAGGGACTTATAATGTGACGATTCTATTACGGAAAAGATATTCCCAAATGCAAATCTATTAAGTCTTCACTTTATGCTCTTAAATAGCTTCAGATTAGTAAAATGATTCTTTTTAAATCCACATGTATTATTGACAGGCCCTCCATGATTTTTGGGCCTTCTTACTTGAAAGTGAAATTGCAGCTCTATCGCACTGGACGTCATTTTAGGTCACTTTCCTGTTTCCATTTGGCCATTCTTTGGATCAAGTTGACCAGGACAGGGGGTAGATAATTTTCTTTTCTTGCAGCCAGAAAATGGAATCTGTGTCATTAACACTGATCTTCTTTCATTGTATTGCTGCTCACCAATTACCCTCAGAATCCAGCATGCAATACTGTCCAAGCAGCAATCAGAAGTTTATTACCAAACTCTGCAACCTTTCAACTTCATAACCTGGCTTTAGGCAACTTAGAATTTGGACATCTGTTTAGTCTATCAGAACCTAGACTGATTTTGGCAGAGGCTCACACTATTCCACTATTAACCAATTGTTAACTTACCGTACACACCTGAACTGGAAGGGTATTGATCACAACTCGATAATCATTCTCCTTCCAGTCACATCAATTATTTCAAACAATCTTTTCATGGTCAGTTTACTCAAGACATTCCCTCTGCTATGCCAACCACATCCAGTTTCTTATGGGCAAAACACTTTACTGAGTCAGTTCAAGGCTGCTTCTTTTGACCTATTCACAGGGCCAAACTTAAATATCGGTTGTGGAAGACTGCTCAGCTTCTATCTCTGATGTCACCAAGGCAAGTTGAAGTGATTAGGTGTCATGTGGCTAGGTTAGGTCCAGGAAGAAACACTGCTATTTTACATGTACGCATTTCTAAAGTTGCCTTCTTTTTTCATACGCTGACTTTAAACACACATTTGCTTATGTGACAGTGCAGGATTAGTTTCTATGAATACAAATTGCTTACAATTCCACTTTGTAAGTACACTATCACAACACCTTGAACATTCGGTACAAGGCCTGAACATGCATTGTGCAAATGTTGTCATTTATTATTTGTTTATTAGGTGACGGTTCTATCACAAAGACAATAATAATGTCAGCTTGCCTGAAGCCTCGAAACGGAAGCATGGATGCTGTTCTTATAAATACACGTGCATTTCCGTACTCTAATTAGTGGAGAACTCTGCTGTCATTGCGAGGTATTTGGTATCGTTAGTGTTTCAGCACAGCCCCTTCCTGTTTACCCTCTGCGAGGAGGAATGTCCAACCTGTGACGGGGGCCTACATACCTTGCCTTCAGATAATGGGGATTTAGATAATCCAGTAGGGGATTCTTGGCAGAACACCCACCCTAGACAATTAGGTTAGGGGCTCATTGTAGGAGTACACTATACACAGTACTTATACTCCAGCATATATACATAGCTTTAGCACAATGGTGGAATCATTCATTATTTTTACTATCCTTATATTGCTAATCACTTTTGTCTGCTTCTGTCTATTAATCATTGCAGCACATTTATTTTATACAAGAATCACAATGGTTCACTAAATATTGAAAACGCCCCAATGTGTATTTCTTGTATATCTATCTGAGTGAGCACGGGTGACTGAGCGAAAAGGGTTCAGATCTATTACCACGATTCCTTGGGGGTCAGAGTTGTCATGTTCTGAGGTTGCCCAAACCATTTGTTACGTTGCCAGGTTTAGGGATACTTACGGGGCACTGTGAGCAAGCAGGACTATAGGCCAACATATCCTGAGGGGGTACACAGAATCAGTCTGGCACCATCCCAACGTTTATGTTGTCCTACTGAAAAGTGGAAACCATACGATACAGGCTATCACAATTAAAAAGCCTTTTTTCACTTTAACAATGACAAATGACATAATGGAAACATTCCAAGTTCATGCCATAGTTCAGATTACCACTTGAGTGAACTGAGTAGGCATGTGTTTCTTCTTCCATAATCCAACATCTACATCAGAGAGAACTCTCCACTTCCTTTTTCAAAGATGCTTAAATTGAACATAGAAAGGACATCATGCTCTTTTCCTATTGGACTCCCAGTGAGAAATGATCCCCTTACAAATCAGATCTTAGTTAGGAGATCACCACCTACTGGCCTAGGAAAGTAAATCACCTACTCATAGAGAAAGTGACTGCTTACTTATAAGAGGAGTATGGCCTCTACAGTGGAGCTGTACGCAGGGGTTGGCCCACCACTTAGAAGAAAATATATACGTTCACCAACACTGCTGCCTGGACTGAATGTAGAGGTTGCTTCTTTTGTGGAGGCTTGCAATTCTGCATATCCTGTTTCAACAAGGTGAGCCTGCTTCCTGCCTGATCAATATATGTGTTTATTTAAGTTGCACATACTGCTTACTATCCTGATCAAGAATAAGAATATATCAAAGATCAAATGATGTAGACTAAATGATAATACAAGTACAGTTTTCCAGCATTGGTATCTTTCATAGATTCAGTTCAGTAAATCTTTCTTTCGATGATAAAAACCATCAAAAAAATACAGGTTATAAAAATTCATTACATTACAATATTGAACTATATGTGAGTTAAAAAAAATAAATAGAAACAGATGCATAGCTAATAAAATTCATATAGAGAATACACATTTTTTAAGAGTCCCTAAAGCCCCAAACCTCGGCACCGTATATAGCCTTTGCGGTGCTTATCGAGCCATATAAGCACATCACTTGTTCGGGGGACCAGCGGCCCAGCATAAGTGCAAAATTTAAAATGGCGCCATTTGCAGAAACCAACTTCATACAACGTTCCTCAATTAGGGAGCTAAACTGAATCTCACCATCGAACAAAAGACCCAGGTAGGGAAAAGTGCTTACAGAGTCCAATCTGTGATTCCCTATTTTAAACTGAAATTTCTTAGAGGGCTTTTTACCTGCCACCATGACGAAGAATTTGCTCAGGTTCACCGATAGGTCTAGATTTTTCATGAACTTAACAAAACCTTCCACAAGATATTGAAGACTCCTGGCTGTTCGTGCAAGCAGGACCGTGTCATCCGCGTACAACAGTACCGGAATTCGATGCATTCCTACTTTGGGGCAGTCTACTTCCATTGCACTGAGGGTATTTTCAAGCTCATTGATGTACAGCGAGATTAAAAAGGGTGCAAGGGTGCACCCTTGCCTTCCTCCACTTGTGCACAGAAAAGGGTCAGTCAGTCCCCCCTCCGTGTTAAAGCGGACCCTAGCAGTGGTGTTCCAGTGCAATTCTTTTAAAATATTTATGAGACCCGGGTCAATTCCCAAATCAAACATCATGGCCCACAACTTATTCCTGTTCACATTGTCAAAGGCCGCTGCCAAGTCCATAAACCCCATATACATAGTGCCATTGCTAGCTTTAGTATACTTAGCGGCTAACAAGTACAAATTGAGGCACTGGTCGATTTACCCATTCTGAACCCATACTGTGAGTCAGCTATGGTGTGTTTCTCTTCCGTCCAGGCCATAAGACGGTTCAGTACCACCTGGCCTAATATCTTAGCTGAGATGTCAATTAGCGATATAGGTCTTTCGGATCATCCCTACTCCCTTTCTTGAAGATGGGGACAATTAATGCTGTAATTAATGCTGTAGACAAAGATCGGGGGAGGCCTGATTTAATAGCCGCATTTAAAACCCTTGTCAGAATTGGCGCCCTCAGGTCAGTGTTACTTCTGTATAGGTCTGGGGGGGTCCCATCGGGCCCTGAGGCTTTATTCTGGGTCAGGGCTTGAATTGCCTTAGTTACCGCTGTTAATGAGAGCTCTACTTCTGAGCACCGTGTACCATCCCAGCCCCCTTCTTGAGTGGTTTCCTTGCTATGATTATAGAGACCTTCAAAGTGGGTGACCCATTGCTCACGGAGGATATTAGTGATAATGACCGGAGCATTGCAGTCCTGAAAGCAGGGCCTGTTTACAATCCTCCAAAATTCTGTGAAGTCCCTATTTTCTCCTGCCTCTCTTAAATCAGCCCAGACTCATAGATTCACATGCAACTATCCTTTCCCCCCAGTCAGAAGCTCACTTTAGTCAGCAGACGCCATCTGAACTTACGTGTCCGCTAAGGGGAGTTGAGTGCTCAGCAGTTTCCAATCATTTGAATGTGCTGCTAATTAAACCTAATAGTTTGTCTATGTTAACCCTGTTTCTCCTGAATAGTTTTCTTATCTCAGTGTGAGACCTTTAAAAAAAAAAACAGGTATTAGGTTTCTGAAGCACACGTACCTCTTTGTTCCCTTTATATACCTTTACACACTATATTTTTTTGGGGGGGGCGCCCATTCAGAGCTATCTATTGGTGCAAACCCTATCTGAATATCTTATTGCAGCCTACATTTATAACAACAAATATAGAGTTTAATTTTTATTTTAACCAAATTTACTCAATATTTTGTTATATTTTTCAAATGGACAAACAAATCCTGGGGAATGCCATCTGCATAATCATATATATAATAGCACAGATGACACTATTGTGGCAGAATCACTGTTTTTGATAAACTGTTTATGTGATGACCGATATCAAACTCAGGACTATATGGAAAGTATAAAATCTATTTATTCTGTATGAAGAGGGATCTATTGTTGTGAGCCAAACTCCCTCATCCCGACTAGCCAGTAGAACACTTTGAACACAACATTTGCCATGTTGTGGAACATAGTAATTCCCTCCAGTCTCGCTCACCCAGGAACACATTCCTGCCAAGACTTGGCATCTAGCTTTGTTCCTCTGGATCTCTTGAGCATGAAGAGCATGGGGGTACCAGACATGTATAAGTTTTCGCTGGGTTCAGGGTGTCCACAGGTTCTACATTGTGTGCAGTGCATTTTGGAAACTTGGAAGCAGCTGCAAGTAAAATGCTGAATTAGGGTATCTGCCTTTTTCTCATATATGTCTCCCCTGAACTGTAAGGAAACATTATATTATTAACTTCTACACAATTTAAGGTTTCTATCACAGGCTGTAAGATCACCCTTGCCCTGATTGACTGGCCAGGACAATGTGCTGCTCAAGACATTTGAAAGATTGTCAAATTTTTCACCAAAACATGGTAGTTTCCTTCAGACTTCTTCGCATGGGAATATATTCCCCTTCACCCACTATACTAGCCTGAGCCAAATCTATGTTTCTCCAGGTGATCTGAGTGTGTGGTTATTAGACATATTGGTTTTCCATGGGCATGAGCCGAGAGTCACACACTAGACAGTAGTGAATATAGGGAAAGGTCGGAGGTCTGTCTGCAGTATTTGGCCCAATTTTGTCCGGCACCAAGGGGAAAATACTAATCCCAGAGATTAGGGAAAACCACATTGATGTGGCTTGCATGAATCCCAGAATGTTTATTACACAGAATCCCCTGTAGATATCAAATTAGGGGGTAAAGAAAATCTAATCTTTCCTTCGCTGTGACGGATATCTCCAGAACTTCCGGCAAATGGCAGAACTGCCATCATGCAATGTTCCCACACATCTGTCGATGAAAACATATGTGGGTGGGTCTACTGAACAGGAAAGGAATAGACCAAAATTGTGACTATTTGAAAATCTCATTGATACTATATTGATTTCATAGGGTCTCATATTTGGCCTGTCCTTGTCAGACACGATATACCCATCCACACACGTGAAGTACTGTGCTGTAAGGAAAAGCGTGGGAACACTGCATGATGGGGGTCTTATTGTTCCCCACACATCTGGAACTTTCTGTCATGGAAATGAAAAAAATATATTTTTTGGACCAAAGTTTAACCTGTACATGGAATTCTAGGTAAAAAAAAGTGGTGCATCATTGCAAGTCACGCCACCTAGGACTCCTATGGGTTCTGGTGTTTAAGATTTGGTGTGTTTCCCTTGGTGTTGAATGACCCCAAGCCAGTACGTGTGTGTATGTACGTCAGCAAGGAGCTAGACTCTGTCTGGATGTTTTCTTTGGTTGAAAAAAATTCCCCAAAGAACCCATGCCCCTAACTGGGAGAGGTGAGTGTTTCAGACACTGTATGGATTTTTTTCTAAATCTACAAAAATCCAGTCAGCGTCTGGCATCTCGATGGGACGCAGAACTGCTTGTCAGCACCCCGAGAACGGTGCAGGGTACTGTGTTGATTGTTTCTGAAGCTAACAAAAATCCATCTAAACAGCACCTAGCTTGTTGCTTCGGTGCAGATCTGTGTATCTGAAGCCTAGCATAGAGCTGGAAAGTTTGTGGATTTAATCTGAGACTAAGAAAAATGCAAACTGCATCTGGCTCCCAACTCGGGCACAGAACTATGGGCCCCATTAGGATGGTGGGCGGATTGCCCCACCGGGCCAGCGGTGGTCACTGCTGGCCCGGCGGGGGCAATCTGCCCGCCATCCCAGTAGAAAAGCCATATTATTATGGCTGGGGGGTCCGCGGCGGACGGAAAAATCGTCCGCCGAATTTCTGCCCCGGTCGACTTGCGACCGGGCGGAAAAGGCTGCAATATGGTGGCGGTGTCTGTTTGACACCGCCAGCCAAATTTCAATGTGCATTTAGGAATGCCTTTCTGTGGCGGCAATGCCGCCGTGGAAAGGCATGCGGAGTCTGCTATGGGGGCCCGTTGCGGGCCCCCAAGGACTCCGGTGGGGTGGGGGTGCACATGGGGGGTACCTATGGTACCCCCCTGCAGTTCTATGCACAACATGGCAGGCACCGCGCGGTGCCTGCCATGTCGTGCATGGAAGTGCACAACATGCCTCCCTAACATTGTGGCGGGAGCGGTGCTGAGTGCAACGCCCGCCACAATGTTAGGGATGGCAGGATGCGCCCGCCACTCTGGCGGGCGCATCCTAATAGAACCCACGGGACCCCCGCCCTTATGGCGGGCGGTCCATTTTCACGATGGGATGGCGGGCGGACTCATCCTGATGGGACCCTATGTGTCTATGACCCAGAAAGCAGTCATACTGTGTTTGGAATCAGTTATAGAAAATTCAAGAAGCATCTCATTAATTGGTGGGGAACATACACACAGCTTATTCCACTGATAATGCTTTTCTTTAGATAGAACAGAATAGGGAGCTTAAGGAGTAGTGTCAAACTGAATCAGACAGTGGGGATTGCAAGGGGATGGATGATGTGGGAGCAATCCTACTCCATCCCCTTCCAGTCCCAGCCTCGTGGTTTCATTTCCTCTGTGGTGGGATTGGAGTATTGGTGGGAGGTGCTGGGCTCCTCTTTCTGCCCTCTTAACCACCTCCGCCAACAGAAGACGGTGGGGCGAGTTGGCATGACTAACCTCTCTTTTAACCTCACCCTTCAACTCTATCCTTGGATGGACCAGGGAGGGGCTAGGGAATCCCTCTCTGGCAGATCCAATATGTATGTGACGTCACCATTAATGTCACTTACCAGCAACTCTGGCTCACCGGAAGATCCATGCCCCCCTTCCATTCTCATAAACTTTCCAGATATCATAGGTCCAAAACGTACGGAAATATTTGATGCCATGTTGTCCTCCAATATCTTTCCTTCCATCTGGAAGAGAGCAACTATCAAAACTCTCATCAAGAAAAGTTCTTTAGATCCCTCTATAGTCGCCAACTATCGCCCTATAGCCTGCCTCCCTTTACCCGCCAAAATTGTGGAAAAGATTATGAATATCCAAATCTTAGATTTTATAGATCAGAACAACTGTCTGGATAATTCACAATTTGGTTTCCGGAAGGGACATGGAACTGAAACCGCGCTTATCAAAGCGACGGATGAAATTAGGATGACACTTGATGGTGGAGGATCGGCAGTGCTCATCTTGCTAGACATGTCTGCCGCTTTTGACACGGTCGATCATTCTATCTTGATCGACCGTGTCACAGCGGCAGGGATCACAAATGGTGCTAAGGATCTTATCTCCTCTTTTCTTACTGACCGAGTGCAATCTGTCGCCTTCGGCAATTTCAACTCACCTTCTTTTACTCTCCCCTGTGGTGTCCCCCAGGGATCTTCGCTAAGTCCGACACTATTTAACATCTATGTGTCGGACTTGGCGAGGGTCATGAAATCCCACCACCTGGCGGTGACATCCTACGCTGACGACACCCAGATTGTCTTGGCTATTAACAAACATGGAGATGAAGTGGCTTCCAATTTTAATCAGGGAATGGTAGCAATAAGTGACTGGATGTCCACAAATTGCTTGAAGCTCAACTCCGATAAAACGGAGGTGATGGTGTTTGATAATCTTTCCCCAGCCTGGTCACCTACCTTGTGGCCTGCCGCCCTGGGTCCACCTCCGTCCCCAGTGACCAAGGCAAGAAATCTGGGAGTTTTACTGGACACCAAACTCACTCTTATGCATCATGCCAATGCGATAGTATCATCCTCCTTTTACACCATGAGAATGATCAAAAAACTCCTCCCTTATCTTCCCATGAGCTTGGCCAGAACACTGGTCAGTACACTAGTGATATCTCGCATTGACTACTGTAACGCGCTCTTAGTCAATGCTCAGGAAGGTGTCATAAAAAAGCTACAGTTGGTGCAGAATGCTGCAGCCAGACTGATCACGGCCACCCCCAAGTATACCCCTATCTCTGGCACTATTGAACAACTTCATTGGTTGCCAGTAAAGAAAAGAGTTAAATTTAAAGCACTCTGCATTGCGTATAAGGCAATTCATTCTCAAGGACCTGCTTTCTTAAAGGATGCATTCTGCCCCTACAATCGTGTCAGATCCCTCCGCTCTTCCACTGCCGGTCTTGTGCAGGTACCAAGGACTAAGAAGGTCTCTTGGGGCGACAGGTCCTTTATAGTGACCACCACCAAACTTTGGAATAGTCTTCCAAGCCAGATCAAAACCTGTACTTCCCTTCTTTCTTTCCGCAAACAGATAAAGACCTGGCTTTTCAAACAATAATTACTCATGGGCAGTACAGTGGACATTCAGCGCCGAGACACCCTCGGGTATTTGTGCGCTTAACAAATTTCCTAAAATAAAAATAAATAAAATAAATGAGCCACCCCAGAAGTGAACAATGGTATGCCTCATTCCTGTTGCCCAGGAAGGATTAGGAATCAGAACCCCTTCTGCCCCTCACACCCTACCCCAGTAGAAGCACTGCACTAATATATCCCCAGCCCTAATGGGTAACAAGCAAAAATAGAAGGCCACAGTACGTGTGGCTGTCTTTTCCATACTGACGTATATATGCGCCACAAGGGTGCCCTAGAGACTCCCTTGCTGACATATATTGCTTTTTTTCAGTTTTGCAGTGATGATCTTGTAACTCTGTGAGGCAGTATCAGTAGTGTTCTGAGGTTGTGTTTACCTGTGCTGTTATATATTTAATTGAAAACTGCTTTGAACTCTTGTCACTTTTATGAAGAATATGACAGTTTATTTGCAACTATTATTATTTTTTTTTAATCTTGCGTGAATTTTGTGCAACAACACTGGATGTCACTTGCAGAATGAGAAAAATCTTGGCATGCGAGGTCTTGGGCTACATGCTGAAGCAAAATAGGGATGCCCTGAATGCTGGTTACTTTTATTCGGCAATCGGCACTATGGTGGAGGCATGGTCATACGCATGTAAGGCGCAGCTTAGGATGCTGCCTTTTAAAGATGAATCAGACTGTGACTGAGGAAACCGTGTTATTTTATTGTAATTTGTATAGGGCTTACTATCTTTGTTATGGCATTCTAGTGCTTTCTTAGCCCCTTATTACCGTACGCCTGGTGGCAGTCCAACCACCACCACATTGCGGGACCGCCCACAGCATTATGACTACTGCGGGCAGACCGTCACAAGACCGCCGGCACTGCTGGGATCAATGGTCCCTCTGGGCCAGCGGTCTTTCACAAGCAGGAATATGCTGGCGGTGCCGCAGCCAGCATCACAGAGCATTTTCCGAGTTGCCATTTCTTCACCCTTTTCATGGCTCTGAACTGTCAGGAAAAGGGTGGCAACAAAGGATACCCTAACATGGCCTTGATTTTGTCACCCTTTTCATGGCGGTGAACTGTCAGGAAAAGGGTGGCAACAAAGGAGACTGTAACATGGCCTGGATTTGGGCTTGGGTTGCATGCGGGGGGCAGATGTAGTGCCCCCCCCCCCGGATTTGCACCCTCTTCCTGCACGGTGTGGAATAAAGGCATATATGCCACACTGTGCAGGAAGGTGCAGTCGGCAATCTGACTGCGGCGTTCTGCATGATAGGCTCTTCTATGAGCCTAGCAGACAGCTGCCGTCAGACCGCTGCAGTACAACCTGCCAGGATTTAATTCCTAATCTGAAAGGCGGCCACACCACAACTTTGGCGGTCCTACAGCGGATGGTGCATTGCACTGCCCTCTGTAGGACCGCCAAAGTTATAATAAGGCCCCTAATCTGGTGCCCCTTCTTGTGGACGTCAAATGACGTCAAGCGATGGTATGTATGTACGTATGTATGTAGGTAAGATTTATTATTAGTGAGTGTGCTGCACAAAACAATAGGCATAAGCTTTTAAAAAAGAGACATGCAGTCATCCCGAACACTGTCTTTTTCCCACTGTAATGCAGTGTTTTTAAACACAAAACCTAAGGGGCCTGTCACAAACTGTATTTGGAGTACATAATGTAGTACTACTCACGTTCTACAAATTGCTATTCACAAACCAACATGTGGAGGAGTATGCATCTATCTATCTATCTTTCTATCTGTTGGTCTATCATGAATATACATGTGTGCATATTTTAAGTGTAAAAATTATACAAAATTATGAATTATTTTAATATTGTAAAAAATAAATTGTTAACTTACTTTAAAAAAATGAAAATACATTTTACATTATAATAAAAAATGTATTTATATTATTTTTAAGAAATTGGGTTGCTAGACAAGAGTGATGGAAACCCCACTCAAGCAACAGTCACAATTCTTGTCGGGGTGAACCACAGAATTCCCTACTTAACCTGCGCCTAAACCTCTGGTAGCTTGGCACAAAACCTTAACTTAGAGGAAAGGCGAAAGTATTTATGCAGCACACAAACAGTAATACATTGAAAACACACAAAGGAAATATCCCAAACCAAAATAATTATTTTCATATTGTAAAAATGAATTGTTAACTTGCTTGAATAAAAGGGAAATTACATTTTAAACTATAATTAAAAATGTATTTGTATTATTTTAAAGAAATTGAGTTGTTAGACAAGAGTGGTGGGAACCCCGCTCATGCAATAATCACAATTCTTGTCAGGGTAAACCACAGAATTCACTAAGTTAAAGTGTGTCAACCCTCTGGTAGCTTGGCACAAAGCAGTCAGTCTTAACTTAGAGGCAAGGTGGAAAGTATTTATGCAGCACACAAACAGTAATAAATTGAAAATACACAAGAAAAATTCCAAACCAATTAATAAAAGTAGAGTAAATTATACTAAATAAAATGATACCAGAATGACAAAAATCCAATCGGTGAAACCTGAGATATTGAATGTCAATGTTTTTAGTGAATAATTGGGCTGCATCTCAATCCATCATCATCAGTTTGGACCTAGCTATATTCAAACCACTCTTGACCCTGTGCCTCCTGGTGTTAAAAAGGGTTCCAAAGACAACCGGTAACCAAAAACCCTTTTATGTTGCCCGGCGGTATCGCCTCTATGACCCACCAATATTAATCAATGAAGAAGCAGGCGCTGGAGACTGGAAGGCGGGAAACTAGGATTTTATTCTCTCCGGAGGAGAACACATCAATTCAGACAGCAAGTATCGTCACGAGGTGCTCTAGCCACATCTCTGAGGCCTGGCCTCTTATACTAGGGTTTACAACCTTTATTGCACATAACACATTCCCGCAATACTTTAGCACATGAAAGAACATCCTCGGAATCCCCCCTTCAGACCCGTTCCCACATACATTTACAGTTGGATTCCCCACCTTGGTCACAACAGGTGATGGTCGTTGCACAGCAGGGCATTCCGCCGATTCACGGAATGCATGGGGTTGATCGGATCTCATGGGGTGGGGGCTTTGATCGGTTCGGGGGTCTTTTGATGGGGAGGGGAAGCTTCCTACTGTACGGGGTAATAAACAGTATCCGCAGAGCCAGGTGGCGGCCTGGGAACAGGGAAGACAAACGGGGACGCAGGAAAAAGGGGGTTTGCATCAAAAGGGTTTGAGGCCATGAAAGGAATGAGGGGAGGTGTCGCGCTGGGAACAGGATGGGACTCAGTGGTGAAGCTGCGCTGAAGAGGGGTTTATGACCCAAGGCATGAGAGAGCGGGGGTTGTCAGCGTGCGGGGGAATGCTTGCGAGGTTTAAGAGAGAGAGAGACGCGCTGGCTATTAGTGAGGGGCAGGGAGGCCATGGCATTCAAAATGGCTGCCGCTTACGCGCACGAATGGGCTCGAAAAGGGGCAAGATGGCGCAGATAATGTTCACCAAGATTGTATTCATTTTTCACAGTCCTCCCTTTAACATTTCCAAGACATCTTGCTGGCCTATTTCCTATCTACACCTATATGCAGCGATCATAAGTAAGGGAGAGGGGGCTTAGGCAAAGGAACTGAGCATATACATCATTTTATAAACATCACATTGAAAAATCTCATCATCTAGTAAGCGGGTTCATTGTTAAGTTGGTTGCAGGAAAAATCATCGTAATGCAATATCAGACTAGAATTACACAGTGAGGGCGTTGGGCACAGATCATAGAATAAGAACTGGTGAGTTATCATATAAGTAAGTCCTTTTTGTATACGGCGGGTGCATAGTCAGTCTAATGGTGATTGGGAGAGAAAGGAGATACAGTAAAAAATGTCAGAGTTCTCGTTGTCCTTTGTCGTCTTCTGTCAGCACTGTTGAGCACCTGGATTACCTATCAACAGAAATGTTCATGTGGATTGAGTCGTTGGAGGTCTGCGGGCAGGGGTACTTTTTGCTTTGTTTCGCCAGACCCCATAGGAGCAATGCGTTACGGTTTTGGAACAGGTGCACTTTCTTTTGTAGCGCAGAGCATTGATTTGCAATAAAAAAATGCGATTGTTCCAGAATTGTGAGATCTGTTCGTATCTTGAGTCTCTGTGGTGGGCATTTCCTGTTGCTTCCATCATCTTCAGGGTGTTTGGTAGCGGGCAGAACCACAGACTTTGTTTAGCTTTTCTTCGGGGGCGACCCTTGGTGGAGTTCTAGGTCACCGTTCTGGGGTTTAACATAGTTCGTGGTCTATTTAGTCGGAGCTCCCTCCCTTCTGACGCAGGGAGTACTCTTCTCTGGGTAGCTCAGTAGGATTTGGAGGAACTTGGGAGTTCGGATGGAAAGGTGCGGGTGTGAACAGTCCTTATGGTAGGTCGGAGGAGGGGGGGATGGAGCAAGGCCAAGTCGGGAGCAGATCAGGGGGAGGCGGAGAGTTTTCGACAGGCGAGTCCGTAACCATGTTCAGAGAGCGGGGGCTTTTGGCACACATTGACCATATAGCAGGGGCTTCAGGTCAGTCCTTTCCTTAGCTTCGTCTGAAACCATGCCCCGTCCGGCGTCTCCTTACTGCTGTGGTCTCGCCTCGGCCTCCGTCGCTGATGTTCCACAATCCGCTGTCAGGCCGCGTGCTCCCACATCCGGTCTCTTCCTCCTCCGACAGTGATACCCTTAAATGAGTTTTGAAAAGACAGTCTTTAGAGATATTGCAGAAGAAGGTAATTACATAAGTCTATTTCTCTCCCAACATCAAGCAACTGGGGTAAGCACTCGCTATATTGGAGATTCTTGCGGCTAGCGTATATGCAATTGATGATGGGTTTGCTGGATTCCTTACAACTTCCTTTTGTGGCTAATTCTTTGGTGCTTTGATGGTTATTACGTTCATTTGTAATAGGTACGGGGTCTGGTACTCATTTATTGCAAACGTTTATCATAGTAGATGTCAGTTCTTCCGGTAGAGACCTATTTTCCTAGTACGAGTCTTGCACGGCTAGGCTGGTTTTCAGGGCTTTGTATTTCACGAAAAAGTGTAACGTGCTAGTCACCATAGTCTGATAGGTATCCTTCTGAGGGGTGAACATAGGCTAAACAAATCTGCATTACATAAAAACATTTTATTATCAACCAGGCTTACTGCAACAAGTTCTTTCGATTTTCAATCTAATTTTCAACTTTGCACACATCCTTCTAACTTTTTATATAAATCCTCGCAACTTGGTTACTACAAAAACTCGAGAGGGGTGGTTTGAAACAATTATTAAACTTATCCTCCGGGAAGGAGGGATCTTATGGAAAACGATTAGGGACACAGCGAATCGGAGCAAGGGGCATTTTTCAAGTTCTCGTTCAGGGTGGCTGATACCAAACTGGGGGCATTTTGGGTAGATAGGGGTGTCTCGATCATTTCTTACAGCTTGGGGTACGGAGACAATTTTCAATGGGAATGGTCGCATTACCACAGACACATTTTATCATAGAAACCACTGACAAATAGGTCCCTGAGAGTGGGTCAAATTTAGGGAACCTTTGTCGTCTTACCTGTCCCTTTCCTATTGGCCAATTTAAATTTCATCCATATTTTAGTAGAAAAGGAGAGGTAGTAACGTGGTACCGATACAATTTATTTAGGACAAATTTGTGCAAATACTTGTGGTATTTGGGGCCAATCAGGAGGTGCACCAGGTTCGCCAATTAGGTGCCAGTTGCTAGGAAAAGGGAAAGCGTGGAGGGGTGGAAGGGTGAGTGAGAGACAGACAGAGACGGAGAGAGAGATAGAGTAAGAGATAGAGACAATAGGCAAAACAGTACACATGGGACATAGAGAATGACCGTGTATTGTTTGGGCTATTCAGTGCGTTACCCGACGTTTAGGCGTTTCAGGTCTGTGTTAGGAGGTAGAAGGCATGCAGTTTCGGGACAGAAGAGCATTAGATCAGGTAAAAAGGGCGTGAGAGCGTCCTCGTTGCGCCATTTTGCAGCGCTAGTCCGTCTTCATGCATCGGGCGTGACGTGGTTCCAGATCCCTTAGGATACTCTAATCGGGATTCTAACGTAACCTGCAGAGGGAAAAAGGAGGGAAAAGGGGGGAGTGGGAGGACAACATTCAAACACATCAAATGTATGGGCACGAAAGTCCTTTACTTACTGCATACTCGTATTCATCTCTTCGGGATATAATCCCTTAGGGTTCTGGTTTCCTAAAGTCATGGGGGCAGGTAATGTGATAGGTTGTTCATGGGGAGGTTCGAGGAAGGCATTAAGGATCGTGTGTAGTGAAACGTTTAAAAAAGAATCAGAGGTGCCTAGCGTGAGGTACCCGGGTTTGTAGATGTATCCGGCCTTCGGGATCCCTAAATCATTCCCAAAGCTGTGATGTTCTAAAGCATATCAGTTCGTCGTTCAACCCTGTACCTTAGTACCTTCGATCACCATATCTTTATAACAATTTATCAATCACCCCGCTTTACTTTACCCATTCTCAGAAGTCGAGGTCCTTCTTCATACGTTAGTTCCTGGGCTTAGTCGCATATTTTGGAGGCAACGTATCATACCTTTGATTCGATCATTAATCCAGGGCCGAACAACCATTTCTTCAGATAACCTTAAAAAGAGGAGCAGAACGGTTGCGCACAGAAAAACCCTCCCATCGATACCCACATTTACAAAAGTATGCGATGCTTATTCATAGTTGTTAAAACCTTTATTTGCAGAATTATTCAGTACGTGGAATGTGAGAGCGCAATTCATATTTTGGCCCGATATGTCGTCGATGGAAGCACATACAGTAGGGGTTATGTTGTAGCACAAGAACATGTAAAAAGGTCTAATTAATTATTTGCAAGTAACCAAAAACATTTCGTTGCGTGATGAAGGAATCAGGGGCATTTCAGTTCATAAATGGAAACATAGTCGAGCTCATCGTAATCACATTTCCTAGATATATACCGTGGGTATGCATCATAAGCGACGTTATGTATCAGTTACAACAAATATCGAAAATAGATTGTTCATTGAAATCAACATTTTACGGAAACCTTCTTAAATGTTCGCCAAGTGGACCCTCCTCCCTTTAACATCGAGTGCGCAATGGTTCGTACACATATATATATATATCTTAGTACATCAAGTTTCATTAGCTAAGGAACACCACGAGGCATTCGTTAGTTTCCATTGATACCAGCGCCATTTTGGGCGAGACCAGTTTAGTCCGGAGGTAGTATCAGGGGCAAAATATCCCCGACAATTGGCGGTTGGACCAGAGTCCCTTTCGGCAGTTCAAAAGAAAACTGTGCTAACAGAGGGGCTGGTGGTGTGGACTGTCAATCAAGAGAGGGAGGGAGTAGAGTCTTTCTTACCGGGTCATGTTGATGTTCAGCCGGAACTTACTCAAGTTCGTTAGCCCATAATGTTCCTGGGTCGTTCAGACGGAAGCTGATGCAGACACGAGAGCACCGCCATCTTGTTGCTGTGCCGTGGTTATTTCATTTGAGGTCAATGCAACTGTTCCTCACCGGAAGCCTGAAGGGGTCGAGGGCTCTTGGGACTTTGGTAGAATCTTCAAAGTCGAGGGGATGTTTGTCGATGGTGGGGGCTTGCGCCCAGGTGGGCAAGTGCCCGAGTTGCAATTTCGGACAAAGTTACTCCAGCGGCCTAGACCCGCCTTTCGAGAGCCCAGACGCCATTTTGGGATCCTTGTGGCAGCCGCCTTTGCCGTATCCATCAGGAGTGGAAGAAACTTCTCGTGATGGTGAAGGACAGAGCATCATGCTGCTGGAGTTGGACATTTTGGTTCGGGGCGCCAGGGTGCAGCAGTGGAGCCTTCGTCTGGGGAGGTGAGAAAGGCTCGTCTGTGCCGCCTTCCTCTCCCGGCGCATCCTACGCCGTCCCTTGGAATCAGGGGCGCACATGATGACCACCCTACACCCCTGATTCCGACTCTTGGGGGACCACTGTACATCCGGTGCTCCGCAAATATGCCCGTCGGACATTGTATGTCCTGTGCTGCGTAAGTATACCAGCCGGGTCTTGTATGTCCTGTACTGAGAAAATATACGAGGCGGGCATTGTATGTCCTGTATTATGGAAATATACCAGCCGGACATTATATTTCCTGTGCAGCGTAGGTATATGGCCGTCGCCCGGCTGGAGGACATCGGCGCCGGACCAGGGCAGGGAAGCCTCCTACCTGTGGAGGTGGAAGAGGCTCGTCCGCGTCGCCTCTTCCTCCCTGCCCACCCTGCATCCGTTCGATGGAGGAATTCGTGATGGCCGGACCAGAAGATACGAGGGAGGGGGTCATTTGCAGCCGCCCCCTCCCTACCTGTGGCCCGGGGGACGCCATCCCTGGAAGGGCGGTATGGGAAGACCATTTCATTGCCTGCTTGGCGGAGCCTCCAGGACTTTCTCGCCAGCGATCTCCTTTTGGCTCATGGCTGCTGGCAGGCCCCGCCCCACACGTGCTATGTGTTTCGGATGGGCGGGACCATCGAACTGTTACATTGGAGGACTTCCGGAGTGAGCATAACACGTTTTGTATTTTTCCTATCAGTAAAGTTTGTTTTAGAGAGTTCTACTAGTTATTCTATTTACCGTTGGTTGTGTGTTTTCTTTACCGTAATTAAATCCTAAGTTTATATAATAGACGCTTGGCTTCCTTGAGTCTTTTCTTTAACGGGGGGGTTGTTTACACTGACCTGCAGTTGTGTTTGTTTTTCAGAGCGGGGGAGCAACAGAGAGCAATCAGTCCCAGAACTCTAACATGTCGTTAAAATTGGCCTGACGAAATCTGTGCCACCGAGCATAATCAAACGGGGTGGTCCTGTCTGTTCTGTCTGCACTAGTCTGTTTGGTTTTTATCTCACGTCTTTTTCCTTTCTGTCGGTCCGTCCTTTCTGTCAACCCTCCATTCTTACCTATGCTTTGCAGAGTCGGGCATTGGGCTTTCCAGTGTCCAAGACATTTACAGAAAGCACATTGGTTTTGTTTTAAATCTGTCCGTCCTGTGCGTAATGTCGGGGGATTACCTTCGGGTCGTTGTGTTCCGGGGTTGGCTTGTCGGCACATCCCTTTACACCGTTCGCTTTTCATGTCTACTCCTCGGGGCAGTGCCATCGCTGGCCCTTCCCTTTGCCTACTAGACGTTTGGAGGGTTATCCGTCGTGTCCCCTCACCTTTTCTGAATTCGTCGCCTTCCCTTCGTTGCGTGGCTTCTTTGCGCCACATACCGAGGCTATCGAGCATAATAGGTGTTGTTTCATTCCTACGAAGGGCTATTTCTACTGTTTCTATTTTGTCGAGATCAAAGGATCCTCTCAGTGGCCACTGTCTTTCTCGATCCCTTTTTGTATAATTATGCCACAGCTCACTATAGGCTATAGCAATTAATCCATGCTTCATGAACATGTCCTTATTAGGGGTGCCTTCCAGCGGAGCCGGATGGTTCATCTCTAATAAGCGGTCCGGGTTAAACAGGCTACTAACCAGTGGGGAGAAGACAGGCATGACGGATCACAATGGGATAATAGTCAGCACTACCTATCTTATCACTGCGCGCAAAGACTAGACAGAATATTTCTATTCTACGTTGTTTGCACGTAGTGAATACCTCATGAACCAATTCTGAGCAATCAATCAATGTTAGGTCAAAAATAAAAAATCAATATGGTCAATGGGGAGAATAAGTAGGCTCGCAAAGGTTCGCGTCACCTACCCTTTCACTATCTGCAAAGAGGGGACCTAATCTTCCCTGTTTTCAGACAGAGAATCTCCAGAAAACAATCTATAACCGTTAATCAATGGGGCGAAGGGGCAATTGTTCAGTGGGGGAGAAAAATAGGTCCGACGGGTGCGTACCTATCCTTCGCTGTTTATAAAGGGAGAGCCTGTTGTTTCTCCGTTTGTAGACAGTGAATCTCCAATAAATTAACAAAGAGTAATACTAGTATTTTCACAACAATTATCAATTTCTTTCAATTATCTATCACTTTCGCAATTCGTCGTGTTTACACGACCTTACCCGGACCGCATGGACAGTTTCTCGTCTTCCGAATCCAGCGCCCGATCGTCCTCTTCTCTTCGTACTTCTCGTGGCACTCCTGATGGTTCCCAGTCAGGACCGCAGATCACTCGAGAGAGGTCTGTTCGGAACCAGTGAAGTTCGGATGATCGGCTGTCAGACGAGGGTCTATCGGACAGGGTACCTTCCGATCGTTGCAGTTGTTCACTCTGTCGTCAGGACCTCTCCCACTGGATCCACGAGTCGCTGATGGGCCCCACGTTTGGGACGCCAATTGTTAAAAAGGGTTCCAAAGACAACCGGTAACCAAAAACCCTTTTATGTTGCCCGGCGGTATCGCCTCTATGACCCACCAATATTAATCAATGAAGAAGCAGGCGCTGGAGACTGGAAGGCGGGAAACGAGGATTTTATTCTCTCCGGAGGAGAACACATCAATTCAGACAGCAAGTATCGTCACGAGGTGCTCTAGCCACATCTCTGAGGCCTGGCCTCTTATACTAGGGTTTACAACCTTTATTGCACATAACACATTCCCGCAATACTTTAGCACATGAAAGAACATCCTCGGAATCCCCCCTTCAGACCCGTTCCCACATACATTTACAGTTGGATTCCCCACCTTGGTCACAACAGGTGATGGTCGTTGCACAGCAGGGCATTCCGCCGATTCACGGAATGCATGGGGTTGATCGGATCTCATGGGGTGGGGGCTTTGATCGGTTCGGGGGTCTTTTGATGGGGAGGGGAAGCTTCCTACTGTACGGGGTAATAAACAGTATCCGCAGAGCCAGGTGGCGGCCTGGGAACAGGGAAGACAAACGGGGACGCAGGAAAAAGGGGGTTTGCATCAAAAGGGTTTGAGGCCATGAAAGGAATGAGGGGAGGTGTCGCGCTGGGAACAGGATGGGACTCAGTGGTGAAGCTGCGCTGAAGAGGGGTTTATGACCCAAGGCATGAGAGAGCGGGGGTTGTCAGCGTGCGGGGGAATGCTTGCGAGGTTTAAGAGAGAGAGAGACGCGCTGGCTATTAGTGAGGGGCAGGGAGGCCATGGCATTCAAAATGGCTGCCGCTTACGCGCACGAATGGGCTCGAAAAGGGGCAAGATGGCGCAGATAATGTTCACCAAGATTGTATTCATTTTTCACACTGGGAACAGTCCAGCCTGAACTGCCAAGCCAGGCCCTCCCTGAACTGGAACACAAGCAACCCAGGACCGGTTCTGCTCTAGTTATGGGCTCATCAGCAGGGTACAACTTGAGTCCACTGACATAATATTCACAAGACCCACATGAAAAGCCCTAACTAGTGCAAAACCTCTATCTACAGCCGAGCTCTGCACTTCCATGTGTCTCGCTGAAGCTTTGTAGTAACTGGAAAGCCAACTCTGTAGGATCTCAGACAACTGTTTGTTTACTAATATGTGTAATTGCCTTTACTGACGTCATGAGCAGCTTCTGAAATCATGAAGCCAGTGATATTAACAAACAAATAGGATGCTGCCTTACTATAACTTTTTTGATTTCACATGTGATCCATTTATTTCTTTTACATGATGTATTACCTACCTCCTGATGGAAATTAACACAAATCTCTGTTGTTTGGTGTTAAATAGAAAAGAGTTGAATATGGCAGCCCAATGGCTACATTGCCCAGTGCTTAAACGGGACACGTAGGGTTCGAATCCCTACTTTCCGGCTAGATCAAATTGTGTGAGCTTAGTTAAATCATTTTACTTCATGTCTCATTTTGCTAGATAGCCATATTTGAGGGCAACCTAAAGTAAAGCAGCTCAGGGTGTGCCCTATACAAAAACATATCTTGTCTATGGTTTATTAGACTATATAATGTTGCTCCATCTAAGGCACCAATATAGGCAAAAAGAACAAGCAGATGATGACGATCGCGTTTCTAGGTTCATTCAATGCAATGTTGTCAGGTTGGGCTTTGGGAGGGGTGGGGGGTCACCAAAGGTTCTAAGTTCTTGTTGATACTTACACTTTTAACAAATGTCCTTCAATATAGTAATACGATCTAATGTACTTGAGTGAAACTGAAACCTCTCCAAATCTTACAGAAACACACATTTTCTTTTAAAGTCCGCCTCTCACTTTTACTCAACGTTTGTTGCATAGTTTACACACCAAATATTTTGGTGCCTCGGTTCATGCTTTAGCTCTTAGGGCCACGTCAGACTCAGCTGGTCTCTGGCTCGTCGATTCAAGTGAAGTTGCCTCGTTGCGTAGCTCTTTCTAGTATGTGTGTAGGCAGTGGGCTCCTGGCCAGTTTCCTCGTTTACCTATTTTATGGGTATATTGAGGGCAGGAATGCGCGTTGCGTTTCCATCTGATCTAGCACCTTTCACGTGCACCGCTTCTGCATTCACAACCCAATCCTTTCTCCATGTACGTGAGTTTATGGACGATGTATGTAGGCCAGCGCACGGATGTGCGGAGTGAAAGGGGAACCTGCATACTTTGTTCTGCCTCGCCGGTCTGTCTGTCTTGTTTAATTTTATGGGCATTTTACCGTTTTGGAGCATCGCTTTTCTGCTCGGTACTCGGGCATTAACACAGATAATCAGCGCACACAATGTACCTGCAGGCTGGCCTCGGGAATAGATGTGACACTGACTCTGCGGGCTGGCACGAGCTTAATGATGCCGTGACTCTCCGGGGATCCAGTCACGCGGCAACGACGGTACGTACGCACGCGTCCACGGCGGACGTGAGGCTTTATGGCAGTAATATCTCGAGCCGAGCGAAGGTAGCCGGACGGCTCTGCTGGTACAGACAGAAAAGGTAAACACATTTTAGGTCTTCTAGGGTTAAAGCGCGAGTGACCTGTTTGGGGCTGAACAAACCAGACAAGGTGAGTGTTGAACTTGTTATATAGATGTGGGCACGGATTCATGACACGCCTGCCCTTTGTTCGGTGGCACAAAATAGGAGTCCGATATTCGTGTAAAACCAAAATCCAGATCACCTGCCATAAATCACATGTGCATTACTTCCACAAAACATGGCATTTGTGGGTTTCAGATCTAGCACACATTTTTAGATATGCTTTTTGGAAAGGGCGCAAAATGTTGTCCTCATTTTTTTCTCTGAAGAACAAACATTATGCTGCTTAGGATAGATATATTAAAAACCCACCAGTGCTGGCTTTCTGGCACCCGTGGGAGGAGTATTGCAGAAGGTGCTTTTGGCTTAAGCGCCGACACAATCACTTGCAAGAGGCGCTCTTTGAGAAACGGCGTTATTATCTGCAGTGTAGTAAATGCATGGCACTGGGGCTTCTGGGTGTAAGGAGCCCACTGCACCCCCAGTTTTAGCTTTTTTTGCAAACAAACCGAGGCATGAGGCCCATTCTCTTGGCTTGCATAATGCCAATCTCCCAGAAGCCCATCATTATTGAGGTCCATCTGAAGTAGGAGACAATTATGTCTTATCTCAAGTCATTACTAAAGGTCGTATGGTAGCCATAAAAAGGGTGCAATGGCCTCTTATGAAGTCACTAGAATGTCTGCAGCACCCCAGGTCCTGCCTCCCACATTGGAAAATGTGGAAGGCAGCCCTGTGCCAAGATACAGATTTTGTAAGAAAAATAACTTGTGTGTTCTGTTTTATACGCACATTGCCTTCATTAAAACATTTAATGAAAGATCGCGCAATGTTTCTACGGGATGGAGTAGGCTATGGAGCTACTATGGCCCAGAATGACTGATCGAAGGACCGTCATGGAACTCCTGGGAAGCAAAGCTGAGGGTACTGGGCCCAGTGGTACTCAGTTCCTCAGATTGTGCATCATATCATTTATATTAAGCACGCACTCTTGTACTTTTTACAGTATATTCATGCACATGCAAAATGCACACAAATACACTACGAGTAGCTATGTTTGCAAGAACACTGGTCCAGCCCTAGCATGAAGTGCTTAAATATACTGATAATTAAGCATGAGCGAATTTTGCGGATCTCGCGTTCGCGAATTTTGCGGATTTGCGGATTCGCAATCCGCAAAATCCGCGAATTCCCGCGAATTTGCAGATTTTTTTTTTGTGTTCGCCCGTGTTTCTGCCAGTTCGCGAGGGTTTTGTACACTTTCGCAAATTGCGAACTTACCTGTCGGGTCGCAAGTTTCGCGAACTTGTTGTTTCTACGTGTCCAGCCTGTTTGGGACACTCTTCTTCATCACTGCCACTCTCTGTCACCACTGCCACTCTCTGACTACTCATGCCACCCTCTGGCCCACCCATGCCACCCTCTGTTTCATCACCACACCCTCTGGTTGTCCAGTGTACATTATTTTCGGCAAAGCAAAGCACACCTTCCCTGCCTCAAGTGACCTGAATTAATTTGGGGCTGATTAATGTGTTGTAATGGCTGGATTTCCTGTCTAGATGGGATCAGCCCCCAGGGGCCCCTGTGACCCAGCCAAAACGTACTCACCTTCCCTTCTTAGATCGTATTCACAATAAGTAGCTATACAGATAAATATACAGATTGCACCTAAGAATGGGGAATGACAATATACATATATGGATTTTCTACAATATCTTATTCACATCAGTTGGCCTCGCGGTCGCCCCGACCCAGACCGTTCTACCCTAGGGCAGATCTGACACGCAATCCGGCGTGTCTACACACGGGCCTGCAGAACCCAATGCTCCCTTTTCCAAAGCGTTCGCGATCCTGCGAAACCTAAACGTCAGTATCCCCCCTGACGCTCTCATTTAGTCTTATGCCACAATCTGGTGGCTTTACACGGCAGTGTCCCTCCCGCCGTTCTCATTAACGCCGCATATCAACGACGACCACATTCCTATGAAACATTATTGGGATGATATCTCAACAGTCTACTTAGGATAAAACTAAAATAATAACTTTGGATATGGATTCAGATTGTATAGTGTACTCCGTGCTTACGACATCAAAGGTCCACTCACTCCCTCTTTATTTGATAACTATTCGTCTGATCGGGATTTCTCATCCGTTCGTCTAAACAATGCTCAACTAGGAGTGCCATTTACCAAGATAGAACACAAGTACCAGGTACACGATAATTCTATATGAATTAGGGTATTTATTGACAATAAACATAAATCACATTACTATGCAGCATTACATTTGCAAAGGGAATAAAAGATAAAAGTTAGGGTGCACATACTATAAGAATCGGTCGGACTTCACCTGGTTAATGGGAAATCGGGACTCGGCAGTCATCTAGGCTCCTGTCTCGTCTCTGGGTCCTGGCTCGCCTTGCAGTCACCCTCAGCCGTCACAAGTACACGTCTGCACCGCTAGGCTCAAACTCGTCTGCTCTCCCTCAGGACCTCGGAACCTTGCTGTTAATTAGCTACCGTCTCTCTCTCTCTCTGCATTAGTGCGCTCCGCGCCACTTCTCGTTCAGTCTATTTTCAGAGAGTTTCGGTCTTAAATCTTTCTCCGACTTCAAAGATGGCGACTTGTCCACCATGAAAATGAATAATGGTAGAGATGCTAACGGCTAGATGCCGCCTACGGACTGACTGACTGAAAGACTAACACCTTCGCTAATATCAAAGCCCGTTCCTTCATGGAAATTCACGGCCAGTAACCTGCCGCCCACCAAATTCTTGTACCTCCCCGTACCAAGGACACTTTCCCAGCCGGCCGGCCTGAAGTTGTGTCTTCGGAGTGGAGAAAAATACATTCCTTCGATAAGGGTCAGCCTGAACCGGTTCTCTCCAAGCGAACAACAGCTTGAAACTAAAACATCACTCTTAACCTAGAAAGCCTTCTCGAGCTACCAGGCAGAAAGCAAAATGGAGTCTGTCTCGCTTAAGGCCTACGGAGCCCATAATATACATAGCTCCATGAGAAACAGATCGGCATGTTAGCAAATGAGTAAATCATGACTAATACTTATATATCTAACCCCTCACTTAAATTCATAAGCCTTACTCTAAGGGAAATGGCACGAAAATGCCCTTATATCTGTAAGACAGGGTCCCTGTCTATCGGCCTAATCCCTATGCTATGAGGGTGATAGGCTGGAGTCACTCTCCATCATTCTCCTTCTCCAGAGAGCTGGCAAAAAGACAGCCATAACATGTGTCACAGAATATTTTTTTAGCTGGCACCTGCTTCCTTAGTGCGCCCTGATTAGTGATCTTTTGCACTTGCTAAGTGCTTTCATTGTTGCATAATTAGTTACAACACCTGCCCTGCCCCAACTGACAATAATGAATTAGGGGCTGATTAATGGATTTTAACTTCCAGCCTGGCTCCTGCTTGTCTCCCTTAGCTGTAATTCAGGACCTTTGTGGCATATGTGTAACTATTCTGAGGTTCAGAGCAGGGTCACATAATAGTTTCAACTTGCAACTGAACTCTGGAGGGGCCCCTCAGGAAGCACTACAGGAAATGGCTACTAATGATGAGCCTGAACTTTTGAACCTGGTAAGTAGTTACTTTCATTTTTGCTAAAATCGTATTTCTGCAATTTTGCACTTATTCGCGGGGCGCGAACTCACGCGAACTCACGCGAACAGTGCGAGCAGTGCGAGCAAAATCCGCTGCTCGCGGATTTGCGGATTTTGCGGGAGATTCGCAAATCTCGCGGATTGCGGATTTCCCGAAAATCCGCAAAATCCGCGAGCGGAACGGATTTTCCGCCCATGCCTACTGATAATACTCTCATAAGTATCACGTTTCCAGGTGTAATAAAGCATGAGGCACCTTGATAGTAAATTGAAAAGGAGTGGTAGATGTGTGCATAAACAAGATTTAGACCTGACCTGATATTCTTATGCCCAGAATCCATAGAATGAAATCTGCATAGCCACAATCTTTTTGCACCTTCCTTGAAAGGATGAAATCAGATGTGAAAGAGGGTAAGTATGTCAGTGGGTGGATGAATGTGTGACTTAATAGCTGAAGTGACATTGCAGCGCAGAGAAATTGTAATAGCTGAGAAATCTTTTGGGTGAGATTGTAGTTTTTTTGTTACAGCATCTAACATTGAGCACATCATTGGTTGATGTGTAGTTGTGGCACGAGATGTTTTTATTTGTCATAACATGGCTAATCATTTTTGTCTCTAGTGAGCAAGTGGTACACAAATTTGTGGGCCATAAATTGGTTTCCATACATACATACTTTTATATATGACCTTCCTTAGATAGAAGATTTTGTAAAGTGGTGTTTTGTGTGTAAAGCTATGTTTGACATTTATGGCGGGAGAGTTATTTGTGTTTTCACATCTCTACAGCTGCTTTATGTTATAATACTCAGGGTAATGTATCATGCTGTTCTTCAGAATTTGGATTCAATCCATGGGTAATTAAAATAGGTATTATTCATGATGGTGTACATTGTACAGTGTGCTATTTTGCATGTGGACACTTTTTTGTTATTGCTCAAAGTGCATGGTGGGTGTGGGGTTGTGTGACTTAAGGGTAACATAAGAAGGTATATATAGGAGATCTGGTGAATATAGCACTTTGACTTGTGAAGTTTATGGTCTTTTATGATTTGTACTGTAGCTGCTATTGAACCTCTGCCAAATTTAGCTTGCTATTGTACCTCCCCGTCAACTATAGCTTTCAATGGAGTAATTGTATTTTATAGATATGCAAATGTTATAATGGTTGATAATGGTCTGTACACTATTGTGAATAGTGTGCCAGGCCGTCTGTCGACTTGCCTGGCCTATTCACCCACCTGAAATAATGTAATATGGATAAGGTGTAGCTCTCTGTCTTGAACAGGGCTCTCTGCCAACTTCCCTCTCTTCTAGGCTGCACTGGGTAGCAACATTGAGTTTGATTAGGAGGACAAGAGCAGTTGGCACATGCCCTGATACCCAGGGTTCTTACTGGGATGAAAAACAGAGGAAACCCTAAAAGGGGCGTGGCTAATGCACTTATGGATGTGGCTTAAAAACAAGTAACCTAAACATCTGTGCTGAGCATAGTGTGCCACCCGACTGGTATTTTGCTACTTCTGTCATTGCGTCCGATATATATTACAACATGAAACATTACACTTACAAGAAGCGAGGGCTATTGGCTTTGTCAATGATTGTTAGTTCCATAACATATATATGGAACAACTATGGCTTCGCTATATAGAATATTGGAAATGCTTCAGTTCTGACATGATGAGACTATGAAAGAGCGAGTATCTTTGAAGTTACATCAAAGGCAGTGAAGGGTAGTACTGCTGAAGAGTACAGATTTCTTTTCACCACGAGGGTGAGGCAAAAATGGAGATCCCGATAGGGACTCGTTTCAGCACCTGCATTTTTTTAACTGCCTGTGCCGAGTTCCGGGTGGAGCCTGCCCAATTAAAGCCCTGCTGATACCTTGTTTGCATCTATGAATAGGGATGTCAAGCCCTGTAGCTTCTGTTCTGGGTCGTCTTCATCTTTTTTTTTACTGTATTAAAGGTTTCGGAAATCTAACACCTGACCAATGATCTCTTTGCAATTGCCAGGAGGGCGCTTGGGCAGCTCGAGGGCACTTGTGAGCTCTCATATTCTTCCTCATTGCGGGCCTCGCATGAGTGGCCCAGCTGACACCTGCTCTTGTGACCAATTATATCTTGTTTCTTGCTGGGTCAGATGCTAACTGCACTGGACCACCCGGGCCCAGCACCTCTAGCCTGTCTTTTTAGGTAATTTGCTGAATGTGTTTTGGTGGCTCATGTAATGTTGTTTCATGGATAGCAAAGGACGCAGGCAGTGGTCAGTGTTTGTGTGTTTGTTGGTGTGTGTGACATCTGATGTGACTGTTTGGCTGTCTGATAGTGTGGACCTCTGATACTGGGTGTTGTTTTGCTGACCATGATAGACAGGTTAGAAATATTAGAATCTCTGGGTCTAATATTTTAAATACGATTATATTTGGGTTTTTGGGACCTTTGGGTGCCAGGTTTCCTGGCTCCCAGTAACATGTCCTCCTTGACTACTAAAAGAAAGACTTGCTTTCTAATTGCTTACTTTTTTACTACAAAATCCTGAGAAAATATCTTTTACTTAATGTTTGCTATTATGACTGAAGTACGATGCTCTAGTTTTTCGCCTGGAGGGGTTAAACTAAGGGAAGAGGACGAGCAAGAGCAGGCACATCGCTCAGAGGGATAGACTAAACAGGACATGCTGCAAGAGTAGCCCCAGTAAGAAGTACGTCTGGTCAGACCCATGAGGATTCCAGGGACCTGAACAAATGGTAACAAGGCATTCTGCATTTCTTTTTTTTTTTTAACATCGTTTTTATTGCAGTACCAAAAGTTTGCATAGACATTACAGCAATGAATAATAAATCAATACAGCGAGACGGCACCCAATTAGACCACTCCCACCATCATGTTGCCCGTGCCCCCAATCAGGAGGTCGAGCAGCACCGAAGACATGTCCATCTCCTGCTTCTTCTCCCAATGTCCGTTTCTCGGTAGTAAAGGAGGACGTGGACTGCTTTTAAGTTTTCACCACTCCCCCTCCCCCTAACAACCACCCCCCAACTCCCCCCCCCCCGTGGCAGCGCTAGTATAGAATCTCAGAGAAAGTATGGTCTGGTGTGTGCAAGAAGGAATTAAACTTTCGCTAAAGGTGCGCCCCTGGAGTGTTAGTGGGGTCAACTGTGTCAGAGTCTGTGTCTTCACCATCCTCCTCCTCAGCATCATCCCGAAGTGCCTGCACTATCATCTCCCACGCCGTTGCCCTTTCCAAAGCTTTCTCATCCGCAGTCCTCCTAGCCATCTGATACCGCAGAGTACTTTCACACGCCGCCCACTTCAAACATTCACTAAGCCAACGTTTGTACGTGGGCCCTACTTTTGACTTCCAATTCCTTTTTATTTCCCTCTTCGCCAGTATCAACCCCATATCTATGAACCTGCTGGTCGTCTTATTCTTAGGCGTATGTGGAAACCAGTGTAGTACTCCCACTGCCTTGGTGTATTGTATCTCTCTATCTGTGGCTTTGTTCAGTGCCCTTCCAACCCCCTGCCAATACTCTTCCAGTTTAGGGCAATCCCAGAGCATATGTCCCAAATCTGCCTCCAGTGTACTGCACCTAGGGCAGGCCGCCTGGTCCACTCCAAAATACTGTTTCAGTTTCCCCGGTGTCAGGTATGCCCTATGAATAATATAGAAATGAATGAGTTGGAACCTGGCATTCCTCGTGCTCTTCCGCGCCCTCCGTAGCAGTTGGCCCCAAGTGGCCTCCGGAATCTCCATTTGGAGGTCTAGTTACCATTTAGTCTTCAAGGCAGTGAGCGGCTGCAAGGTCTCTCGCAACATTCGGGAATACAGACAGGTCACTGCCTTAAAGGTTCCCGCCGCCATCATCGTGTACTGGCACGCCATAGAGGTAGCGGGTTCCTGTAGACCGTCGCCCCAGTGTTCCTGCATGGCGCTAGTCACTGCCGCATGTAGAAGGTAATCTCCTCTCGGCAGGTCAAAACGCTCCTGCAGCTCTTGGAACAGAAGCAAGGCGCTGTCCTCCTAGAGGTCGCCCAACATCTGGACCCCAGCTTCCTCCCACCCCAGCAATCGCGACCAGTCCCCGCCATGCGGTAGGGCCGTAATCATGCCCAGCGGAATCTCCGGAGCATACATTCGACGGATTCCGGCTCGTTTGCGCGCCCGGTTCCAGCAGAGCCGAAACGTCTGTTCCTCCATTGTTCAGTCCCCGACCAGTAATTTCTGGTGAAGCGTAATATACGCAAGTACATGCCGCGGGGTACCCTCATCCCTGCTGTGTTCCGGGCCTCGATACACTCGCGCGACCTCCTGTGTAAAAGTTTGTAGCTGAGCCGCTAAATAATAGCACTCGAAATCAGGCACTGCCATGCCTCCTTCATCCTTGGGTCTCAAGAGGGTGTCCAGCGCTATTCGCCACCGACCCGTAACCCATATGAATGCTATGATCAGTGATCGCAATCGGCGGAAGATTGAGCCGGGTATCCATATCGGCAGGGTTCTAAAATAATTCAACAACCTAGGGAGTGCTACCATCTTTAGCAAGGAAATACGGCCCGCCAATGAGAGTGGGAGGGTGGCCCAGAAATCCATACACCCTTTCACGGCGTTAATGCACCGGGTGACATTACCATCCAGCATATCCTCAGGCGTATGATACACATAAACCCCCAGATAGTGCAGGCAATGGGGCTCCCACCTGAGTTCCTGTGCGGTGAGAGGGCACGGCTCTCCCCGTCTTAGCAGGAACAGGCAAGATTTAGTCCAATTGACCTTCAGGCCCGACAACCGCCCGAATAACTCCAGCAAGCGCCTCGCTCCCAATAGGTCTTCCTCCGCATCCGCCAAAAACATCAACAGGTCGTCCGCGTACAGCGAGATGGCGTGCGGCCTGGCTCTATAAACCAGTCCCTTATAATAGCGTCCAGATCTGGCCTCCGCTGCAAAAGGTTCCATCGCTAACGCGAACAAAAGGGGGGAAAGTGAGCAGCCCTGTCTAGTTCCGCGTCGCACCGGATACGAGTTCGAGATCAGCGAGCCAACTCGAACCCTCGCCGTGGCTTCAGCATACAAGACTTTGGTCCAGCCGATATAGCCCTCCCCTAGCCCGAAACTCCTCATCACTCCATATAAATACTCCCACTCTAGGCTATCAAAGGCCTTCTCGATGTCTATGGAGAACACTAATGGAGTAGCCCCCTCCGGCAGCCGGGCTCCCAGCAACCCAGTCAGTCTACGGATATTATGGGTGGTGTTTCGCGTTGGAATGAAGCCGGACTGATCACGATGAATCAAGCCTGTCATATGGGGTAACAATCTATTGGCCAGGATTTTGCTCAGGATCTTGTAGTCCGTCGTGAGCATTGATAATGGTCGATAAGAGGAGGGGGCATCACTCACTCTACCAGGTTTCAGCAAGGGGATTATGAGGGCCTCACACATTGAGTGCGGCAGTCTCCCACGCGACTGCACCTCATTATAAACCGATTGTAGTTGCGGGGCTAAGTACTCCAGATATTTACTGTAAAACTCGATCGGCAAGCCGTCGAGTCCCGGGGTTTTGTTCCTAGCCATCTGCTTCACCGCGCACCCTATTTCTCCAATCGTTATAGCGCGGCCCAGCTCCTCGGCCTCAGATTGTTCCAGTTGCGGCAATTGCAGCCCCCCAAGGAAGGCGTCCAGTTCCTCTGCCCCGCTCGTCGGCCCGCTCTCATACAGGCTTCCATAGTATGCCCAGAACCTCTCTAGGATCCCGGCCTGGGTGTGGCAAAGCCCGCCTCCCTCCTTCTGAATGGACACGATTGGGGTACCCCGCCGAAGCGGATTGGCAAGCCAGGCCAACATTGTCCCCGCCTTATCGCCCTCCGCATGCGCCCTAGTCAAATAGACCTTGTGATCGAAATTACGTAATCGTTCCAGCTCCACCGCCATTGCTTCTCTGGCTTCACAAACTCCCTTTTGAAGCTCGGGATGATTTGGGCGCTCTCGTTCTATCTTCCTCAGTCGGCGCTCCGCACGATCGAGGTCGTCCAACAATGTCTTATGAGCCCCCGCAACGGTCCCAATATAGTGCCCCCGGACCACCACCTTAAACGCATCCCACTCCACAGCCCTATTGGATGTGGAGCCACTGTTCTCCTCGAAGTACTGAGCCACCCGCTCTCCCAAGGCCTCCCTAAACAGCAGATCATCCAAAGTATCAGGCTGTAGTCGCCAAGTTGGGACACAAGAGACATCTACCATCCAATTCAGGGACAATAACAAAGGGTTATGATCTGACAACGTGCGGGCCAAGTACTCGGCGCCCCCTACCGCTGGAAGCATGGGTGAAGAGCACAAAAACACATCCAGCCTAACATGTAGGTCGTGTATGCTAGAGTGGAAGGAGTAGTCCCGTGTCGTAGGGTGTAGTGTTCTCCAGGCATCTTCCAAATCCCAACTCTCCTGCCAGTCTAATCTTCGTTTTGCTACTCTGTGCACCGGTGATGTGTGTAATGGGGGGTGAGACCTATCCAAGGTAACATCCACTATCGAATTAAAATCCCCTCCCATGACCATAGGGCCCGCCAAGTAACTCGCCAGTTTGCCCGAGAGCGCTGTCAGAAAGGCGGGCAAATCCACATTCGGAGCATACACACTACATAAGGACACCATTCGGCCCCTAAGTCTTCCTTCTACAGCCACAAACCTGCCCTCGGTATCTATCACTTGTTTGGTGACCTGAAAGGGGACCCCAGCCCGTATCCAAATCAAGGCGCCCCTTGCAAAGGCCGAATATGACGTATGAAATAACTGCCCCCTCCACCTTCTCTTCAACGCCACCCCCTCCTGCTTCGTGAGGTGCGTCTCTTGAAGAAAAGCTATGTGTACCCCCCTACATTTCAAATATGCATGGACCTTGTGTCTGCGCACCATAGTATGTAGACCCCGCACATTCAAGGTCACACATTTCAGAGCTCCCTTATTAGCCATATTCCCCTGCATTTCCAGATAGGACAATAACAACCTTCGACCATGCGCTCATGCCAACCCAATTCAGTGTCCCCCACCCTCTCCAGACAGAAGAACCCCCCACCCCTCCTGCCCCAACCTGAGCTTCCCCAACTACTCTCGGTTCCCACCCCCCCAGGACAGGACCCCCCTCAATTGGAAAGGAACCCATCCAAACTGTTGTAGATAAGTAAACCCCTCAAAGAAAGACTACAATTCGCAGTCTCCACTGCGATGACCTTAAGGGCCAGCAGGGCGCGGTCCGATATCGAGGGAGTTCGTCAAACAAGAACAGTCCCGCACATCCCGCCCCACGATCCCCCCCATGAAAACTCTCGAACTCCCACATATACGTGAAGCTGCACTCACGGGTACAGCGCCCTAGTGTTAGACCATCAGGTCGTTCTCCAAAGCAAGTGTCTCAGGCCTCGACGATCTCCTCTGATGTTTGTGGCGTTACAACGGGGCCCTTGGCACCTCCGAATTCAGAGAGTTCTGTTTCCGACCCTGTACCCTGCTCCTCTGAGTCCGTGCCCTTCCCGGACTGGCTACGCGGTGCCCCCGATAGGTCCACCACCGCCTGCAGGGCAGCCTTCCGTTCCTCCTCAGTCTGCGACACAGATGGTTTCCCAGTTCTCCTTCGATTCTTGCGGATGCGTTGCGATTTCCTGGTCGGCTGTTTCTTTTGAGCCTCCTCTACCCTGACTCTGGCTCCGTCCGTTCCTGCCTTGTACGTGTCCCACCATGCCCAAGCGTCTGCCGAGGTGGTAAAGAAAAGCGATTTGTCGTCCACCACCACCCTTAGCTTCGCTGGGAAGAGAAGGGAATATTTGATGCCCTCTCCCCGGAGCTCATGCTTGAGGGACAGGAAACTGGCCCTGAGTCTCTGGGTCTCGAAAGTGTAGTCCGGGAACAGGGTGACCCTGCTATTGTCCACCTGGAAGGGCCCTGCCTCCCTTGCCCTCTGTAGCAGCCAGTCCCGGTCTCTGTAATGGAGCAGCTTAATCACCACCGGGCGAGGGGGCAGGCCAGGAGCTGGTGGTCGGGCCGGGACTCTATGGGCCCGTTCTAGCGAAAAGAAGGGAGAGAGTCCTTCCGGCGCTACTTCAGTGCGTAACCAGTTGTCGAGGTAGCCCACCATGTCGTCCCCCTCGTTTTTTTCCGGAAGACCCACCAAACGAACGTTGTTGCGCCTACTCCTATTTTCAGCGTCCTCGGCCCTCCTCTCCAATATTTTCAGCCTGTCCAGGGCATCCGCCATCTGGCCCTTTAGCGTTTTGTGATCCGGGGCCAATTCTTGCAGGGATATCTCTACGCTTTTGACCCTGTCTTTAAGCTTGTCATGTTCCGCTTTTAGGAGACCCAGGCCGGTCGCTACCTGAGCGATGTCCTGCTGCAGAGCGTCTTTTGTGGTTGCGATGGCCTCCAGTATGCGGTCCTGCATGCGTTGGAGGGCAGGGTGATCATGATCCGCTCCGTCCAGCGCTTCTGGGTCAGCCGCTCCATCTCCCTTCCCTTTCGTTTTCCCCATCTCGGCGACAACTATCGCTGGACCCCCGGAGCCCCGACCAATCTCCGCGTGGTCTGTCAGCCGTTCAGGACCTCGCTTCCGGAGAGCTCCCTGGATAGTGGGGCCGGAGAGCTAGAGCACACGCAGGGCAGTGAGCGCTGTCCAGACCCCTCTCACAAGGTCGATCCGAGTCTTGGAGACAAGCATCAGTGAAGAGGTCTCGGGGCCTCGGTCTACAGTTGGGGAGTGGCAATCACCTCACAGAGCCGCCGCCATTTTGGGTCCACCTCGGTGAGCCTTCCTGGTGCCCCGCACAATCGCCAAATCGCCACCAAAGCGAGGAAAGGGTCATCCGTGTCTTCTCACAGGATTGAGAGAGATCCTCCGGTCCAACAATCACCGCCGGCCCTGGGATATCAGGGGTTCCGGGTCTCAAGTCACCTCCGCGCTCTGCGTCACCAGTCCAGGCCTCAGGGCGCCATCTTAGATTGAAGTCTATCGCCCGAGGCATCTGCTAAAGTTCGATTTTCAGGACAACAAGCAACCGTAGGTCGCCCACTCCGGGCGCCGCTGCTTCCGTGGCGCCTTCAGCCAGTAGATTCGCCATATTTCGTTAGAATTCGCGTGGATTATCAGGATGATATCTGGGATCGGGCGCGGAGCTCCGGGCTCACGCTGCCTACCTCCTCGGCATCCAAGCCACGCCCCCAAGGCATTCTGCATTTCACACCGCAATCCTGGCTGTGCATCAAGTCTGCAGTCTGCCTGACCGTGCTTCTGATGGCATGTTGACCCACCCGTTAAAATCTGTGGCTGTCACACTGTGCTGCCTACTGGAACCACTGCCACCAGGCCAGCCTCTGCAAGGACTCCTGCTGTGCTGCAACAGCTGCCTACCGGTGCCTGGATCCAGTCTCTGCATCCATGCCCTGTCAGATGGTATCTTGCTGTGCTCTGCTGCACTCTGGTGCTCGGAATCAGCCTCTGGGTCGCACCCTTCTATCCAGTGCCTTCCACCGTGCAGCCCTGTTAGGACCTGTGTCCCCAACATGGTGTCTGTTTCTGGGAACACCAGGGATCTGTACAGGTCAGTGGGCTTATGATGGTCGACATCTGGGCATTTGATGGCTGATGTGTTTGCTGCTAAATGTTTGAGCGTATGATAGAGTGTGTGTGGGTATCTAGTGTGTGTGTGGGTCACTGATTGTATTTGTGTGGGTGTTTGATGATGAGTACGGGTATATGATTGTACAAAGGTGTGAGGCTTGTGTGGTTGCCTGATAGTAAGTGTCTGTGGGTATTTGTTGAAAGGGTACAGGCTACTCCTTTCCCTCACAGCCAACGCCTCTTTTTCCAACATTATTTTTTGTTTAACTCTCTCTGGCCTTTCACCTTTACTGCGAGGTTAAAGGTTGCAAGCCTGACAGCTGCTTAGGCCTTAGTTTTGTCTTGACTGCAAGCTCACTTCTGTGGTGTTTTTCTAAAAACAAGGCTGAGGATGCTGACTTTTGGTACATCGGTCTCTATAGGTATCAACAGTTAAATACCCAAAGCACAAAAGGAATAAATAGGAAGATGACAACTTCAATTCCATGTCTGGGACTGTGACCTGAAAGAGTTTCTAACACTACACTGAGAAAAATAATATCGTCTTACAATAATATTGCATTTACTTTGTCACCTCCCACTACAGCACACAGGGCTGTAGCTTAATCAGTGAAATTCAGGGGTGTGATTTTCAAATATCTGATAGAGACATCTAGCAATAGATTCGATACCTTTGGATTTCCCAGGCATCAGACTAGATCCAGAAGATTTTTCTTCGAGCAATACCCCTGCGTGCCAGCAGGTGGCCTCAGTCAGCTCTGTGTGACATTGTCTGGGTCATCGTCTGTGCCGTAGTGAAGTCTGCGTCACCTATATAGGCACCACCGTGACGCGTCAGCCAGCGCAGATCCGTAAAAAGAACCACCCTCTGTCACTTTTTGACAGGCTTTTTTCGACATTTTGTCGATCCCTTTTTTTGGTGTGTAGGTTTTCCTAACATGACCAAGAAGACTACTGGGTTCAAGCCATGCGGCGCCTGTCAGCACGTTATGTTGGTGAGAGACCCACGCCTAGTTTATCTCTGGTGCCTGGAATGTGACCGTGACTCGAAGTCATGCACCGACTGCCGGGCCATGGTTACTAAAGCTTTGAGGGAGCGGTCCCTAAAGCTGCTTGCGGCCCGCGCTCCGCACTGTGTCGTTCTCCTCGGAGTTCTCATTCACAGTCCCAGATGAGAGGAAGGTCCAGGCACTGCTCCAGGAGTCCAAAGTCTTCAAGCACCCACTCAAAGTCGTCGAGTCAGGTAAAAATCAGGAAAAAACTGAAGAAGTCAAAGTGTGCTTCGACATTTCCCCATCCGTCTGCCTGCGCGATAGAGGAGTCTCAGGGCTCTGGGCCTTGTTCCTCTGAATCTGCCCCGGGTCGGCTCGGTGATACCCTGCCTTCCCGGGAGCCGGAGTGACTCCGCCCATCTCAAAGAATTTTATAATGCCATGTGCCTCATATTGTGGCGGCCAGACCCTATTGGTGCACCTTTGGACCCCGGAGGGGACTTCATCCTGTTCCGCGCCTGTTATTCCAACCCTGGCGCTGATGACCCCCCATGGATCCAGTGATGGATCCAGACTGACATTGGGTGTGCCAATGAGATCTTCCCCAGCGCTGATACAGAGACTTCCGATGCCACTGGCGCCAGACCCATACTCATCCCGACGCCCTGGAGCATGATTGGCATCTATGATCCTAGCCTTATACTGAAGGGCTTGGAATGGAGGAATATTGGGAGTGGTCACTAGACCCTTTACAAAACCAGCCTTATTCGAACATGCACTTGTACGAGGAATTGGGTGAGGTCTATGGACCGGATACCTCTCCAGATTCTGGCCTGCTTTTCCCCCCTACTGCGGCTACAGAGGAGGGAGCATCATACGCTATGGTGGTACAAAGGGTAGCTGAGGTCCTGGACCTTCAGCTCCCTACTGTGGCAGTCAAGATGAATATCTTGAGAGGTCCTGCAGCCAGGTGTCTACTCCTCGGAACCCTTCCTGTCCTTCAACCAGGCCTTAACTGATGTCCTCCTGGGAACAAGGTCCAAGCCCAGCACAGGGGCTCCTGTGAATAGGACAATCACCCTCTGCCATCGCCTTGCACCAGGCAACCCAAATCTTCTCACCAACCATCCTACCTCCGAGAACTTGGCCCTCTACTTCCCACGGCATGTTCCCTTCCACCACCCCGGACTGGGAATCCACGAGGCTGGACAGTTGGGGGTAAGATCGTTTTTTCTTCCGCCATCCCTGTATTATGGCCAGTGAACACTGCATGCCTATTGGGACGTCACTCCCACTCATTGTGGGAAACGGTTGCGCTAGTGCTGCCACAGGTCTCAGACGAGGCCTGGGCCATCCTCTCTCAAGAGGTATCAGACGGGAGAGATGTGGCAAAGTTCACCATTCTTTGTGGTCTTTACACGATTGACTCGCTAGGCAGAGCAATTTCATAGATGGTAGCTGTTTGACTCCATGCCTGGTTGAGGACTTCTGGATTTTGATGGAATATTCAGGCATCTCTCATGGACATGCCCTTTGATGACACCCATTTCTTTGGAGACAATGCATACATGGTTCTAGAGCAATTTAAAGACTCACAGGCTATGGTCAAGTCCTTCGGACTCTAAGTGGCCACACGTCCCCGTCTGCCTTTTGACTCTTTCATGGCTATGGAGGATGGTTTCAGTCGCGCCATCCATATCCCTTCTACAGTACAGCGCACGTTCAATAACCTCTGCAGGGCCTTGGGTGCGGCTCGATACAACCCCATGGGTCACCGACTAGGAGTCGGGTCAGTCCACCCCGCAGACTCAGCCTCCTAGTCCAGCCCTTCCAGATCATGGGCGGATTGTTGGTGGCAGGATCAGCCATCACCTCCACCATTGGCAGAACATCACTTCAGACAGGTGGGTTTTACAGATAATCTGAAGGGGCTACTTCCTTCCCTTTGAGACTCCCCTCCTTCCATGCCTCCAACAGCGTACAGATTGCTTATTAAGAACCTGCTGCCTGATTAGAAAATATTTTGTTGGTATTTGTTTCTCAGCAATAAAATGCCATCAGGTCTCCAATAAAATACCTCCAAGAAGTTGATGTTTGCAATTAACTCGCCACAAGTCCATTATTTCTGCTACCTCATGGCAAGGTATTTTTATTGAAATGACTTCAAACCTGGTGCTTCCTGCTGTGTCATATAACGTTGTAGTAACTTGATTGCCACATTCTTACCCCTTAACAAGATTTCATCAAAATTCCATTAAAACGCAAGCCAAAGCTGCAGATCCTCGTTAGATTGTTTTTACAACTCACAACGTGATTCCTAAGGAGCACCATAGACTAGCCCTAGCCAAACATCTTGAGAAAGGGCTATCATTATGTACAGTTACATTGATTTATTTGGGTTACTCTTGCATTATCATGGCCTGCTTGCCAAGCTTGCAGCATCTCACCATTGCCTCAATAGGGTCCCCTAGCTACAGATATGCTAGGCTGTTGCTTAACTGCATGGAGCTCTATCCCTGCAGCCTTGAGTTTTCAGACATGGATAATGATTTGCTCAATGTTGTCTTAGGAGATGGGAGCAGGCCGAAGAGGGCATGCTCTCTCTCTCTCTCACTCTCTATCTCTCGCTGTCTCACCAGCCCATCCAAGCGGGAATTTTTCGGGTCTTTGGGGAGCCAGATCCCTTAAGGGGAGACATTTTGAAAATACCCTAAGCACCGTAAGGCACCCCCATCTAGAAACTCATGTCTTACAAAGTGAATGCAGATTAGGTCTAGTCTATAGTAACAGTGAAGGTGTACAGGCACTAACTACAAGCACCAAGCAACGTCGGCGTACACAACTTTTATTGGATAAAATGCTCCAGATCAGACCAGCAAATTATGCTGCTGATGCTGCATCTGGACGCAATATTTCAAATGAGTCCTAACCTCCTTTTGTCTGATATTCATAATTCTCCAAGTACACGCCAATAGTCCTTCAATACAACAACCGCATGTCTCCTCTCTTCTGTCCTTTTACATCTTCCCCATTTTACTTCGTTTCCTCCATGGAAAGCTTGGCATGGCTGGTTTTTACCCAAACTGCCACTCATTGGTGTCTTTTTGTATCCCCACAATCTAGTGATGTCCACATGCAAAGCTGTAGAAGTATTTTATCGATACATTCAAACTTCTGGCCAATTTTACTTTTATCCTCCACCAAAAAAACTTCCATACCAAGACCACAATTTGCACGTTATGATCTGTAACTAAATACAATATAACTTCATAAGAATGAGGAAAGCTCTAATGGATATGTCACAGCCCGTAGGCCCTGGAATTATCACCCTCCTTTGATTTAAAATTGCAGTGTTCATTATTTCCAGTTAGCTTTTTATGTTCTCAGACTTATGTTTTTCTTTCCCCAGTGCAGCCGTATTCCGCCTGTGGGCAACTCACAGACGCTTGTGTACTGAAATGGAAAATGAAGAAGGTCTTGAGTGGAAAATCAAGTCGATGTTGGAGGAGCATGAGTGAGTAAAGCAGTCTGACTGTACAGTTCTTGCTTTTTTATGTGAATATGAAACAATGGTTTAGCCCCAAGCTTCTAATGTGATATATTCTTAGTTTTATAATGGGATCCTTCATGTGTCTTTGTATATGTACTTTCATCTCGTATTTTTTCTCACAATCGGATATTTGTTTTTCACAAAACGTGAGCGAAGAAGAGGTTGGTTTCTGTTCATTTCTCAAAAGTGGCTGATAATGCTTTAATTATGAGTGCCATATACATTTTCAATCCCAGTGCAGATTGTTGGTTTTTTATTTAAAAAAAATGTCCTCAACTGAGACATGTGAACTTTAAAGTGAGAAGCACCAAAATCATGGTTTTGCCTCATTTTCACCGGAAAACGCGTAATTGCCATTATTTGTCGTAAATTAATAAATAATCTCGCGGGTATCGTGATTGAGCTTGTGCGATAAATAATTCGCTATTGCAGAGGCACACATATAAGAGGCCGAGGAGTTTAGACTGTGACAGCAGTATGGTTATGTGATGTCAGTACCTCATTGAAGCAAAGTTTTTTCTAGTACAAACTGTGACACCGCTGTAGGTCGATGATATCATTATCCCAGTGAAGGCAAAGCTTTCTCCATTCCAGATTTTGATATGCCCCCAATTACAATGGGTAGCCAACATCAGTGTTCCATTAAAACCAAATCTTTCTCTAGTCTAGGCTATGACATGACTATGGGCACATAATGTCAGTACCCTACAAAGACAGAGCACTTTCTAGTTCTGACTTTCATATCCCTGTCAGTACCTGAAATCAGTGTTCCAGTTAAGGCAATGATCTGTCCAGTCCAGAATGTGACATCTCTAGGGTAGGGAAATATCCAATACAATCCAGGTTGTGATATCACTGTATGGGCAGATTATACTATTCGAGAAGATAAACTTCCCTCCAGTGTAATCTGCGACTTGATTAAATGACTGGATCCGTACCAGTTTGAAGTCGGAAATTATTTAATTCTTGCTTTTGACAGTAATAGGAGTTGGCAACAGAACCTCAATGAAAGCAGAATTCTCTACAGTCGAGACTATGACATTGTTATGAAATGAAAAAAGTGCACGGGAGAAGCCTGAACTTTGTCCAGCCGAGACTCTGATACCAACAGGAAGATTACATTAGAAGTTTAAGCTATTTCAGTCTAGATCAAGTCCCTCATTTTGAGGTAAGTGGGATGCCCATCATATCAGTGGAGGGAATGGCTTCTGCAGTCCTTGCGAAGGACTGCCGCCTGATTCCAAGACCCCTGCCCATCTTCCGGGGATCTCTAAGCCTTCAGAGCCCCAGCCACTGTGGCAGTTAGTCTGAAGGCAAGAGTTGGCCAGTGAGCGCTTTATTTGTTATGTCTGCAAACCGTTTTCTTTATCAGGAATATATTTTCAAAATTGGATTTAAAAAACCAATAGTCCTGAAAGGTAGTGAGCTTTCTTCCTTTCTGTGGGGGACAATCCTGTGATCATCATACCATATAGCACGTGTCTGAAACTCTATTACCCTAGCAAAGGTGCCCTGGCGCTACAAGACTGATACAGCAACCCGTTTACTAAAACAACCATGTCTTCAAGCCTTTATGAAACTTTAGGTGATTGCCCGAACTGCATGGGGAGGACATTTCACAATTTAAGGGCGTAAAAAGAAAAGGCGCTGAGGCATTTTCATCGCAGGCTCATTCGGGGAACAGTAAATAGGAAAGCATTAGCTGATCGTAAAGACTGGCACAGAGACTAGGCCTAAAATATCTCTGATATAACTTCAGTACCCACCTTTATAGTAGGCTTGATGAGAAGTGAAAGCAATTTTAAATCTAATTCTTTTGACAATAGGTAACCAGTGCAGAGTTTTCAAAATAGAGGTAGTGTGCTCATTGCGCTTATCGCCTGCCAACAGTTTAGTGACACAAATTTATACTTTGTAAATAGGCTATCGCTTAAATTGGTAGCCCCCAGTATAAAGCATTGCAATAGTCTGGGTGCAAATGAATATTAAAGAGTCAAGAAAACTCCCATAGGTATGATAAAAGCATAAAGCACCTAAACTTCACTATATATGCACACTCAAAGTCTAAAAATGTACAACACACCCAAATGTAACAGAAGTATAGAGAAATATATATGCCTTTAATCCTATTTTGAAAAATTATTTCACATTTAAAATCTCAAAAATAACAGTTTCAAGCTGCAACACATGGACCTAACATAAAATAAAATACAATAACATAAGGGAGAGCATCTGAGACAGAACAATTAGTCTTCACAAAACAGTATGACTGCTCTTCGTGTGAACAGGTGCCCATGAATTAATTAGATAGCATATGAAGACCCCCCCCCATGCACTGCAGATCATGATTTATTGATACTTTGGTGGATAGCAATTGAATAGTAGCTTGGACTACCTTTTCATGGGTCTGTTGAGAAGCATTGGGTGTACTTTAAACAGCATCCTTAAATACAAGAAACAGGAAGCTGTAACCATATGTACTTGTTTATTCATATTAAGATAATCATCAATCATCACCCTCAATTATTTGGCCTCTAGGACTGTAGTTGGCGTGTCATCTAATTCGAGGGCCACCAATTTGGTGCATTGGTGATAGTCAATTGGCCAGAACACAGCAGCTCCATCTTGTCACCATTCAGATTTAATGCACTGCTGCTCATCCATTTAATCACTGAGGTCAAGCAATTGTTCTGGTTTGAGGCAGCTCTAGATTCATGCACCAACGAAACAACAATGTTGGCATCTTCAGCATATGACATAAGTGATATCCTCATTTTTTTTATTAGTGTGGCAGGAGAGAGACATAAACATTAAACAATGTGGGGCTTCATATGGAACCTAGGGGCACACCATTCAATAATTGTCTGTCATTAGAGGAGAAATGTTCCATTCTCACCATTTGAGAGCGATTGGATAATCAAGAGAACCAGTTTAGAGCTTTATTCTGCACTATTGCCATCTACAGTTTCGGGAGCAAGACTCTATGAGAGACCTATGAAATGCAGCGTTAAGATCCAACAGGATCATCGCTACGCTACATCCTCCATTCTTCATTGAACAAGCATGCACTTCATTATTTGAGGCTTTTTCCAATTGGAGAATTTAAGTTTATTTGCATGTGCTCCTTTTTTATTTTACTACACAAAATGGCTGAGTGCCTGGAACACATACATATAATATTTTCTAAAGGATAAACAAAAAGTCCATCAACTTGAAACTGAGGCTCAACAAGCCAGTTAAATGTGCATATTGACAAATCTTTCCATATGCCATGTGTCAGCCTCCCCCGTCAACCCACATCCTATCAGCCAAGAATTTGCCTCTCCCATATCTTGTATCACTGTTCTTCCTGCTGCCTTCATAGCTACTTTCAGTTGATCATTGCTAATACTTCTCTTAATAATTGATGAGAAGTTATACATTTTTTTCTGGCACCAGTTAGTGTGCTGAGTATTTAGTTTTTTTATATTTGAAAGATGGTATCTCACTTCCCTGATCCTTATTTATTTATTTAGTGCTATTATAAAGCGTTAACAGTCCTACCCTTAGGGGATATCACAGCGCTATGAGGAGCTACACATTCAGTTACTAATTTACCGAAAAAGTGAACAGAGAAAAATACATATTCTGGATGAGCCAAGATTTGAGCTTTTTTCTCAAAACTGAGATCATTGTCTTTGCGGGGAAGGTCCAAGGATAGGAAATGCCAGTTGGCCACCCCTAAGTGTTTGAAAGCGCGGCCCCGGTTCTGACTTTTCTGATCCAAGTGGTCTTTGCCAAACCTATATTGATCGATCACAAAGTTCTACAAGGAGGGTAGAAATCTCGTTTAGCACGAAGAATCTTAGGGCCAGTTTTATGTAAACGCTTATTGCCACTGTTATAATAACATAACAGCAGAAGTTGGAAAAACCTTGCTTTATGTAATAACATAAGAACATCCAATGTGGAGCGACTGAAGTAGAAGTTCCGTTATCTGTTGCCAACCATCATGCAGCTTATTAAATGTAGAGGGATTTGTGCTGCTCGGCGCACTTGAAAAACATCCCAAATCTGTGCATACAGGCAGGGGCCAAACTAACTACACACCAAGTTTGCTTATTGTGAGGAGAAGTAGTGATCAGATCCACTGTCTCCCAAGTCTTCAGTTACCGTAATAAGGAAGTGGGGTGGTAGTGAAAAATATCTGTCCCCCTTTCTTCCATCAGATCTGAGTAGACTCCAGGGCTAAGATCTAATCCTGCAGTGGGGTTTGTGCATTCTCGTCAGTATCATTATTTGTTTTCCCTTCTCCGAGGTCACCCAGGGCAGGTGTACTCTCATTGTGACCTGGCACTCCACTGATGAACTGGCTGGTAGGTCAAGGGTTTCTGCTGGGGTGTAATGTTGAATCAGATTATTCCAGTACCAGCCAGGAGAAGGGGCCTACATTGGGCTCTACCCTTCTGGCTAGCTACTTCAGCTGGATGCTTTGGGAGGTAGCCAGAAAAACGAGATGGGAGATTGGAAAGGGTACTCTCTCCCATAAACTCCCCTCACCCTCCTGTTATACGTATAGTGGCAAAATGAACCATCTGTAAGTGTGGGTCATGTTGCCTGTGCTGGATGGAGGAGGACTTACCAGTAAGCACATTAATGCAACCAGCCTCCTTCCCTGACCTTCCAGTTTAGGGGAGAAAACCTGGGCAAGAAACAGTCATTTCTGATGATGATGGGTTCTGCTGTGACTGAGATTCCGCATCGCTGCTGTGCCCCTCCTTCCTACATTGCTTACGTTTAGGAAATTGTGAAAGTACCTGAGAAGGTCTGAAGGGTAAACCTTTTGTGTGTTCCTCGTTGCCTGATGACAGGTTTCAGGTAGCAATACCTTTAAGTTCAATGACTGTAACTAATGCCTTCTAACATTTTAAAAGCTTCCCTGGTAGACAAGATTGGATTTAATGTAATGTTAGGTCGAGGCTCACCTTCAGCCAAGTGCTCTTGTGGAGAAACCTCTAAAAGCAGTAGAATGCCACACAATCATCCCTGCTTCGTGTAATAACTACCATCAGACAAGTAGGACTAGAACAGTGAGTCATCTAGCCTGGTGAAGACGTGTTCATACTATGCCTGCCCTCTTATGTCTTCTTCAAACTCCAGCCTGGAGCTATTGATGATGACGTAGAGCACTCTCTTTATTCTCTGCTACCTGCCTTATTTACTTTTTATTTTTATTTTAAGAGCGGAGCTGTGGCAGATCGAGATTGAGCAGGGCAAATTTGACAACCTGCGAGAGAAACTGCGGGAAGAAGAGGCAGCACTGGAACAGCTTCGCATGGAGGAGGCCGAACAGCGCCTGCACAAAAAAGAGTATGCGGATCGCCTAGAGCAACGCAGGCAGCAAGCAGGCGCAAAGTGAGTGTGAGACAGGTTCATGTTAATTTTATTTTGAGATGCCTAAACCCTAATAGGTTTTCTAGTGGTGTTTGCTGTGGTAGCACTGTTGATATCTTGATATCGCTGTGGGATCATGTAGCACTATCAAAGTGGAAGATCATTAGGGATTTCCTAAACTTACGCAGGTTAAATTCAGAATCAAAGAACATCCTGCCCCATTTTATTTCTGAATTTCAGGAGGATTTTACTGAAGAATGTAGTTTATACATGGTCTGATAGAATTTTATCTTGGACTGTTGAACTGTGCACACATCATTCACTAGCCCTTTTGCCCAATCCAAAAGTTGCATGTGGACTCCAAGAATGTGAGAATGCCTTAATTGACTATTGCCTACATAAAACGTGTGTGTGACATTACCAGCCCATAATAACATTAACCATACCATATATATATATATATATATATATATAAAATATATGTATAAATATATATATATGTAATGCAATCCAACATTGATCTTTTAAAATTCATTCGAAAACTTAAGCTAAAAAACCACTAAAAAATTGAATAAAGCACAGAACCAAGCAACTAATATAACTGATCAAATGCGCCCCATGAACCAATTTCAAGTCGCAGATGCAGGTGTGCTATGGACAATCAATGCGCTAGCCAGAGATGATGATGAGAGTATACTATCCACTCAAGAAGACCTATTGTCCATGGGTATAAAAAGCAATCTTCCATGCACAAGTCATTTCAAACCCCTTTCTAACTTCATGCCGCTTATGCCAAAATACGCAATGGATACATTCAATGATGTAGTAATTGAAGATCTGAAAAAGTTACAATACATCACTTCGCGCAAACAAAAAAGATTCAAATGCATGGAAAACCAATATGCCAAATTGATGCAGAAATTAAGAAGCGATTCTAATTTGATTATAAATAAAGCGGACAAGGGAGAAATATTGTTATCTGGTCACGCACCCTGTAGCTAGAGGAAGCATAGCGGCATCTTGGAGACGTATTCTGATATTAGATGCTTTAAAGAAAAGGTTACTAAAGAACTGAGCCAATGGAAAAGAGAAGGGTTACTAAGTAAACAAGAATATCATTTTATAAGAAATGAATTCCCAGTAATACCGACTCTCTATTTCATTCCAAAAATACATAAGCAAGTCACACCTATTCCAGGGCGTCCTATTATATCAGCCCAGCAAAGCCTTCTGGAACCACTATCTAAATACGTGGACCATTTTCTTCACTAGTTTGTAGAAAATGTGCCTTCCTATATCAAGGACACAGGTCACTTCCTATCCAAATTGAACGGCATAGAATGGAAAGAGGACTATATTTTAATTGTTATGGACATTTGTAGCTTATACACTAGTATCCACCATGCAGATGGCCTTAAAGCTGTTAAGTATTTTCTAGACAAGCGCATTATAAATTATCGTGACCATAACTCCATGCTCGTTGAAATGATAAAATTGTGTCTGGAAAATACCTATTTTCTATTCAACATGGAGGTCTCCCAGCAGCTGAGGGGTGTGGCCATGGGGGCATGTTTCTCCCCAAGCTACGCATGCTTGCATGTTGGGTGGTGGGAGGAACATGTCTTCAGGGGCACCCACAGTGTGCTGTATGACTCCCATGTGGTGGAACACTGGAGATTCATCGATGATGTCTGTATGATTTGGAAGGGTACGCCCGAGTCAGCTATGGAATTTGTTAAAACTATCAACGAAAATGATTTAAATCTTCAATTCACAGCTGACATTAGTAAAATATGTGTTCAATTCCTAGATGTTGAGAAATACATCAATAATAACACACTTCAAACTAGATTACATAGGAAGAAGACCGCAGGAAATGCAATTCTCCAGGCGAGTAGTGCCCACCCTGGTCACCTCATTAAAAGTATACCTTACAGGGAATTTTTAAGGATGCAGAGAATTTGTAGCTCTGAAATTGATTTAATAGAATGCCAAACTCAAGTCCACAACAGATTTGTTGCACGTGGATATTGTCCCGCTCAATTGGAATGAGCCAAATCCAGAGCGAACAGCCACACAAGAGATGAGTGTCTTAATAACACCACTAAATTAAGAAACAGAGCATTGAACAGCACTAACAGAGATCCCCATAACACTGTGGAGCAGAGTAGGTTAATTACCACCTTTAGTAATGAAGAAAAGAAAATCAAAGGGATCGTCAATAAACACTGGTCAACACTAAAAACTGACATTACTTTGGCACGCTCTTACCAGAGCGGCCCCTTATCACCTTCAGAAGGGCTCCCTCGATGAGGGATGTCCTAGTCAAATCTAGCCCAGAGGTGGGTACTCCTAAAAATTGGCTAAAAACAGGTTTCCATAAGTGTATATCATGTCGGGCCTGTAAATTTGGTATCAATACCACAGAGTATTTAACTGCCTTTGATCCCAACCCTGTTAAAATCCACTGGTTAATTTCTTGTCGTACTGAATATGCAGTATACGTCTTAGAGTGCACATGTAAATTAAAATATGTGGGTAGCACAAAACTACAGGCATTCAATCTAATCCTTCAACCCCTGCGAGCAATAGTGAACTCTGATGAAAGCTATCCAGTAGCTCGCCATTTCAAATTAGTTCACAGCAACAATCTCAATGACCGTAGTATTTCATTGATTCTGTACCAAAAAATCCAAGATGGGGAAACATGGAAAAACAATTGAGGCAACTTGAATCCAAATATATTCTTTTGTTAGATACTCGGATTCCAAATGGCCTAAATACGGGAGATGATCTCCACAATTTTCTATAAGTCATCTAATCTGTTAATAGAGATAGAAACATGCTCTCACCCGTATGTATTCCCGGCAACGTACTTACTGCACTAAGACAGTGTAATGATGGAATGACCAGCGGTGAATCAATGAGTTGAGTCTGTGAAACATTAGGCTGGTTTCTTGCTTTAAATCAACTGTATTATGAATTTATGATAAAAACTGTATAGCATTGAACCGAATGTTAGGTTACGCCACATTTTAGAACTTTGTAATATGCGCACTTGCACTTTATTCAGGAGTTATGAACAAAGCTTCACATGCTATTCCAGCAAAAGGCCTCTTTTTATATTTAATTATATATATATTTTTAACCTGAAAAGAGATATGATTTTAAATATCTTTTATTCAAGGATACACAGCACATTTGCACATACTTTGCACAATTTTTAAATATTTTTGCAATAGCGCTTTATCTCTGAGTTGTGTATGTGATTTGGGTAAAAAAAAGTATGAGGTATGATGTCATGACAAATACAGTTTTAGTAGCAATTTTGGCCACTTGGCAATGAGCTCTTTATAATGTAACATGTCAGACTTTTAGAAAGATTTTAAAGACTTCTTTTTTATCATAAATCTTTTCTATGAGTTTCATGTATATTTATATGATGTCGGACATCTATACTACTATTATAAAGAGAGAACACAAACCTTTGAGCCAGGTAAACTACAAAAGTAATGCACCAATCACTACACCCAATACACCATTTGAAAGGGGAAATGTGGCAGAAGGACATAGGCTATAGATATGTACACCACATACATTAAAAAAGCAAAAACGCCAAAAGTGGTAAAGTAGTCCCTTGGGGCGTGGTCGTGGGCGTCTCAAATAACAAATGTGGGCGTTTACAGGGCCGTGCCAAGTGCAAATAACAAACATAGGCCAAGCGACTTCACAACACGCTTACATATGCACACAGAGCAGAAATGCGCTTTCACTGAATTTAGAACGCACAATATGCAGACCGAGCGGAAATGCGCTTCCAATGAATTTCTAACAAACATTTCCAAATCCCAACACATACAGCGGAAATGCGCTTTCAATGAATTTAAATTCACACATACAGCGCAGTAACACCAATATACAAAAACAGCAGAGGAACGCGCTATAAGAAATATACACACATTCGTTGCAGTTACCCAGACAACATTGACGCCTTCGCATTAAAAACCGGGCGGGCCTTCCTTCGACGAGGAGTGTCAATTAACGCCACACAGGGGACAGGATTAATTGCATACTACACTAATCACAACGAACTAAAGAAACACACACGACTTCGGCTTACCAAAAAAAAAGTCTTTAACCATTGGCCATTGACCAACGACGTCACAGGGGGGTAAACACGAACAAAAAAAGCCGACATTTCTTAACGGAGAAACGCAACCGACTGCGCATTTACAAGACTTTCCTCACATCTTGTGGACAAGATAAAACACTTACAATAAGACATACGAATAACGAATATAACACAACAGCCTATAATCACCCGAGCACTGCCAGGACTTCACCACACAATTGAAAAAATGAAAGGGAAACTTCTTTGAAGGGATACAAAAACTAACACACGGAAAGAGCCTTCGAAAGAAAAAAAACATTAAACAGGTGACACAACACTTTCCTCACATCTTGCGGACAACATAAAACGCGGAAAACAATACATACAAATTAAAAAAATAACACAAGTGGGCCAAATCAGTTGAACAGGTCCAGGACTTGCACAGACAACTCTTGCGGGGCGGGCGGGGGCCCTGAAGCAGCCTTTTGCTCCCGGACAACGTCGGGACGGGCTGCTAGTTTATATATATTTATATTTATTGTCAATACATATATGCATTTTTGAACTCTATTTGTTGAAAGAAAGTTTACATTATGTAAAGTCTTTCTTCTAGCTCGTTTGTATGCCCTTTGCATCGCAACTTACGTTCAGGTAGTCACTATAAAACTGTCATGATTGGTCTGGGTGTCATGTGATCAAGGCTGTGGTGACACAGCCGAAACGTGTCATGCTGACTAAAGATGGTGGAATAAAGCACTTCTAAGAACTGATCCAGCACGTCTGTGGTCTGTACCTGTTTCTTCGCTACAAACTGCAGCAGGGGTACAGGACTATTGGAGATATATATATATATACATATATATATACATATATATATATATATATATATATATATATATATATATATATATATATATCAGCCATGTGGACTAGATTAATTGATGACTTGTTGCACAGGGAGTTAAGGGATTTGTGCAACAGGAACAGTCACCTGGTAAAAGCTGACCCTGTAATTGGCAAGACACTTCCTATACACCCCCGATTACATACCGAAGAGCACCATCTCTAAGAGACGCAATTGTAAAGACAAGCCCAGAAAATGAACGGGGAGAAAGCTGGCTTAAACCACCCCCAGGTGTCAGAAAGTGCAGCCGGTGCAGAGCGTGTAGCATAGGCCAGGACACTGTGAGCGTTCTGACTCCATTTGGAGGGAAAAGTAAGAGGATGATGGGATCATATAATTGCAAAGCAGAGTTTGCAGTATACGTGTTGACTTGCAAGTGTGGACTGCAGTACGTGGGTAGCACCATGCTACAAGTCCACAAGCGAATCCGTCAACACATGAGGGCCATAGCTAATGGGGATATAAAATACCTAGTGTTCAGGCACTGTGAGTTGCTGCATGGGAGGTATCCAACTAAAATCAGGTATTTTGTAATAGACTCAGTGCCAGCTGTCAAAAGAGGGGGTGATCGCACTAGAAAATGGCTTGAACTAGAAACTAGGTATATCCTGACACTGTACAGCAACGCCCAAAATGGCCTGAATTTTGATTAAGAATTTCACTCTTGTCAGTATTTGAGGAGAGGGAGCATGGACATTAATGCAACAGTGTTTAGGGGCACGAAATGATTAGAAATTGAATTGAGAAAACAAACCCTGTAAATCAGAAATCACAAAAATCAATGGACAACAGCGCATGGAGTTACTAAATGAGGGGGTAGAGATGATTTGATCAGATTGGGGCACTAGCCTAATCGTATGAACTAATGTACAGTAAACTATGTTACAAATTTACGAAAAAGCGAGGAAGGAAGGCAACGATAATGAATTAAGAAACTATCATTCTTCCTCTGACTGGTCTAATCGCAGCGCTTCTTTCAACAGTGAGATGACAAACTGCTTAATGTCCGAACCTTCTTTATCCTCAGGGATATTCAAGATACGAAGGTTATTCCTTCGGGCATTGTCCTCGAGCATCTCCAGCCTTTCTGCTAAGACTTTATCGTCTTTCCTAAGCGTGGTGATGTTCACTTTTACTTCATCAAGATGTAAGGACAAACCTGTTACCGTGTCCTCAAGTACATCTGTTATCAGAGTAAGATCACTTAATTTTTTATCCAGAGATTCACAGAAACACCTGATATCCGCCTGTTTTGCCGCCGAAGTCTCAAACCCTTTTTTAATATCAGCTGACAAAGATGTGAACATCCCCTGAAAAGAAGCCTGCAAAGTAGCTACCAGGTCTGCATTCGTGCCATAGGACGACAAAACACTGGAAAGGGGAGCTGATGTATCTGATGTAGATCCTTGTATAGCATCTTGTAAGCTCGAGCCAGATGTTAAAGATGAGGGGGCCAGCATGAAAGGTGGAGCCAGGACAAAAACAAGAGGCGAGGGCGACCCGATGCACCTGACGTACTAGAATCAGAATTCTCATGAACCCCCGTAGAGACAATAGTATCACCAACCTCGCTCTCTATACCCCATCTCGATCCGTTCTAGCCTCCACACTAGGTCCCAGATGCTCAGAGCTTTCCACTCTACCTGTAGCCATAACCATTAGGGTATTATTAGGTAAAACCGCAATGCTCTTTGCCCCTTCAGGACCTGTAACCTCTACTGGTGAGTTTACTAAGTTATCAGAGGGAGCGCTATTATCTGGTAATAAAACCACTTGTGAAACCACCTTAAAATATGACCTGAGTGACGGAGTTATTTTAGACACAGAGCTGGAAGATTTGCCCTTAGACCCCTTTAATTTACATGTGTAGGCGTGCTTTGCCTTAACCTGGCCTGTCGGGTATGTGCAAAGTTTCTTTTTGCTGTTTCCGCTGGCGTTGTCAAAAATAGTATTGCTAGCCACTACAGATTCCACAGGTTTAACCGCAGACTCAGCCTCGCCTATGCTTGGAACAGATGGTTCTTGAGGCTGCAAACGCTTATTTTTCGCTTTTCTGGACTCGCCCCTGCAACCTTTGTGCTTATTTCCCCTCAAATGGTAAGCCCCCTCTGCCCTGTTACCACCATTGCTGCTGTTGTCTCTGCAGCATCCACCTTCTTCACTCTGTTCGTGATCTGCAGACAGCTCTCCCTCCTCTAGGGAATCTTTCGTAGGTACTTCAGACACCTCCACCTCTGTAACTGGACACGCGGCAGCTCCGCGACGTCCCGGAAGACTTCGAGTCCGGCGTCCCCGTCGGAGCTCCAGGGCGGCCAGACTCCACACCAGCAGGCTCGCTGTTCGCTGCAATGATCTCCGACTCAAGTCCGTGGTCGCCTGCCGGCTCACCGGGTCAGTAACAGCCGGTAAGAGCACTGCAGCAGCAGCGGCAGCCTTCACAGGTAGACACGCCCCCTCTATACACCTGGGGTCTCATAGCGAACGAGCAAAAGCGGCTGAATAAACGCCGACTTTTTCTCGTAAAGAAAGACCTATTTAATTAAACTCTGCAGTGTGTGACGCTTCAAACAGCGTTATTTTATCAAAACCGCATTCAGTCTCGACCCGGTGACATTAGAAAAACACCCAGCCGGGAGCCCACGAACAGAGCACTGCAGCAGCTCAAACGGCTGCCGCCATGTTTTCCCCCTCCCCAATATTAGACATCCAACGCATTCATAGAGAGCCTTTTAGAAGGAATCTTCAAAGAACCAAGCCCAGAAAAGTCTTGGTTAATTTTCATACATACTCGCTTAAGGAGACCATTTTAAACCTGGCACTGAAGCAGAAATCTGTGAGTGCGAAGGGTTTCAATTTTCAAATTCGATCTGATTTGTCCAGGGCCACCCTTGATAAGCAATGGGAGTTGGGGAGGAGGCTTGAGGCTTTCAGAAGCTACGGTGCAGTGGCTCAATTGGTTTTCCCGGCAGTATTGAGAGTTATGCATAATAATAGTATGCATAACATTAGATCAGTGCAAGCTGCGGACGAGTTACTGCTGACCATGGGCAAAGAAAAAGGTGCGTCTAGCTAGATTAAGCTTTCCTGAGTGGTACCCTCGAATTATAGAGATATTTCAGATCTCAATAGTGTAATTGATGAAGGGTTATTTAAAGATGTTTGGAAAATTAAGAAAAAAGAAGATATAAGGAAGGCGATAAAGGGAAATAAATATGTATAAGGGTGGAAAGAGAGGGATGGGAAGGAAGGGAAAAAAAGAAAGAAAAAAAAGGGAGAGTAATTACTTTGAATGAACACATAACACATGGTTTTCGTAGAGATATTACAGGGGTATAGGATAGCCCTATCTCTCTTCTCTCTCTCTCTTGATATTTCTCTCTTTTCTCCTTTTTGTTTCTTCCCCGGTTATGGTAAAGGTGGGAGTCCATGACAGAGTGCTATCTTTTGGTTTTTCCAGATAGATAGAGCAAGGGTTTCCGGGGGGGGGGGGGTGGGGGGGGACTTAGGCAGGGGCACGGGGGGGGGGGTTGCAGGGAAAAAAACTTTAAAAAAAGTCCTCATTTCCGCCCTAATTTTGCTTTATGTTTGTTGTTGTTGGCAAAGAGATATGTGACTGTCCAATTTTTTCTTCTGGTTAAGGGACTATTGCAGATCAGTTTTCATAAATGGGGTGGTACTGATAAAGTAGAGATGTGGGAATATCAGTTTAATGAGTAAATTGGCAATTCTCTCCTGGAATACCAATTGTTTGCGAACTAGTCAGAGGAAAAATAACATTATGCAATATCTCCGTGACTCAACTGCACAGTTTATAGTACTTCAGGAGACTCATCTGGCTGAGTCTGAAATGCTTTCCCTGGTTAAAAAGAACAGGTGGATCGATATGTGTATAATGACATCGCAATCGATGCACACTAGAGGAGTGGCTATCATTTTTAAAAAATCTATAAAGGTGAGACTGGTCTCTAAGTTAGTAGACTCTGGTGGTCGGTGGGTAATAGCATCAGTCATAATATTGGGTTCTCCAATTACCATAGTGGGATACTACGGTCCTAATCAGGATGACCCATCGGTTTTGAAGACTCTCTTTTCACACCTGTATTTATTTCCCGAGCCGGTTATCCTAGCAGATGATTTCAACATAGTCCTGGATCCCTTAGTAGATAAATCACCCTCTAACAGAGCTAAAATCTTATCTAAAACTAGGTCTTACCTGCTAGATAGCATGAAGCAGCTAGGGTATAATGATAACTGGAGATCACTGCATGGACTGCAAAGAGGAGTCACATTTCGAAATTACAGATATCACCACCAGTCCCGAATTGATTTTATTTTGATTAGTCAATCAGTAGTTAATCTGGTTAAATCGGCTTCCCATTTACCATTTCATCTATCAGATCATGCGGCGATCCTTTTAGATTTGGAAGGGTTTCCCAATAGTCGATCAAGAAATTGGTCCTCTGATCGTTCATTGCTCTCCTCGCCAAATACGATTGATGCTCTCAATATGGAGGTGTAGTTCTTTATGGAAGCAAATTTGGGTTCTGCCCCTTTAGGTGTTATATGGGATGCACTTAAAGCATTCTTAAGAGGCTACATAACTAATAAAGCTTCACTTAAGAACAAGATCTATAGGGAAGCAGTGGCCTCCTTAGAATTGGAGATGACTAGAATTCAAATGGAAATTGCTAGCCATCCGGATGCCCTTTCGACCACAGTACATGAGTGGAAGAATAAAGTGACCATCTTAAAAGGAGAGCTAAGCTCAGTTCTAAATGCTAGGGTCTTAGAGAGATGGGAAGCCAGTAAGTATGGCGAGGGGGCCGGTAGGCTGTTGGCTTGGAAAACAAAGACCGAGCTGGTCCGTAATAACATTAATTCAATCACGTCTGGTGGTGATACATTCTCCCGTGATGCTGACATAAGGGGAGCGCTTTGAGATTTCTTTAGTGAAATATACTGCGAAGATAAGAACATTGAAACCAAGCAGGTTGAAGATTGGCTGGCGGGTGTCTCTCTTCCCGCACTGTCACCAGAACAAAGCACTGCACTGGAAGATCCTATCTCTCAGGAGGAAGTTAGGTTGGCAGTTGCTAGTAGTAAAAAAAGTAGGGCATCAGGTCCAAATGGTCTGCCGTCTGAAATTTATAAAGCCTTGATTCCAACAACCCTCCCTTTTTAGGTCGAGCTAGAGTTGCGCATGCGTAGCATGCGGTCTAGCTCGACAACTATTGTTTTTAGTTTCCTGAGAATCTGAGACAGCGTTCGGCCACGCGCCTCTGTTGTCTCAGATTTGTCCTCGTGATCGCGCTTTTCCTTCTGGCTGTTTGCTGTGTGTGCGCTGTTTCGCTTTCGGGTTTGTGTTTCTCAAGACGTGTAGTGCTGGGTGCAGACAGACACTCGCGTACACACCCCCTACCCCCCCCCCCCACGGTCAATGGGCTCTTTTAACACACACACACGCATACATACACACGCATACACACAGGCGCGCGCACACACAGACACACGCGCGCACACATCCCCCTCACACCCCACTCACCAGATTCTTGTCGCGTGTCCCTCGTCAGCCAGTGGGTCATTCTTGTTAATAGGCGGGGGCCGCGGGGCTCTCCACGAGCACGGGAGCCCCGCTAGCTGCGACGCAAATCTTCCGGCGGGCATAGCAGCGCGGCTTCCGTCTGCTTCCTGTATTTGTCCGGCCCCGCCCCCATCCCAATAAAGGTTGCCTGGCTTCCTGTTGAAGCCGTGCTGCGGCGGTGAGTTTGCTTGTTTAGTATTGTCGTGAAAACTCAACGATTTTATACTATGTCAACATCACCTTTACTTGTACAGGGTACGTTCGCCTTTGGATTTTTTGCAAGTGAAATTTACGATGTTTATTGTTAGCCAACTAAATGCCGCTCATTTTATCTACCTGTTCCCATGATGTCCAACATTAGTCTGCTGAGCCACCATACTTCGTACAGCGTTGTCTTGTGATCCTCAACATGCACCATTGATCACAGCTGTTAAAATATGTTGCTTCCAAGTTTTTTTTTTTTTTTACAGTTTTTTTATATAGCGCAAACTTGACTCGAAGGATCAGAACACTTTACACGAGCACCAGTTGCTTTACATGAGGACACATTCCTTTTTGTTAGGCACGTGGAGATTACGTGATTTGCCCAGAATCACAGGATGTTGCGCGTCCTTGCCGAGCCTGGAACCCGGCTCCACAGATTTGAGGTCGACCGCCCTAGCCTTTATGCCAAATCCTCTCCGCCAATTGATTGGCTTTCATCTGGCTTACACTTGTGCTAATAGTTTTACAGACACGATGCACAGGAAGAAATGTTTGATACAGATTTTCTGAACACAGACTAAAAAAACCAATTTCCCATAGGACCGGCGAAGCAGTTTTGTGACAATAAACAGACGCATTGGTTTCCTGTCGCCGTTTATGTCCGTGTCACATTCAAGGCTGAATGTGTTTATTGGCTGTCCCCAGCCAGTTTATGAACCTTTAACTTCGACGCGCATCAGTGCACTTGATTTGACAAAATGGATACATGAATTGTGTGTTCACATAGTGCTTCAGGCACGTTAGGTACTATGGTCAAGTTCTGAGAGACAGACAAAAAGCAGTTTGTAATAGAAGTTAAATGTACAGATCACCCCAGAATGTACAACATTTAGCCATCCATGAATGTAACCTGAACAAGCCTGAATGCCAATGCCAGCAACGGCTTATGTCTCAAGAAAGATTTCATTATCTGTAGATCTGCCTAGATTACCTACCTGTCTAAAGAATCGGATATCTTCTTTCCACATCAGCTCTCGTCTTTACCCTTAACACACGCCCTTTAACTTGGTTGTCATGGAAAGGGAGTGCTGAGTGGACAGAGAAAGATTATGCTATAATAATGGTTTGGTTTCAGTTTGGTAATATCACATTCTAGCTCACAACAACAACATATAGTGACTCGCTATAGTTCATATTTGTGTTTTTCCACTTCATTTTCCTTAGTTCCTCTTTTCAAACTCTTGTTCTTTTTTCTGCCCTGTGTTCATGTTCAGCTGTTTTTTGTTTATCTGATTTCTCCCGTCATTCTTTTAGTCTTATTTTATGTTACACATGTCATGTAAGTGCTCTGTTCTTTTCTCCCGTCATTCTTTTACTCTTATTTTATGTTCTACATGTCATGTAAGTGCTCTGTTCGCTGCAGTATTTCCTTTAATCTTTCAACCTTGTGTGTTTTTTGTTTTATTTTTCTTGTTGTTTGGTCTGCCCTCTGCTTTTACCTGATTTTCCAGCCCCATTTCTAGCTTAATTCTTCGTTCTTTTTTATCCTGTTTTGTTTTCCTGCTATTGCTTTCAGTTACCCCTTTCTCCTTTGTCACTTTCTTGCTCTGTACTTTTTGGTCCTCATCGCTCCCTGTTTTCCCTTTTCCCTCTTGGCCTGCATGGGTACAGAAAAACTGACAAGTACAGCAAGAATGATCTTTTAGAACATCTGCCTTTGAGCTTGTGCAGAGCTCTGTCCAAGGTGCACTCGTTAGAGAATTGCAATAGAAACGGGAGGAAAGAGATTTTTACAGCCTTGTGCCGCGCACCATCTGCCTATGCTCCTGTCCGTCTTACCTGTTCCTCTTAAACCATTGGATCTTTAGCCATGGGGGACGCCTCTTTGGGGATGGAGAACTGCATCTCGATGAGAGGTAGGGTTGCTGGCAGGGGTTCATAGGCAGAGACCCCTACTGCTACAAGGCTGGTGTGAGGCAGGCAGTCTCTCCAGCCCTAAAAACACTTTGATCAGCCTCCAGCCTCCTAAGAAATGCCCCGGTCCACTGCAGTCTAAAAACGGCCTTCCCTCATTCCTTCTGGCACTTTGTATATTATGTCATTGATAAAGAGAATATTTTCCTCTTTGTATTGTGACATAGTTTTTGAGTTGCACTGCTTATACAATTTGTGCAACCATTCAACAACACCTGGTTCAAATATGTTCTCTCAGTTTCAAGCTTTATTACAAAGGTAACAAAAAGATGTTAATATTTCACTACTGTTCTTGGATTTTCGTCACAATAGAATACACTGAACATAATCTTCACAAAAGTTATTAACAAAACTTTATGCTATTGCCATTATAAATTACAATAACTTTTATTTAAGTATTAATTATTGAAAAAAATGTAAAGCCTTTGTTATTTGTAATATCAATACATGTAAGTCACGTAAATACAACACATATTACATTACAAATGCTATAGGTGTCACATTTGCAAAAGTTATAACTATTGGCATTGTAAATGTCAAAGCTAATAATTTTGCTATTTTCAAAAACAAAACATAAATAAAAAATTTGTCATTTACAATGCCAATAGCTCAAACTTTCCTAATGCGAGACCTATTGCATTGCAAATGCTTGTTTGACCTAGTTGTTTAATAAGATCCTCCAGGAAGGGATGCCCCTCCTACTTCATGGGATAGTGCCTCGATAACACTGATATTAAAACCAGGAAAATCAGCAACTAATTGTGAGTCTTATAGACCAATTTCCATCTTAAATACAGATTATAAAATCTTTACATCTGTGTTGGCAAATAGGTTGGGGGCAGTTGCAACAAACATCTTGCATATAGATCAAAAGGGTTTTGTAAGGGGGCGTCAGCTATACGAGTTGACCTATGATCTCATAGGAGCCATCGATATGGCGACAGTACCGTCACTTCCCCTGGCAGTTCTCACATTGGACGCCACCAAGGCCTTCAATAGGGTTAATTGGGTTTACCTATCGGAGGTCTTGGGTAAATTTAACATGGGCAAAAAATTTAGGCACGCAGTCAGACTCCTGTATAAGAACCCGTCAGCCACTATACTTGTCAGCGGGGAATTATCAGACCCATTTAATATCACCCGGGGTACCCGCCAAGGGTACCCCGAGATATACCCTCTCCCCCCTTCTGTTCGATCTGTATATAGAGCCTTTTGCTCAACGGATTCAGGACAATTGTAACATCAAGCCCTTCATTTTTGAAGGATAGGAGAGGAAGGTAGCCTTATATGCGGACGATGTTCTTATTTTTTCGTCGGAACTTCGTTCTGCGTTTCCGGCTCTAATTGCGCTGGCTGAGGAGTTTGGATCCGTGTCTGGCTATGAAGTCAATGCTGCCAAGACAGATATAATGGTCTGGAATGACCCTGTGCCAGCTTAGTCCACTCCTGCGATATTTGGGCCTAAATATATATAAGGATATAAACGAGACAGTTCCATTAAATTTCTCGCTTATCGCCAAAGAGTGCCGTAGGCTAATGCAATCATAGTCTTCACTTCCGTTATCCTTACTGGGCAGATCCAACCTAGTTAAAATGACTATTCTTCCGAAGGTTACGTTTTTATTTAACACCATCCCCCTTCTTTTTTAACCTACAATGATAGCTAAACTCCAAAGCGGTATATGCTCTTTTATTTGGAACAATCGCATCCCTAGAATAGCTTGGAAGAAGATCAGGCGCCGAAGAGAGAAGGGTGGTTTGGCGGCGCCTGACCTACAGCTCTATGGATGGGCTTTCCAGTTTTCCCATGCTAGGATGCTGTTAAAATCTCCGACAAACTCGGGATGTGGGCATATGTTTGCGGCACTGCTTAGAGGGCAAAAGGTTGCTGATCACGAATTTCTGTTTAAGTTTGGGGACCCCAAGTTTTAAAAAAAAGTAAAACTGAAGGTGTTTAGAGATATATCTATAACATGGGTTAAACTTAGGTGTTCCATTAAAATTGATTATTATTCCTGTAGGGCCCCATTATGGAATTCTCCTGGATCCCCGAGTTGGCTCTTGGATAGCCTTGCAGTACCGCTACGAGAAGCAGGATTGGTGATATGGGGGGATCTTTTTTTCGATGGCAGCTTACTCCCGTGGGAGGTGTTGAGTTCAAAAATGGGGGCGGGTTTTTCTAGATTTAAATACCTGCAAATACAAAGCTGGGCACACTCACAGATTTCTCTTAACACCTTGGCTGCTAGGCGTTTTCCCCCTCCTGTGCTGAAAATTGCCATTTTGCTGGTGTCATGACGAGCTCAGCTCGTCATCAGCACAGCTCAACTGTGCATCATGACGAGCTGAGCTCGTCATGAGCATCGAAAGGGTTAAAGGTAGGTTTCAGTTAGGGGGTGATAGTAATCTTGTGTCCCTCTTAACAGACAAGCCTCCATTTAAGAAAGAGGTCTCATTCTGGTACAATCTTTTATTGGATGAGGTCGAGGGTGAGTTCCAGTTGCCTGTTTCGCTGTGGGCCGCATATATTACTAACAATAGCGTGGAGAACTTGTGGTTCGAGTCCTTTAAGATCATGTGGAATATTGTGAAACCATCCTGGCTTCGCCGAAACCACCTGTTCACTCTGCATAGGGCCTACTATTCCCCACAACGCCTGTCAACGTTTTCAGATAATTCACCTGTGTCATGCCCCAAATGCGGTTTGATAGCTGCCTCCGACCTGCACATGTTTTTAGACTGTCCTCTTTTAGCACCTTTTTGGAATGCGATTTGCCTATCACTCTCCACTTCCTTGGGATCTCAAGTTATATTATGTCCCGCTCTTGTTATCTTTGGGGTTTCTCCAGAGTTTTAGGGGCTGGCAAAAATTTACTTTTTTATGGCATCTTACTGGCCAGAAGGGAGATATGTAGGAGATGGAAAGATCCGCTACCTCCTTCTCTGCTGGACTGGCGCACTTCTGTGCTACAAATATCGAAGTTGGACCTATTAAGATCAGGCAACCCACGCAAGAGAAACTTCTGGCTTTTATTGAATTGGTAATTATCTATTAATTGTCCATGGGGGGTTTTTTGTTGTTGTTTTTTTCCCCCCAAGGTCCAATGATTACGCTGCTTGGCACTTTTTTCCACGTTTGTACATACCCATTAAGGTTGACATCGGTATAGAAATGGGTATCTTAATGCAGTATATGACCCTGACGGTTGTTCCAATGTGGTGTCGTTGGAGTTTTGCAATATTTACTGAGGGGCAAATACTTGTGTTGCACCACTTAGAGGCCCTACCAGTTTACCTGTGACAGTAAGTCCATCTCCATGTGCCACTATTTGGCCACCAAGGGCGAAATATGAGGACAAAAAGAAAAAAGAAACTATAGTAATGGGTACTATGGGCACTAGCCCGTGATTTTTGTTTGAGATCATTCAAGTTTAGAATTACCCATATGTATATTAATATTTGTATAATGTGTGCCAAATACTACATTGTCTAAATAGTAAACATGTAATACTTCCGTACACTCGCCACGAAAATACATACGTTTGCATGTAACATGAGAGATCAATCAGCCCGTAGCATTATATAAAGCAAACATGTTTCAGCATAATGTTGAAAGATACTGAGTATCAAGGTAATTTGAGATGTTGTCAAGCGTCTATCTTCAATGCAAGTCAGTCTCATGGGATTGAAAATTAAGTCCGGGATACGTCCCTCTGTAATAGCATGTGACCAAATAATCGGAGACGACCAAAATACATTGGAAGGCTGACCGTGAAAGAATAAAAAAGAAAAAAGTTTACTGCATTTGAAGTCTGCTCTGTTTTGTGGTGTAGAAGAGCAAAACTGTATTGAATATATGTATGTGTGTGTGTGTGTGTGTATATATATATATATATATATATATATATATATATATATATATATATATATATATATATATATATATATATATATATATATATATATATACTAGCAGCCCGTCCCGACCTTGTCCGGAAGCAATCAGGCTTCAGGGCCCCCGCCCGCCCCGTGAGCGCACCCGCGGCTGCTTCCCCTACCTCTGCCGCCGCTCCTCCCCGCCTGTCCGCCGCTCCTCACCCCCTGTCCGCTGCTTCTCACTGCTCCTCCCCGCCTGTTCGCCGGTCCTCACCACCTGTCCGCTGCTCCTCACCGCCTGTTCCCCGCTGCTCTTCACCGCTTCTGTCCCTGACTCAGAGACTAAGGGTGGTGGATATAGAACAGGAGGCTCCGAACAGCGGTCTTAAACTAAAGTCTAAATTTGTGCCTCGAACACAAACAGACATGATAGACACTTTCTCAGAACTAGTGATCAAGGATCTAAGAAAAATGCGCATGCATTAAAAAATCATCTGGACGTAGGAATAACCTGACTGAAAAACAGCGGACAGCATTGAAAACATTGGCCGACGACACATCCATAGTCTGTAAGCCTTCAGATAAAGGCGGTAACGTGGTCATTCTGTCACGAGAGGAATACGTCCAAGAAGCCATGCGACAATTGCAAGACGAAGCCTGCTATGAACTAACTACCAAACAAAGATACCAATCCAGCATTGAAGAGCTACATGGATTACTCAAAAAATGGCCTAACAAACAGATGCTTGAGACTGAAGAATATTTCTTTCTGAAAACAACACATCCAGTCACCCCCATCTTTTATTACTTGCCCAAAGTACATAAGAGGATGGATAAACCACCAGGGCGCCCTATTATTTCATCTATGGGCAGCCTCACCGAGAATCTCTCGAAATTCTTAGATCATTTTTTATTTGAAATGGTTTTGGGACTGAAGTCATACATTCGAGACACTGCCGATTTTATTGAAAAGATCGAATCAATTGATTGGCATCCAGGGTACTGCCTACTGACACTTGATATCACCAGCCTCTATACGAGCATTGAGCATGCACAAGGGATGAAGGCGATTGACTATTTTTTAGGGAAAAGACCCTTGAAATATGCTCAGCACAACAGCATGCTGATGGAGTTAATTGCATTTTGTCACCATAATAACATCTTTTTATTTCAAATGCCTTATTCAGAAAGCTCTCCGGTACAGCCATGGGTTCCTGCTTCGCCCCCAGCTACGCAAATTTATTCGTGGGCTGGTGGGAGGAGCAGGAAGCCTGGGCCCCTGAGAAAGAGCAGTGGTCCAATTGCATCGTCTCATGGTATCGTTATATAGACGATTTGTGCATAGTGTGGAATGGTTCAGTCGAGACAGCTTGGCAATATATCAAAGTGTTAAATGAGAATGATTGTAATCTGATTTTCACTGGCCAGGCCAGCACAAGTGAGGCAGTGTACCTAGATTTAAAAGTGAAGGTGATGGATAACAAGATTAAAACTTCCCTCTACAGAAAGCCAACGGCAGGAAATAGTACGCTACATGCGTCGAGTAACCATCCCCAAAAACTAATCAAAAGTATACCGTACGGCGAGCTTCTACGGTTGAAACGTAATTGTTCTACCAATGAAGACTTTGAGCTTGCGGCAAAGGAGAGTAATGAGAGATTCGAGGCCAGGAGGTATAGCAAGCAACTATTACAGAATACTCTAGACAGGGTGTGGATACCACCGAGACAGACCCTATTCATTAAAAAGAACAAACCCTCAACCAATACAGAGAAATTAAGAATGATCACCCCGTTTTCTCAGGACTGCCAACAACTTAGAAAAATCTTGAAAAGGTATTGGCACATTCTGAAAAGCGATAATATCATAGGGAGTGATATACCTGACAACCCCTTGATCACTTTTAAGAGGGCCCGATCTTTGAGGGACACTCTGGTACATAGTCATCTGTCACCTATTCCCACAAAAACAGGCAAGCTGAAGGATGTGAAGGGTTTTTTCCCTTGTGGCCGTTGTAAGGCCTGTGCCAGTAGTAAAAGGGTTCAATCATATGAGATCATAGGGTGTAAAATGAGAAAGAAAATCAACCAATTCCTTACCTGTACTTCGCCATTTGCAGTTTATTGCCTCCTATGCCCTTGCGGGCTTAAGTACATAGGCAGCACTATAAACCCCGTAAAATTGCGCATTTTGGAACACATGCGGGCCATAGCTAACAGAGACTTCACATATCCTGTCGCAAGACACTTTTCCATCAAACATAAGAGCGACAGAAGTCTGTTACAATATTATTGCCTGGACGCAATTGCTGATAACATCAGGGGAGGAGACAGACTACAAAAACTCCGTAGGTTAGAATCTCGATATATTATAGACTGCCAGACAAAGGCCCCTTTAGGACTGAACTGTGGGGAAGAATTAACAGTACACCTAGGAAGCTAAACGATAGAGCAGTAGTGATAAATGCAGCGATCAATCCTGTGTTGGCCATACATGTGCATAGAAAAAGCGATATGGGGTTGTTACCTGCTATGAATTTCCTTCGGCCACTGATGGTGTTTTTTATTATTGATTGAACTGATGACAACTATTAATCAAATGAATGTTGAGAATGATTAATGTAGATTTCTTGGTATTCGCAGGATTTTGTCAAGCATATAGCAACTTTATTACAATATGCAATTGACAACACAGGGTAGTTTTGGGACAATTAAGTGTATTGGGCTTTGGAGATTAAAGAGGCAACCTGGTTGGTTGCCACATGCCGATCCACGGCGAGATCTTATTCCATGCCCCTCTGTAAAGTCAATTGAGAGGTTCTATGCCGATCCACGGCTATATTTCATTGTGAGTAACTTTTTAATTCTCTAAAGGTTTGCTCCTATTCTAATATTGCCATAGAAATCATGTGGAGAATGTTTATTTACTTCTATGTTATTGTTGAATGACATGAACTAGCAATATGGCGCTTAATCGTCAGTCCTCTCTCTATGTCCCACATCAAAACCCATGTGTGCATTTGAAATAAAATGGCGCTCTGGCGTGCGTTGCGATGTAACAACATTGAGGAAGGAAGCGTGGCTTCCGAAACGCGTCTGTGCGAGTAAAAAGTTGCCTTGAATGGAAGATTCCCGTGTGTGCAGTCTTTATTTCCCACCCGGGACCAGGAGGGGTAGAGCTTTTATATATTTTATATATATATATATATTCACTGAAAAAAACATAGGTTATAGACCATATATAGTAAGGGATTAGCATTTACAAAACCAAGAAAATTTACTGAAGAAACCATTGGTTATAGACCATATATAGTTAGGGATTAGCATTTACAAAACCTTAATTTACTCGCACAAAACCATAGAAATTCGCATATATAGTTAGTTGCAATAACTATATATCGTGCACCCGCAATCCACTGCTGATGATGTCACATATTACATCATTCATGACATGGTCAGTGACATCACTGATGACATCACTGATGACATCATCCAGTGATTGTATGTTTCTGTAAAGTTAAAATATGTCTTACATATCGAAGAATGAGTGGATGTACAAGTGTCTGGATGAAGGATTTAGTAGGTGCATGACTGACTGTATGAGAGAGTGATTAAATGTGTCTCACTGAGTGCATGGGTTAGTGACTAAACTGTCTTAATTTGTGCATCATTATGTCTGTTGTTCTGTAAACTGCTGCATGTGTTAATCAGTAGCTATATGAGTAACTATATGGGTTATTGATTGGTTGCCCAAGTATTTGTATGGGAGACTGAGTATGTGTGTGGGTGGCTGGGAGGTGTATGACTCTGTACATAGATGTGTGAGCAGTTGATTCACTAGATGTATGGGTTCAAAAGTGCATGTGGAAACAGCTGTATGGGCGGTTGACTGTGTGCATGAGTGTATTGGTGAGTGAATGGATATCTCAGTGCTACATGTCAAAGTAGGTACATATGTAAAACACAGCACATGTGAGAGTTGACATATATAAATAACTGTGCATAAGAGCCAGTGAATGTGTGAGTGGCTGTATGGATCATTGTGAACTTCAATCAAGGATTGTATAAAAGAGTAAATATGTGTTAGTATATGTTTGAATAAGTAAGGTGTGTATAACTGTATAGTTGAGGAAATTGAGGTGTGATTTGATTCTTTGCATGACTGACTAGGTGTGTGAGTAACTCCATGGATGAGTGACAGTCTGTGAGTGTCTGTTTACACTGAGTGTATGTAAGGTTATATTAGAGTCTGAAGAGGTTCAACGTATTATCACATGAATGATATCATCAGTGATATGATCAGTAATGTCAAATGAGATGTCATCAGTGATGTCATTTGAGATGTCATCAGTGATGTCATCAGTGATGTCACTGACCATGTCATGAATTATGTAATATGTTTCATCATCAGCAGTGGATTGCGGGTGCGCGATATATAGTTAGTGCAACTAACTATATATGCGAATTTCAATGGTTTTGTGCGAGTAAAATAAGGTTTTGTAAATGCTAATCCCTAACTATATATGGTCTATAACCTATGGTTTTTTCAGTGAATTTTTGAGGTTTTGTAAATGCTAATTCCTAACTATATATGGTCTATAACCTATGGTTTTTTCAGTGAATTTCAATGGTTTTTTAATAGCAAATATCAAAAGCTGTAAAATGTATTCTTATTTTAATGCAAAAATATATTTTATATGTTTGTAATATAATTTTGTTATTTATATATTTTTTTATTATTTCTTTTTGTTTTGCTACCGGTCGGCGCACCGGGTAGCTTCCCCTTAGCTCAATTTGGTTCCGCGACCCGGTCCGCGAACCGGTAAACGTTCCATTAGCGCAACTACCGCGTTAGAAAACAACATCGTGACGCGTAAGCGCGACGTATCGCGTTGCCGCGTAATGCGTCTTATGACGCGCCGCGTTAGCGCACCCGGAAGTGCTCCGGAGCGCGAACCGAGGCGCGAAGCGCAGCGCCCCGGAAGCGCCCCGGGTGCGTAGCGGGACGCGTAACGTAAGCATAACAGTTCATGTGACTTGTTCATAAAACTTTTCATTTGGTTCATTTTACTTTTGGTTTCCTAATGATGTAAAGCTTGGTCATATGACCTAAAAATAACACTTTTCATTGGTTTAGAACATTTTTTTTTCCCAAATGATGAAAGCCCCACCTTTTTTCCTCACTCTGATTTTCATTTTTATGAGAGAAAGACCTACTTTGATTCCTTAGAAATGGCTTCATTAATAGCTGCAGCTGGTGGACCCCTACCACCACCACCACCTCCTAGGAAGAGAGGACCACCTCCTCAGGTTATCCTTCAGCAAGAGGAGGAAGAAGAGGAAGCAGAGGAAGAGGAGCAAGGGACGAGGAGGTTTTTACCTGAACAGCCGAGGAGGTCCCATGTCAAAGAAAATTACATATGGCAATTTTTTACATTTTCCCAGGGCCAAAAAAAGGTAAATGCCCGCTACGTTACCTGTCTGATCTGCAAAAAAGATCTGTCCAGAGGGACTGATAAGAAATACAGCTATGGCAATTATACCATGCATCGGCATATGGACAGGTGGCACCCTATAAATTATAGTGCTGCACAAGTACGTGACCTGCAGGATAACCCCCCACCTGTGGCCAGTACATCCAATGAAGAGGCAGTGCCGGGACCAGAGGTGAGGGAGATGGTCCCAAATATCCAAAGGAAGTTTGGGAATGTGAAGCACGTGCCCATTTTTTGTGGCCAACTGATTTGCTACAGGGAGAGTAGCATACATTTAATCAACACAGCTATTGACAATCACAAATGTCCAAAACGCCCCAGAAAATAAATTATCTTTTTTTTTTTGCTCCTGTTGAGCCCTTCATAATGAATCATTTTCGTTTCCCCCCCAAAAAAACAAAAAAAATATAAAACCGTTCAAAAAATACAAAAAAAGTACAAAAATTTCCAGAAAAATAATAAAAAAAATATAAAACAACAAAAATAATAAAAAACAAAAATTATTTTCAGAACTACCTCCCCTTTATAAGAAATTGCTAGAATGTTTAGCACTCTGGCAACCTCTATTTCTTTTGATTTGCTTCCCGGTTCGCGCGCCGGTACGCGAACCGGAAGTGAACTAGAATTTTTTTTTTTTTTTTTTAAAAAGAAGAGTAAGTAAACAGAGAGTAATGTTAAAAGAAAGACAGCTAGAGGGAGTAACACAGAGATACTGTTTAAAGAGGGACTGAGAAAAGGAGTGGAAAGAGTAGAGTTAGTAAGTAATAGAAAAAGGAATGAGGGAAGTAGCAAAGGCAGGAAACTGAGGGTTAAAGAAATGAAGCAGTGGAACTAATAAAAGTTAAATGTGAAAGAGATGTAACGGAATGAGTACTAAACACTTACCTTATAATTATCGTTAACTTAGTCACTTGTTATTTTTATACTTTCAATCTGTGAATGAGAGAACAAAAATTTTAAAATTGATAGAAAGTAGTAAAAGATGAGTGAGCATGAGACAAGATGAGTACATTTTAAAAATCACAATTCAAAGTACAGAATTAATTATACATATTAAATGGTTTATTTTTGCTGTTCTCAGAATATATCAAATTTCACTAAAAACAGTGAGTTGAAGTTATTCATCATATAACAGCGGGGAAAAAAAAACACAATCAAAATGATTGTGTTTAAAAAACCCATATAATATAATCAATCAGAAATCAGAACTCCTCAAAAGTAACTTACTTTCCATGACGTCAATGGATGTCCTATGAACAGCTTATACTCTGTTGTGCTGTTATTATTTTCTGCCCGCCACTTTCTGAAAGATAAGCTCCATCGTTTTAAGAAAAATTAGACATACGAAGCAATTTAAAACAGCACACTAAATTACAGCAACACCTAGAATCATTATAATCCAGTTACCTACCCTAAATTCTCACTTCTGAAAACAAGTTAAAAGGCAACATTGCTTCATAGTCAAATACTAATCATTGCCGAAAGACCAGCCTTTTTTACATTTCAAATAAGCTGTGTAATATCCTGATGTTGTTAAAGGACCATCATGTCATATAATAGCTGCAGTTACAAATATTCTTCCTGAAATCGACGACTGTGCAGCCAAAACATTTTTAATTAGACTTGACAACTTATTTACATCCGGTATAGTTGGAATTGTAAAATGACATTTCACCGATAAGTTTCTATAAATAATGTGGACAGCATTGCAGACTTACATTACCTCTACTTCTTTTGATCTGCTGCTTGAATTAGCTTATTAAAACAAACAATTTTCGCTCTGTGCTACACTTATGCACAAGGCTATATAGTGTAGGAGCCATTAGAACCTCTTAAAATTCCTCAGAACAAATCCCGAGATTCCTCCCCTAAAATTTTGGTTGTAAGAACACCAGGTAAGAATTTTGAAGGTGAAAAGGCAATCTTTTTTTGAAAGTTAAAACAGAATCATTGCAGAATGACCAGCCGTTTCCAGACTTCAAATAAGTTGTGTAATGTCCTGATGTTGTTGAAGGACCCTCATGATATATAATTGCTGCAGTTAGAAAAGTCCTTCCTGATATTGACAACTGAGAAGCCACAAATTTTTTAATTAAAGTTGTCAATTTTGTTCCATCAGGCCTACATCGTTGGAACATTAAAATGACATACTGGCCATATCTTCGTATAAATAATGTGGACAGCATTGCAGACTTACATTGGCTACACTCCATGTTTTGATCAGCTGCTTTTACTAGCTTATTAAAGGATACTGATTTTGTGTATGGCAAAGTTAAATATATAAATCTTTCTGAGTCTACACTAGTATTACTTGATAACGTACAATTCTCGCAGTCATGCTACCATTGATAAGAAAGGCCAAACAGATGATCTACCTCTACACCTTCATCTTGCAATACATTAAGCATATACATTAAAAACTCCTGACAATCTTGCTGAATATTTTGAGAGAATTGTGTTTGACCTGAACATTTGTCTAACAGATTTCGAATTTCAGACACACTTTCTACTCTTGTTCTATCCGCGCTACATTTCTCTAACACAGAATTCAACAAACAGCAAAAACTTTGGTCCGAATTGATTACAATCTGTTCTTTTAAAGTTTCTAGAGAAAAGACAACATTAACCACTACATTAGCATAGCAGTTCACACCAGAACTATTTTCAAATTGAAAACCAACAACATCTTCAACAGAATTCATTTTCTTTCTGCTTACAATTTTGAGTTCATCGACTTTTGGTCTTTTTGCTACAACCTCCCTACTATTAGTGACATTTCTATGTTTCCGGCCTACCACACGTTTCTCAAGCAAAGGATATTGAGGCAAATGTGGCGCATACTCTCTTCTTAACCTATTGTATTCCATAACACAATCTAGATCCGCACAAATGTTTGTGACATCACACTCAATCAAGTACAAACCCGATAAAGTTCTGACTCGTGACAATGCTACATAAGCCATACCCTCCTTGAACACAGAACTGCCAATATTCACCAAAGCACTGTCTACACTTAAACCTTGTGATTTATGGATTGTCACCGCATATGCCAAGCAAACAGGAAATTGCTTATGGCGAACATATAAGTCTTTTACAAGCAAAAACCTAGCTGTGCAACGACCAATTAGCTGTACTTCCTCAATGCCATCAAATTTAATTTTTAAAAATTCAATTCCATCTCTATTTCTGTATTTCTCAAAATCAACAACATTACCCATTGATCCATTTACCAGACTTCTTTCAATATGTAAATTCCTTCTCAAAATGATACGGCAATTTAAGCACACATTCAGAGTCTTTTCAAAACCAGCAGTTTTAGATATAGTCTTATCTAATGAATCCAATTTAGATTTCAAATTCTCAGACAAAACAATTGTTGCACCCATATGCTCTATTCTGTCAATAGCTTCCAGTTTCACAATCTCTTGGTTTTCTAAATTCAACATTTTGTTGTTGAAGATGGAACATTCTGCAAAAGTTGGCATCAAACATATTCCTGATTTCTTTTCAGTAATTTTATGAAAAATATTCTCTGGCAGAACATCTTCTTCTGGAAACAAATTTGACAGTAATCGTGCATGTAAAGCTTCTTTCCCACGCTCAGTCACTTTCCCGATTCTAACATCTTGTAGAATATTCTTATAATCTTCATCCTTCGCCTGACGCATATTTTCACGCAGCTCAGTATAATTGAAGTTTAACCATATGTTAACATTGCCAATGCTCCCTAGGCACTTCCTGGTATCTTCATGCGTAAGCAGTTTAAACACTGGTTGTCCTTTCACTGGTGTCAGCTGCAGAAGATCACCGAAAACAATGATGTGTTTGCCACCAAATAACACATCATACTCTGTTTTAAGAACTTCCTGCATTCTCAAATGCACAAAGGCAAGCATGACATTGGAAACCATGCTTACTTCGTCAATGATAAGAAGTTTCATCTTCTTCAGGACTCTAGATACTTCACAACAAGCATCTCCCGATAACTTGTGGTATTGTAATTTGTTATCATGCTCCACTGGCAGTACCAGTAGCCGATGCAAAGTAATACCTTTAATATTATGTGCTGCCAGTCCAGTTGGAGCGGTGACAACACAAGACAGTGATGACTCAGTTCTTTTCTGCAGATAACATGAAATTGCTTTAATGAGGAAACTTTTTCCAGTTCCTGCTTCTCCACTCACGTACAGTCGGACAGGCTTCAATGACGTACATGAGCACTCTTTCTTCTCATGACTTAATCCATGATCAATTTGGCTGGTAAATTCGTCATATATTTTCCTCTGCTCAACGTTGAGTTGTCTTTCCAAATCTTCTAAGTTAACCACATCCTCCTGAGCATGTGCCATGGCTCTTTCCACTTCAATCGTGGCAGTGGCAGCTTCATTTTCGATAACTGGTCCTCCTAGTGGATCCTGACTCAATGAAACAGAACTCTGACTGTCCTGAGAACTGTCTCTAGCAATCTCGGCTGCTATTGTTGCTTCCTGCTCGATTTCTGCATTCAACATTTCTAGATATTTTGGGAAAACAGGACATTCTATGGACTCCTTGGCTGCATTGAAAGAGTCTTCGTAACAGAGGAAATCTCCAAGCAGTTCCTCTTCTGCACGCCAAGGCTTGAAAAGTTGCAAAAGAGCTAAATAGAAAAACTTTTCTTTCTGGAGATTCGCAATCCAATTTTCGATGATTTACCAATAGACATTTTTTTTGCTTGACCAGACATCCCTCACTTCCAATTACAGCATACACTCCTTTATCAATATCTTCTGTGATGTTCCTCTTGAAAATGTAATTTTGTAGAACCTCATACAGACAAACATTCTCCAGGTGACTGCTTCTATTTGGATAATATGTATCCAACATGTTGGTCTTCAAAATATCTGTACTGCTTGGCTCCTTCTCCGCCAAATACTCAATTTCCCGTACAGGTTTGAGAACTCGATTACGCGTTGCAGCAAGACCAAGACTTGCCCAAATGATACTTCTAGATTTGGCATAGAGACTTGCTGAAGATAACCGGTCAGAACATTCGTAAGCTCCGATTTCTCGATGCAACAACATCTTCAGACTGAAACTGTACAACTTCTTACTGAGGCTCTTTTTATGGGAAATGTCCTCCCACATTTCCTTGAGTTCTGTCTTTTCTTTTTTTGTGATGTAAGACGTCACATACCGAGCCACAGCCATACAGTTGTCAGCCACAAACTGTATATCCATGTTAGCATTCCACATGGACAAAATCACTGGGTTGTAGTCATTGATGTTCTTGGACTCTTCGTTTCTCTTCAAATTGTATGTATTTTTGGGTGATTTCCTCGTCACATTATGTCGCAGCGAAGACATCAAATTGTTCACTCTTCCTTTAGATATCACCGATCGTGGAAATCCAAAACAACCTTTTGTATAGTACTTGTTCTTGTTTCTGAATTTACGACGACAGTACTTTCCACAACGATGGCTTTGAAACCGTAAAACTTGTTCTCTTAGACTTTTGTCTTCCTTTGTCTTTGGAACAGCACATGTAGAATACTGTTCTATGAAATTCATCACTAAGTCATCCGGATCTGTTCCAAATTTGGGTGCATCTTTGATCCATAGCAGCATATGTATATGAGGAGCACCTCGTGCTTGATACTCCTTTCTCCAGAAGAAATCCAACACCTCTCCAAGAGGTGGATTTATCTTGTTCGTGATGAAAGACATGATAGCTTCAAATCTATGATTGAAGTACCTGCATACATTCACTGGATCCAAAGAGCACAGTTCTCCGGGTGTCTTGAATTCAATATTTTCAATGTTTCCATTTGCCTCTCGTAGAAATTCAAGTAAGTCTTCCCAGCCATACTCGGCACAGCTGAGAGTAAGGAACCATGTGGGAGTTCCTAAGTTCCTCAGCATACATTTTAAGTCACCATGACGACGGTACCAATACTCATTAGTACCACGCTGACATGCCATCAGATTAATCAGGTGAGAATCCAAAATACTGTCCTGCACATTGACTTTATCCATAAAGTCCCTTGTTGAGATATTTCGCAGTTGTAGACCACTTTTCAGGATGTGTTTCACTGCATAAGACAGTCCAGACAGATCACTTTCAAACAATAGATGAAAAAAATAGGGAATGCATTGACGAAACCTAGGATCTTCTGCATACAATCGTAAAGTCCGGTATTCAGAAGCAGGAATTTGATCAGGTCGCTCATCATATCGTCCTCCTCGACCTGTGGGAAATAACTGTGGAAAACACCGAGCTTCCAAAATTTCCTCCCAAACATTAATGGGACTCCCTTTGGCTTGTTTCATTTGAAACAACTCAATAGCATTCCCCATGACTTCCTTGGAATGCAAAGGATGAACACTATAATGTTCATATATTTCTTCATTTTTAGAGGCTTCTACTTTCTCAATTTGTCCAGCACACAATTCGCTGTCTTCTTCTTCACTTACTTCCTCTTCTGCAACACATACATTCTTGTAGTACACATTGTTTTTTATCAAATACAATGTTGCCTTTTTGACTTTCCTTACATCCACTAAATCTTGCCAGATTTTCTTACTCTTTGTCGGAACCCCATTAACTAGGATAACCAGAGGTTCCTCTTCCACTTTCTCTACTCCAATTATATTAATGTTTTTCTTCAAATCTAAAGGCAAATAAACAACTCTTCCCTTTAATCCTCTCTGTAAATCTGATGGAGGCAATTTCCCTATCTTTGGCTCCATTCGTACAATAGCCTGAAAGGGATGCACACTTTGAATCAAAATAGATTCATACGTATTTAAATCCTTCAATTCAGAAGGAATGTCAACCAATTCCAGATTATTATGAACCGCTCTAGCAGGCATCCGGTTTTGGTTTAATTTGTTAAAACAATAAGTACACATACGTTGGTCCGATCCCAAATCAAAACAATTTTCTACCATCAAGTATGTGGCAAAATCCTTCCATTCACCATTGTTTTCCATTTCACTTTTTGCATATAAATCCACTAACTTAGTCTGATTCTTATACTAAGTCCGTCGACAACACACACAAGTGAAATTAGGCTTCTCACTTGATTTCACCTGAAGGATGGAAATTTCCTTGTGAAACTTATCTATATTAGAAATCTGTACACTCTCTTCCACATTACCTTCTTCTACTGGGTCAATTTCAACATTGTTCTCTTTACTAGCAAAGTAACAGAACTCAATTTCTTCACAAATATTTTTCACATGTTGTTCTGAACCATGCAAAAGAGCACTGCTCAATTGTTTAAGCATATTTGCTGGACTCTTAGCATAATACAACATTCTCACTAATTTCCTCACTTTATTATGATGCACTGCTAGCATCCTGAAATGATGAAAAACACTCTGGCATACTCTTCTGGAAAGACAAGCCAGTGAATGGCCATGCAAACCTGTTACTTCTCTCACTCTGCAAGGATCTAATTCTTGCAACAACTTCATTTTCTGTTTTAAACTTTTCTTATTAAATGTACGTACAAAATCACAAAACAAATTAATGGAATCCTGTCGCACACTACAAATGCTACTACATTTCCAGGTGTAGACTGGTCCCTTAGGACGTCTTCCTAAAACCTCATGACCTAACACCTCTTCTGCATCTGCAGACACAAGTTTTTCTTTTTCAACCGGACAACCATCTTTTACCTCACATGCTCGACCACTGGTGTCAACTGCATGCACCAAATCATTGTCCCGAAAGTAACTCTCCTCATTGAAAAATGCCTCACAACTTGAACTATGCATCCATTCTCCTGAGAATACTTCACAAAAATTACTTCGATTAACTACTCTCTTCCATCTACTATTTGATTTGAAATCAGAAATTACCTTGTTTAGTTTCCTAATTCTATTGATTACCAAAATAAATAACTTTCGCTTAATTTCGAAAGCCTGATCAATAATTTTCTCTACATTTTTCTTATAAAATGTCACTTTCTGTTGGCCTTTCTTAAATTTTTTTAACAAATTGACAATTATCCTGTTGCGGAACATTCGCCTACGAATGTCCCTGAATTGATTTTCCCTTCTACTGCCATGCACAGACTTATCTCCTGCTCTAGCAGAAACTTTTTTGACGGGCCTTTCCTTTTCCTTTAAATTGTCTCTCTTCTTATGCACTAAAACATGTTCAATACTGGTATTTTTTTGTCTGCAAATTGTTTTTAAAAATGATTTTATTTTCTTACCCGGAGCTTTTTTGGTGACTTAATACGATTTAACAGTACAGGACTGCTGCAAATCTTTACCAAGATGGAGTGTAAGTCGCTTTGCTTCTTTTTGTTTTCTCTGCCTTGAGGGCATTTTTAAAGTTTTCTAAAGATCTTCAGTTAAATCTGTGGACATTTTTTTAAAAAATTGATATTAACCACTATTACCAAACAGTAAACCAATAACAGTAGGCAAACAATTAACACACTAGTTGTCAATTCTATCTACAGTAATTTAACAACATAGACAAAGGGGGCATATTTACAAGGCGCTTGCACCATGGGGGAAGTGAGTTAAAATTCCAAGAACACATAGGGTCGTATTTACAAGGACCTTGCACCAGGGGAAAGTGACTTAAAATTGCCAAGCAGACATGAGGGCGTATTTACCACACCCATGCACCAGAGGGAAGTGAATTAAAATTGCCAAGCACACATGAGAGCGTATTTACAGGGTCCTTGCACCAGGAAGAAGTGACTTGAAATGGCCAAGCACACATGAGGGTGTATTTACAACACCCTTGCACCAGGGGGAAGTGACTTAAAATTACCAAGCAGACATTAGGGCATATTTACCACACCCATGCACCAGGGGGAAGTGAATTAAAATTGCCAAGCACACATGAGAGCGTATTTACAGGGTCCTTGCACGAGGAAGAAGTGACTTGAAATGGCCAAGCACACATGAGGGTGTATTTACAACACCCTTGCACCAGGGGGAAGTGACTTAAAATTACCAAGCAGACATTAGGGCATATTTACCACACCCATGCACCAGGGGGAAGTGACTTAAAATTGCCAAGCAGACATGACGGCGTATTTACCACACCCATGCACCAGGGGGAAGTGACTTAAAATTGCCAAGCAGACATGAGGGCGTATTTACCACACCCATGCACCAGGGGGAAGTGAGTTAAAATTGCCAAGCAAACACGAGGGCGTATTTACAAGGCCCTTGCACCAGGAGGAAGTGACTTGAAATGGCCAAGCACACATGAGGGTGTATTTACAAGACCCTTGCACCAGGGGGAAGTGACTTAAAATTACCAAGCACACATGAGGGCGTATTTACAAGGCCCTTGCACCACCATAAGGTGTGACCTATCCAGAGGTATGCTGGATTGTCTGTCTGCCATGGTAAAACCAAGAAATATCTAGGAGCAAAAAGTCAGGTCTTGCAGTCACAAAAGTATGTTTGAGGTGAGGCCTACTCAGGGTTGCAGATGAAATTTTGGCTTGTTGAAGAGTACAGAGGACATACATGTGCAGGCCAACAGATGAAGTGAGTCATGTCCACTGCACACTTCAACAAAGGCCAGACCTCCTCTGTCTCCCTGGACAGGCCTAAACCTCATCTGCACAATGTGATTAGTAATGTTAGGAAACACAGGTGATGTAATTGAAAAACGTGCAAATATTTTTGCTCATTTCACAATCACATCACCTGTGTTTCCTCAGCTTAGGTATCTCATTGAGCAGATATAGTCTAGCATATCCAAGAGTACGCAGAAGGTGAGGACTGTATGCAGCAGTGCAATGTACATAATTCTCCTCCAATGACAATTACAGAAGCCTCAGCATATCCATGCCCCCTAAACAGTCCTAAATGTATATCATAATTATCATAGTGACTATGAAACTCTAGCAGTACATATTGTGAAACCTAAATGACTTTAAGAAACACGTTTTTAAACCATCAAACAAGCAAATTATTCTCCCATATTCATGTTGAGAAATGAAATATTTATTTAAAAAAGCAGACCCCTTGTTGTCCTTCTCATAAATGTGAAAAGTATTTCTTTTTTTTTAAAAAAAACGATGTTCTGGTCATAATTTCAAAACACAGCACAGCTCCTATGTACAAGCACACCCTAGCTGGCTTCCTTATTTTCTCCAAAAAGCATAATAATCTATTTTTAAATTAAAGGAATCTTTTCTCACCTTAGCACGATTTTTAAACACATCATGTAAGAAAATTAGTCTCCCAGATTCATGGGAGAAGTACCTTAAAATTGTCTAGCACACATAGGGGCGTATTTACAAGGCACATGCACCAGGGGAAAATAACTTAAATTTGCAAAGCACTCATGAGGGTGTATTTACAAGGACCTTGCACCACCTTTAAAGTAACTTTTAAAATGGGGAACATGACGTGAATGTGTCTCATAAGCCTTGTAAATATGCCCCCATGTTGACTATGTAACTCTTGCAAAACATATTGTAAAACCTAAATGACTTCAAGAAACGAGTTTTTAAACCAACAAACAAGCAAATTATTCTCCCATATTCATGTTGGGAAGTGAAATATTTATTTAAAAAAGCACACCCCATGTTATCCTTCTCATAAATGTAAAAAACATGTCTTTTTGTTAAAAAACGATTTCTGGTCATAATTTGAAAAAACAGCACACCTCCTATGTACAAGCACACCCTGTCAGTACTAATACTTCAAATTATCTATAATTATAATTTGTCAATGAAGCAAAATCTTTTTGGAAAAAATAATGAAAACACTTGACACAAAACAACATCTTAAATGTACAGCTGACTTCCTTATTTTCTCCATAAACTATACTACTCTCTATCTAAATTAAATGAATTTTTTCTCACCTTAGCAAATGCTTTTTGAATTTCAAAACAGTCTCAGAAACACACCAATTTTTCTTTAGCAGAGCAAAAGGTATGCACTCCAGAGGCTGCAACCAACAAAGGCACTGAAATGCTGAAATTCATCACACATATCTCTCATGTGACCCAATCAAAACTCTTCCCTCACTTTTTTCAAATCAACACCCTTCCCCCCTCTGCCCTTTCTGGCCTTTTTTCCATAGCAACTACCTCCTGCCAGACCTCTCATGTTTACAAGTTCACACAACAATGTTTCAAATGAACTCTGAACTCTCAGTACACCTGCTAATCCACTGCAATGTTTCTTAAAATCATGTTTTCAAAGAACACATCCATGCACCCTAACTTTCTGTTTTCAGCAATGGAAATCCACCAATCACTGCTACTGAATCATTAGCACTGAAACTCCACAGTTTTTTTTCTTTACAAACTCCTACTGTTTCAACTGCCATTTCATCCCCACACTTCATCTGACTGCAGCAAAACCTCCTCTCACCATGTTTTCTGTCTGGATTGTTGGACATAGTTACATCCACTGGGCTCACAGGTATGCTGATAACAGAAATTTACACAACCTCAATTTACAAAATGTGGAAATCAAATGGATTGGCCAAAGAGGATTGAGATGTCACCAATTGATACCATTGGTGAAAACCTTTTTACATTTGCCAAACCCTGACCTCATAATAGTGCACTGTGGAGGAACGGATTTGGGCACTTTGACTGGGGTAGGTCTGGAAATGCTCTTAAAGGACACCTTTGAGCAATTAATGGCACTTTTCCCTCGAACTGCCTTGGTATATTCCAATATATGCCAAAGACAGAAATGGAGGTGGTCCAATCAAATTTGTCCACAAATTGAGAAAGCGAGGAAGCATGTAAATAAGTCTGTTTCAGCTTATATGAGAGACCATGGAATGGGCGCCATCTACAACAATAACTTGCGTTACTACATGCAAGATATCTACAGAGGAGATGGTGTGCACTTCTCAGATGAGGGAAACAGAGTTTTCATACAAAATTTAAGACTGTGTATTGGTACCTACTTATGAGTACCTAGAACTTACACAGAACCCAAAAGCTCTTTTCAGAGCTACCTTAACTATAATTACTCTTTTAAAATTTCGAATGTACCTTTTTTCACTAATTTTCACTTATGTTCGCTTCCCGGTTCGCGTACCGGCAGCTAACCGCGCGAAAAATTCAAATTTTTCTTTTTTCGACATATATGAGCCTCCTCAGCTACCCTCAGAAAACCTAGGGGGTCAGGATACGTCTCCCGTGCCCCCTTATACCCATTTCCCACATTGTTATTCCTCCATCTTGTGATTAAATTTGTCCAAAACACAAAATGGCTAACTCCTGTTACGCTACCGTTAAGCTACCCGGTTCGCGTACCAGGTAGCGCTTCTACCGCGAAAAATCGAAATTTTTATTTTTTTTATTTTTTACCCCACGGGACCCTTTAATAGCCCCCACATCATTCCTAGGGGGTCAGGAGGGGTCTACCTTGCCCCCTTTCACTAATTTCCCCCTTCGTTTTTCTCCACCTCTTGTCTCTCGATTCTACCGAGAGACAAGATGGCGGCCGATCCGGACTGCTTAGAATGTTGACAGACACCGGAGAGCCAATCAGCTTCACTTCGCGAAGTTCCGTTACGCGTCAGGTGCGCGAACCGGGGCACTAACCGGAGCGCTGTTACAGATATATCTGTTTTTTAAAACGTTAATTTCTCAAAATCCACTGGACCACATATATTGAGACATAGCAAAGGCACGTCGGGCAAACTATATCTACAATTTTGCCAAGTTTCGTGTAAATCCATTCAGCCGTTCGAGCTAAAAGTGATTCCAACCGCCCTATGGAAAAATGAATGGGAAAAACGCGTTTTGGGACCACCCTTTTTTCTCGGCCCTCCATGACGAAACCCCCCCAAATTTTCAGGGGCTGCTCAGACACAAAATGTGCCATTTTCCTGAAAATTTCAGCCAATTCAGTCCACAAACGCCAAAGTTATTCGACATAGAATTTTCAGAAATCCCATAGGAAAAAAATCCTAACTATATATACCTACTGGCGACCGCCAGTAGGTAATATATATATATATATATATATATATATATATATATATATATATATATATATATATATATATATATATATATATATATATATATATATATTCGCATATATAGTTAGTTGCAATAACTATATATCGCGCACCCGCAATCCACTGCTGATGATGTTACATATATCATCATTCATGACATGGTCAGTGACATCACTGATGACATCTCACATGACATCACTGATGACATCACTGATGACATCACTGATGACATCACTGATGACATCATTCATGTGATAATACGATGAAGCTCTTCAGACTCTAATATAACCTTAGATCCACTCAGTGTAAACCGACACTCACAGACTGTCACTCATCCATGGAGTTACTCACACACCTAGTCAATCATGCAAAGTATCAATCACACCTCCATTTCCTCAACTATACAGTTATACACACCTTACTAATTCAAACATATTCTAACACATATTTACTCTCTTATACAATCTCTCATACAAGTTCACAATGATTCATAAAGCCACTCTCACATTCACTGGCTCTTATGCTCAGTTATTTATATATATCAACTCTCATGGACTGTGTTTTACATATGTACTTACTTTGACATGTAGCACTGAGATATCCATTCACTCACCAATACACTCATGCACACAGTCAAACGCCCATGCAGCTGTTTCCACATGCACTTTTGAACCCATACATCTAGTGAATCAACTGCTCACACATCTTTGCACAGAGTCATACACCTCCCAGCTACTCATACACATACTCAGTCTCCCATACAAATCCTTTCGCAACCAATGAATATCCCATATAGTTACTCATATAGCTACTGATTAACACATTCAGCAGTTTACAGAACAACAGACATAATGATGCACAAATTAAGACAGTTTAGTCACTAACCCATGCACTCAGTGAGACACATTTAATCACTCTCTCATACAGTCAGTCATGCACCTACTAAATTCTTCATCCAGACACTTATACATCCACTCATTCTTCAATATGTAAGACATATTTAAACACACAGTCACTGGATGATATCATCAGTGATGTCATCAGTGATGTCACTGACCATGTCATGAATGATGTAATATGTGACATCATCAGCAGTGGATTGCGGGTGCGCGATATATAGTTATTGCAACTAACTATATATGCGAATTTCTATGGTTTTGTGCGAGTAAATTAAGGTTTTGTAAATGCTAATGCCTAACTATATATGGTCTAAAACCTATGGTTTTTTCAGTGAATTTCAATGGTTTTTTAATAGCAAATATGAAAAGCTGTAAAATGTCAAGTACGTGGTAGGTAAAAACATTTTCGTATTTATGCACGCTGATGTGCTTTGAACGCTGCCCCCCCCTCCTCTTTTCTTTTAAAAATTGGAAGAAACAAAAAGTATTCCCTTCCATAAATAACCCAAGACTTTTATTTTGTTATGGCAAGGGAACGAAATAGAGAATAAACTATAGTTGGTCACCATGGGGTTTAAAGAAGGGATGGTTCTTCACCAGATTAGATATTTTCCCAGACCCTCATTCTCCAATGTGATGAACTAGGCTAAAATTCTTCTGGTGCCTGCACCCTGTCACAGAATATCACCCTAAAACATGGAATCTCCCAAACACCAGATTGAGTTGAACCCCACAGTAAGCCTTATTTCTTCAGGGCCTCAGAATTTCTTTTGCTTTGCTCATGGAAATTGTGGGATATAGGAGAGATAAGGTGTCACCATTAAGAAAGGGTAGTATTTAAATTTGAATATCAATTATGTTAAACCTTTTAGACATATGATATGCTAGCTTGAACTTATGCATTACATTTGAAGCCGAATTCAACAGCTTAAGTAATTAGGTTTTCGTAGTTGTAACTTTAAAGGGTGATCTAGCAAGCTGTAAAGATTTTCTAAAACAGTGGAGCGTATTTAGTTTTTTAATGTACATGTTTATGAAACGATTACACAAATGAAACATTTGTGAGTTTTAAATTTCTGGAGAAGTATAATTCACCAATAGCTTTCTCTGTAGATGTTTTTCCATTAACAATCCCAGTTCCATCACCCGCCCAGGATATCACTACTGTTAGTTGTCATTGTTGCTTCTGTTTTAATAAAAAATGTTTTAAGGTGTTTACTGTTTTTGTTGCGATGTATGTATTTATAAGTTATTAAAGTGTTATAATCCTACTAATTTTTTATCGATTATTGCTCTTTGAGATATTCCCTGTCTACAAACAGAGAAGAATAGGAATATTCTGTCTCCCTTTGCAGATAGTGAAGGATAGGTAATGCGGAGTTTTGTCCCCCGTTGTAATCCGTCATGCCTGTTTTTCTCCCTACTGATTGATTGATTGGCTAGACATTTATTGTTCAAGGAATAGTTCTTTCGAGATATTCTCTGTTTGCAAATAACGTGGAATAGAAATATTCTGTCTAGTCTTTGCAAGTAGTGAAGGGTGGGTAATGCGGACCTTTGTCCCCCGTTGTAATCTGTCATGCCCATCTACTCCCCACTGATTGATAAACTAGTTCCACCCGGACCATTTATTAGAGGTACATCATCTGGCTCAACCGGAGGGTACCCCTAATAAAGAAGACATATGTAAAATACGAAGTAATCACTGTATCCTGTTAAACAGAAACTTTAGCATGAAACACACTTGAAAAGGAAGGGAAAGAAATCGAACAAAATCAGTAGGCCACTGATGAGTTTTTGACTTCGCTAGAAATAAGAAACATGAAAGTGGTGAGAGAAGCCAAGCTTGACGTTACGGCAGCCACGAGGTAGCTAGGCTCCGCCACCCCCCCACTGCTCCAAGCATGTCTGTCCCACTGCCCGCCACGCCCAATAACGGTAACATGAAATAGATACAAATCAGCAGATACCTACCCCCATTCCGGAAACTCCCGAAGTGCAACAGGTTCGTGGCTACGCCCATCCGGAAGACGAGGCATTCGGCACGTGTAGGGCGGGTCATGCTGGCAGCCGTCGGCCGGGGAGGTCGTCGCGTAAGGTGGGCCAGGAGAGGAGCCGAGGCCGACGGGATCCCTCTTCTTTTTTCAATAATGTCTGCGACAACGGGGGGGGATGTCTTGCACATGCCACCGACCCCCCCCCCCCCTGGGCCAGGAGAGGAGCCGAGGCCGACAGGATCCCTCTTCTTTCTTCAATAATGGCTGCGACAACGGGGGGGGATGTCTTGCACATGCCACCGACCCCCCACCCCCTCCCCTCGTATCTCCTGGTCTGGCCCGGCTTGGTATGAGCTCCCCATTGGGTCCTGAAGCGGCGCCCTGCAGGCCACGGGGGGGATGTCTTGCCTCTGCCTCCGACCCCCCCCCTCTTATCGCCTGGTCCGGACATCACGGATATCAACGCCAGGTGTCGGCGTGGGGTGCGCTGGGAGGGAGAGGCGGCGCAAACAAGCCTCTCCCACACCCCCCAGTTGGGGGCCCCTCAGCTGCACCCCTAACGCTCCACTCACCCAACAAAAGGTCTCGTCCACTATTGCGAGGCAATGATGCTCCGCTCACCCAGCGGGGGTCTCGTCCACTGTTGCGGTGCAACGGCGCTTCTGAGTTCAGCTAGAAAAGGAGTCCTGCGTCCAGAAACGTTCTCCTCAACTTTGAAGATTCTATAAGAGCCCCCGACCCCCGCAGACACCCCCGATGGGGAATGACTGCCATGATCACCCACGGAACGACCACGACGTAGCCGCGGGACGTCGGCGCGCTCATGCCGGCGCCGGCCTCAGTCTTGAAATGACCAAAATCCTGCAAGACTACCAACTTGATCAGTTCCGGTGGGACACCAGTATGACCCGGTAGGAGAGATTGTTGCCTCCCACCCCACTTTGACTGATGGTTCATGTCGCCGATCCCCTCTGCTACCCTTCAACGAAAACCTTTGGACTGCCGAAAGAGGTCCCGGTCCAACCACGAGTTGGTGGAGACATTTTGACTATACTTGGACCTTCCTGACCTCACCCAAAATGGTGCCGGTACAAATGAAACTCTCAACTCCTTGTTGTGCCCCGATTGCTCAGCCTTGATATCATGAGATATGTATGCAGTTTTTAGCACATGAATTGATATGGGATAAGACTGATTATATGTTCGGACAATGAATTGATCCGGGATGGGTATTGATTATACGTTCGAACAATGAATTGACATGGGACGGGTACTGATTACACGTTCGGACAATCAATTGATATTAAGTTCTAATGCATCATTGATTACTGTATTTATTGAAGGTTCGAATTGTCGACACTTTTGGTACTTGCTCACAATGAATTATCGATATGATTTTGTTGCACTTGTCGCACTTTTTACTATGAAATCAACGACCACTGACTCTGTTATGTTTTCCACAAATAAATACCCCCCCCCCATTTACAGTTCCAGCCTGCTCCGTGGCCGGCCCACGGGGTTGTAGGCCCGTATTTGTGCACCAACATTTTTATTAAAGGTTTTTGAAAAAGCAAACGTAGTTGTAACGCGTAGATTGGTAAGTTTCGAATAAATGGCCACTGTTTCCGATTTAAAAAAAAAAAATTAAAAAAAAAAAGCAGGTGAAATGAAGCAGCTCAATTAGTTAAGGGTTAAAAAGTATAGTACGCAGAAACATTGCAAATATGAATGGTCCAGGTTTGTTGTATGTGTTTTTCATTTTTGTACAGCATAAAGCAATCGATAAAGATCCTGGTATTTAGCCTCTACTTTATATGCTACCTGTATCAGGTAAGTTGTTTTAAATGCCCCTAAGCCACCCCGAAGGAATGTCACCTGGCCCCCCTAGTACGAACGAAAACGACCCCGTACCACTGTAGGTTATCTCTCTTCCTCAAAGGAGAGCACGAGCTCGCCCCCACTTTACACCGACTGCCCTTTGTTTTGACCCTCCCCTGCACACGATCCGTAATGCCACACTTGGGCGACCTATGCTATCCACAGGCCTCCGATAATTATCTCTCCCACATTACCGGTCCCCCCTGGGCTTAAACGCCGAGATGGTAGGGACTGCATCCCGTGGAGATAGGCCGAGTATGTAGTAAGTAAAAGCATTTTCGGGTTTATGCGCGCTGATGTGTTTTAAACGCTGCCCCGCCCCTTCTTTTTCCCTCTTTTCTGCAGGTCACTTCGGAACGTCGATTATAGTACGGAAAAATGGTGACTTAACGGCCGATGGGATGAGAAAAAGGGTTTGAATATGGTGCCTATACACGACGAGCAAACAATGACTATGTCTCTCTCTGAACCCAGCGCTTGGGAGGGCAGCCTGAAGCAGAAACTTGACGGGTTATTACAGGATGACAAAATATGACTTCGCTTGGCACCCCGAATAATACAACCAAGAATGACGTGCACCAATGAATGAATTCCTACGTTTAACTAAATAGGGAAAGTTTAAGGAATATTCCGAGGTGAGGTTTACCCAAGTACCCTCCGTCTGGAGGACTAGGAATGTTGCCAATGTTTAATATTTACCACCTCCTTCTCGCACCCTCATAGACATGAAACTCAAAGCTGCCCCATTGTTCTCCCGACTGACACCTACCGTTGCCTCAGCCTGGAAACCCATTCGCTAAAAATGATTCGAAGATCCCCCCTGAGTATTAGCCCGACCAGGTTAGTTCCCGACCAATTGGCAAAGGTGTAAGTATTTGCAACCAAAGCCACCAGCGAAGGCAGCCGACTATAAGAGAGAAGGAAAAGGTAAAAAGAGCTCAGCCCCCAGATGAATTAAGTAGGATGCTAAGGATGCGCAGCATGCAGGAAGAGATCTTTTTGGCCAGCAACTGTTCTATGTTTTGTCTTGGATTTTTGTATATAATACATGTACTGTCTCCCCCCGCCGAGTTTGTGTGTATGTATGTATGTTTTGAAATGACAGGCTCTCCTCATGAGAAATAAAACTCTGTTCTTGTGTTCCTGCTTCCAGTGCCCGTCTCTTTATTTGGTAACCGTTCAAGATGGGAACTAAGTGGCGTCTTGTGCCAGCAGCCTGGGGATCGGTTGTAATCTGGGCTGAATTTTCCTCAGCACGGGTGTGATTCTCAGGGAAGAGCAGCGCATATGGGAGGAGGTTTATGGCCCATGCATGAGAGAGAGAGCGTGTGTGACTAGTGCATGGGGGAGATCCTTGCGAAGGTGGGGAGCCATGCTGAGGATCGGCGGCGTGCAGAGAGTGGGTCTGGTCAAGGCATCTAAAATGGCTGCCGTACACGACAAAAGTGTGGCATTGTTAAAAAAGCAAGATGGCGCAGACAATGTTTATCAATACGGATTAATTTATAACAATTATTTTTAACAATATATTTACTCGCACTGACAAAATGGCGGTCAACACTTCCTGATTTCCTTCGAATCGAACGTTAACAGACGTCACGATCGGCGGCGTGCAGAGAGTGGGTCTGGTCAAGGCATCTAAAATGGCTGCCGTGCACGACAAAAGTGTGGCATTGGAAAAAAAGCAAGATGGCGCAGACAATGTTTATCAATACGGATTAATTTATAACAATTATTTTTAACAATATATTTACTCGCAGTGTGAAAATGGCGGTCAACACTTCCTGATTTCCTTCGAATCGAACGTTAACAGACGTCACGCAGCAAGAAAAAAAAAAAAACGCTCACGCGCAGCCGCTGGAAGACAAGTATCAACATATATGAGCCTCCTCAACCACCCTCAGAAAACATAGGGGGTCAGGATACGTCTCCCGTACCCCCTTATACCAATTTCTCACATTATTTTTCCTCCATCTTGTAATTTAATTAAATCGAAACACAAAATGGCAAATTCCCGTTTCGCTACCAGTTTGCGACCCGGTTCGCGAACCGGGAAGCGCTTCTACCGCGAAAAATCAATTTTTTTTTATTTGCCCCACGGGACCCTTTAATAACCCCAACATCATTCCTAGGGGGTCAAGAGGGGTCTACCTTGCCCCCTTTCATTAAATTCCCCCTTCGTTTTTCTCCTCCTCTTGTCTCTCGATCCTACCGAGAGACAAGATGGCGGCCGCACCGGACTGTTTAGAATGTTGACAGACACCGGAGAGCCAATCAGCTTCGCTTCGCAAAGCTCCGTTACGCGAAAAGTATGCGATCTGGAGCGCTATCCGGGACGCTGTCACAGATATATCTGTTTTTTTAAACGCTAATTTCTCAAAATCCACTGGAGCACATATATTGAGACCCAGCAAAGGCACATCGGGCTAACAGTCCCTACAATTTTGCCAAGTTTCGTGTAAATCCATTCAGCCGTTCGAGCTAAAAGTGAGGCCAAACGCCCTATGGAAAAATGAATGAGAAAAACGCGTTTTGGGACCCCCCTTTTTTCTCGGCCCCCCCTGGACGAAACCCCCCCAAATTTTCAGGGGCTGCTCAGGAACAAAATGTGCCATTTTCCTGAATATGTCAGCCGATTCCGTCCACAAACGCCAAAGTTATTGGACATAGAATTTTCAAAAGTTCCATAGAGAAAAAATCCTAACTATATATACCTACTGGCGACCGCCAGTAGGTAATATATATATATTATTTATATATATATATATATATATATATATATATATATATATATATATATATATATGTGTGTATATATGTATATATGTATCCAGAACACCCTCCAGCGTTGCAGAAGGTAGGAGCCACACACGGGGACTTAGAAAAGAGGTTCTTTATTGAGTGCAGATAGGGCGTGATGCATTTCGGCGTGAGCCTTCCTCGGCCGCCTCTGCTCAACTGGGAGTTAGTGCGCCCAGCTGTTATAAATCTCTGCGGCACTCGTGATTGCGCAGTGCGCGCCTCCCCCAATCCTGTGATCGTTAGTTGCAGCGTGATGGTACTGAAACTGCAACTCCCAGGATGCCTCAAACCTGGGTAGATGTAACGTGGGGAAACCAGGATAGCAGTCCTTGTGTTTTGCAGGCATACGCAGAGCTGGACGAACTAAAAGCAGTGAAAATGTCAGTAAGAGCCTCTCGAGTCCCCGCAATCGTTTCAACCCGCAGGGCACAGGTCCGCCAGGTCGTGGGCCGGTAACTTGATACCAGCACCGTCGTGTGAATACGGACTGCCAATCAGCAACGTCCCATGCTTCTCCTGCTTTCCCGCTGGTGAGCTGCCTGATGTCACTCCCACGACGAGAACCAAACTGCTTGCGCAGACACCAGAAAACAGACAGCCAACTTCAGAAACGTGAGCTCCATATCGTGTCTCTGGTCGACACGAATAACATCCAGAACACCCTCCAGCGTTGCAGAAGGTAGGAGCCACACACGGGGACTTAGAAAATGTATATATGTATATATGTATTACCTTCTGGCGGTAAGGCTTCATCTTCTTCCAAAAAAAATGTGTATATATATATTTATATATTCCAAGGAAAACCAGGTTAACGTTGCGCTCTCAGGAAAAATCACGTATATGAAGGTAAAAGATTATTATACAACAAAATCACAGTGTGTTTTGGCCCAGTCATATATCGAGCAAAAAAGTTTACGCGCGATATCAACAAAACAAAAACGTGGCAGTAAAGTACCACACAACTGTGAAACAATTGGCGGACATATTGAGATGATGCGTTTACCATCACGCATCATAGGTACATGACAATACTGTACAATAGAATCAAAGGAAATACTGTGCATGACAATCTTTTACCTTCATATATGTGATTTCAGTAGTACACTTAGACATTAAGTGTACTATTATACCTTTCCAACATGTCTGCCATTCTACCCTCTCCCATGGGGATTAGTCCTATGCTTATGTTGTTGGTCTGATATTGCGCGAAAACTTATGTTTAAATACCGGAGTCACTTGTGTTGTGGTTACACGTGAACAAGGCTTCTATGCTGAAACGCGTTGTGTAATAAACTGCTAGTATTACACTTTGGATTCGTTTTGTCTTTTTCCTGAGAGCGCAACGTTAACCTGGTTTTCCTTGGATTATTGAAATTACCGGACTGCTTCGCCGGCATTTGCGCCAACTCCCACGGGTCCCAGCACCCCAGAAGAAGCGTTTCCTAGTCCTATATATATATATATATATATATATATATGTATTACCTTCTGGCGGTCGCCAGTAGGTATATATAGTTAGGACCTAGTTTCCATAGGAAATCCAAAACATTCTATCTGGAATAACTTTGGCGCCGGTGGACGAATCTTAGCGCAATTCTCCAAGAAAATGGCCTGCTCCGTTCCTTCCCTGAAAGTTTGGAGGTGATTCGTCAAGTGGTGGACGAGAAAAAAGGGGGGTCAAAAAACATGTTTTCCCCATGCAATTTTCCATAGGGACCTTTAGCCAGGACTACAGCCCGAACGGCTGAATGGAATTACACCAACTGTGGCAAAAAGATAGAGTTTGGTTCGCAGATTGTGCTTTTTGTTAAATGGTGTAAATCCGTTCAGTAGTTCCTGAGAAAATCAAAATTAAAATCATAGTGATATCTAGAGACGAAGTACCGTACGCGTACAATTACAAGCACGAGCTGCATGCTGATTGGCTGTCAACTGTCTGTCAACACTCCGAACTAGGCTAAGTGTTGGCAGCTATCTTGTGCCTCGGTAGAACTGAGTCACAAGAAAACCTTTGAAATTCGCTGAAAAAACCATAGGTTTCAGGCCTGTTATAGTTAGAAATTAGCATTTAAAAAACCTTAGAAATTCACTAAAAAAAACTGTAGGTTTTAGGGGTGTTATAGTTAGCTGGACATTTCACTCGTAAAAAAACATTGAATTCCTCCGATATAGTTAGTTGTACTAACTATATCTCGCGCGCCCGCAATCCACTGCTGATGATGTCACATATTACATTATTCATGACATGGTCAGTGACATCACTGATGACTTCATCCACGTGACGATACACCTCATCATACACTAGTATAACCTTTCATCACTCACAGTAAAATACAGAGTACCTTATTTGAATCCATTGACACACCAATACAAGTTTCTAAAAACCCACTCGGTGATTCCTAGATCTATACACACATCTAATCACTTACCTACAGATTCACTCATACATGCAGTCAATGATCAATAGAACACTATCAAATATACTTATACACCTATATCGACATTACACACCAGCACACATCCTATTCACTTATGTCATCCTATTCACTTATGCAAACAATGGATCATACTTACATTTACTTAGCTATACACTACTACAAACACCACTTTATCTATTCATATAGATAGTAAATTATACTTAGTGTGTTATAAAATCACTATTACAAGTATATAGTTATCCATACAGTCATGCATACAATCACTGAGTCTTATGTATACTAATTTATAAACAACAACTGACACCTACATCGTCTTTTATTTTTTCTACTTTGTTGGACATGTACCATTTAGAGAGATATTTGCTCATCACCACACCCATAAAGATATATTCACTCACCCAAACAACTGTTATAACATGTAGTCTTAACGTCATATACCTACGAAATCAACTATTCACACATCTGGAGAAGTGTGGCTCAATGGTTAGAGCAGCAGACCCTGATGCAGAGGTCTGGCTTGGGACCAGGGTTCAATACCCGCCTCGGCGGGTCTTGGGCTCAATTTCCTCGGACCTGATAATTCTCGCCTCGGTGCCTATTCTAATCATGGGTCCCACTCTGCAACTCTGGGCAATAGCTTGCTTACTCTCCACAACGGCCCCAACAGTGCTGGGATGCCTGGGATGCTTGGCTTCACCTTGGGGGTGCCCAGAAGTGGGCATTTCACAGGGAAAAGCCAGGAAGGGTTCCACAGCGGTATGCGTACAGCGCCAAGACACCTCAGGGTATAAGTGCGCTATACAAGTACGAATTCATTTCATTTCATTTGGGCAGTCACACACCTCCCACCGAACCACATACACATTCACTCTCCCATACAAATACTCAGTTAACTAATCAATAACTAATATAGACTTTCAAATAGCTAGTAACCAACTGGAGAAGGTAGTGTTTACAACAACTGACAAAGTGATACAGATGTTCACACAGTTTAGTCACTATCCAATATATTTAGAGAGACACTTTAAATTAGTCAAGTAAACAGTCAATCACACTGCTACTAAATCCTCCATCCAGATATTTATATTTATATATCCACTAATTCTTCAATGCAAATTGCTATACATATATAATACATATTTAAATAACGAAGCAAACCACATTCACTGGATGATGTCATCAGTGATGTCCTTTGAGATGTCATCAGTGATGCCACTGACAATGTCATGAATGATGTAATATGTGACATCATCGGGAGTGGATTGTGGGCGCGCGAGATATAGTTAGTACAACTAACTAACTATATTGGAGGAATTTCAATGGTTTTGTATGAGTGAAATGCCCAGCTAACTATAACACCCCTAAAACCTACAGTTTTTTCAGTGAATATATATACACACACACACACACAAGCATATATATATATTCTAAAGTAATGTTTTTGAATCGATCAAGGTTCTTCGGAATCAAAGCGCGTTGTGAAATAAACGGTGGATTGGTACTTTGACGGAGTTGTGCGTTACTGAGAGCATGCTGAAATACGCTAAATTGGGAATTGAATTGATCTTGTACGGCCTTTCAAATCCTTTGGCTAAATCCAATGAATTGAACTGTTATACAATCCTGTACCAGAATGTGATGCAATGATTTCAGAGTTCTCTTAAAGTGATTGTATTAAAGTCTCAAGAATGTGGCGGTTTGGTATTGTATTTTCAGAATGTTATCAGTTTCTTCTTTATAAATCCTACAAAGTAAAAGTCAGAGTACCTGCTAAAGCTATTGTAATTGCTTTAGCTATGATATTCATGTGTTCCTCTTCTTCAGGTGGCTTAAGTGGATATAACAGCTGCTGCTTTTTGATACATTATTCAAATGCCCTTACTTATTTTTCCTGGAGGCAATAATGCTATATTACCTAGTCTCTAATTTGATCAAGGACATACTTTGTGCATGTAAGGATTTTTACTTTTGTACTGTTCAGGTGAAGCTTTTTAATGCCCTAGTACTGTTAGTGTGGTCAGCTGTTACAGAAGATGCATTGGTGCTGTAGTAAATTGGCTTGTGCCACTTTGCAGTGGTGTACTTGATAACTCCATTGGAGAGCTCCACTTGAAGTATCATGGAGGAGATGCCCTGGGTCTTGATATATTAAGCCAAACCTGAGGCGTCCTCAGAAATGCGCTCAAACATTTTCAATTTTCCACCACTGATGAGCTCATAATGCCTAAGGCCTTCGAAAGCAACTGGTGACTTAATGAAATGACTTTGCTCATGTATTAGTTGACATAATTCGTCCGACTCATCTTGCATTTCATTTGGTCCTCCTATGGGAGAGACCTAGAAAATATTTTTAGGAGCTGTGCTTGAAAACGGAGCAGACTTGGCAGCTGGCTATCAGTGCTGTCTCGTTCCTTGACTCCATGCAGGTATATCATCTGGCAAGGATCGTTGTCATATAGCTACTACAATTGTCCAAAGTCTAGTCATTCATCATGTGCTCTTCTTTTTCTCATTTCAAATCCATAGTGTTAATCTTTAAGAATTAGATGAAACTATAAAGGGACAGAGGAGAAGGCTAGTTGCAAAGAACATTATACTAGATTGTCTTTTTGAATCTAATATTTTTCAATAAGCGTCTTTATGTTTTTCGCACTTCTCTGTTATGTATTGGAATGTTAGTCAGTTTCTCAGGAACAGTGTGGTATTTTTATTTACATAAGAGTTGTTTTCCTTATCCTGTTTTGATTTTTTTTCCCCTATATATTTCTTTTTAGATTAAATAAATGCATCTACCAAATGAGGAGAATTATGCAAAAGAGAGAGAGTGTAAATATTTAATGCAATAAATATTTCTACAGTATGTAATCCCCAGTTGGAAAACCGAAGACCTTGTGCGTAGATTTCAGCATTCCTGTCTAGTTAATCCAATTAGGAGCAGCAGTACTAAATATAAGCACTAGGAATTACATGGCTGAAATATATTCCTCTATTCAGTGTTGTACTTTGGGTGGCCTACTTTGGTTATATGGTTCTCATAAGGAGTGACCTGGGTTTTGAAGCAATAATTATTGCAATGATAAAATCCAACACCAAGCTGTTCAGAATTTATAGGATACAATACCTATTGTCTGTAGGAAATTGGATTACTGGTGAGGGAGATGAAACCCTACTCATGCAGCAACCACAGTTTCTGTCAGGGTGCAGTCACAAGCAAACCCCAAATTAACCTATTCTTAACCCTTTGATAGCTTGGCATTAAAGCAGTCAAGCTTAACTTAGAGGCATTGTGTAAAGTATTTGTGCAGGACTTCAAACAGTATTAAAGTGAAGACACAACGCAAAAAAAATACCACAGCAATTAAAAAAGAGAGTAAAATGTCATAGATTATTTAAGACCAAACCGACAAAAAACAATCAGGGGAACTGGAGAAATGCAATTTTAAAGATTTAAGTGAAAATAGTTCGTAGAAGCACAAAGCCCCAACTGTGGTGACCTGGTTGTGCCGGACCGGTACAAAGTCACAAGTTCAGGTTGACCGTGATGGAGCATGGACCAAGTTAGGCCCACTGATCAAAGTACCTTAAATCTTGATTGTTGAGCACTTTGAGTATCTGAGTTGAGGATGCATCACGCCGCAGCGATTCCAAGGAGCTGTGTGGATGCAAAGCAGAATCTTAAGTCGTTCTCGAAATTCTTTTGATGGGGGGCTTGCAATGTGAAGTCTGGCATGGAGGATGTGTTGTGCAGCAGCGGTTCTGAAGAAACTGTAGGCTGCGATGCAAAGTCCTGCATCAACATCGAGGGTGCCATCGATGTAAAATCTGTATTTGAAAACCGCAAACTACTCACCCTTTTGGGTCTCAAGGCGCGATGAGGGTCTTGAGAAGCAAGGCCTTGCATCAGGGACGTGCCGCACAGCGGTGGTTCTGAAGCGGAACCTCAAGGAGATGTGTCACACTGTGACGTCCTGACCAGAGCTGGGCACACTTCCAAGGGTCCAGGACTAGGGTGGCGCCACTTGGGGGGAAGGGGGAGGGGGGCTCACATACTATTACACAAGTCAGATTCACTATTTCTGGAAGCCATGGAATCACGCTGTGATATGGATCCATACAAACAACGTTTGAGAACTGAATATTTCTGGATTAAAAAATTGAATTCTATGCAACCGCTTGGGATGAATGATAGGATTGAACTTACATGTTTCTATTGAATACAGTTTTTGAAAATGCTTTATTGTTTTTCTGAATCTGCATAATACTATCCACAGAAGCATTGCCATGTACAGACATTTATTTATTTTTTAAGTGTACCTGTATATTTTATGTTCACTATGGTTATATGATTGCGCATGATTGCTTTTTCCATTTGTTTAGGATGCTGATTTGCACCCCTATGATTTTTCGCTTTTGAAATCTAGGTAGCACAGAGTGCTGTGTTAGCGCATCTTATAAAGAGAGGAAGTGTTAGCTGATAGGCCGGTTCCCATCACGTGTTGAGCTCACTATGAATTGTCCCCATAGGTCTATGATGTGCACGTGACTCCACCAAGTAGCTTGTCTCATTCGGAGCAATACACTACACCCCAGTGTTTGAAAACGCGCAGAAAGTCAGTTTTCATCGCATTAGATATCATGAACGGGCTAATAGACTTTTCTACTATAGCATATGTCACAGTAACTCTTAACTATGCACCTTATATATATATGCGCTTTTTGAATAAGAGTATGACAGAGTGCTGTGTTGGCGTGTCACATGGAGAGGGAGCGATAGCTGATAGGCCGGTGCGCCCCACATGTTGAGTTTATTTTGAATTGTACCGACGGGTCAATTTCACTTACGTGACTTTATCGAGGAAGTTGCCTCACTCGGAGCAACTCGCTACGCGTTAGCGTCTGAAACACGTTTGAAAAGTAAGTTATCATCGCATAAGAAGTCTGTTCCCGGCTAAGGAATCTATCTGCTTATGCTCAATACGCTTGTAATGTAAGCGATTATAAATACCAGTCGTATTTCAGCTTAGATGTTTTCTGTGAATGCGGTTTATACCTCACTTACGAGGTTGCTTTATTTGGAGCGATATTTCTTCTGTTACCATTTGAAAACGTTTGTTAAACAAGTGAAAATTGCATGAGGCGATATTAAGATCTAGGTTGCTAGGCTATCTCCTTAGAGTATGTATTCACGTCCATACTCAATACGTTCGTAAAGCAATCATACCACATAAGATAATTTGTTAGTTCTTTGCCATGCATGGATGATTATGCAGTTTGCATCATAGACACGCTGACTATCAGCCTCAATGTCGTTATGTTTCCACACATGATTGTTTCAGACTAATGTGCAATATGAAGTTTAAACATAAAATGATGTATATATTTTGTTTGAGACTCGCTTATCTGGTTTTTCTGTATTTATCTTTTAGATCCCTGATGAAGGGTCTATGAATGACCCGAAATGCATAGGGTGTGTTGAAATAACGTTCTAATGAAGTCAAAAGCTATGTATGAATGAACTAAAATTGCGAATGGAGCATCAATGAATTAATACATTCGTTGAATAATATACAAAGGAGTTGATGAAGTTGTTTTTTAAAACACTTATAAAAATTGTGAAGAAACGTTTCTGTTTCATGTAAAAGTGCACCCATCCAAGGGACTGATTCGTCTGAACCACGTGCCCAATAGAAAGTTATCACTTACTAGCAGCCCGTCCCGACGTTGTATGAATTGCTGCCGGCCAATAGTATATTGTTTTGTAGGATTTCGTTTTGATAGCATTTCTTATCTGTGACAGGCCTGTGAAACGCTCAGATTCACAGTGCACTGCTGATGCACTTAAGAGTGAGCGTTCAGTAGTGTGTGAACTGGAGTGTCCCTACTTTATTTTTCCTTGCAGTATTATATAGCCCGAACTCGACAACATGGCATGAGCACAATTTACATTACAGAAGAACACATTCATTTGTGGTAGGCACGGGGAGACAAAGCGATTTGCCTGGAATCACAGGATGTTGAGCTGATGCCGAGATTTGAACGTAGCTCCCCAGCTCTAAAGTTCGTAATTCTAGAACTTGTCTAAAAGTGTATGTCGGTGTTGGCCATCAATGAGAGAGGCCCGTGTATTTTTCAAATGGGTGGTGAAAAAATATGAGTATGTTGCTGGAGATGTGGGCCGCCGTGCCACCAATGTACTTACCGGGTAGGGTAAACACCCATTATTCCGCAACTTTCTTTCCGCATATCATCACTTCGCATACTTTCATTACGAAAGTACCATGACTGCGCAGTGCCATTATAACGCATGGCATTACATTTTATATGCTTTTACCAAGCATACATTTACAACAAAATTCGTTGTAAATGCATGAATGGTAAAAACATGTTTTTTTAAATATTTGGATAAGGTAAGTATGGGTATAGGGGTATATGTTTTGGGGTACTGAGGTATATGTTTTGGGGTGTTTGGGTATTTTAAGGGTTCAGATATAGTTTTGGGTTATGGGGGTAAAGGGGTAGTTTTAGGGTTTAGGGATAGGTATGGGTGTTGGGGTACAGGGGTATTTTTAGGGTTCAGGGCTAGTTTTGGGGTATAGGGGTATTTTTAGGGTTCAGGGGTAGGTTTGGGTTTTGGGGTTCAGGGGTATTTTAAGGGTTCAGGGCTAGGTTTGGGTTTTGGGGTACAGGGGTATTTTTAGGGTTCAGGGCTAGGTTTGGGTTTTGGGGTACAGGGGTATTTTAGGGTTCAGGGGTAGGTTTGGTTTTTGGGGTTCAGGGTTATTTTTAGGGTTCAGGGCTAGGTTTGTGTTTTGGGGTACAGGGGTATTTTTAGGGTTCAGGGCTAGGTTTGGGTTTTAGGGTCCATGGGTATTTTAAGGGTTCAGGGCTAGGTTTGGGTTTTGGGGTACAGGGGTATTTTAGGGTTCAGGTGTAGGTTTGCGTTTTGGGGTACAGGGGTATTTTTAGTGTTCAGGGCTAGGTTTGGATTTGGGGTACAGGGGTATTTATAGGGTTCAGGGTCAGGTTTGGGTTTTGGGGTACAGGGGTATTTTTAGGGTTTAGGAATAGGTTTGGGTTTTGGGGTACAGGGTATATTTATAGGGTTAAGATGGGTTAGTGTTTAAGGGTGTTGAGGTATTTTAAGGAGTAAGGGTGGGTTATGATTATGGGGTGCAGGGGTATTTAAAAGGAGCAGGGTGGGATTAGTTTTTAGGGTGTAAAGGGTAATAAAATAAAATAATAAATGAAAATAATATAAATAATGCAATTTAAAAGAATAAATGTTTTAATTAAATTAAAAAAAATGTGTGTATATATATATATATATATATATACATATCACCTCCAATCTCTTTACCGCAAAAAGAAGAGCGTGACGGGGGATACAAACAGTTGGCTTTAATGTTCTTACAAGCGCTGGCAAGCAAAAGGGTCCCTGAAACGTTAGGCAGACGCGTTTCAGACTTCGTTTGTCCTTCCTCAGTGCCCGTTTCAATAGTGTCCTTCTTTGTTACTGGGGGTTCAAGGCTCCGTTGTTTTTAGAGCCGTGGCCACTCCCTTTCCCGTGACCACTCGCCCCGCCTTTGCCTCACAGGTGTCAGGCACCTCGCGCTGCTCCTGCAGCTCAACAGCATGCTGGGCGATGCAGTCCACCAATTGCGCTCCTACGGTGAGGAGACAGCAAAGACAGCAAGTGCTGCCCTCCAGTTTCACTGGAAAGTGTTACAGCGCCGATGCAGCAGTCATTCCGCAGGTAAAAGCCAGCTTTTGTCCCCCTTCTAAGGCAGGTCCGTTCTGCCTCCTCTCTCCCCATGCGCCAATCTTCTCCAACTGGGAATCTTGCACCGGGGGGGCGATGCATATGCAGTTGTATGCAGGTTCCAAAAGGGGTTTGTAGGTTTTTATGCGTTGCTCCTGAACGAGAGTGGGTCACGTAGCCTGCATTTCCTACTTGCTGGCAGTACTTCACCTCCAATCTCTTCCCCGCAAAAAGAAGAGCGTGACCAACTACGGGGGATACAAACAGTTGGCTTTAATGTTCTTACAAGCGCTGGCAAGCAAAAGGGTCCCTGAAACGTTAGGCAGACGCGTTTCAGACTTCGTTTGTCCTTCCTCAGTGCCCGTTTCAATAGTGTCCTTCTTTGTTACTGGGGGTTCAATGCTCCGTTGTTTTTAGAGCCGTGGCCACTCCCTTTCCCGTGACCACTCGCCCCGCCTTTGCCTCACAGGTGTTAGGCACCTCGCGCTGCTCCTGCAGCTCAACAGCATGCTGGGCGATGCAGTCCACCAATTGCGCTCCTACGGTGAGGAGACAGCAAAGACAGCAAGTGCTGCCCTCCAGTCTCACTGGAAAGTGTTACAGCGCCGATGCAGCAGTCATTCCGCAGGTAAAAGCCAGCTTTTGTCCCCCTTCTAAGGCAGGTCCGTTCTGCCTCCTCTCTCCCCATGCGCCAATCTTCTCCAACTGGGAATCTTGCACCGGGGGGCGACGCATATGCAGTTGTATGCAGGTTCCAAAAGGGGTTTGTAGGTTTTTATGCGTTGCTCCTGATCGAGAGTGGGTCACGTAGACTGCATTTCCTACTTGCTGGCAGTACTTCACCTCCAATCTCTTCCCCGCAAAAAGAAGAGCGCGACCAACTACGGGGGATACAAACAGTTGGCTTTAATGTTCTTACAAGCGCTGGCAAGCAAAAGGGTCCCTGAAACGTTAGGCAGACGCGTTTCAGACTTCGTTTGTCCTTCCTCAGTGCCCGTTTCAATAGTGTCCTTCTTTGTTACTGGGGGTTCAATGGTCCGTTGTTTTTAGAGCCGTGGCCACTCCCTTTCCCGTGACCACTCGCCCCGCCTTTGCCTCACAGGTGTCAGGCACCCCGCGCTGCTCCTGCAGCTCAACAGCATGCTGGGCGATGCAGTCCACCAATTGCGCTCCTACGGTGAGGAGACAGCAAAGACAGCAAGTGCTGCCCTCCAGTCTCACTGGAAAGTGTTACAGCGCCGATGCAGCAGTCATTCCGCAGGTAAAAGCCAGCTTTTGTCCCCCTTCTAAGGCAGGTCCGTTCTGCCTCCTCTCTCCCCATGCGCCAATCTTCCCCAACTGGGAATCTTGCACCAGGGGGCGACGCATATGCAGTTGTATGCAGGTTTCAAAAGGGGTTTGTAGGTTTTTATGCGTTGCTCCTGAACGAGAGTGGGTCACGTAGCCTGCATTTCCTACTTGCTGGAAGTACTTCACCTCCAATCTCTTCCCCGCAAAAAGAAGAGCGTGACCAACTACGGGGGATACAAACAGTTGGCTTTAATGTTCTTACAAGCGCTGGCAAGCAAAAGGGTCCCTGAAACGTTAGGCAGACGCGTTTCAGACTTCGTTTGGCCTTCCTCAGTGCCCGTTTCAATAGTGTCCTTCTTTGTTACTGGGGGTTCAATGCTCCGTTGTTTTTAGAGCCGTGGCCACTCCTTTTCCCGTGACCACTCGCCCCGCCTTTGCCTCACAGGTATCAGGCACCTCGCGCTGCTCCTGCAGCTCAACAGCATGCTGGGCGATGCAGTCCACCAATTGCGCTCCTACGGTGAGGAGACAGCAAAGACAGCAAGTGCTGCCCTCCAGTCTCACTGGAAAGTGTTACAGCGCCGATGCAGCAGTCATTCCGCAGGTAAAAGACAGCTTTTGTCCCCCTTCTAAGGCAGGTCCGTTCTGCCTCCTCTCTCCCCATGCGCCAATCTTCTCCAACTGGGAATCTTGCACCTGGGGGGCAACGCATATGCAGTTGTATGCAGGTTCCAAAAGGGGTTTGTAGGTTTTTATGCGTTGCTCCTGAACGAGAGTGGGTCACGTAGCCTGCATTTCCTACTTGCTGGCAGTACTTCACCTCCAATCTCTTCCCCGCAAAAAGAAGAGCGTGACCAACTACGGGGGATACAAACAGTTGGCTTTAATGTTCTTACAAGTGCTGGCAAGCAAAAGGGTCCCTGAAACGTTAGGCAGACGCGTTTCAGACTTCGTTTGTCCTTCCTCAGTGCCCGTTTCAATAGTGTCCTTCTTTGTTACTGGGGGTTCATTGCTCCGTTGTTTTTAGAGCCGTGGCCACTCCCTTTCCCGTGACCACTCGCCCCTCCTTTGCCTCACAGGTGTCAGGCACCTCGCGCTGCTCCTGCAGCTCAACAGCATGCTGGGCGATGCAGTCCACCAATTGCGCTCCTACGGTGAGGAGACATATACACACATATATACAAACATATATTTGATGTTTTAATAATGTACTTTTACAATGTATGTGACTTTACCACACATGCATTTGCGTTATAATGGCATGCGTGATAAAGTCATATGCGTTGTAAAAGTTTTAGAAATTATGTCTTTGTGGAGTAATAGTCCCGCGTTATAAAAATTGTGGAGTGATGGTATGCGGAATGTTGGTTTGCAGAATATCAACATATATTCCCGGGGGAGGGATAGTCCCTTTCTTGCTATTTCCGTGGAGGCGGGCCTTGTGTCCGGATGTGCATGGCGCGAGGCCTGTGCGCAACAGAAGTGGAAAATCTCCAGTGTGCGCTTCAGGCGTCACCGGAAGTTAAGGTGAGATTATATTTCCTGCACAATGGCCCCTGTTTGCGCTCCTTCCGGCCCTTGGGAATAGCGCCATGCCTGACCTCCATACAGTAAAGCAGGTGCACGTCACTGGGAGCGCAGGGCAAGCACACCCGGAGCTGGAAGGTACAGAACCTGGGAAGAAAAAACAATGAAATATTGGGCACAACGCTCGCTTTTGTTTTTCCGTAATCCCGCGCTCCGCACACGCCCACGCCACCAGCACACGCCCACAGCACACGATATGAGACATGGCATGAAGGGCGGAATGTACCACACGACCCCAGCGTTTGTCACGCCCCAGCACACGCCCACAGCACAACGCAGACACGCCCACAAGGGACTACTTTGCTGGCACGATTCTTTTACCTTTTAAATGTATATGGTGGGCGTCTGCATAGCCTATGTCCTTCTGCTGCAACTGCCCTTTCCAACACTGTATTGGGTTCTGTGATTGGTGCTGTGGTTCCTGAGATTACCCGCCTCAAAGGTTTGGGCTCTCTCTTTATTATATCAGTATAGATTAAACGTAATAAGTTAACCCAATGTTATTCTATGGGAGAGGTAGGCCTTGCAGTAGTGAAAAACGAATTTAAGAGTTTTTCACTACAAGGACATGTCAAAGTTAAAGGTACATGTCCAGCTTTTTAAATACGCTGCACCCTGCCCTATGGGCTGTTTAGGACCTACCCTAGTGGTGACTTTTATGTTTTACAAATGAAAGTTTAGGCCTGCCAAAAGGTTTATTTTACCAGGTCGAAATGGCAGTATAAAACTGCTTTTAAAAAATGAGGGACTGGGAGCTGATTTTAAATGAGGTCCTGCATACAGGCTCCCAAAGGGGACTGAGAATCAGAGGAGTGTGCCACATATTCATTTTAGTGTGGTTAGCATGAAACTGGTACTTTTCATGAAAACAGGAACAATATAGTTCAATATCTATTTGTACTGTTTGGTAGTCTGTAATAAAAGAATAGAAGAATGTTTATTTATGTCCAGAAGATGGATTTTAGTTAATTGTTTTTTGCTGTGTTAATAAGTACATAAGAGTGATAGTGCCCAGCACTGCCACCAAGGGTGTTGGGCAGTTAAGGTACGTTCTAGTAATTTTAGATACTTAAAAATAGCAGTTATTTAATGAGAGCAACAGACACAAAGGTGAAGAGGCAAGGAGAAGGGGATTTCAAATGCCACCAGGTTGTTCATCACTCGTGTAGAGTCTATCAGTCAATCTTCCTGCTCTGCAAGTGGCTCATAGTAAACTTGACACCAGCCACTGCATCAGCCATATACCTGCCCTGGTTGCTTAGAACTCTAAGGGTCAGTCTCTGTCAGGACCTTCTCCTAGATCTACTTTCCCTGCAAACTATAACATGGATATTTTAGGAGCTGTCTCTGATATGTTCTAGAGGTTTCTTAAGTCAGTTTCGTAAGTCAGACACCCACCACCAAAAGGTTAAAAATAATGCGTGCATGCCTTCTTACTATTGGTAAGCTTATACACACTCTTACAAATCCAGGTTTGAGGGGGGGAAAACAAAGTAGATCAGTTATTGAACAGTGCTTCAAAGACTTCCCTTTGGCAATTGGAGCCTCTGCGAGGAATTTAGAACTTTGCCACTCCTCCTCATTGACCAGAGGTTGGGTCATATAATAAGGTCGACAGATTACAAGTAGTATATGGTTGTTTTCAATTTTAATATAGTATTAATGTACTGTTATGTAAACATTGACTACCTAGGATTGTCAGTCTTGTTATGGGGAATAGCTCAAGCATGTAAATCTATGGATGATATCAATATGAAAGAACTGTAGGTACAGTTAAGCAACTTTTTCCTTCCTCTTTGTTCAGAAATGAATATTGAATTGCTAACCACGTGTGTTTGTGAACCAGAGGTTTTCTCAGCCAATAATTTCGAAAACATTTCTTCCAATCAAAACTCACCACGTGAATCAAGAGTATAAGGGTTCAGAAAAGTAATCCTTTTATGGCACATTAAAGGAGAAGATAGGCAAGGAACAGCAGGAGGTTGAAGGGTTCCTTGCGAATTACATGTTTAGTTACTTAGATACAGATGATCCTTTGTGTGGCCATTCATAAGGGGACTAGATCTAGCAGCAGCATCCTTGCAGAACCCATCAACTAGCATGACGAACAGTGATAGAGTTCACCACAATGAAAGATTAAATTAAGCAATTAAGTAATTGTTAGTGTATTCCAACCAGCAAAAATGTTGCTTAGCTGCTGCAGAGAATCATTACACTTATCACGCTGTGATTGAATCATCATTATCTACATCATTCATCACCTGCAGTGCCTGAGTCTTCACTCCATTAAGTACCTGAACAAAACCATAGTCAATCAGTACACGGAATAAAAAGTAATCAAAATTATACAGCCTCTTTTGTAAATCTTCCAAAAGCATGATTGGCTGAATGTTGGCCTATGTGGAGACCTTTTGAATCGTGTGCAAGCAAATTCTTGGCACTTTTCCACCAGTGTTTTCACTTTCACCTGCAGATCCTCCAGAGGCTGTAATTTAGCCAGGATCACGACTCTTGGCTCCCCACGCGAAATGAACACATTGGCAATATACCCGTTTGTGCTATTGGATCTGCAATCTTTTAATAGCATACTCCTTTAAAAGTACTGAACAGATGAGTGCCAAACCACAAATGTGCTCTGTTGTGGCATAAGCTCTGTCTTCTTGACGCTTGGAAGAATTCTGTCCAGTAGTTTGTGCTGTAGCCAAGAGCACGAATTGACTACAGAAAAGTGCTGCGGTGCTATACTAGTGGTCGATTGAGCACTAAAGAAACTCTCAGTAACAGCAATGACAACCGTCACAGTCATATTTCATCTTGCACTCATTCCGAAGTGTTTCCTTAATAACTTTTAAACTCATTGACCAGTGCATGCTGGATTTAAATCAAAGGGCGAAATCTTAGAGGGTCTGTTCTTTGCCTAATGTGGTGCAGAATAAGACCGAAAGTTACTAGCAGAAAGCAATGCATTTTCTATAGACACACACACTCAGCTGTAATAAGAAATGCTGCATAGTATATTTGGGCCTGGGCGGTGAACTCCGATCCATTCCCTGGGTTTTCTGCACTGCGCGGAGCTTGCAGAGTGCAGTAAACTCTGCTTCGTGTAGTGCAGCTGAGTTTTTTTCCCCGCTTACCGTTCGCGCGCACAGTGCCGCTCGGGCAGAATTTCTACCCAAGCGGCAAAAAGACCCGCACGAACTGCAGTTCACACTACACTCCGCCACTTGCGGAACTTCGTAGAGTTTTTTTGTAACTTTGCGGAGTTCCGCGTAGCAAAACTCCACGAACTACGCCCAGGTTAATGAATGTATTTAAATATGTTTGTACAAATAAAAAGCCTTTTTGGATAAATAATATCTTTTGAGCTAATATGTAAATCTGTTCCAAATTGCACAGAAACGTGTCCACCCAACCTGCACTTTCCGTTTTAAAACTTGATTGAAACTGATTATGGGAATCAACAGTTAGCAGAGGGTGCCGCATTTTAGTTGTGCATACGAAGGCTCCATTAAAATTTCTGTTCTCTGATGCAAACATTTTTTCTAAACAAGGTTACACCCCACATAGCACACAGACTGCATTGTATCAGAATATCTCATTTTTGTGGTTTAGAGTAAATATGTTCAGTTATATTTTAGTTACTACAAGAATAAACCAGCATTGGCAAAGCTAGTGAGTCAGGTGTTGACCTTCAGCCATTTGCTTTATCAATGCTTGTTTTAAATTGTGATGTTTTTGCAAGCCGTTATTGTTGGGAAGTCTGCCTGGCCCTCATCAATCTTAAAAAAAAATCAGCTAAAATATAAAATATTTTTTAGTCTTAAAAATCACTCTTTGCCATCTGCTCTTATGAAACAGCAGAATGCTGTCACTCGCAATGATGTCAGCCAGTGGCTAAAGCGAGTTGATTCATTGACCCATGCTGTATGCTGTAGTGGGTGGAAGAAAAATGTGAATGACACAATAACAGACCATTGGATTAACAGGGCGACTCACCTATTCATTATACATATGTTAGTAAAATCAAAAAGGTCTTGGCTAACGCCAGGCCTAAAAATGAAGCTTAAGCAAAAATAAGTATATCTGCAGCATTTGTGTTTGCAAACCTGTTTTTGGTCCAGGTTTTCAAATTGAAAATCAGTCTGATTGCTTAACACCTCCACAGTTTGCAAAGCCACATGTTTGCAGACCAGAACTAATCTTATTGGCCAAGGAAAGTAGCTGGTATTTTCTGTCGGCTGGTTCCATAACTTTTTACTGAGACTTTTAAGGGATCAAAAAGATGTTCAGATGCACCTGTGGGGAACTGATAACTGTCATCACTGAATCTTAAAGTTCGCAAATACCAACAGAAAAAGCTTGATTTTTGGATGAGGTGATTGACATACCTGGTCGATTTCAGTGGTTTTAATATTTTATGACTTTTACCATAACGTTATTTCATGTGTACTGCCAACCAAAAATTCCATCCAGGGTCTCTGCTGACCGTCTTTGTGGTTTATATAGAGTTACATATGAAGGAAGAAACGTTGTGAGAGATAGAGAGGTAAGGATATATACCCATAGGACGTAGATTTGATGGATGCCACATAAATAATATTAAATAAATCTTTATTCAGGTGCGGTCGCAACCATAAAATATAAAATCATACAATAAAAAAACATCATTACAAATCAACTTAAAAGTTGAGATGAAACGCAACTCCTGGTCACGAGTTGTTAAAAAGAAGAAAAAATACAGATCGAAGGGAGCAAAAGTCCATTCAGTAATCTATTGAGTCTAGAGAGTCTAGATCTAAAGGCAGCCCGCCATATAAAGATAGGTGCCTATATTTGAATGTTCATAACTAGGCAGAGGGAAGTGAGGGTGACTATTCAAAAAAATAAAGAGCAAAGGGAAAAATCGATTGATATGACTAATTCAGATATTGAAAAAACGAATGTAAGAGTAAGTAACCATTGCTTAATTTGAGGATATGAAGCGATTGAGATTTATAAACAGAGAAAAGGGGGATACATTGAAAGTAGATCGCTACATACATTATACACGGCAAAGGAAACGGATCAGCAAAAGGTAACGCTTTTAGAGCAGTGCTCCATTGTAAATATACTGGTTTATTACAAAGCATGTATCCTGGTAATCTACACCTGGCACTGGCAGTAGAGGACACATGCTGAAAGGGGGTGTTTGTGGACGGCAATAGGGCTGGGGTGCCTAGCAATGATTATGAATCGCATCTGTGTATTTTTTTCCTCGCTGCAGGAAGGAAAAGCAGGTCCTCCAAGAAAGAGTGGCAAGGCATCGAAAAGCAGTGGAGGACGCTCAGCGGAACCACGAAAAGGCCGTGCAGTTCCTTAAGGAGACCATGACAAGGTGAGTCTTTGTGTGACTGTACTTCAAACATACCCGTAAACCAGGGCACAAGTCCTAAAAAAAGAACCAGGTTTAGCAGTATGCAAGTGAAATCCTGATGCATGCCGTCACAGCGTATGATGTCACAACGTGTGACATTGCATGTGACATCACAGGAAGTGACCTCACTGGGAGTGACATCACCAGAAGTGACATCAGGTATTAAGACCTCACACATATGTTTATCAGGTATGTCATGAGTACACTTAAGCACATAATAAGATTTAACAAATTAGATTTGGCGTTGGGTTGTGTAAAAAAAGTGGCGCAATCCCGACGCAAAATCTGGGCCTCAACTAATACATTTATTTGTTTAAATCCTGCTTCAAAGAAATTGGCAACAAGGAGAAGCATGGCAGTAGATCTGTTTTACTTAATTGGTTGCAAAGTCAACATTTTACAATATTTGATTGGGTTAGGATGTATGCTGTAAAGATGCCCAGTAAATCTCAGGGAATAGTAATAATGGTGAGATTACACTGGAGTTTAATGCATTTGTTGGAAAGATCTGTGTTTTGTGACAATCCAGATTTGAATCAAAGTAGTATAAGGTTAAGGTGTCTCCTGCAAAGCACATCACGTAACATGCAGGTGACAGATTTTTCTTTTATGTAGATTGTAAAGTGGGTTACTGCTTTTAACACAGACATTCTTTTGTTAACTGCAGTTCATAAATTGTAATCCTTGTAATATAGCACAGTGAGCTATGAAAGACATGAGACTCCTACACCTTGTAACCCTGTCTCATGTAACTCATCTTGTACATTGATTTACATGTTACATGATTTATTGTCAATGTATAATGTGTATGTTACGTAAGAGCTCTGACACCCTGCCATGGGTTGCGTAGCTCTATAAAATAAATTAAATTGTGCTTTTGAAATTATTGTAAATTCTCGGACAGTCCAACACATCGGACATTCTTATAGTGCATGCATTTCTTATATACAAGGACTGAACAAAGGCAAAAGCATGTCTCTCTTAAGTACCTGTGAAGACATGAAAAGCTGTGTGCCTTTGTTTTCCTTCCATGGTATTTACATTTAAGTGTGAGATTCCAGGCCGCCCCCAGTCAGGATATTCAAATAAAAGGGGGCCTGATGGCCCCTTAATGTGGCCCAGCTGGAGGTGAAAAAAAAGCTCACTCACTGCCTGCACGTTGCTGCTGGGATTGGAAAGTAGACAACATACACGCGCTGTTGAACGTGTCCCGATGTCTGAAAATTACACCGGGACTAGTTCAGCATATTTCTGTGGGGCCCAACTTCTTTGCAGAGGAGATGGTGTCCACCTGGTGAAAATAGTGGGTGGATGCTGTGTAGCTGTGTGTACCCCCGACTTGTGCCCTGCCGTAAACCATACACCTTGGGTTGGATGTAGTGGTGGTTTCCTCAGAGTCTGAGATCGTGTCCCAAATCTCACGATGCGTCCCAGGCCTCCAAGAGTTACCTAGGTGCCACTGTGGCCACTCCTCACACATTATTTAATCTCTTGCTGGTTGTGTGTTCTGTGGCGCACTCGTCAGAGGACGACATTCATGACGCATTTCTGTTCTTCTGACAGAGTACGGCAGAAGGATGCAAACGAAGAACTCAAGTCACGTGAGGAGATGGAGAAGCGGATGCAGGCCGTGCTCACTCTAAAGAACAGCATCTCGTCAAACAGGGTAATACGCAAGATTATTTCTCCCCGCGACGCCGTGCTAAATAAACATCTAACACTTTTATGTAGAAATCGCATGTGGTATGTTTAATAGAAAGGCCTTATAGATTCCCAAGAGTGTGTGGCGCCTATACCTACCAAAATCAGAAGTAAACCATGCACAGAATCTTTGTCATCACCATGTCAGTCTTCTCATTCACGACCTCCCTGTACAAAGGAGCACTTAGGGTTTTAAGTGGAAGTAAAAAACTGGGGGGGGGGGTCTCTCAAAGGGGTGTGGCCGATGTAATTAAGAGCGTGGCTTAAAACCACTTAAGCTGAAAACCTGTGCTTAGCATAGTGTGTCTCCCGGATGGTATTTTGCTGCTTCTGTCATTGCATCCAGATATGCAATACAAGTGACGTTACACCAACAACAAGCCAGGACTATTGGCTTTGTCAATGGTGTTAGTTGTGTAAGATATATAAGCAACAAATATGGCTTCGTTGTATAGCATATTGAAAATGCTTTAGTTCTGAAATGATGAGACTGTGAAGAACTATAATAAGTCTCTCTGAAGTTACATCAAAGGCAGTGAAGAGTGCTAGGTACTGCTGCAGAGTTAAGAAGTATTTTTTCATCCTGAGGGTTAGGGCAAAAATGGATAGTCCGATAAGGACGTGTCTCAGCACCTGCTTTTTAGAACTGCTGGTGCTGAGCACCTGCAAGACCCGGTTTATTTAAAGCCTTGGAAGCACTTTCTTAGTGGGACTTTGTGACAGATCTGAGAAATTGCTTGGCCTCAGAAAGGTCAAGAGGGATGTAGCTGAGCTAATCAGGACATACTTGACCGTCTGTGTCTATGATTCAGCTGTTCCCGTCCAATGGCACAGCTCCCTATTTCACTGTAGCCTAGTCTACCTCTATCCAGGCTTCTCATACTAGACGTCTGGAAAGATCCCGTAATTTACCACCCATCCATGCTCAGCTGTGGTCTTTAGAGGGTGTGTTGCTTCCCAGCACATCCTCACTTTACAATTGGTGAGTGACTCCACAACCATGAGCGGGGGCCATTTAAGTCTGGCTTAGACACATTAGCTGTCTCTTCAGCATCATATTTTCCAAAAATTCATCATAAAAAGTATATAAGTGAGCACTTTAGGTCAACCGTTTTCATCCATTGGTCTACTCAAGTGTCCTTCTCATTTTGCTTTTTCACACCACTGCATCCAGCATGTGGCAATAGATCAGCCCACTTTGTCCACTGGATGTCTTACACTATGAAAGGCGACATTTTGCCTCTTCACATGGGCACAGCTGTCTGAAAAAGAATGCATTTCAATGCCATGGCTGCTGGCCCACGTCTTAATTTTTATGTTTTCCATTTTTTACATATTGCATGTTTGCAAAGTACATAAATGAAATGAATAAATAAATAAATGCACTCTTGCCAAGGCTACCCGTCTTGGGGTTGCGAATGGTTGTGGTACTCGAGCCCAATTGAAAGTCCCTTGCTATCGTAGGGTTTTTTTTTTTTTTTTTTATTGAAGTCTCAGATAATCAAGCAAAATCAAACACTAACATATCATATGCTAGGCAAAATATACAGATAACAAAACGAAATCAGAAGACACACAACAGACCATCTCATAAAGATGAATCACAGAAAAAAGAAAAGGAACCAACATAACATAATCAATTTGAATCATTAAGATCGAAGTACGAACCCCAGATTGTCTCAAATTTACGAATCGCCCCAACTCTTTGAGCATACAAATGTTCACTATTTCTGACTTTTTGCATTTTATAGCACCATTCATATAGATTGGGGCAATATTGTGAACGCCAGTTTTGTAGAATTAGCGATCTCGCTACAGCCATAGCTATGTATATTAGTTTAACTAGTTGCCCCCCTAACATAAATTCAGGATCAAATCCAAACAAAATCAATTTAACATTAACCGAGATTGATATTTTACACTGGTTATGTATATATGCAAATATTTCTTCCCAAAAAGGTACAATTTTGGTACAATAAGCAACAATATGAGACCAATGAGCAGGATTATAATGCAGACATCTATAACAGTCGGAAGAGCAGTTTGGATACATTTTACTAACCATTGCCGGAGTGAAGTACAGAAGCCATTTACTAAAAAACAGCATTCTGCGCCAATTGGCACCTCTTAATACAGAAAAATTCAGAACATTAATTCTCTTCCATGTAGCTGGGGTTAATACCATGTTTTCCTGCCCTTGCCACTTATTGATTGCTTTTAGACACAAATCCGGGTCCCTATTCACGGTTAAGCATCGTTTCCACTCCCCCGGCTTTCTTTCTTGTATTAAACAAAATAAATCATTAAATAACGGAGCAGGGGAAAAGAGGAGTGAAGGGTCTAGTTGGATCAAGATTCCATAAATCAACTTATATGATCCCAGCAATAGGAAATTACCTTGAACCAGGGTTGACATATCAGACATCCTAATCCAAGCGCCATCTTTCATAAAATCGCTTAACATCTTAAACCCTATCTTCTGCCATTTTTCTAGTAGATCCATGCTGATATCCACTCCGAAGAATGAAAAAGCCGAGCAGAGGGAAGAGGATGTATTAAGAAACGAAAGGGAGTATCTCTTTAGGAGTGCTGAGCGTCTCTTAAAAAACCAGTGCAGCACCTTATACCTAACTGTTTTTGGAGATTTAAATAATTTAAGTGGGGAGGGAATCTGGGATTCTTCACAAATCAAATCAATGAAAAAATTTATAAAGAGTTGCTGATTATTATCCTTGAATCTGGTCATGAGTTGAGCCAAATATGCATTGTAATGGTCTTTAAGGTTGGGAAGGGCCAGCCCACCTTGTCCCTTATCTTCGAATAACGTATTCAAGGCAATGCGAGGTGTCTTTTTGGCCCAAATAAATGAAGAGAACAAGGCTTCAGCTTTGGAAAAAAAAGATGCCGGCAGAGCACAAGGTATTGTTGAAAATAAAAAATTAAATAAAGGGAGGACCAACATCTTAATCAATGCGACCCTGCCAATAATCGTTAATGGTAGGGGATTCCATCTTTCGAACATTGCTCGTACCTTCTGCAGCAATAGTATAAAGTTCAAGCTGTAAAGATCTGAAACTGCGAGAGAGAACATAACCCCCAAATATCTTTTCGGTTTGTAATTGATGCATGATCTTAAATCAGGGTGAATTACAGGATTAATGCCACCGCATACTAAGATTTCGTTTTTTTTTTTGTTTATCCTATAGCCCCCCAACGCCTCAAACTCTTCAAATATTTGAAGTGCAAGTGTTTGGCATTGCAATTCCGGCTTAATTAACAAAATTATGTCGTCTGCATAAAGTTTGATTTTAGGCATCAAATTAATTGGGGGGAATAAAAGAGGAGCTTTCCTAATTGCAGTTGCTAAGGGTTCGATAAAAAAGGCAAATAAAACCGGAGACAGTGGGCAGCCTTGTCTAGTACCACGTTTAACCGATACTAGCCCCGACTTGGCATTGATTATAATATTAGCCCTAGCCCCTGGAAGAGAGACTCTGAATTAAGTTTATAACTACCTTTGGGATAGCGAAGTGCTGTAAAATAATAAAAAGTGTCTCCCATACCACCAAATCAAAAGCTTTTTCGGCATCAAATAATAAAATTAAAGCGGGGATCTTACGTGACTCAAAAAAATCCAAAGCCTCTGCTAAAAAATGAGTGTTAGTCAAGAGCTGCCTGCCGGCAACAAAGCCATTCTGGTCTGCGTGAATCAAATCTGAAGAAAAAGAGTTAAATCGAATAGATAATAATTTAGTGGTAATTTTGTAATCTGTGTTAAGAAGCGTGATGGGTCTATAAGAATTTGGGTCGTTGGGGGGTTTACCTTTTTTAAGAAAACTTACTACTGTACCTTCCCTGAAAGAATCCGGGATATGTCCACCCGACAGCATAAAGTTTAATAATTGAACGAAAACATCTGAGAAAGCAGTAAAAATAACTTTAAAAAACTCTGAGGGAAACCCGTCCGGTCCGGCCGCTTTCCCTAGTGGAAGCTGTTGTACAACTTTCTCTACTTCCTCTCTAGTGAATGGAGAAGCCATACTAAATTGATCTACAGGGGAAAGAGTGGGAAGAGAGTACTTTTCCAGATAATCCAATAATTTTTGATAATCTATCGTCGATTGAGTATTATAGATCCTTTTATAGTGAGCGATCATTATTTCTCCAATTTCAGCTGGGACCGATGTATCCCTAAGAGTGTCTGGAGAATATAGAGAGTGTATGAGATTAGTCGAGGCTTGCTCTCTGGCCTGCCACGCCAGGAGTTTGCCAGTGTAGTTACTCTCTTCATACATTTTTTGTGAGCTCTTGCGAAAGATCTCATCACTCTGAGTATAGAGCTCCTGAGAGAGCTCACGCTTGGCCGCATTTAATTGATCTTGAACCGATCTAGCAGAATTTTGTTGCCTGAGTTCAGTCAAAGCCTGAATTTTTTGTTGGAGCAATTTATTTTTATTCTTAACTGCTGAAAAATCTGCTGCATCTCTACCAATCACTAGGCCACGAATATATGCCTTAAACGAGTCCCACACATAATTGAGGGGGGCAGTTCCTATATTCTGAGAAAAAAAGGCTGAAATCTCAGTTTTAATAGCCTCCACCCAAGTGTCATCAGTCAAGAATTTTTTATTAAAAACCCAACGTTTAGGGGTTCTTGCCCTATCTGCCAATCCCAGTTCCATAATGATCATAGCATGATCCGAGAACCCGTTGTGAAGCATCGTCTGTTTAGAAAAAATGATTTGACGTGAGATTAGAAAAAAATCAATTCGTGAATAAGATTTAAATCTACCGGACCATCAAGTATATTCTTTTTTGTGCGGATTTTGATTTCGCCAAGGGTCCCACAGGTTAAATAGCAACATATTATTCATAATAGACCTGAGAGATTTAGGCTTGAATTGTGTTTTCGATTTGCTGGAAGAATCCAGCTCTCTGTTCATTGTAATGTTAAAATCCCCACCAATAATAATCTCACCCTTAACCATCAACAAAGAATGGAAAAACTCCTCATAAATCTCTGGAGTATCCTCTGTTGGAGCATAAGCTATCGTAGGGGTTAATTAAATATTTAAAGCATTACTCTGCCTGCATTAAACTCCTACCTTAGAATGCCCCTACAGAGGCAGTGTTAGCGCTCCCTGCTTTATACCCTTCTTCTATACCATAACTGGTCTCCTAGTCTATTTTTGCTTGTACAATCAGACTGTACTATTTGGAAAATGGAAGAATTCCTTAGAGGGTGTCACCTTTGAATGGCTGTCATCGGGCTGGCAGAGCCAGTCATGTGTTACGCATGACTTACTTTAATCCAGCCTTACCTGCCTTTCAGAAGTGCTAGCCTATTGCCAAAATCACCATGTTTCCCAGCATTTATGTCTCTCCCTAACTTGTGTTAGCATGTATATTTGCATGGATTTAACTTTGCGGCTTTATATTTGCAGGATAACATACGTGTGATACAGACACGGAACAATGCCAAGGCAAAAGCAGCCAAAACTCAAGAGGAGCAGGCAAAAGAGGCTGTGCTGGCAGAAGGTGGAGATGTGACCAAGTTCTTGATTCACCAGAAACGCCAGGCGGAGTTTGAAAAAAAGAAACAGTAAGTACGAACTTTGGGCTACTATCCCTGGTACCACAGATGACAAGCTTAGGAGGCACCTTGGTGCGGAGTGGCATGGGTCCTTGCATCAGGCCTGAGCCTGCTCATCTCTTCAGCAGCAGCTCTCCAGTTCTGGATGTTCTTAAATTCATGTGCTGTAAGGGGAGGTTCTACACGTGAATGTATAGAAGCTGTCATCCCTGAACTGCTAATGGTACAGATATGTTACTTCTTTAGAATGAAAAATGTCCTAGCTATCGTAACGGAAGGTTTCAATTCTATTAAGGACTCTGAGGCGAGGATTATGCCTTCTCTCTTCACTTTATCAACAGCAGCCGATTTAACACAAGACTACATTTCCCATGCACCCCAGGGAAATCTGTAGTCCCAAAAAAATCTCCAATTAGGAACAGACTTGGATCCTCCAATCAGGTCACTCCAATGTCTACATAGTCTTCCCTCACTGGCCCTTCATCCCTACATCCTCTTTCTTTGCGCGAAGTCAGCCGTTAAACTCTCCTCATGCGTCCTGTTTATTCGCATCCGAACCTACGAGGATAAAGGTATACCGTCATTCACCAACAGGAATATGGTTCAGCCAGTTATATCACATTGAGGTAGACTTAAAACAAGATCATGAAACAATAGTCTGAACAGTTAGACTTAACTGAAGAAACTTCAAGCCTGTAATCAAAACAGTAAGTTCAACATTTGATAACGAAATGACAAGGAATCAAACCCTTCAACAGTTTTAGTGACAAAACTGATCTACTTACTCAAATACGGGGTGGGAATCTTCATGCAAAGCCTAGGGCGGGATAATCCTCGCCTCCAAGTCCTTAATAGAATTTAAACTTTCTGTTACGATAGCTAGAAAAGTTTTCATTCTATGTCCGGACTGGAGGCGAGGATTATGCTAGTTCAAAGCTTGCTCATCACGAGGTGAGCCAGGTCCAGCACTGGCTTGAAGTAGAACCTTTTAAAGGTAAGAGTCCGAAGACCATTCCACTCCAATTAAGGATATCCTCCAAACTGGAGCCCAAGCCAAATGCTTTTGTGGCCATTGCTTCTCGAGCCGAGTGAGCTCCGAAGTCCTTGAAACTTTTGCCTGCTTCCTGCATAACCCACCTAACCCATCTGGGTATGGTGGGAGAAGATACTGCCTTAAATGGTTTGCGGAGGGCAATAAGAAGTTGGCGATTCCCCGGTGGTCTCAAGTATTCCGTCATCTCTTCATAAGCTTTCAAGCAGGGGACCACACACAACTTAGGGAATTCCGGATAAGAGAGCAATTTTGTAAGACCCTTAGTCCTCCTATACAAACTAAAGATCACACCAGATGGAGTAAACACCCTGGAAGTGAAATCCCGAGCTATAACATCTGACAAGCGCCTGCAAGAAATAAGGCGGAGTAGCATCGCTAGTTTAGCTGACCGGTTAGGTGGCGAGGATAAAAACAAGTTAAGAACCTGGTTCACATACCATAAGGCCGAATACCGAGGCTCTGGGGTCAAGGAAAGTCTAATGCCCCAAAGAATCTTGAAAACAAGAGGGTGCTCCCCGATTGGAGAATTAATAAGTGGCAGATGTCCAGCTGATATAGCTGAATGTAAAGTGTTAATAGACCTGTAAGCTAGACCACAAGAAGCTAGGTACACTATATCCGCGTCCTGGGGATTGAGACTCCGTCACTTACACTAACTGGCCCATCTGCCCCCAGCGGACCTGTAGCGTTTGACAGTACTGACTGTCCATGCCTTAGATATGAGCTCCTCAGCCTTTACCGAAAGCCCCAGGACCTCCCATTATCCCCGGGAATCCTCCACGCTACTAGCTGTAACGAGTTCTCCAGAACTAGGGGGTGGGGAACTCCATCGGGATTGAGAAGAAGATTCGGAAAGAGGGGGAGTAGGGATGGAGAAGCCCAGGAAAGTTCCAGTACAACTTGAAACCACACTTGAGATATCCAAAGGGGGGTCAGAATCACCATGTCCGCCCTATGCCTCCTGATCTGCGCCGTGACCCTTGTGATCCTCTCATAGGGAGGAAAGGCGTACCCCGACTCCTGTCTCCAATCCTGGAGAAAGGCATCCGTGGACACTGCCAGTTGGTCCGTTCTCCAGCTGCAAAACCGAGGGAGCTGGTGGTTGATCCTCAAGGCAAACAGATCTATTGAAAAGGGACCCCAAAGGTCGTTCAACCTCTGAAAAATGTCCAGGTCCAGTTTCCACAGACTTGTATCTCTGAAATTGCGGGTTTGAAAATCTGCCCCCAAGTTCTCCCACCCGGGAAGTTTCTCTGCTGTTAGACACCTAATGGTGCAGACAGTATTGTCAGAAACTGGGGGCCAGATCGGAGAGGGATTTGGACCATGTTCCCCCCAAATGGTTGATATAACGGACTGCAGATATCTTGTCTATTTTTAGAAGAACTGATGACTGGATGGATTCTCTCATCCAGCAGCGAACTGTGAAGGAGCCTGCCAGTAGATATGTAATCTCCGCTCTTCTGGAGACCACAACCTTCCTGTAGAAAAATCGCTGCACCTGGCTCCCCAACCTACTGTGCTGGCGTCTGCCTCTATTATTAATTCCGGAGCGGAACCAAACATTGCTCGGCCGTTCCAGGTCTACATGTGTTGTAACCACCATTGGATCTCTTCTCGAGATTCCTCAGAAAGGACCACCTTGTGGGAGTAGGTACACCCCTTTCGCAGATAGAGTGCTTTGAGACATTGTAAAGCTCAATAATGAAGGTGTCCTGGAAAAATTCCCTGGGTGGAGGCTGAGAGAATCCCTTCTATTTGAGCGAGATCCCAGAGGGATACTTGGGGTTTGTTGATGGCCTGTTGCAATTTTTGATGAATTTCAGAGATCTTCCCGGTTGGGAGGCTGAGCGTGGAGGACGCAGAGTCTATCATGAAGTCCAGAAACTTCAGAAATTGTGAAAGGGAGAGAATCGACTTAGTTTCATTGACAACTGCCCTTGCCTTAGACATGAGCTCCTCAGCCTTTGCCGAAAGGCCCGGGACCTCCCATTGTCTCGCTACTAGCTGTAACGACTTCTCCAGAACTAGGGGGTGGGGAACTCGATTGGGATTGAGAAAAAGATTCGGAAAGAGGGGGAGTAGGGTTGGAGAATTCCAGGAAAGTTCAAGTAGAACTGGAAACCACACTTGAGATCTCCAAAGGGGGGTGAGAATCGCCATGTCCGCCCTATACCTCCTGATCTTCGCCGTGACCCTTATGATCATCGCATAGAGAGGGAAGGCGCACCCCGACTCCTGGCTCCAATCCTGGAGAAAGGCTTCCGTGGACACTGCCAATGGGTCCTGTTTCCAGCTGCAAAACCAAGGGAGCTGGTGGTCCATCCTCGAGGCAAACAGATCTATTGAAAAGGGACCCCAAAGGTTGTTCAACCTCTGAAAAATGTCCGGTTCCAGTTTCCACAGACTTGAATCTCTGAAATTGCATGATTGAAAATCCGCCACCAAGTTCTTCCGCCCGGGAAGGCTCTCTGCTGTTACAGACACCTGATGGTCAAAACAGTATTGCCAGAAACTGGGGGCCAGATCGGAGAGGGCCTTGGACCCTGTGCCCCCCAAATGGTTGATATAACGGACCGCAGATATCTTGTCCATTTTTAGAAGAACTGATGACTGGATGGATTCTCTCGCAGCAGCGAACTGCAAAGGAGTCTGCCAGGAGATATGTAATCTCCTCTCTTCTGGAGACCACAACCCTCCTGTAAAAAAATCGCTGCACCTGGCTCCCCAACCTACTGTGCTGGCATCTGCCTCTATTATTAAGTCTGGAGCGGAACCAAAAATTGCTCGGCCGTTCCAGGCCTCAATGTGTTTAAACCACCATTGGATCTCTTCCCGAGATTCCTTGGAAAGGACCACCTTGTGGGAGTAGGGACATCCCTTTCGCAAATAGATTGCTTTGAGACATTGTAAAGCGCGATAAAGCGTTTCATTGACAGCAAAACCCAGACTCTGAAGAAGATTCACCGCCATCTGAAGATGTCGTTGGAGTTGGAGAGGACACGCATCCATTAGGAGCAGATCATCCAGGTAGACAATCATTCGTATGCCCCAAGCTCGCAAACACTCCACCACCGGTTTTAGGACCTTGGTGGAACACCAAGGGGCGCAGAAAGGCCAAACGGGAGGGATGCAAACGTGTACGTCTGCCCGTGCCAGATGAACTGTAGGAATCGCAAGTGGGGAGGAAAAACCTGAATAACCAGATAGGCGTCTTTCAGATCCAGACAAACCCTCCAATCTGAAGGACGTAAAACATCTCTGAGAAGATGGATTCCCTCCATCTTGAAGTGGCGATAGACTAGCCACTTGTTGAATTAGATTAGATTGATGATGGGACAATTGCCCCCATCTATTTTGTCCACCCAAAAATTTTTGCTGACAAAAACCCTGGAATGAGGAGAAGAGGGAACAACTGCCCCTTCGACCTCTGCGTTTACCATCGAGATGTCCTGTTTGGAAAACTGGATGGGACGGGCCTGACCCGTTCGATTGGATCCCCCATATATTCTATTTGGAAACCTTGAATGGTTAAAAAACCCACGGGTCCCTTGTGACAGCAATCCATGTCTGGAAAAAATTCCCCAGCCTCCCCCCTGTTTTTAGCTGGGAAGAAGGGAAGACACTCATTAGCATTAGAAAAGGCTGCAACTCCTCGATAACCTCTGCCTTTGCCGCCGCGACCTCTTGTCGGGTAGAAGTTGCCAAAACGGGACTGGTCCTGATATTGGCCTTGCCCTCTTGGCTGTTGGTTGAAAGCGTGGCCGGTGGAGCAGCCCCCACCTCGACCAGCCCCTCGGAAAACCCGGGGGAAAACCTTTTTGATGGTGGTCTGTGCTTTGTCGAGGGAGGTAAAAGTATTTACAAATTTACCCAATTCCTTAACGAAAGGGTTTCCAAAAAGGCCTCCTTGAGCCACTGCTCCATCTTCTCAATCTGCGAGATCCCCAAGCTTAGGATAAACTTTAATGAGCAAAGAGCGGCGTCGCTCTGTGCAAAGGGCACAATTCGTGTTGCCCAGGAACACAATGGCTCTCTGTGCCCACCCGGAAAGATATTCAGGGGAGATAAGGGAACCCGACGACTTGGCTTCCTTGGCCACGTTTAAGATCTTCGTAAGAGGGCCTAAGACGGCCAGGAGTTTGTCCTGACAAGCACACCAGGATCTCTCAATCCCTTTTTTGGGATCCCTCATAAACTTATGTAAAAAGGTCGCCATGAATGCATCAATCTCAGAGGTAAGGATGACTTTACCTTCCAGGGAAGGCCACAGGCATTCTCCCCAGAGGCCGTTACATGCCTCTTTTTCTAAAGGTTTCCTGATGCGCATTGCCACGTAATCGGCAACGTTATCAGCTGGGGCCCAGTCAGAAGAGCGGGGGTGAATTATGTCGTCTGGATCTAACATATCTGAAGCGTCTTGAGGTTGGGAGGAGAGACCAGGTCTGGAAGGACTGGGCTCATCAACCTTGTTCCTTGCGTCGTCCTGAGGAAAAGACAGATCGTCTCCTCTTTAGCTTAGGATGTTTAAAGCTAAAGCGTGGGTGCCACCATTGCTACAAACGTAAAGAAATTGAAAAAAAGGCATGAGGGCACATTTGTTTTCTATTTCTTTACTTTTGTTGCAATGGCAGCACACACGCTTAGCTTTAAACATCTTAAACTAAAGGGTGGGTCCTGTAACTGCGTGGGGACGCATATTTGTTTCTGTTTCTTTTACTTTTGAAACAATCAACAAAGCGTGGGTGGCTTAGCTTTAAACATCTTAAGCTAAAGCGCGGGTCCCGCGATTTATTCAAAAGTAAAGAAATGGAAAAAAAGGCGTGGGATGCATATTTTTTCTATTTCTTTAATTTTAAAGCAATCGCAGCACCCGCGCTTTAGCTCAAGATGTTTAAAGCTAAGCGTGGGTGCCGTCAGTAAAAAAATAGAGAAAAAAGTTGTGCAGCCGCATTCTTTTTCTATTTATTGACCTTTGAACCAATGGCGGCACCCGCACCTTCGCTTAAGATGGTTAAAGCTAAAGTGGGGCATGCCACCATTGTAAGAAAAGTACAAAAATAGAAAAAAATAAGGCATGCAGTCGAGGTCAGCGAGTCGAATGAACAAAAGTAAGGCATGGCCGCCATTAGTGCAGCTGAGGGTGCTGTGCTGGTTAAATAGAAAAAATGTTGGAGGAGAGCGTGTCCTGCCTGCAACATCAGCCAGGAGAAAGACTGTGGCCCTGCTAATCAGGACCACAGCTTAGCTGCTCTCTCTCTAACTTGATACCATATACTTTAGGTACATACCAGATTGGTTACTGGGTCACCCTTGTGAGCCCCTGTATATGGTACCTTAGGTACCCAGGGCATAGGTGCACCAAAGGACTACCAGGAGCTGCAGCATGTATTGTGCCACCCCTGGTTAGACTTCCAAACTGACACCACAGGTCTGCAATTGCAACCTGGGTAAGGTGGTGTAATCACCCCTTACATAGATATTTTATTTATATATATATATATATACACACACACACACACACACGCATACACACCCATACACACACACACACACACACACACACCCCCCTCTCGTGCTGGGATCTCACTCTCACAGACATGCCTGGGGGGGGGGGGGCAGCGGAGAGAAAAAACCCAATTCTGCTGCCCCCCTCTTTCTTCCTCTTACTCCCTCTCTTTGTTGCGCTCCTCCTCACTTGCAGAAAACTGTGACTGTTCTTTCCTTTCGGTCATTCATTCCCCAGTGAAATGGATCCAAAAAAAACAAACAATGGCAAACTAATGTGGCATGGCAAGCAATGGAACGATGGGTTGGAGTGCTAAACATGTGTTGAAACTTAACAGACCCCTACAGTGACATTTAAGAAAGCAATCAATGAGACATTTAAACAACAAAGCCCCATAAGTGAATATACTACATTTACAGAAAACTGAACAACGTAACTATTTTAATAACACGTTATTCCAAATGTTTCAAAGACCATCCTGTGGTTATTTAGACAATAATCTATCACAATAGCTTTGAGTCATGGAAGGGGCAGCTTAATGTTTGATTACGCATTTCTTTAGTACGAAAATAAATGTCTCAGAAAGAAGGATTTTGGCTGGCATTTACTAAGTAGGCTAGGTTTTCATTCATGATAATGATACATTCATTTGTGGGATTAAGTCTGACAATGGATGAACACTAACATACCAGCGATTTAGACAAATAGAATTGTAGGAGAATTTAGGAATTCATTCTTGGTTTAATGCAGTTTTGTGGCTTAGTTGCACAGACCTAAAATACTGAAAGCTGTTCACACATTATTTTGGGGTGCTTTGTTAATTGTGCTATGTCACCATTGCTGACATAGAAGTGCAACTTTCAATTACTCAAAATAATGTGTTACTAATATACAACTCAATGATACTCATTTTGCTAGTGTCACGAAGATGAGAGGTGAATTCAAAAGGTTTAAACCAACAGCGTAGATAAATAACTTCACAGGTCTTCTGTTTTGCGCGAGCACCACTTGACACCTGGGCGTGATAATGTCAGAGAGAGCCTGCACACCCATCGCCTGTGCTCTGCAGAGGCCCTGTGTTTTGGGCAGCAGGCAGTGGAGTAAACTGTGTCTCTTTGAACAGTGTGTCCATACCAGGCCACCATCACCCAGCCCACGGGGCCGCGCGCGCTTAACTGGGTCCCCACCACCATGATCTGTGGCAGCTGGATGACATCAGCCCCCACTGTGTTAAAGACATCGTGCAGTTTGTTGATGACAGGAAACAGTGCCTCCATGACAGCGGCAGGAATGAATGGCTTTATTCACACCCAAACACAGTAGCGCCACCTTACAGAGTTTTCCAGTCAAGCGCTATTTTTCTTTTAATGTCCTTAGCTTTCTGAATAATGAGTGTAAAAGCTTTAAGTTGTATTCCCTATGAGTGTTTAATTTTGCCACAATGTTGTTACTTTTTTCAGGCAGCAAATTGCACTTGTCTAGTGGATAGTTTGGATTGAATTGCTTCTAGGTGTTTATAGCGGGGCACAATTGGGTTGTAGCTGAAGGGAGTGTGAGTTTCTCTCAGTGGGGCAGGATGGTGTTCAGTGGGGGAGAGGATGTAGCACTCTGTGCCGATGACAGAAACTGCAAGGCTCTGAGACAAATGGCTTGTGATAGCACTTTTAAGCGTATTTGGGACATTCTGCGAATGGCCAAGTTTTCCGATGAATGTATTATGTTGACCAATAACAACCGAATGCATGTGTTGTCGCGTTCTAATCTAGGACCCCGATCAATACTGTGACCTTATGCCCCTATACGGCTATAATCCCTTTGTACCCCTATATTGGCATAAACGATCAAATGCAATATTCAGAAACTCGTCTCTGGCCTCACACAATCAGAGCCACATTTCAGAATCTCTTCCTGTGCAGCTCATTAGAGCAAATGGCACAGCAGAAGCCGCTATCTAAGATTCCTAGATTACACTCCGAGTCCTTCAACAAGATAAAAACTCAGCAACCTAGGAAAGCCCCACTTGCTGTGTTTTGATTAGTAATAGAACTCTAATGAGCACTGAGAGACGATCACTTCCTAGTGACATCTTTATTGACGTCTTATGTCCAAAAACTTACGTCAACCAAGGCACCTTTCAGGTATAAATATTACCAATGTTGCCTTAAGCAAACGCTGATGCTGATGCTATCGCTGCCTCAACGACATCGATGATAGCGATGGTGTGGTGAACATAGGAGCAGAACAGCTGTCCCCTGCAGAGCCCAGCAGATACAAGCTGCCCACGGACGCTGCCCCTCCTCCTCCTCCTCGACACGCTGAGAGAGACGCTGTCTTTTCTCCTGCCGAGAAAATCCAGCTCCGGCGTTTCCAGCCTACTCTTGCGAGTGACTGGGATATCGAGTCCTGGAAGGAGATACAAGACCTCCAACATTCTATTCCAGAGGTATGGTGTTGATTAAACCCTTAGAGAGAATTCTTGAAGCAAACCTTGGCAAAACCAACTTAACTAAAACTGCTACTTCCTTACTCCCTCCCAAGTATTAGGCTTAGGTCAGGTACACTGGGGTAGGCGTAGTTAGAAGCACCAGTTGAGTACGTTAGCCTAATGTATATATGAATGTATATATGTTTTATTCATTTTAAACCATTGTATGGCTAAGAAACCATATCAATGCTTTTACAGTATTATTTCGCAATCCTCATTTTACTGTACGCACTTTTTATAATAACAAGTCTTGCAATTGTGGCAATTCATTTCTCTTGTATGAGAAGAAAGACTGTTCAATAAATAATACCTTTTTATTGAAAACGCCCGTCTCTCTATTCTCTGCATATTGGTGAAAGTAATCTGCACAAAACTGACTGAGTAAAATAACTGTCCATTGTTTCACACAACTCTAGAGATTGACTCTTATTCTAAGGAGCAAAGTTGTCATGTTTATGCGGTTGTTGGAAAACTGAATCCCTTCTTGTCTGTACCAGGGAAGCTGATCACTTCCTATTCAGTCAAGAAAGTTTCCAGTGACCTCTGAGCTAGTTGGTAACAAACCCAATTAATTTTAGCATAGTCAGTGGAGACCTGGAAGATCCGCACTTCTACGTCCATACTACTGTTTATGTTATTCCAATGCGCAGGGCCTATTGGGAAAATAGGAACTACACTACATGGCGCCCAACGTTTGGTAAGGTGATAAAACTAACGCAAGACGTTAGAGTAACTCAGTCGTGCATTTTTCACACAGACCCCTTTCTCCCGTAAATACTCCAATAGACGTCTGGAGTGGGTGCAAGGTTAAAATCCGCCCGACCTTAGTAGGGAGAGATTCCTATGTAAAGCTCTGGTTTATTCAACGTTGAAGGATACAGTGTTCCAAAATATTGTGCACCTAATCTTTGTCTCCTTGGAGACCTGCTTTGCAAAACCTGCATTTATAAAATGTCAGTAGAAAACAACGGAACTGATGCCGCAGTAGATGCGACTCAGCAGTGTCCCGACGGGACTACTGAACCGGGTGCAATAATCATCCCGGCACATTTAAGAAAATCTATAACGTCAAAACTTATAGAAAATGGACTGACCACACAAGGTGGCACAGTCGTCTTCGTGATAGAGGCACACGAATATCGGCAGATAGAGGTATTCTTTTCTTGGATAAAATTTCCAGCGGCAACGAGTTCCACTATTACAAAATAGGGGATCCACCGGAAGAGTACGCTCCTTTCGAGGAGATTGAAATTCCATTAAAATTCCAAGAGCACCTGCTCTGGTTTAAAGGCGCCCTAAAACATAATGATCATATTACCAGGCTCGGTCCACTAGGTAGACCAGGAGCAACGTGGCCGGTTCTAGCCAGCTACACACCACATCCGGACATTGATAAAATGTCAAGTGAAGAACTCTTCGTTAAATTAAGAGAATTAACAAAGGCATATAGAGTTAGTAAAATTATTTATTAAAAATAATTCAAACACTCCTAGAAAGAACTGGGATGAAAATAAACAATCCACTCCCAAAGAAAAAGTTTTCCAGTCCAGAGGAAGGTCTCCTCGACGGAGGGAAAGAACTCCGACTCGAGAACACCAGTCTCCCCAGAGGGAGCCCTCTGAGAAAAGATACAACCTTAGAAATAGGGATAATTTGAAGAAGTCTGATAGATATCAAAGTATTGATACACGTCCCTCTCAATCTTTTTCTCAGAAATCGGAAAGAAGAGGACGGTCAGACCCAGGAGAGCACACCAAGTCCAAAGACAAGGAACCTGCTCAAAGTAAAAAGTTACAATTTCCAAAAAAGAAGGTAGCCAGTATTAGAGTAATCGAACATGCCGAGAATACTGAGGACACAGTTGAAAAACGGGGAGTGGGCACAGACAATGCTAGACAGTGCAGCAGAAATCAGTATAGCCCGCAAGATCCTGATGAGTCATCTGGAGACAGTGGACACGAATGAATACATTCAAGTAGAAACTGCCGACACCAGAGTTAGCGAGCCCCATAAGATACACGAAATAACACTGCGTATAGAGGGTGATAAGACTAGGAAAATAAGGGGTCGATTTTGGGATAAACTCTCAAAAGGCTATGATATTCTGTTAGCTGAAAAAGATTGGCCCCCGGAGTTTGTCAGGGAGTGCCCTCGTGGCGAAGAAATGATTATGCCTGCCTTCTCGAATCACATTCCGATTCACAAAAAATATACTTATGCAAGGAAATGGGCAGTAGCCCAGGCACCACCATTATATAAAAATCATGTAGGATGGGATGAGGACTCTCCTCCTCACAAAATCCAGTTAAAAAGTCAACCGACTGCACAAAGGCAGTATCCCATTAAGCAAGAAGCTAAAAAACAAGTCAGGGAGATTTTAGATCAACTTGAATACCAAGGGGTGATTGAAACATGCAGCTCTCAAATGAACAATCCTTTGTTTCCTGTCTCCAAACCAGACAATTCATATTGTCTAGTTTTGGACTACAGACACCTCAATGCATGTTGCAAAACATTTGCAGTACAAAATTCGCACAGTGCTGCACTAATGAATAACATAGTTAGGAAAAAATATAAAACGACATTAGACATATCTAATGGTTTCTTTTGTCAAGCATTGCACCAGAAAGCAGATACTTGACCGCTTTCTCAGTAATGGGGTCTCAGAAAAATTTCTGTAGGCTCCCACAGGGATTCAAGAACAGCCCAGGACTAATCTCAGCTAGAGTAACAGAGTTACTACAAATATATGATGATGAGGCATTATCTTACGTAGATGATATCTATCTCACAGACGACGACTTGGAGACTCACTTGAAAAGAGTGAACACCATTATACTTGGGTTCGCAGCAGAGGGTTACAAATTCAACTTTAAAAAGTCTCGAATTGGAGGAGCCAAGATGGCGGACGGGACGGACGTGTGAGCGCCCGGCTCCCCGAGCCGTCCGACTTTTCATTGAAATCCTGGACTGTATCCTTCCTACACCGCGCTCAGATGGGGACACGACCGCGCTGGTGACAGTCACGTCCAATTGCGGTCTCCGCCGGCCGGTTTTGATGGGAATTGGCGGACTTAGCCGACCACCGGGACTCCCCCTGAACCCTGCGCCGATTGACGCCGCTGGACGCTGCAGTTCATATCCGGTAGGACGGGCTGTGGATATACCGGTGCTTGGGACTGCTTGCTGATTGCCAGGGGACAGGGGGGCTCCCACTACGCACGGCCCCTGTGCTGAAAGCTGCGTGCTCCTTAATGTGGGGACGAAGGTTCTTTTCTAACGAGCCGCCCCCCTCCCTCCAGGGTGGTTCCGAGGAGGAGATGACAATGGCGCCTGCCTTCCAGCATGAACGGACGGCTGCTCCCTTGTCCCCAGCTTGCGTGGACCTGCCTGCACTAGACCCGGAGGCTGCTCATAATGTGCCACAATGCAGAGCGGATCGGCAGGGGCTGCAGAGTGTTCTGACTTGTGGGGATATCCTTGATGCCCTTACAGACTTGCGGGCAACATGGCGGCGCAATGCTCAAGAGCTGGGGAGAAAGATCGAAGAGGCTATTTTTTCCACTATGCGACCGAGGCTGACTATCGCCCTGCTGCCCTCGTGTGTTTCTACACTGGATACAATGTTGCAGCATGTACGAGCGGAAGATCGAGGTGTCCCTGGCTACAATGTTGCATGTCTCCCTACTGACGATGCCATTGTTACAAAGTCTCCCCTCGCTCCGGGAATTGTGCCTCTGCCTGAACAACTGCTGCCAGAGCTCCGTTTGTCGCCCTTCCAGTTGTTTGCCTCCTACGAGATTATTGCCTTTGGAGCCTTTTTTCTGCGCTGCTGGAGTGTCTGTCATCCTGCACGGCAGGGGGGGTTCGCCATTTTATCCGCTGCAGTTGTTGGAGACTGGGACCACTCGTCTTCTTCACTTCTGCCCCTCCCATGTCGAGAGCGGCCATCTTGCTCCTTTGTTCTGCCTGCACAGTGTCCGCGGAGATGGTCATGCCTGGAGAGATTTCGTCGTTCTGGCCAGGGTTGAAGGTGCCCCTCATCTCGATTTTGCCTGACCGGCTGGCGGAGACCCGGACTGTACTGTATTTTGCTATGTTGTATTGTTGCAATTTTAGCCTTTTTCCCACTTGTGATTGCGATTATTATGTTCTTCTGTGTTTCTTGCTGATGGGGAGGCGGTTCTGTACGGGACCGGGGTTCCAATGTGTTCATGTTCTATTCATAGGAGCTGGCTTTGTCCTGCGCCCGCTACCAGGCCGGGATTGGGCTGACTCATAACGAAATGGCTTCCCGGGTGGACTGAACGGGGATTGAAACTGCTTGTATGTATTGTTAGCGCACATGGCGAAATGACTTTTTCCATCTATGCTATTGTTGCAATTGATTACAGCATTGTTGCTTTTGGAATAGGTGGTTTTAGTGTGTGGAAGCTGTAGATGGCCGGGGGTCCCGGGTGCTCTGATGCTACGTAGGCTCCTCCCCACCTTCTTCTTTTTGGGAGTTTAGATCAGAATAGTGTATTCTTTTCTCACCCCCTATATCATAGGTGTTCACGTTTTTCTTTCCTCTTCCTCATTCTTCTCTTACTCTTCTTTCTCTTCTATATTTCGGGTTTACTGGGCGACAGGCACTATGCTGGGGGGGGGGGTAGGCCGTAGCCTCCGCATTGGTGTAGGGTGGGGGGGGTAAATTAGTATTTTTATTGGTTCTATGGGCCTTTATTTCTTTCTTTGTTTTCTGTGCTTTTTCCTTGGTTGATTCTGGGTCCGGGCTTGGGGTTGGCTGAATGGGGACGGCGCTGTAGGGGTGCGTATTTACTGTGTGAATATCCTGCTGTCGATTTGCACCGCCTCACTGCCTGAGATTTTAAAATTTCCACGGTTGTTTTCCGAAATACTGCCGCTCTCCCGTGATGTGAAGATAGTATGCGGACTTGAATCTCCTTGGACTTATTCTTCACTGCCTTTTCCCCTGATAAAATTATAAAAAACTTTAAAATTAACCTTCATTTCTCCTTCCCCCTGGTGTCATGGTTCCCCTCAGTGTAACATTCTCTAATTGTCGCAATTTCTTTGTCCGTTGACACTCAGGGGCCACAATGTTTGTGTTAGTGCTCAGAAGTATCGTGGCCGGCCTGATGGTTGTAGGCCCGTATTTGTTCTTTTTACATGCACGAATAAAGGTTTTCAAAAATAAAAAAAATAAAAAAAAAAGTCTTGAATTGCCCATCTGACTATTATTTTTAGGATACCAATTTTCAAGTGAAGGAAAATGCCTAGCGGACAACTTCTTAGAGAAGTGCGCTGTACTCCAAGCTCCAAAAACTCTGAAAAACTTACTATCGATTCTAGGCTTCCTGAATTTCGGTAGAACTTACATTCTAAATTACGCAGAGAGGGTTAAACCTCTCTACGAACTAATTAAACCTGATTTTAAACCAATGAATTGGACTCAGAAACACACAGAAATTTTGAGATCACTGCAAACAGACATGTTAGCAAAAACAAAATGAGATACACGTGACAACACGCGCGATCTTGTAATCCGAGTCATCCCAGGAAGATGCGGATTCACGTACCTAACCTGTAATGAGGGAGAAAAGGTACCAATTTCAATTAAATCTCACTTGTACACACAAGCAGAAAAAACATTCAGTCCAACAGAAAATACTGTGAAAGCAGTAGAAACTGCATTAGCGAATGAACGAGAACTAGCACACGGCAAAAGGATCAATATCCTCACAGCGGAATCCGCCTTCGAGGCGCTATTCAGCCCAGTAAACATGCCTACAATGTCACTGGATCCGAAATGGATACAGTGTGTAAATTCTCTTGGAGCGGATGACGTGAAATACTATTTCGCCCCGCAATTCGAAACACTGAATGATTTAGAATATGAAGAAGAATATCCTCTGCCATTCGAACTTCTGCCTCTCCCATAGTACGGCTGTATAATCTATACAGATAGATTTGTACAGCATTTCAACGTAGAGAACAAATTCCACGATCCAGCCTGTGCGATTGTTAAAGGTCGTTGGCTGTGCGGTAAATTCAGACTGAAAATAACAAAAACTGAATCAGTAAGAAACTGTTCGGCTCAGAGAGCTGAAATCAGATCTTTAAAGATGGCGCTTGAAAATGCAGAACGTGAATTCCCGACACTAATCGTGTACGATTCGCATTTTTGCGTCAACTCTTACAATAATAAGTTGCAGAGCTGGATTCAAAATGATTACAAAGATGACACACGTGCCACAATCAAGCATAAAATGCTTTGGAAACAGGTAGTTCTTTTACAGAAAGAACTACAAAAGACTCACGTGATACACACTCTGAGTCATCGACGTGATGGCGTTCACGTTGCAGGGAATTCATTGGCTAATACAGCCACAGCGGAAGCAACTAAACCGGCTTCCGTAGCCACAAAAAAGCGTTGAGAAAAATACATAGACGGGGAAACCATGCTGGCAGTAAAAACGTCCGTAAAAGGCGACTGTGCAGCGCTACCCGTGAACTATCCACTCAATTATGCATACGTAATTGATGCAAACTCCGTTCCTTTTGCTCGAATCCCTGGAGTGGGGGATAGGGTGATTCCAAACATGAACCGGAGAAAATTATTAATAGCAGACGCACACATGGGTGAAGGTCCAAGGCACATACAGCGCCGAGATGCCCACTGGCCTTCGTTTCGCGCTTTACAAATGCTTTTATAAATAAATAAATAAATAAATAAATAAATACAGATGAAGGAATCTCTGAAAGAATTACAATCAGTGTACTGGTGGCCAGGAATGAGCCTACACCACTACAAATATGTAAAGAACTGCCCGGACTGCGACAGAGAGCGCAGCAATGAGTCAAGCGTATTAATGCCATGGTAGGCATAATGCTGTCTACCTGCCATCCAGCGTCCTATTAATCATTAAGACTAAACACACTTAAAAAATGTGGCCCCAGCGCTCGGCTGACGCCAGAACGGTTATAAAAGATCTGCGAGTCTTTATCAGCACATACGCAATTGCCATGTTCCATTCTGACCAGGGTCCTGCTTTCAGCTCTCGATCTTATAAGGAGGCCATGGCCAGCATGGGAGTTGGGTTGCGATATTCTTGTCCGTCACACCCCGAAGGGAACAGTGTGGTAGAAAGAAAAAAACGGGACATAAAGCAATCTATAACAGCGAAGTTATTAGGTTCAGGTGCTGGGTGGGTCAAACATTTAATAAGTGTCCAGTTAAGTCTAAACAACTTGCCAAGAAATTCACTAAAAGGTTTCAGCCCATACGAACTATTGTTCGGAACTAGAATGTGAATTCAGGACTTAGATAGTCAGGTATCAGTGGTAAAAGATAAGAAAACAGACTTTGACATCAAAGATCGTTTGGCTGTTTTACAGGACTTGAATGAAACAAGAAAATCCTTAAGCAACATAAAGTTAAAGCAACAGCCAGCTACCACTGACGAGGCACCACCAGCCCCAGCAAGGCCTGTCTGGATTCCAAAGATTGGGGATCTAGTCAGAGAAAAAAATAGCGGTGAAGAAGGAATTTGGGCCTTCTTACAGAAAAGCAGTACCTGTCTTAGCCGTCAACGGAACAAGATCAGTAGTACTACCGCCCCTTGCTGGTAAAAAGGAGAACAGAGTTGTTTTCAATCGACCTGGTAAAACCACAAGCATGTGGCCTATAATCAACAGTAGGCCCAGTGGACTCCCGAGAAACAACAGAATACCCAAACTTGCAACAATCCAAGAGGTTCAAACTGAAAGACTAATCACAGTCGATCAGCCTGCAGTGCACAGAGAGGGACTATGCAATAATGCCATGGAACTCGTGCCTCTTGAGACACAGATTGAAACAGTTCGTCAAGAAACACCAGTCTACAATGATGTGGCATCAGAATGTGCTACCGAAAGACAAATTGAAAGAACAATTCCAACAATTGACAGAACTGCCTCTGGCTACTTCATCAACTTCGATAACTTTTCTGAGGATCAAAGCAACCCCGAAGTGATGCCAGAGACAAAAAAGACTTTTAAAGAAAAAGCAACGGAACTCTTTCATCAACTCAAGGAAATTTACCTTAGTTCTCCATGGTTAGAGTTGTGGTTTGGTCTAGGTATTTTTTTCCTCCTGCTTTGGCTCATCATGGTACTTTGTTTGGGAAAATTCATTGAAGGAAAATATAGTACAATGGACACAGCAAGTTAGAACATCAACGTAGTCCTCAAACCACACAGATCATCCCACGTGAAGAAAAGAGAACTGTCAACAGTAAACGTCACAGCCATTCCAATACCGGGGGGGGTAGTATGGGACAAAACTGACTATGAAATATATGGTCCAGTCGAAATCCTGAAGTATCCTCATCAATTCAAGGTTTCCTTAAGTGACTTTGTAAAACCTAGTACATTCTCTGATGATTGGGACTTTGAAAGTATTAATAATATGATGTCTGATTTAGTAATGTCAGCAAGATTTACAGATCATGATTATTTACAAGGTTCGTCTAGTTATGAACAGATGTTCTGCTACACACACTATGGTGATCATTACTTGCATAAATCTGCACAACCTAGAAATGTCTTTAAGTATAACCAAAGGGAACATTGTGCTACTCCACCTAAAAGCAGTTCTAAAACATTCTATGAGAAATTTCAGTACTTCTCAGGGTTTAACACCAGTGATGCAGAAACGTTTTATTATAAACTGTTACATAAAACAGGATTGAAAACAATGCTGACAAATACTAAATTGATATATTCAGAAGCATTTTATGAAAAAATGACATTTGGTTTTGATTATTAGAAAAATAACATTGAAACAAAAACAATCTGGGGTACAAAAGATTGGCAGGTACAAGGCCTAGAAGCATTATTTCGAGCCTGCATGATCCCAGAGCAAATATTGTTCTTAAATGACACAATTCAACAAACAACCTGTCTTGGCCTAGCTAAGATCAAAGACCTTAACAAACCGTCTATTCCGGAGCCAATACCTGATAATGCAACCACAGATATTGAGATAGACGTATCTAAAATTTTACATTTAAACAGAACACATTCTGATTGGAAAAAGTGGTTAATCTGGCCTACTGACACAAACAACTGTCAAGATAGATTCCTGAATAAAACACAGGGGTTAACAATGACCAGACCAGACCCTAGATACTCCCAGAGACAACATCCAGGGATAGTAACAACATACAGTGTAGGGAAGCTGTGCCTTGAATGGCTAGAATCATCCACACTGGCAGAAATTAAGCAACACTTATCTTTACTTAAAGATGGTGCTGATTTGCGCGATTTCATTCTGGGACCACGCAAACAGCGACAAAAGCGTTTCATAGCGACCAGTATATATGCGGCTTACAACGAGGCTTGGAAAGTTACACAAATTGAAACAACTGAAAAAATACACACACACATGCTATAGTGACAGCAACAAAAATGTATTTCTTAGTGGTGAAAACTGTAAACATTCACTAAGCGGTATACTTTTGTGCCAGGGTATTAGTTTACACGGAGCCTGTGAGGGTAACTCAAACAACCTTTCATGCCACCAACATGTCACACCTGCAACGCAGATAGAGCCTTTCTTTATGCAACTCGCAAATGGGAGTTACATTCTAATAACGGATCACAGCTGTTGTGGCCTTTTGCCAGGAAAAGCCTATCTCGTAAGCGTAACATCCATGGTCGAATGCTGTATGCAAGCATTGTTTCCAAACGGCCCTAGAGACTCCGGGACTCCCTTATGGCCTCGTCTGAATTTCTCTTCTATACGAATTGATACTTTAAGCAGAATGAAGTCTGTGCTTTTACAGACAACAGTGCCCATCACGTCATCAAAAGAGACGTATGATCTCCTAGTTGCAAGGACGGCTTCGGAGATACATGACCTTTTATCAACAAATTGCCCCGTGCATTTCACAGAAATGCTTAGCCAAATCCTTAACATGTCTAGCGCCATAGGCATCCCAGGCATATTTAAGACGATTTTTACAGGACTGCTAACACCATTCAGAGCAATTCTGGGAATCATTCCCAATTTTGTCCATTCAGTCTTTGGCGACATACCCCTGATTTTGGGACTTGTAGCAGGCATTTTATTTTTTACCCTCCTGCTCCGATATGGCAAGCCAAAGCTCAGACATGACTCCTACAAGGATGGAAGAAACGATCCTAGCAATACGCTACTGGGACAGAATAACTAGAGTCCTTGGATTGGCCAGGCTGAGAGATCTGAACATGACCTGGTTTCTTTCATTCAGACCTACATGGCAGACCTGCATCTTACCTGTGCTTCGATGTATGCTATGCCGAGATGAGTGCGTGTTGGACATCTGTCTTGCACTTCCATCAGCAGTACCAATGGATGTCGATACTTTGCTAAGTCCGATAACGGCTCACGCATTGTGTTGTCCCCAGCGGCTACCTATCCTGATGACGGCATTCGTTGAGACTCCTGTGCTATGACTAGGTGGTGACAGTGGAGCGAAAAATAAAAGCAACATCACCCAGGTACGACCTTCCGTGAGCATTGCTGATCCAGACTTTGATGATAGCAATCATTCTCATACCTGCCAAGTTACAGCACTATCGAACTTGGTCGAACTGTCACCTGATTTTGTAGACCAATTTTTTGAGAGCCTGTCTGATATGATGTTCTCCCCTGAACAGAAACAATAACTTTAGAAAAGCATTCCGACACACAGCGTTCCCATGAACTCTGAATTCGGCCTTCAGTTTTGATCAACAAAAACTGCTGAAAAGCGTTGGAACTCTATTCCCCCGTTCAACAAGAATTTTTTTTTTTAATTGAACACTTAAAAAAAATATTTACCTTTTTCTGGCACAAAAAATTATTTGCTTAAAGTAGACCTATTCATAAAGAACAGAAGCTTCTATTTTTAGGTAATTCTAGAGACATAACAATAATAACTTTACATCAGCCTCTAGCACATGTTACAGCAATTGCATTTATATGTGATGAAATTATCTCGCCTTTCTTTTCTGTATTAAGAGATATTTCATGTGTAATTTTTTTCGCAAAATCGTTCATTGATTACATATGCTATAATTTTTAATGATTTCTATGCTTAAAAGCGCGGGGATGCCCTTGGGTCACCAGGCGCTTTAGAAATCGCTAAAATAAAAAATAAATAAAATAAATAAAATTAAAACCGTACAGTACCAAAATGACCACGTATTTCAGATACGCCATTTCAAATGCATATATGTAATGTTACACATGCATCTTTTGCTATAGTTTTAGTAAATTGATGGACATAAATTTGTGGAGTGGGTGTCGCGTTCAATACTGTGACCTTATGCCCCTATACGGCTATAATCCCTTTGTACCCCTATATTGGCATAAACGATCAAATGCAATATTCAGAAACTCGTCTCTGGCCTCACACGATCAGAGCCACATTTCAGAATCTCTTCCTCTGCAGCTTCCTCTGCAGTTCATTAGAGCAAATGACACAGCAGAAGCTGCTATCTAAGATTCCTAGATTACACTCCGAGTTCTTCAACAAGATAAAAACTCAGCAACCTGGGAAAGCCCCGCTTGCTATGTTTTGATTAGTAATAGAACTCTAATGAGCACTGAGAGACGATCACTTCCTAGTGACATCTTTGTTGACGTCTTATGTCCAAAAACTTACGTCAACCAAGGCACCTTTCAGGTATAAATATTACCAACGTTGCCTTAAGCAAACGCTGATGCTATCGCTGCCTCAACGACATCGATGATAGCGATGGTGTGGTGAACATAGGAGCAGAACAGCTGTCCCCTGCAGAGCCCAGCAGATACAAGCTGCCCACGGACGCTGCCCCTCCTCCTCCTCCTCGACGCGCTGAGAGAGACGCTGTCTTTTCTCCTGCCGAAAAAATCCAGCTCCGGCGTTTCCAGCCTACTCTTGCGAGTGACTGGGATATCGAGTCCTGGAAGGAGATGCAAGACCTCCAACATTCTATTCCAGAGGTATGGTGTTGACTAAACCCTTAGAGAGAATTCTTGAAGCAAACCTTGGCAAAACCAACTTAACTAAAACTGCTACTTCCTTACTCCCTCCCAAGTATTAGGCTTAGGTCAGGTACACTGGGGTAGGCGTAGTTAGAAGCACCAGTTGAGTACATTAGCCTAATGTATATATGAATGTATATATGTTTTATTCATTTTAAACCATTGTATGGCTAATAAACCATATCAATGCTTTTACAGTATTATTTCGCAATCCTCATTTTACTGTACGCACTTTTTATAATAACTAGTCTTGCAATTGTGGCAATTCATTTCTCTTGTATGAGAAGAAAGACTGTTCAATAAATAATACCTTTTTATTGAAAACACCCGTCTCTCTATTCTCTGCATATTGGTGAAAGTAATCTGCACAAAACTGACTGAGTAAAATAACTGTCTATTGTTTCACACGACTCTAGAGATTGACTCTTATTCTAAGGAGCAAAGTTGTCATGTTTATGCGGTTGTTGGAAAACTGAATCCCTTCTTGTCTGTACCAGGGAAGCTGATCACTTCCTATTCAGTCAAGAAAGTTTCCAGTGACCTCTGAGCTAGTTGGTAACAAACCCAATTAAGTTTAGCATAGTCAGTGGAGACCTGGAAGATCCGCACTTCTACGTCCATACTACTGTTTATGTTATTCCAATGCGCAGGGCCTATTGGGAAAATAGGAACTACACTACAGTGTGCATTGTCGATTTAAATAAATGTGGAAAAATACTAGCTGCAGCATTGCCTTCTGCTTGTGAAAAAATAAATGTGGATAAACACAGACAAAATGGCCAAAAAATAAAAATGGATAAATACAGACGGAAATGGCAAAAAAATAAATACCATAAAACCGGGAGCCCTAATTATAATCCTCGCGGTTAATGCTAACTTTGGTTTGGCTTTATCAAAACATGTTGTGTGAGGTGTCAAACACTTTGGAATACTACCCCCTCCCCAATTCTGACGGTGGGGGTAGCATTCCACCCTTCTAGAAGGAGAAGACATGTAGTTACTGGTAAACCCAGATAGAGGTAAACAGAGCCTCAGCATCACAAAATGGATGCTGCTCCTACAGACACGAGTCTGCCCTCCTGCTGCTGGACGAAACTCCGGCAGGGGAGGCCTGGACAATAGGTTTCCTGTCCAGGGAGGTGCCAGCACCTCCCCAGACAGGCTTTAGTGTATTGGGGCAGGGTGGGTTGCATTCAGTGAATGCTTTTCAGACACTGCCTGGGGCACACTAGGTGCTCCATGCATTTCCCAGTTCAAACCAGTTGCTGGGGCACTCTACTCCAGCTCTGGCTCGAAACTGGACAAAGGGGAAAGTGTGTAACCACCCCCTCCTCAGGTCCTCCCATAGGTGGAACCCTAGAGTTAGTCCAACCCCTAAACTTGGTATAGGACCCCAGTCCCTAGGACTTTAAATTACCCCGGACGAAACTCTGATACATAAATCTTGGACCTTCGACATTCCATATCGACTGGAAGACGGAAGAATCTCCCTTGTGGCCAAGGAGTGACCACCCTGTTCAAACAGACAACAAGAAGCATCTTTGCCAGTCTGCATTTATGAGGCTCCCGCCAGTTCCCGAAGAATCTGCGACACAGGCAAAGACTTCCAGACATCTCTGACGCTGACCCGAGCTCCCAGCAAAGCTGAGACCTGTAGCGGACACGAGAGACGTGGGACCGGAACTCCTGGACATCCTGCATTTTTGCAACTGCACCTACTTGCCGAGGCATCCCGAAGTTGTGCATTGGGGTATTTGAAGCCTCTGCCCCGAGCACCTTTTGCATCGAAGATCGGAGGCCTACACTCCACGAGTGTCCCGTGGGCCCGCTTTGTGCATTCCAGCTTGAGGCTCCTTCACGGTTCCTAGTCCGTTGGCTAGTGTGCCCCCACAAAGGACAATCTATGCTTTATTGAGCATTCCTGGTTGCTTCAGGAGGCTTGCTGCTCCCACTACTCTCCAAAGGAGGAGTCCCTCAAACCTTGCTGGTCTGCACCAAAGCCAATCTCGACATCTTGCGTCGGTTGCTGTTGCCAAGGCTTGTTGAATCCAATCCGGATTCTTTCTTTGCAGCACTCGACATCCTTCGTGGGACAGCTCGAATCCAGCTCCTGGTCATCGTCGACACCTCCTGGTCCTTGTGGCTATAGAGTCAAGCTTCACTTCTTTCACCTGAAAACACCCAACATTGATTGGCATCTTCCCATCGCCATCCTGGTCACTGTCAAGTGACCCAGACTCTGTCCCCTCTGCTTTCAGGTTCTTCAGAACTCCAATCCAACCTTGGATCCACCCGGACACTTTTCCTCTGGTCGCTTGCTGCATTTCTTCGCAGCTCTCCATTGGAATCGACGACGAAACCTGACACCAAAAGACACCTATGCACCCGGCTTCCCTGGGTGAGGTAACACGAGTACTCCGGTGCTCCCGTGGGTCTCGACTCTCGAGTGTCTAAGTCTAGAAGGATTCCATTGAAGATCACCTAGAAGTGTCCTTAATCTGTAACTTGTTCGTTTTCTATGGTGATCCACGGCTGTGTTTAGACACTGCATGCGTCCCCAGTGGGCCCCCTACATCCTAACCTTGGGTGGTTCTAGGTAGCCCCAGCAGTTCTACAGGCTCTAGGCCTGCTTTCTAACTCTCACGTGGTTCTTATACCACTATTTTAGTATATGGTTTGTGAGGGCCCTAGGGCATAACGTATACTGTGCACCTTATCGTATGCTAATTAAGTTCCTTGTATTGTACTTTTACCTCTGACCTCATAAAGAGATCAGAGGGGTTGTATTAAGATTAAATACATACATATTTGATATATACCTTGTGTGGTGTGCTTTCATTTGATCATTCAAGAGATTATTACTGGTAAAACAACTTGCTTGGGAGGAGCTACGGGCGGGCCCAAGATGGCCGCATGAGTCCCCAGCTCTGCCGGACCTGTCCCTCGCCCTAATATCCTGGCACATATTCTGAGCTGCTGACTCTGCCGCCTGATTGCGGAAGATGCGCGTTGTAGGATTGAGTGACTCCGACCCCGCTGCGACTTTGGGGGCGGAGATCCACCTCTCAAATCTCAGGGCCCATTCGCTGCTTGGAGCCGCTGGCTTGATTTTGGAGGAGGGCCGGCGGCATAGTTGAAAACACCGGGGCCGGAACCGGAAGTCGCCGGTCGAGCCCTGGTGCTGTGAGGCTGCCACACACACCGGAGGAGTAGACGGAGCGGAGGGGGAGCGGGCTATTGTGAGGCCCCACCGCCAGGAAGGAATAGTGCTGAACATCGGAGACAGCGCTGTGAGAGAGGAGTGGGCGTCTTCGGACCCCCGGATGCAGCCGGAGGTGTGAACTGCCTCTGGCAGTGTTGGGCTGCTGGTGAGACCCGCTCATGTTGTGCTGCCGGGGGGGGGGGCTGTCTACCGAGGTGCGCCCTGGCCCCCATTAGATTGGCTGGAGGGCCCTCAGAGGCGATGGACATAGTGCGGTGAGGAGCGGTGTGTACTAATGGGGTGGCAGCAATTTCGAGTCCTGCCTCAGCTGCCTGCTATCTGTTTTGAGCTGTGACTCCTCTCCTGAGACCTGCACTGACTCCGGGTCGTGGACTCGAGTGGTTGAGCCGGAGGCGATTGATCTCCCTGTGGGTGGCGGCGTCGGCACAGGGACGTCCCCCTTCGGCTGGCTCTGCGAGGGGGAGGCCCCCGCTGTTCCATTCTTCCGACTGGGAAACTGTTACCTCCTGTGGGGGGAGTGTTGCGGAGGCACGAATATGCTGTAAACTGAGGCTGCTGGAGATCCCCGGACGAGGGGGACGTAGGGTATCGTGTAGACAATTTGACCCTTCCCGCCGCGGCGGCTGTCTGAGTATGATCTGATTGGGGCTTCCTGGATAAGCAGCTCTCCAGCGCCCGGCCGGCTGTTCCTCGATGGTCCTGCCGTTTTCATAGGACTACAGCTACAGTGTTGTTCGGCGGCACGTGCTGGGGCTCCGGCTGAGTGGTTGCGTGGATACACCGCTCATCGCTGCTCTCCAGTAGTGGTCTGTGTGGCGTCGCTGCGCTTGGTGAACCGGAGTGGCCCGGAGGCCCTTGCGCAGGCCCTCAGATGGCGACTAAACCTGACGCCGATAAGCAGCAGCCCAGATCCTCCAAGGGCTCTCTGCTAATTCCGACCAACAAACTGGACCGCTACACAATGCCTAGGAGGTCTCCGCTGGAGCCGAGGAGGGCTTAAGCGGCGGGGGGGATTCCGCTGGTCCTCTGATGAAGCTGACGCTACTGGACCTGATGGCGGCCATCGATGGCGTCAAGTCGTCCCTCGGACAAAAGATGGAGTCGCTAGACAACAAACTTGACACAGTGACCATCGAGGTCAATCTCATCCGGGCTGACCTCACCAAGGCTAGTGAAAAAGTTAAGTTTTTGGATATTAAAACTGCTAGTTTGACGGATGATATGGCACTGCTCCAGCAGGAGGTGCAGGACCTCAGTGCTTCTAATGACCTAACTAATCTGAAACTGGATGAATACAAAGGGAGAGCTTGGCGTAATAATGTCTGAATTATTGGTGTTCCCGAGAAGGCGGAAGGCCCGGGCCCGGACCTGCTCGTCGAATACATCATCCTTAATTACCTGAAGCCCAAGGGATTGGGTAATTTCTTCACGATCGAGCGGGCACACAGGGTGCCGGGGGGAGGCCTGGAGCCCCCTCTCGCCCGATGATTGCGAGGGTGTTGAACTTTCGTGATAGAAACACTATCCTGCAGTCTTCCAGGTCGGGGGCCCCCTGAAATATGAAAACGCGTCTCTTACCTTTTTCCGGATTTAACGCAAGTTGTCCAGAAGCAGTGCCAGAGTTTCCTTGGAGTAAAGAAGAAACTCCGAGACAGAGGTTTGAAATATGCAATGATGTTTTCGGCCCGGTTAAGGGTGGAAATCGAGGGGAGGGCTTGGTTTTTCTACAATCCAGAGGTGGCCTCAGACTCGTTGGAAAGCCATCCCCCGACTGGGCCGGAGCAGCGGAGCCTGGATGGTGGAGGTTTCCAGCAGGAACAAGTATAATGTACATCGTGGAGAGAATGAAACTACTGAGACTGTCAGGTAGTGGGCATGACCCGTGTGCACTTCTACCGAATTGATCCTTCAGAGAGTGAGATGTTGCAGGCGTAGGTTGGGGTCAATAGGATGAGGGATGGAGGGAGGTGCGGGGTCCTGCTTTCCTCCTCATTTCTACTTTTAGTTAATCAGTAGTTTAGAATATGGGCGACACGCACTCTGTAAGTTGGGGATAGGTGGAAGCCATGAGCAGGGGTGCAGGGAGGGGGGATGGGAGTTCTGGGGGTTTTGTTGTTTGGAGATCTGTTTGCTATTTGTGTAGCTGGTTGTTTGCAGAACTGTTTGCACTGTGGGGTTTTTCTTCTTTTCTTTTCCATCTTTTTAACATTAGGTGACAATGCTGTGAGTGTACTACTTCCATACCAGCCAGATTTCAAATGTTAGATGGGGATCGGGGATGTCTTTCCTCAGTTGGAATGTGAACAGCTTAGGGGACAAAATTAAGAGGGTAATGGTTAGTCAGTTGGTCAGAAGGTACTCTCCAGACGTAGTGCTAGTACAAGAAACACATCTCATAGGGAATCGTTGCTTGGCCCTACATAGAGGGGGGGTTTTAAGTTGGTAGCGCACGCTGGCTTCACCACCGGGTCGAGAGGAGTTGGTGTCTTGGTTAAAAAATCCCTTCCTTAACGATTCAGGCCACATGGTCTAACCAGCGAGGTTGATATGTCGGCATATTGGGTATGTGGGAGGGGAGAACGGTCACCTATCGGTCGTCTCTATATACATCCTGCCCGGCCTTCAATCCGACACGGCCCTAGACTTGGGTTCTGTCTTCCTGACTCTACCGTTGGGCCTCCTTGTAATGAGGGGGGGGGGGGGGGGGGGGGGAGTTTAATGCCGTGGTGGACGGAGAGGTCAACCGGCATCCGTCAGAGCCCAGAGACCAGTGCAGAGATGGCTCCCCGACTTCTTGGAAACGACTGGGCTGGTGGATGGCTGGAGGGTTCGTAATCCGAGTGACACACACTATAGGCACGTGTCCGCTGCACATCATAGCTTGTCTAGAATAGACTATGTATTGGTGCCAGCTGCCTAGGTAAGTGCGGTCCAGGAGATTCGCCACCTGGGGAGGGGCATATCAGATCACTCTCCGGTCTGGCTTCGGTTTGAGTTTGACCTGGTTGATGTAGGCAGGGTTGCACCTATTAATGCTTGGCATTTGAAGGACCCCACCACCATGAAATAAAGTGTTAAGGTCTCGGACAGGTACTTTCGGGAGAATGCGGGTACGGTGGATTTGACGCAGACCCTGTGGGAGGCGTATAAGACCGTCGTTCGGGGGGAGGTCATATCCTTGGTTGCGCGAAAGAAACGGGAGCGGCAGGTGGAGTTGGAGAGGGCGGAGGAGAAGGTGTCACGGTTGGAGTTGGAGATATCTAGGGCCGTGACCCCGGAGGGGCTGCATCGGATAAAATTGCGGCAGGACGAGTATAAGGGACTCGCTAGTGACAAGGCCAGAGCGCAGAATAACGAGACTCAAAGTAGGGTGTACGAGCACGGAGATCAGGCCGGTAAACTGATAGCGTGGCTGGAAAAGGGGGAGTGGGCATCGCGGTTGGTACCAGAAATACAGCGGGGGAACTCCAGTACGATTATAGATCCGCAAGCTGTTGCAGAGAGGTTCGCGGAATACTATAGCGGGGTATATACCTCGGCTGGGGTGTATACAGCGCAATGATAAAAGATATCCAAATGCCTGTGTCGTCGGACGATAACCGGTAATATTTGGAGTCCCCCCTCACCGACGATGAAGTGGCACAGGCCATTAGAGGAGTACACTCCGGGAAGGCCACCGGCCCCAACGGAATTCCCATAGTACTATACAAACTGAGCGCCAACAAGCTGGCTCCATTTCTCCGCTCCATGTTTGCGGAGTGTAGAGAGGAGGGATAGCTTCCATATGAGCAGACGGTGGCGAATATGGTGGTCATTCATAAAGCGGGTGAGCCCAAGACGCTATGTTTGTCCTACAGACCTATCTCGTTGCTGAATGCTGAGCCCAAAATACTGGCGAAGTTGCTGTCAACGAGATTGGCTAAAGTAATCACACTACCTTGATAAATCCGGATCAATCCGGCTTCATGCCACGCCAAAATACGGCCCTTAATTTGCAGAGACTACACGGGGTGCTAGGTAAGACCCCCAACGATTCAGGAACCAGTGGTTTTAGTATCTTTGGATGCCACCATGGTGTTCAACAGGGTTGAGTGGCCATACTTAGTGGAGTGGTGTGGCTCACTGGTTAGAGGCGGCAGACCCGAAAGCAGAGGACGGCCCGGGACCAGGGTTCAATCCCCGACGCGGCAGGGTCGTGAACCAGGTTTAGCGGACTCTATAATTCTCGCCTCGGTGCCTACTCTAACCAGGGATCACACTCGGCAACTCCGGGCATTAGCTTGCCTCATCTCCACAACGGCCCCCCACAAACGCCGGGGATGCCTGGTTTCACCTTGGAGATACCCAGGAGAGAACATCTCACAGGGAAAGCCAGGACGGGTTCCCCAGCGGTCTATAGCGCCAGGATGCCTCCGGGTAGCAGTGCGCTTTACAAGACACACACATTTACATTTACATTTACTTATTTGCAGTATTGGGGAAGCTGGAGTTCGGTCCGGAATTTGTGGGTTGGATACACCTCCTATATGCTCAGCCTTTGGCGAGGGTAGTCGTGAATAATCACAAGTCTGTTGACTTTCTCCTTGGCAGGGGCTCGAGACAGGGTTGTCCCCTGTGCCCGCTTTTGTTTACCTTGGCCTTGGAGCCCCTGGTGGCATGGGTTCTATGGGACCGTGAGATCCGCGGCATATGGTGGACGTTGGAATGGGAGGACAAAATCTCACTATACGCTGATGATATCCTGCTTTATCTCACCAACCCAAGGAAATCTCTTATATGCTTTTTAGACATGCTCGCCATTCTCAGGAGGTACTCTGACTTTGCTATAAACTGGTCAAAGTCAGTACTCTTCGTTCTTAGGGGTGACCCACCAGTTCTTCCACAGAACTGCCCAATAGAGATTGAGCCGTTCGGATTTAGGTACTTTGACCCGAAACTACGATATGCTAATAATCCTGGCCCCCCTCCCCCTTGACGAGGTTTAAAGGAGATGTGGCGTGCTGGAAGGCCCTTCCACTCTCGCTTCTGGTTCGGGCAGTGCTTTTTAAGATGATGGCTCTTCCCCGGTTTTTATACGCGCTCCAGAACTCAATGGATTTGGTACCCGCAACCTACTTTAGGGAGATAGAGGCCCTCCAGAGGCAGCTTCTTTGGGTCGGCAGGCCCCGTACAGCATTTTCTAAACTCACTCTCCCCTGGTATGACGGAGGGATAGGCTTGCGAGACCTACGAAAATATTACTGGGCCTCCTAACTGGCTGGGGTGAACCATGCAATATACAGGCCCCCCCCGGGGACCGGGGGTATGCTATGGATCGCTGGCAGGTTCCGGGCGGGGATTTCAATAGGGCGCTGTATGCAAAACCTCGTCAGTTTCCCCTCGCGGGCCCAACGGCACACGCAGTTTAGGTGTGGCAGGTGGTGAAGAGGCACCACCAGTGGGAGAGGCGACTAACGCTAGCCACCCCATTGTGGAACTCAGAGAAGTTGGGGAGCCTATGGAAATCCAACGGTTTGACAAGTGGGATCTCATCGGGATTACGCAGATAAAATATATATGGGGGAATAGCACAGTTCTTACATTCAGCACACTTCAGCAACAATACCATCTCCACAACTGTGAACATTACTGTTACCTCCAGATCAGACATGCCCTACTAGCGAACATCCCCAGGGACGCGTCGCTTCCCGGCGCTTCCCCTCTTGAGGACCGAGTGCTAGATGCCCATCTGCCCGAGAAGACAATCTTGTTAATATATAAGAAACGTATTAATCATATGGAAGATCCGCTGACCCTCTTAAGATCACACTGAGGTGAGGATGGGATAGAATTGGATGATGACGACTAGCGGGAGGCGGTCTCCTCTCCACGGGTGGTAGCGATACAGATGAGGCTTCGATTAGTACAGCTAAAGATTCTTCATAGGTCATATGTTACAGGGCTCGTGTGGTCCGTATAGGTCGCTCGGAGGGCGGGGAGTGTAGGAGGGTTTGTGGGGAGCTCGGAACGTTCATGCATATACTATGGCATTGTTCTGGGGTGCAGGTATACTGGGAGAAGATCCATGATACACTGCGAGACGTCCTGGGGGTGGAGATACGGCCAGAGGCACGCAGATGTATTTTTAACATTTGGGAACCTACAGATCTGACTGCATATGGGAAGCAATGGGTAAAGCTGGCCTGCATGATAGCTAAACGGAATATTGCCCAGTTATGGGGTGCTGGCCAGCCGCCCCGGGTCGAGAAGTGGGAGGAAGACCTGGATTGGTGCATGTTCAGGGAGAGGTCGGTATACGTGTCTAGGGGGTGTCCAGCGAAGTGGAGGAGGGTCTGGGAGGCTTGGAATCACTACAGTGGAGATGTGTGTGAGCCCCCGATGTGCTCTGAGGAAGTGGAGGTGCAGGTGTCCCCTGGATCCTTTACCTAAATTTTGTATCTATTATCCTACATGTATGGAATGTACTCATGTAACCTGTAAGAACTGCCAATGTCACTGTATGTTTTTATTTTTCGTTTTGTTAATAAAAAATAATGATAAAAAAAACTTGCTTAACTCGCCTCTAAGTCTTAGCCTGAAGGCTGCTCTCCACAGCTACCAGTAGGACAGCTTTCTATAAGGTTGACTTTACAACCTACCATCAATAAGGGCCTTTGGACTGGTGGAAGGTGCCCACTAGAATAGTGGACATCATATGCCAGGCCAACTTCTCACACAACACAGGTAACAGTGGCAGTCGTCATGGGAGGTTACAACAAAAGAAGAGGCGGGTACCAATGAGGGACTACTAAGCCTATTGACCAGTGAAAAGCCACCATTTACAATGGACAGTAACAGGATCCAATTAGAAAGATGGGCGGAAAGTAGGTAGAGCTTCCAGCCCAAATCCTGAATACAGCATGTAAGCATGGAAGCGCTTCATAGGCGAGACCTAAAAACTGCATCATGTCATCTTTGAAATCATGATTTCTTTCCTGCTAATCCAGGGTAATACTCAAATATTGAAAATAACTGATCATACTTAGTCAAGTACCTCCAACAAATATAGACTTGGTTTTAATTTTCAGCCCATTCGCAATAAATAGAATTTTGAAAACATAGTACTTACAATTAAAATGTCCATGCAAGATATATAGCTTTTAATCAGGTAATGAATACCATCTGCAGTCCTGGAAGCCAGAAATGTGTCACTGGAGTGTAACAACATAGGCTTAGTCCCAATTTTGGGAGAGTCCTATCCACCAGATCATAACAGTTCAACCTCATGATATATATATATATATATAAATATATATATATATATATATATATATATACACACAAAACTACGTACCACCGCCACGCCGCTGTGGTGGGCGTGGAGCCGCACCTTTCAGCAGGTAGGAGTACACTTACCCTGCTATGCGGCACCGCAGACCTCTGGTTAGATGGCTGAAGAAGAAGCACAGGATAGTAGTCGTCCACCTAGCGACCCGCGTAGGTCAGCCTGCACGCTGGGCACACAGACAGGATCACAGAGAAATCAGAAGCCTGCGCAGGAGAGATCTTCATACACTGACAGACCCAAGTGTCGGAGGTTGAGAGAAACAAGTACGAGTTGACGAGCCATGATGAAGGTACAGTCCGGGTGGCTCCCAGGCGGCGAAGCGCGACATAGAAAGTGCGGTGCGACTTTTCCTATACAATATTTAGTATTCCTGCCAGTTCGTGTATCACTGTTCGGCTTTCTTCAAAACTCCTCGCGCACCATTGGCTTTGCGGTGCTTAGGGCTGGCTTGTCACATTTCTAGCCTAGAGTCTGCCGCTCATTGAAGAAATGTCTGGAACCATGCCGCTTTCAGAAAAAACAGACCATAGCAGTTGCGCGCCGAGCCAAACTTTTGTGTCCACCATCCTCTTCTCTTAATATATACGTTTCTATTTGGCTTAGAAGAGTTCGTACCTCTTCTCATAGCCCTAAAAGGGCTACAAAGTTTTAATTCTGCTTGTGTGTATGTAACGTTCCTACACTTTCAGGGTCGCCTCGTGTGCGTTTCCAAATCCTGCCTCCGACTCTTTTACACTGTAATGAGAGCAGAGCGCAACACACATTGGTTTGTGAATGAAAAAATGGGGTTTGGTATGAAACATACATGTCAACGTCTTGCCTTGAAAATGCAGGTCCGCGAGTGGTGCGGGCGCGCGCACCACTGCGAGCCATGTGCTTTCAATTATCGAGCCTGTGTCTGGGCATGATAATTGAAACCACATGGCCTATTGGTGTCTATTACGCTCACCAAGCACGTAATAAACACCAATAGGCCATGGGCGAAGCAATGCGCCCGCCTTTGGCCTACTGCGTGCAGTCTTTTATAAAAAGACTCACGCAAAGGCCAATGGGGTAGCACAAAAGGAAAAGCACACGCACAAGCTTGTGCGATTCCTTGTTTAGTGCTAAAACCCCTGTTTTTCAAGTACTAAAGATCTAGTGCTGCGCATCAGTGCTGTGCACTGCAACCCAGGCACGAGACCTATAAACATTTATCTCAGCTGCGCTGTAGCGAAGAAAGAGGATGAAGGGCCAGACTATGTGGACGCTGGAGTGACCTGATTGGAGGATCCAGGTCTGTTCCTAATTGGACATTGTTTTGACTACAGATTTCCCTAGGGTTCATTGGAAATGTAGTCTTGTTGTGTTAAATTAGCTGCTGTTAATAAAGTGAAGAGAGAAGGCATCAACCTCGCCTCCAGTCCTGACATAGAATTGAATCTTCCAGTGGATCAGTGATCTGTTGAATTCTCAACAGGACGTTTGAAAATACAGTATACAAAATATCTGAACATTTATTGCTACAACGAAATAGTTTTTCATCAGTTACAGACTGTCTGTGTTTTAATATGCTGTGGAGAATTTTCCAGTACAACACAAGAATCTATGGAAGGTGCTTGTGATGGACAACCACAGTCACATGCAGGAACCCTTGCAGTCTGTCAAAAGTCGGTAGTGACTGACATCAAGACCACTAGCTGACTGTTTATTCCTCTTTGTCAGAGGAGTCTGGAGTCTTAGCAGCAACACGTGCCAAGACCCGCAGACTTCCTTTTTAGGTAGAGCATTCGAGACCTCTTGTATATACTTTAGTATATACTTATATGTGTATGTACTTTGTGGGCTCTGGAGATCAGCCCTATGACTTGTCTGCTTCCAATTAGGGACTCTTGTTCTGTTCAACTGCCTCTGGTTAACTGTCTTGATAGAAAACGACCAATAGAGGCCAGTAAAATACCAGAATTGCTTTCTGCTTTTTCAACTGTCTCTATTTTACTGTCTTGATAGAAAGCGACCAGTAGAGGTCAGTAAAATACCAGAAATGCTTCCTGTTGAGGGACTTTATTTTTCTGGGAACTGCCTCTATTTAACTTTCTTGATAGAAAACGACCAGCAGAGGTCAGTAAAATACCAGAATCACTTTAGCATTCTCTAGATTCCAGTCTATAGAAATTGTCTTCCATGGTAGACAATAATATCAAATTTCAAATCTTGTAAAGCTGTGGACTATACCATTTCCAGCTGAAAGGCAATATTTCTCTCCATGTGTTCCCATACCTGGTGTGTCAGGCAGTTTGGTGCTTACTTTCCCTCCATGTTAAAGAACAGTAGATGTTTCAGCCCCCAGGATAACGTGCTGCATAGCTAAATACATATAAGGTCCCAAAGGCGAGACCGATTGCATTGCAAATGCTTGATTGACTGGGAAAAGATAATACACTTCCACTCACTGTCTTACTGGAGAGGCCAAAGTTTCAAATAGTAGCACCCAAAACTTTGTACTTTTGGTCCATTAAACAGTCCCCTCTGAATGTTCCAGGCTCTATGGATAAGTGGACAGTATTCCAACAGAATATCTACTACGCTACTGAGTATTGTGGAGTCACAATATTGTCTGCAAAAATTCTGAGGACCACGATATTGTGAAAGTTAGTTTTTGTACTCCACATATATGTACCTTAATGGTAATATTATATATATATATATATATATATATATATATATATATATATATATAGTTCAGGGTACGAAGATTTGGAGTTAAGAATGGCACACCTGTCCTTACCTATACTCTCTTATCTTCTCGATATTTTGGTATTCAATGTTTTTGACACAATATTTTTGCCTTCGGTATATTGTCACACAACCTGCAGCCTGTGGTTGCAGTTATAGTAGCCTGTTTAAATCCTCGTGGGTCCACTGAGCCTTTCATCCTTCGGAGTTCGATAAAATAAGTACCGTTCAGTAGTAGCCATAAACATTTGTTATAAAGCGCTGTTATACAGCGGTGGAGAAGTGTGGCTCACTGATTAGAAGTGGCAGACCCTGAAGCAGAGGTCGGCCCGGGACCAGGGTTCAATTCCCGGTGCGCAGGGTCGTGGGTCAATGTCCGCGGACTCGATAATACTCTCCTAGGTGCCTAAACTAACCAGGGGTCCCACTCTGCAACTCTGGGCAATAGCTTGCTTAATCTCCATAACGGCCCTAGCAGCGCCGGGGATGCCTGGCTTCACCTTGGGGGTGCCCTCTCACAGGGAAAGCCAGGACGGGTTCCCCAGCGGTATACAGCGCCAGGATGCCACAAGTGATGGGGTAACAGTGCGCTTTACAAGTATACATACAAGATGCCCCAGGGAGTAAACGCTTGCGTTACAATTACATGCTATGTTAATTTAGCTTTTACTTCGATAATTTGAGTGCTTTTTTGTTCCGTTAAAATGATGGCCTTTCTAGTAAGTAAGTTAATGAAACACTTTGTGGATATTAATTTAAGCAGAAGTCTGTGTATGTGAACTGGACTGTACGCTTTATCTGAATACATCACTCGTACTGTAAATTTGATCGGCCAGAGAAATAAGCAGTAAGGTTAAAAGGACATTTCAATAAAATGGATACAGAGAGACAGGTGTGAGCTTAGATTTCACAGTTTCAACCACTGGTGACCTCTAAATACGAAGCTTCCAGTGCCATCGGTTGCGGTGCCACAGAATGTCTGGTCAGTGACTCCTTGCCGGTACCTGCCAACGAAAGCAGCACATACAATCACCCATTTCACCGCTCCTGTGGGTGCTGAAGTCTCGGATAAGGTTAGCTCGAGAGGCCAGAGTCCCAGGTGCATAAGAATGACTCCAGAACCCATTTGTGTTCACAGAAGTGGAGAAACCACTCTAACCCCAATAGTATGCCCGTGCTGGCCCGAACTGCGTGGGGCGAGTGGATGTAGCCATGTGCATCATCAGTGGAAATTGTGTTTCAGAGATTGCGGTCTCGGTTGCCCTGGCAAGCTTTGTGGGAGGGGCTCACACTGCTGACTCCAAGTATGCAGGTGTGTGTGGGGTTGGCGTTGGGCACGTATTGACAACGACCCAAATAGTTTCTTGCATTTATAGGAGATTTGGATCAGGGCATTGGGGCAGACACGTGCCATTTTCCTGACACTCTGTGCAGGAAACGTACACCCTTAGCAAAGGCCCCCAGTAATGCAGCGAGGCAGCTGTTAAAGCCAAAACGACGAGAGCAGAACGCATTCTCTGTGAGACCGCTTGCTTTTGTTCCTGTAGCTGAATAATATGCTTCTTTTCATGCCCTGGTTGCATCTATACACAGGGGATCCTTCCCAAGCGGTCTGCGATCCGGGGCACAAGCCCTATAAAAAGAAGTGGAGGGACTAACCAAGTTAGGCAGTCAGCAACTGACATCGTGACACGTACCATCACAGCGCACGACGCATCGCCGCGTGACATTGTACATGACCTCACCGAAGTGACACCACAAGAAGTGACATCAGATATCAAAAGCTCACACAGATTATCATGAGTTACATTTTAAGCGTATTGTGAGATTTAACAAATGAGATTTGGCTTTAGGATTGCGTCCAATAAGTGACACAATTCTGACGCAAAATCTGGGCCTCAATATATATATATATATATATATATATATATATATATATATACATATATATATATATATATATATATATACTAGCAGCCCGCCCCGACGTTGTCCGTGTATGAATTGCTGCTGGCCAGTAGTATATTGTTTTGTAGGATTTCGTTTTGATAGCATTTCTTATCTGTGACAGGCCTGTGAAACGCTCCGATTCACAGTGCATTGTTGATGCACTTAAGAGTGCGCATTCAGTAGTGTGTGAACTCGAGTTTCCCTACTATATTTTTCCTTGCAATATTATATAGCGCAAACTCGACAACATGGCATGAGCACAATTTACATTACAGAAGGACACATTCATTTGTGGTAGGCACGGGGAGACAAAGCTTGCCTGGAATCACAGGATGTTGAGCTGATGCCGAGATTTGAAAGTAGCTCCCCAGCTCTAAAGTTCGCAATTCTAGACCTTGTGGCGGGAGGTGTGTCTAAAAGTGTATGTCAGTGCTGGCCATCAATGAGAGAGACCTGTGCATTTTTCAAATGGGTGGTGAAAAAATATGAGTATGTTGCTGGAGATGTGGGCCGCCGTTCCACCAATGTACTTACTGGGGAGGGTAAACACCCATTATTCCGCAACTTTCTTTCCGCATACCATCACCCCGCATACTTTCATTACGAAAGTACCATGACTCCGCAATGCCATTATAACGCATGGCATTACATTTTAAATACTTTTACCACGCATACATTTGCAACGAAATTAGTTGTAAATGCATGAATGGTAAAAGCATGTTTTTTTTTTAATGTTTGGATAAGGTAAGTATGGGTATAGGGGTATGTTTTGTGGTATTGAGGTATATGTTTTGGGGTGTTTGGGTATTTAAAGGGTTTAGATATAGTTTTGGATTATGGGGTACAGGGGTAGTTGTAGGGTTTAGGGATAGGTATGGGTTTTGGGGTACAGGGGTATTTTTAGAGTTCAGGGCTAGGTTTGGGTTTTGGGGTATAGGGGTATTTTTAGGGTTCAGGGGTAGGTTTGGGTTTTGGGGTACATGGGTATTTTAAGGGTTCAGGGCTAGGTTTGGGGGTACAGGGGTATTTTTAGGGTTCAGGGGTAGGTTTGGGTTTTGGGGTACATGGGTATTTTAAGGGTTCAGGGCTAGGTTTGGGGGTACAGGGGTATTTTTAGGGTTTAGGGCTAGGTTTTGGTTTTGGGGTACAGGGGTATTTTAGGGTTAGGTTTGGGTTTTGGGGTGCAGGGTTATTTTTAGGGTTCAGGGTTAGGTTTGGGTTTTGGGGTACAGGAGTATTTTTAGGGTTATGGGGTATGTTTCGGTTTTGGGGTACAGGGGTATTCTAAGGGTTCAGGGCTATGTTTGGGTTTTGGGGTACAGGGGTATTTTAGGGTTCAGGGGTAGGTTTGGGTTTTGCGGTACAGTGGTATTTTTAGGGTTCATGGCTAGGTTTGGGTTTTGGGGTACAGGGGTATTTTTAGGGTTCAGGGGTAGGTTTGGGTTTTGAGGTACAGGGGTATTTATAGGGTTCAGGGCTAGGTTTGGGTTTTGGGGTACAGGGGTATTTTTAGGGTTTAGGGATAGGTTTGGGTTTTGAGGTACAGGGTATATTTATAGGGTTAAGATGGGTTAGTGTTTAAGGGTGTTGGGGTATTTTAAGGAGTAAGGGTGGGCTATGATTATGGGGTGCAGGGGTATTTAAAGGGAGCAGGGTGGGGTTAGCACACGATATGAGACATGGCATGAAGGGCGGAACGTACCACACGCCCCCAGCGTTTGTCACGCCCCCCAGCACACGCCCACAGCACAACGCAGACACACCCGCAAGGGACTTCTTTGCTGGAACGGTTCTTTTCCCTTTTAAATGTATATGGTGGGCGTCTGCAAAGCCTATGTCCTTCTGCTGCAACTGCCCTTTCCAATGCTGTATTGGGTGTTGTGATTGGTGCTGTGGTTCCAGAGATTACCCGCCTCAAAGGTTTGGGCTCTCACTTTATTATATTAGTATGGATATACGTATATATATATATATATATATGTTAGTGGAGAGGGAAACTTTACTGGTTAGTAAAACTGATAAGCGTGACAAACAAAACAAAGAACATCAGGCAAGCCAATTAAATCTGGACAAAAAGAATTTTCGCTTGATTCTAGGATACAGCAAACAACATAAGATGATACAGAAAATCATCCAAGATGAATGGCCTACAGTATTGAGTGACCCAGTATTAGGACCCCTGCTTCCGCAGAGGGTGTCCATTACTTATAGTAGGTGTCCTTCAATGAGGGATTGTCTGGTTGTATCAGATCCAGAGATTATTGGCAAACCTACTTGGTATCAAAACCTAAAAGGTTTTAAAAGATGTCCCACATGCAAAGCCTGCACACACGGCATAAATACAAAAACATACCTCAGCCCCTTTAAGGCAAAACCTTTTATGATTAACAAGATGCTGAATTGTAAAACAGAATTTTCTGTATACGTGTTAACATGCCCATGTGGGTTAAACTACGTAGGGTCAAGTTAATTACAAGCACACGTTCGAATACTTCAGCATCTCCGAGCCATCACGAATATGGATAACACCTACCCGGTGGCTCATCATTTTAGAACATTCCACGGGTCGAACAACAAAGGGTTAACATATTACCTTATTGACGCAATTCCCCCAAATAGAAGGGGAGGGGATCGTGAGAACAAACTAAGGAGGTTAGAGACGAGATATATTCTTCTGTTGGATTCAAAACATCCGAATGGATTGAACCTTACAGAAGATTTATATACTTGTCTATCCTAGCTAGACATGAGGTGAGATAGCTTTAAATATGGATTATACAACCAGTCACCTGTCCGATTAAAATATGTGATTTGTAGGATATCCCTCAGAAAAATACACTAAAATTAAATCACCAGGTGTATACGAATAACTATATGGTGTTTTAAGTTGTAAATAATGTATATATGCATTTTTATGACCGAAAAGGGCTACAAATGATTTTAAAAAACTGTAAAATATTTTATAAATGTGTTTTAAACAAAGTTTATAAATGTTTATAAAGGTGATTAAATACAAGTATTGGTTGCTGGAAGGGATACCAAGAGATCTCAATACAGGTGGCTGCAATGCATAAATGGGATAAATAAGACAGATATACAATGATTTAAGCCAAGGAACAATGTTCAAAAGTTAAAAGCAAGCGCGATGAAGTTCAAATAATGATAAATGCAAATAATGAATTTACTTAAGTGTAAATGATCTAGGGAACGTTCAGTATGAATTGAAGTAACTAGTGATAATTTGGTTTGTAGAAAAGGAGAACAGTAAATGAAATGGATTTTTTAACAGCACTATCACTTATAAGCACTTTATTGTTGAAAATTGTCATGGTAATTGGAGAGATATAAAACCAATATAACAGGTTAAAAGGACTAATGTATTTTACAGAAATTCAAAAATAACAACAATACATAAAAAGCTAAATAATTAGCATTTTTATAATTGGTATTAAGTTGCATGTAAAAGACTTTAAAAACGTATTTTACGTATATTTAGTACTGCAACTAACAGCCTTAACCGATGTTACAAATCATTGTATTATACGACGATTGTAGTATGTTTTCCATGTCCATGGCAAATTGTCATCACGTGATTCACATTTTTCAAAGCACTGTCACTTTAAATAGCCTTCATGACTAAATGAATTTGTCGAGTGAACAAGCGGCGTTCGCGCCGCGAAACGCATCTCTGACAACTGGCTAAAATAAAGAAATAAGCATCAAGATAATCCTGGGTCCGTGTCCTGTTTGGTTCCTGCGCGTGAGTTAAGACGTGGTAGCGAATTCAGGATTTGTGATATATATATATATATATATATATATATATATATACACAATTTCCACTCTCTACGCTGCTTTCACGCGCCAACAAAGACGAGAGAGACGGACTCTTCAATCAATCAGCAGCCGCTGGTATCTTTATTGAACATTTTTATCTGTGCATTGCTGTGCTCAACCAAATGCGTTTCGGCGATCCCGGTCGCCTTGCTTGCTGGTAACAAGTGCTCACAATCCCCTTCATTTTTAAATTACAACTCCACCAATCTCGATCACCATAAAATAATGGAAGTCAACAACAGACTATTGCGGGCATGTCAATCCAGGCAGACTTACAATGCGAAGACAGACCCCCTATTTTTTCCCCGGGTACTGCCTAACTTCCCTATGTACCTTAAACATTGATTTAAAGAGAATACTTCCTAGAAATTCCATGTATACATAATTCAATATATACAAATTTGATGTTAGGGAATAATTCATCTTGCTGTACAAATACAAAACCGCTTACACATTGTTCACATTGTCAATAAAACAATATATGTTCATTGTGCCTGAATTAGCAACACTGCACCCTCTGTAGAAAACCTCCATTGAATGACTAAAGCAGTGCAAATTAATCTCCTAAGTGCATAATAAAGTGCTATGTGGACTCCCAGCCGGGAGTTTATATCGTGGATATAAAACACAAATAATCTGTGTAAAGGGCAGGGAGAATTGGGCAGGATAAAATTCCAAGTTCGGCATTAATATCTGTACAAATACTACACACACTCCATTTGACCCTACCGGTAGTCGTGATGAGATACAAAAGAGAACAAAGATAAAGCCCTTTATAACAACTAATGCAGAAACATTCTAAGGAGTAGTATAAGGACTATCTCCTTACATCTGAGCCTTTCAAAGTGGTCACCATCTTTTCCTTTAACTGAAATCCTTAAGTCAGGATCATTAGATATCATAATCTATGTTACTGAAGCTCATTTAATATCGGTATAAATACCTTCACTAGGGGCCAAACAACCATTACGATAAATACGATGTAAAACCATTTAAAAACATATAGAGTATTAAATATGTTAAAAAAATGTCTGACTAACGACTCTATTATATACATAAATAAACATTTCATAATGAATCCTGGCCCCAAAATACACACCAGGGAACTAAAGACAGGTAACCATATTGCGACGATCTATTTACAAAAAATGGTGTAAATCTTCGCAAATGGAAAGCCCCCTTGGGGTCTTTGTCTCGAGTTCCACTATGTACCTTGTCTCGAGTCGGTGTAACTGCTTCTCTCTGTCACCACCTCTTTTATTAAAAGGAACGCTATCTATCACAAAGTATTGCAAAACATTTAAGTTATTATTATGTTCAGCTTTAACATGCCTGGCCACTGGGTAAGTTGGGTCAGAATTGACCGTGGCTCTTAAATGTTGCAGTATCCTTGCCTGTACCGGTAGCTTTGTGCTGCCTACATACTTGAGGCCACAACTGCATTTTAACACGTACACGGCGAATTCAGTTTTGCACGTGTAGTTTCCCTTGATTTTAATAGGAGTATCTGAAAATGCATTAGTGTACATGGTGGTATTAGAGCCAAATTTACAGGCCTTGCATGAGCTACACTTGTAGAAACCATTCTTTGCGGAGAGCCAATTTCCTTTAGTGTATATCTCCAGGCTAGTCCTGACTAGGTCTGTCCTCATGGAATGGGCCTTACGGAATGTGAATTTAGGCTTGTTTAAATACACTCCGTTGAGAACATTGTCCGTCATCACTATGGGCCATTCTTTGCCCATAATCTTTTTAATAGTCTGGGATTGTCGACTATATGTTGTAATAAATCTACAGGTTCTGCTGGATTTACCCTCCTGAGTGGGTTCCATTACCCCTTGTCCCTCACTTAGGGTACTTGGATTAACCAAGGATTTCTTCTGAAGAAGCACTGCTCTGTCTATTTGGTTTGCTTTTCGCAGGGCTACATTCAGGTTCTTTTCTTTGTAGCCTCGCTCTAGCATCCTACCCTTAGCTATTGCTTGTGCTTCTGCGAGGGCTGTGTTAGTGCTACACACTCTCCTAATCCTTAGGAATTCTCCATAGGGTAGGCTAGCTATGGTGTGGTTGGGGTGAAAGCTGTTAGCATCGAGCAAAGTATTGCCCGCCGTTGGCTTCTGGTAAAGACTTGCTTCTATTCTTTTTTCCTTTATAGTTACCAAGATATCCAGAAAACTAATGGAGGTGGGATCAATGTGGTGTGTGAACTTAAGATTCAATTGATTCCTGTTAATACTATCCTCAAAACATTTGGCCTCCGCCTCTGTTCCCTTCCAAATGATGAAAATGTCATCAATAAACCTCCATAACCGTATAATATGCTTGTCAATCAGTGCTCCATGCTCCCCTCTGAGGACATGCTCCTCTCACCAGCCCACATGTAAACATGCGTAACTGGGTGAGAAGCATGCCCCCATTGCCAATCCCTGTACCTACCTATACACTTTTCCATCAAATAGAAATAGGTTGTTATTTAAACACCAATGGATCATTTTCAACAGCATTTTGATGTGGTTATAGCATTCTATACTCCTCTGTTTTAAAAAATGCTCTACCGCATTGAATCCATCAGTGTGCTTTATACAAGTATACAAAGACGCAATGTCTAAGGTTACCAGTAAATAATCCTCTTCCCATTCGATTGTACCTAATTTGGATAAAAAATCCCGGGAATCCTGAATATAAGAGGGCAATTTAATTACAAATTCCTGCAGAAAATAGTCCACATATTTCGAAGTGTTTTCAAAAGTACCATTGATGGCCGAGATTATTGGCCGCCCTTTCAGTGGGTCAATTCCTTTATGCGCCTTGGGTATGAGGTAGAAAGTGGGCAAGGTTGGATGTAAATTGAGAAGGAATTTGTGTTCTTCTTTAGTAATTAACCCTTCTCTTAACCATTTGTTCAATTCTTTTTTGTATTCTTCATTGGTTTTACACACCTTTGCCCCATTTGAAACCTCATAACATTCGATATCATTCAAATGCCAGAATGCCTCTTCTCTGTAAACTTTTTTATCCCAGCGGACAATGTTCCCTCCTTTATCGGCCTTGTTGATGACCACAGTGCTGTTGCTCTTTAACTTTTGCATTAGTTGAAAATATTGCCTTTCTTTCTCCTTAGTCCTTGATTTGGATCTGCACGTTTTTCTTTGCAGTGCTTTAAGCTCCTCAGTAATCCTATCATGGAAGACGGCTATTGCGTCCCTTGGCATCACTGGGACGAAAGTTGAGGGTGCTTTGAACGGGCTCGATATATTCCTCCTAGTTGTAATATTTTCATGTTCGAGTATCTCCTGAGTGTTAGAGACTGCCTGCTCTGTTGTATCCAGTCTCAGGTTATGAAGGGTCTTTAATAATGGAATTTCCTTCACCGTTAGCCCACCTTCCGCTCCCGATGTTTGCTGACTTTTTGATGTTTCACTCTCTCCCTGATTTTTTATAGCAAAATATTTACTGAGTTTCAATTTCCTTAGAAACTTATAGACATCCACCCTGGTATGGACAAAATTGAAGTTGCTTTCAGGACAATAACTGAGGCCTAAAGCTAATAATTGATTTTCAGCCTCATTTAATTGTATAGCAGTAAGATTCACTACGGTCTGGTCATTTTTCCTTAATGTTGTTGCTTCTTCCAATTGCGCTTTTTCTGCTGCCAATTTCCCCGACTTTTTTGCGCATTTCTTCCGTTGGCGGCGGCTCCGATTCAAATCTGTTTTTGTGGGTTTTGTTGCTGTTGAAAACGGTTGTATGTTCTTACAACGATCTCCGTTGTAACGCATGCCTTTACCACGCATGCGTTACAACGGAATGGTAGTTCCACGCAAATCCTTCTCCACGTATTTTTCCGTGGTGACGTCATACGTCGTAAAGAGGAAGCGGTTTCTTTTTCTGTTTCCTCTTATACAACGCCGATTGCCAGCCCATTTCGACTTGAGGTTAGTTTTAGGTTTTTTTGTGGGGGGGATTCCCCCCCTAACCCCCCCTTTTTTTATTGTACCCTTTACCACACATGCCTTTACTACGTAACTCGTAGTAAAGGCATGCGTGGTAAAGGCTTTCGTTGTAACCACGCATGCGGTGTAATGCATGCGTGGTTAAGGTTTTCGTGGAAACGGCCTCGTTGTAGTGGCCCTTTCCCGTTGAAAACGCGGTCTTAGGGACTGGATTCGTTGCTCCCGGATGTACTCCAGTTCCTCCGCGTAAGATAAAGGGCCCAGGGTCTCAGATATCTGCCCTGTACTTCCCCGATCAGAATCATTATCGCTTGATACAATACTCCCATCAGAATTTGAGCTAGCAGCCTGGGCAGTGGAGTTGGATAGTTGGTTCACTTGATTGCCACCCCCCTGTATGTGTGTGTGTGTGTGTGTGTGTGTGTGTGTGTGTGTGTGTATATATATATATATATATATATATATATATATATATATTATTTTTTTACAAACCCTGCCACAAAGAAGCTGGCAACAAGGAGAAGCCTGGTAGTAGATCTGTTCTGCTTAATTGGTTGCACAGTCTGCATTTTTAAATATTTTATGGGGTTAAGGCATCTGCTGCAGAGGTGCCCAGTAACTCTCAGGGAATAATAATTGTGAGATTTAACGTACTTGTTGGAGAGATCTGTGTTTTGTTTAGTCCCATATAAGAATGAAAGTAGAACAGAAGATTAAGGTGTGTCCTGTTAAGCACAACAGGTAACATGCAGATTACTTTTTATAATTTTATGTAGATATTAAGTGGGTTACTGCTTTAAAAACATAGATCCTTTTGTTACTTGCAGTTCATAAATTGTAATCCTTCTAATATAGCACTGTGAGCTATGAAGGACATGAGACTCCTACACCATGTAACGCAACTTGTACATTGATATTCACACTTACTTAAGTTGTTGTCAATGGATAATATGAATGTTATGTAAAGCGCTTTAACACCCTGCACTGGGTTGAGTAGTGTTATAAAGGAAATAAAATAGTGCTATTTAAATTGTTATAAATACTGGGACAGACCAATGCATGTGATATTCTTAAAGTGCATGGACCTGTGTACAGGGACTGAACAAAGAAAAAAAAACGACACTGCATGCATCTCTTAAGTACCTGTGAAGAGATAACAAGCGGTGTGCTTTTGTTTCCCCTCTGTTGCATTTGTATATAAGTTTGAGGTTCCACGCCACCTCCAGTCGGGTTACTCGATCAAAAGGAGGCCTGATGGACCCTCACCTCGGCCCAGCTGGAGGTGAAAAAAGGCCCCATTGTTGCCTGCATGTTGCTGCTAGGAATGGAAAGCAGATTAAACGTACAGCCGCTGCTGAATGTGTCCCGGTGTCTCAAAATTACATCGGGACAAGTTCAGCATATTTGTGTGTGGCCAAACTTCTTGGGAGGGTGGACTGCGTCCACCCTGCGAAAATAGTGGGTGGACACCGTGTAACCCCGTGTGCCCCCGACTCGTGCCCTGCTGCTATATGATGTTCGGCCAGAAATCCGTTCATGGGGCAGAGGAAGTGGTGAGTCCCTTTAAAGCGGCCATTCGGTGAATGCCGTCAAAGCAGGTCTCCTAGTCCAAGCTGACCTCATTAAACAAAGCAACGTTCTGGAATGCCATTGTCTCTACTCTGATTGGTGCCTTTAATGGCACTCATTTGACTTTTCACTCCAGTCGGGCATCCCGTCATCCTAGCTGAGCACGCAGTCCACAGATTTAGTGACTGCTGTTAGTGTGATGTGAAACTTGCAGATCACATGTTCTAATTCCATCACGACTCACTCACTCTTTTTTTTCTTGTGAGAGTGATACAGTGAGGCGCATTATGCTGGCTATAAGAAATACGTTTTTGCAAGCTACACATTTTTGGTGTGTGTTCTTTATGGCCACCAATATTATTGTCTGCAAGTACCTCCCCTTCCTGTTCATCCTGTTTATGTAGTACACCTAGTTGTTTGGTTCCCTGGTGGACATGTTTTAGCTCTTATTTGGTTTGGGAAAAGCCTCTTACCATTTTATGCATTGCTAGAAGTATTTTGTTTGACATGGCACTCCCTCATCATATCTGCTGTCAACGGACCTGTCTGATATTTCGTCTTAAATGATGCCGCTTTGTTTTTACCGTTCACTGTTTTTTTTTTAAAGATAGTGCTATTGCTTTAAGTATAATAATTAACGACTGCGGGAGTCCTGCTTGTCTCACATGCAAACGTATTGAACGTGTATCTCACTTTGTGCTGGCTACACATTCATTCTGAATTGTCCCCACAGTGATTTTAGGGTTGGAAAAAGCTCCATTGTGGCAAATAGTGTCCATCAATTTAGTATGACTAACAGAAGTAAGATGTGGACAGGCATCTCTTGAGAGCCTCACAGAATCCAGGTTGTGGAGTGGGACCGACTAACAGCAGTTAATGTGGTACGGCATCTGGAAGGTAGTATAATAGAGCTGGTCTGTGGCATAAGTCTGTTGTCTGATTGCAGGGCCACTGGTAAACCAGCCTGCTCATTCTTACAATGGATCCTATTTTATGTTTACTATTATCTTTTAGAAATAAATGCACCAATCAAATCGCTATGTTTATTGTATGTGGGTAGTCCTTTTATTCTTTTTTCCACAGTGAACAGATGGCTTTCCCCTGTGCTCCTACTGAATCACTGGGGTTCCCCAGTTGTTTCTCTAAATACAGATGCAGTGTTCTCCCTTAGGTCAGGTCGAAGCGCCAGCTATGCATTCTGCACTGCAAAGTTTATCAGCATGGCTTCTGTCTTTCTGGGCCCTCCAGGCCCTTGCCTACTTTAATAAGTGTGGTGCCATCCACCTATACTGCTTGGTATGGGCTTCCTGGACATGGACCTTTCCCTTTTTTGTGCTGCAACATCCTTGAATGCTGCTATGGTCACTACTCCCTCAGGTGGGTTTTGGTTTTCTTTATGGGGCTTGAGCATCCCTAGAGACACTATATGCTAAGGAGAACGTACATTTGAATGCTGCACTATGTACTACAGTCATTCAGGTGGCCATGGCTAGTAAATGATGGTCTGGGCAGTAAGACAAAACACTGTAGTCTATAAAATTGGGGTTTAAACAACTCTAGTCATCTACTGTCTGATCCCAGTAGGTCTTTCGGGGCAACGCTGTCTTGATTACAGAGGTTTTCTGTACTTTATTTCCACTCCTAACTTGGTGGCTCTGTATCTGAACTTCTCCAGTATGGGCATATGAATCTACCACAAGATCGCATTGTGAAACTTCCATCCAGAGCATAGTATGTCTTTGAGCGATGGGATTTTACATTGAGGTCCTGGGGTAAATGATGAACCCTACAACTTGATACAAAAGGGGATGATGGCTCTTCCCTGAGCCCCACTCTGTTCAATGTATATGTCCGCCCTCTGGCGGAGGTGGCTAGAAGAAACGGACTTGCACTGGTATCCTATGCAGATGATACCCAGTTGGTGGTGGCACTTAATGACAACAGTGGTCTGGAGGCCCATCACTTTAAACAGACACTCACTGACATCACCAACTGGATGACGGCGAATTTTCTTCAATTAAACGCCGGGAAAACGGAGATACTTCTCTTAGGGAAAAACACTTCGTCCTGGGGTGACAACTGGTGGCCTGATGTCTTAGGCCCACCCCCTATGCCAAAGGAATGCGTCAAAAACTTGGGAGTCTGGGTGGACTCTGCTCTAAAGTTCACTCACCACACTAAAAAAGTAGCTGCCACGTGCTTTGGCATCCTGCGTAACATCAGGCCCATTCTGAAGTTCTTTGACTGCTGCACTCGCCAATTAATTGTCCAGGCGACCATCCTTTCCAGACTGGACTATGCTAGCTCTCTTTTAGTGGGGGCTAATCTAGCTGAAATCACTAGATTGCAGAGAGTTCAGAATGTGGCAGCCAGGGCTCTGGTAGGTCTCCCGCGCTATTCTTCGGTATCTGGAACCTTGAAAAAACTGCACTGGCTCCCGGTGGGCAAAATGGTCCAGTTCAAGGCATTGTGCCTAGCTTTTAAAATCCTTAAAACCTCCTCCCCCCCAATGCTTTGCCCGCTTTTGTCAGAGTACATCCCTAGGAGATCGCTCCGGTCAGAGGGGCAGCATCTTGCGATCATCCCCCGCACCAGACTGGCCAGAGTGGGCGGCCGATCCTTCAGCTTCCTGGCTGCCAAGTTATGGAATAGTCTGCCTGAAGCTATCCGTGGGATACAGGATCTCCTAGCCTTCAGAAAGGCTGTCAAAACTCATCTCTTTCAATAACGGTTTCATTTTCTGCGCCTCTACTTCTCTGTAAACTGTCTGTTCGCAGCGCCGGGACGCCCCTTGGCTGGGGCAGCCGTGCGCTATACAAATCACCATAACATTAACATTAACATTAACATGGATGGAGCGTTTGAGCAAATCAAACACTCACCCCCAGTCAACTGATCTGGGTTTAATCCATCACCATTCTTTAGCTCACTCAGCCACCCCAGTTCAGACATGGCCATATGCAAATCAGTCTGACCCTGTGCCTCATGGGAACAGTCCAGCCCGAACTGCCAAGCCATGTCTTCCCTGGATGATGAGGATTATGAATCCGAAACCGGTCCCAGGATGCTTGTTTCCGGTCCAGGGATGACATGGCGAGGTGCCTCTCACTGAAAAGAAACGTCTCTCTCTTGTGAAACACGTACCAGAGGAGCCTTGATGTGTGGTGTGCGGCGCTGAAAGTGTTTGCCAACACTGCCCGAAAGTACAGCGCATACAAACAGAAAACAAGCTGAAAGAGACGACGTGATCGTGCGAGCATGCACATTGGCTGTCCAGATGCAAGCTGAAAGACAAGCCGTGCGCGTGCCCATGTGCTGTCCGGGGCCAAGCTGATACAGCACACACACATACAAACCACCCGTGCAACACACCGACGTACCACACACGGGCACGTGCAATCGCACGCAAAAGAACGCACATTCACGCACAGACTCACCTCCCGGTTCCCCTGAGCCCTGACGCCTTCCTCCCGAGGCCTGAAGCCGCCCATGATAAGAAGAGGGCTTCGTAATTCAGCCAAGACTTTTACTTTGCAGCTGAGGAAGGAGACCCACAGGCATGGGAGAAAATACTCAAGTCCCGGGTCCCAGGAGAGGGCCCGGTGAAGACCAGTGAATAGCAGGGGCTCCCATGCCTAATTGGAGAGCCCCACATCATGCTGCGTTGGAGCAGGAGTACCGCGCCGCAGCACCGGGTGATTTTGCACGTTTCCTGGGTGGGGGGTGGCTGTCTGGCTTGGGCGGCGGGCGGGGGGGTGGCTGGCTTGGACGGCGGGGCTGGCTTGGTCGGAGGCGGGCGGGCTGGCTTGGTGGGTGGTGGGGGGGAGCTGGTTTGGTTGCGGCCGGGGAGGCGGTCTTAGTGGCGCGAGGAAAATGCCATTGTGCTGGAGGCTTGCAAGGGAGATAGGAGATGGGCACAGTGCATGCCTGTATGTGGTGAGCGCGCGACCTGATCCGATTCCGGCCTGCAGCGTGCGCGTGCCCATCTCCTGTCTCCTGGGAAGCAGAGCCGGTGGCTATAGGTCTCTAGCAAGACAGCGCTTCGCACTGTAATCGCCACGAGACCTATAAAGCAGAAACAGAATGATGACAAGAGCCATGAAAATACGAAGTAGAGGCAGGGATGTAAATGGAAAATAGATAAGTTGAGGAGTTTATGTGGCTGCTTAGAGCTCTCTATCTAGCCTGTATTTATACTAAGACCCTGAAGAAGATAGTTTCCACCTTTGGAGAGGGGTAGATTGACTAGCTGTTTTAGTGCCAGACAGCTTGCGAAGTGTATCCTAATGCAAACAGTACCTCTACTCTGATGCTATTGCCCTTATCAGCAGCATTTGGTAAACTGATCATGCTATTCTGGTGCCAAAATACAGGGATTATGGGAAGGGGTCAGCTCTTGCACCTTAAATATGCAACTGGTGTATGCCTCAGTAACTGCAGCACAGACTGCTGCAGAAGGAGACTGCACGAGTGCTGCTGCGTCAGTGACACTTGGATCACATACGGCTATATTAGCTGCCGCTTCTTCAATGATAGAGTTAAAGACTATGTGCACCACTGAAAAAGCATTACATGGAGGTCACACCTTTTTGGTGAACTTGAAATAGTGCAATTCATTCCCAGTTGTAATCTGAGGTTTCCTTAGCCGTTCCTACAGACCATAGCTGGTATTCGGAAGCCTCAAAAGGCTGGCCAATCCTTCCGTTCCCTGGCTCTAGTATTGTGGAATGCACTTCCATACACTTATGTTCCAGCTAGGTCACCCTCTATTCAGAAAACAGAAACACTAAACTTTTCCAGAAGCAATGATTGCATTTTGGCTCTAATGCCCGGAGTGCAATAGTAGCACTCAGGGCCGGCTCTAGGGCGGTGCGATTAGTGTGACCGCACCGGGCATTGACTTGGAGTGTGGGCGTAATTTTTCTTTAAATGTATATATCATTTTAAAAGCACATGCTGCTGCGTTCGTGGTCTCCTGCAATTTTCAGACATCAGTTAAAATGTCAAGATAACTCCGGTGATTAATTGTCTTTCAAGAAAGATACCGGAGGTTTGTCTAGTGGAAGTTTTGACTCATCCTAAGGTAGTTCAGAGGGTTAAAATGCCTGCTGCTAAGAACGTCCCATGTGATAACAAAATGCATATAATGTAAATAGGTCAGAAGGTTAATGCTTCTGTAAGAGAGCTCCTTTTGTTACCTGTCATTTATAAATCAAAATTCTAATATAGAACATTGAGCTAATAACTGTCATCCTAGAGGGAATCCGCGGCAGAGGTGGTCATTCGGGGGGCGCCAACAGGCATTGTCGCACAGGGCGCCACCAGCGCTAAAGCCTGCCGTGGTAGCACTAGTTTGATTTACAAGACTTAGTAATAATCTTCTGGATTACTACTCATCTGGGAGAGATGCTTCGTCCGTTAGACAGGGAGGACTTCTTGAATTAATGAGATCTAACACAGTTACAGGGAACTTGGGTTCTGGATGGTGGTTTAACCAAGAGGTTTGTTGTTCTAACTATATCAAGAAAGGCATGGGGCAGAGGACGCCTCAGCGGTGGGAATAAAGGTGGCTTGCAACTGGAGATCTGAAAATGCTAGTAATTAAAGTTATTTCACCAGGATAGGAAGACTGGTGGAAACAGATTCGAATGTAGATTCGAATGTAGTCAATAATAATTTACCGGGAAACGTACCTTCCCCAAAAGGATCACCTTTCAATATTTTTGTGAACCAAAAAAATTCCAATAGTGTGGTAAATGAGGAAATGTATATCTACCACAGTGATACTGTCCCGATATTCGCAGAGATAAATGCTATAAGTACCACTGGTAGCCGTAAAGTAAGTAGGATTAGCAAAACCGTACCATGTAATATTTCCAAACATATATTTAGCTTTCTGAGTAGCCAGGTGTTTGACGGTACTGACAGGAAGATTTGTAGGGGATTTGCCCGACAAGATTTCTGAGATAAACAGTAATCACACTACACCTATGCACTATGCAGGGATATCTAGGGGTTCTTTGGTAAAGGAAATATGATCTGTATGGGAAAAAGTACAAAAACATCAATACCTCAGTGTATGGTGCTGAAAAATGGCCAGGGAAAGGGAAAATACATCCTTCTATAAGAGAACCAAGACTGTAAGATTCGAAGAAATAGAGAGGAAACTTAGACAAAGTCACGCAGAACTCCTGCACAGCACTCGTATACACAGATGGGCTTCTGAACCAGAAATAATATGGTGGATAAATTGAACATTAAACTTCAAGTGAATGCAAATGAGAAAGCACGTGGCCATAGTAGGATGGGCCCCGGTACATGACAGGCAAGCAACCCCAGCAGCCCCTGCTTTTGACGTTGCCCACCCTCCCCGAAAAGGGTCCGACAGTAGACAAGTAAGATGAACATGTTAATAGGAGATCTCGATATATTAATCAACTATTATGACACTGTTTTCTTTCTTTTTATTAGTTACTGGTGAACATTTACGCAAAGCACCTTTACCTGCGCTCATATTTACTAAATTATCTAATCTACATATTGTATAACTCATATTGCAGGTGGAATTTGCTTGTCCTATACAGTATGCTTAGCAGGGGTCACATTTGGTAAACGGTTCAGGTGCTGGGTAATTGTGCACAGACATTAGCCGTGGCCAGCGAGTATGAGAATGATATGCACACTGACCTTCCGGTACGATAAATACACTCATGACGTGTGTTGTGCAAAACTTTATTGGACCAGTTCAAACCTCAAAGCACTGACGCCATGACCGCAATCAGATCACCAGATGTTTATCACACTGTGTAAATGCAAGAGACGTCACACCCGTCTCCGCCTCCCTGGATGGAAGGTACAGAGTTAATGTTTCACCTGCTCTGCACCTTAACTCTTCCTGGTTGAGGAATGTGATCAGCACGTGAGATCAGGCGAGGCCACGCTTCAAATGGGTCATATACAGCCAGAGCTCACGTGAAAATACAGACTCAGAGATGGAAGGGAAGCTTCTGACCAACAGGGGGCCTCTCCCACTATTAATCCCCGCAAATATACACATTCATTTCACAAGTATAAGAGACTGGGTAATACACTGGTGCCCGCAGAAACAAAGCACAATCAATACATTCGTAGATTTGTGGAACGCTTCTCGTCACCCGTATGGGTATCCAGCCGCTGCATTTCAAAAACACCAAATGACTGGCTGGCTTGGGCGGCAGGCAGGGGGTGGCTGGCTAGGGCGGCGGGCGGGTGGGCTGGCTTGGTGGGAGGGCTGGCTTGGTGGGAGGGGGGGAGCTGGCTTGGTCGCGGCCGGGGAGGTGTCTTAGTGGCGCGAGGAAAATGCCATTGTGCTGGAGGCTTGCGAGGGAGACAGGAGATGGGCACAGTCCGTGCCTGTACGTGGTGAGCGCGCGACCTGATCCGATTCCGGCCTGCAGCGTGCGCGTGCCCATTTCCTGTCTCCTGGGAAGCAGGGCCGGTGACTATAGGTCTCTGGCGAGACAGCGATTCACGCTGTAATAGCCACGAGACTTAAGAAGACAATTTTGTTGTGGCTATCTGTCACATATGCCCATTGGGAGGCTAAGATTGTAACATTATGCTCTCATGGACCATCCATTGTGTTACATGAAATGAAAGTCGTTTTCAGTATTCATCTATTTTGTCTCCATAAGATATTTTGCAAGTCAAGTACTTACATTTAACAGTCCATTGTGAGTCATATTCAAATATGTTTTTACCAGCAAGCTAGCTAACAAGCACCTTCCTTTGAAACCAAGGACTAATTTTTTGTGATTTAAGAAATGCCCCCATCACTGAAAATCACACAGCAGCTACCTGGAGATCAACGCATATATTTACTAGATTATATATTTTTTATTCTGACACCCAAGTTTGTTAAACCTCTCTGTGCACGTCTTTGGTTAATTTCTCTTATTCTTACTTGTCATTATGAATTTGCACACCAGTTTTCTTGTGAGATGATCTTGCATTAATTTTGTGAATAGTAATGAAGGCCTCATGATGGTGAATGAAAGATTTTAACTTGTTAACCTAGTTCTAACACATAGGATATGAATTGCCTGTCCTAGGCACCCAGTGGCCTCACTTTGGCGAGACCGTGTAGTCCTCCCTGGGGATCTCAATAGTTAGTAACTGAGGGCCTGAATTATAATTAAGGCTCCCTGTTATCCGTTTTGACTGATTTATACAGATAAATACAGACAGAAGTCCTTGTGGACATGCCAGTGTACTTCTCAATTGGTACTGTCCGCTGTTTACTTTCCCACCTGTTGATCTCACCCATTTGTTTACTGTCAATGTGGCCTATCTTCCCTAATTGCAATTTGATCCTCCTCCTCACTTGAACACTCCTCAATTCAACGTGGCCAATTGTAATTGTAATTTTAATTGTAATTGTGTGTGTCTTGTTAAGCGCACTTCTACCCGCACCGCAGGCCTCGTAGCGCTATAGACTGCTGGGGAACCGGTCCTGGCTTTCCCTGTGAGATAGTCCCTCCTGGGAGTCTCCAAGGTGAAACCAGGCATCCCCGGCGTTTGTGAGGGGCCGTTGTGGAGATGAGGCAAGCTAATGCCCAGAGTTGCCGAGTGTGATCTCTGGTTGGAGTAGGCACCGATGCGAGAATTATCGAGTCCGCTGATCCTGGTCCAAGACCCTGCCGCGTCTGGAATCGAACCCTGGTCCCGGGCCGTTCTCTGCTCTTCGGTCTGCCGCCTCTAACCAGTGAGCCACACCACTCCACCAATGACATGTATCCTCCATGAACTCTGTCTGGACATCCAATGGCTCACAAACTATGTTGGGGTTGTTGCCGCAAGGACTGCCACCTACTCCTTGGTTCATGTGTCATTGTTCCTGCTACCATGGGACCTCCGTTTGATATGTCTCCTCTTTACTGCTTATTATTACCCCCCTTCGTTGCCCGCTTATACCTGTTTATTGTATTACTTTCCTTTTCCCACTCGATGTTCGATATTGCATTTATGTTCTCCCTTCCATCCTATTGTAAAGCGCTCTGATATCCTTCAGGATCAATGTTCGCGCTATATAAAACTTTATAAATGAGTAAATAAATAAAAACAAAAAATATATATTTTGTCTGTATTTACTTTTAAATGTGGATAAAAACGGAAATTGGGTTGTTTTTGAGTGATTCTAAATGGAATCAGTCATGACTGCCACGCCAATAGCTGTGCAGATTGACAGGCAAGGGGATTAAAAAACATAAAGGAAATTTAATAACAAGCCTTAAACAGCAGGAGATTTTCACAACCTTGATACTAAAATTTGCGTTATTTATTATAAGTGCATATTTTATCATCTGAGTGTGTATAAATCATTGAAACCTGTCAGGCGTACAATAAAACCGGAAGCGATCTAGCTCCCGCCCTTGGGCATTCAGTCTGCACTGACAGAAGAGCCTGTTCAAGCCTGTTGATATAAAGGGTAAACAGGAAGTGGGTACATATGCATCCCCAATGGACTCCCCTACTGGTGCTCTAATGCTGGGTTTGATCTGCCTCCTGTGAATACCTCTCCGAAGCTGAGGTGTCGGCAATCAAGTTTGATAAAAGGAGCACTATATCTGGGTTCACCCCCATTGCAAGAAGCAGGTCCCACAGCTTTCTGCGATTGGCCATGTCAAAGGCAGACGTGAGATCCATAAATGCCAGCTGAAGTGATCCTGGCTGGGCAACTGTATACTTGTTTATGATTAAATATAGATTTAAATATGAACCCATTGTCGACTTACCTGGCTAAAGCACTATTGGACCTCAGAGAATATACAATTTGCATCTGCGCACATCAGCCTGTTTAAGAGTACCCTCCCAAGGACCTTCACTGCTGCATCAATCAGTGATATTGGCAGATAATTCTGGGGGTTGTCCTTGGCCCCCATTTTGAATATTGGGACATTTACGACAGTGGACCATGAGTGCAGAGCACCCTCCCTCTCTGCGACATTGAGTACCATCGTCAAGGCTGGCCCCCAGATCTCTGTTGTCCAGTAACAAATAAGAGGGTATATCATTAGGTCCTTGGGCCTTGTTATGAGATAATGCCTGAATACCTTGAGAAACTTCATTGAAGAAAAAAAACACATTAGCTCTTCCCAACACTAAACCACCCTGGTCCTCCACAACTTCACTGAGTCCACAATTGTAAACGCCTTTGAAATGATCCACCCATTGCTGAGCTGAAACATGATGACATAAACATGGTCTTGTTGCGCCAGCAAAGCAAGGCTTACTTATCATCCTCCAAAACAGAGAACTGTCTCTAGTTTCGCTAGCCTGGGCTAAATACTCCCATGTGTTTTTCCATAACATAAATTTGCGGTTTGCTAAGTCCTTCTTGCATTCTTCCACCAGGAGGCGACATTCTCGCTATCTCTGGGAACCTGCTTTAAGCCAACCTTCAAGAGATCAAAGGTCTTAAAGCAGCATTTTGGTACCTGCGAGCAAGTATTTGTCACAGGGTCTTTCATTAATGCTGACATCTTCTGAGCAGTGCACATAAATGTGGACAAAATAGCACCCCCCGAAGACTTCAGATCCAAGCAAATGGATATCTCAACCAGTAAAGAGAGACACATTAAATTCCTGTGGCTCTACCTGAGACCATCTAAGATTCCTACCTTGGGCAGAAAGAGTGGGCCTACCTTGTATATACCACCCCTTACTCAACCAATGGCTAACAACATATTAGTGGTCACTGAAAGTACTGTTAACTATGTTGGAATTAGAAATAAGCAAAAACGAAGTGGCTGAGACAAAAATAAAGTACATAATGGACGCACACCCCCTCCCTTTAAATGTAGGGAAAATGGTTGGCTTAGCTGAGTTTACTAGCTTCTCCAAAGCGAAGACGAGATTGTGAGTGCTGACAAATGTATTTAGCTACGTACCTTCCTTTGTGTGAGCAATATAGAGACCTTCTACCAACATACGTGACCCTGGTGTTATCCGGATCTAAGGGGCAGACACACAACTGGCAATTAAAGTCAGCCACTAGTATAAGCTTATCCCGACCAGAACCATGCCCCACCAAAGTTCCAATAGCTGAGCATAAGTTGCTGGGATTGGATACTACGGCTTGCCCTGCTTTTGCATTATAAAAAATTATCAATAATAGCGGTGTGGTGCCAGAGATGGACAACTTCAACGCTTGGAACAAATTTAAATCCCACGTAAGATGCTTAGCATGTCCACATAACTCTACAGACACAAACATGACCAGTCTCCCTTTATCCCGCCTCTACTCCGATGCCTCTGCAGATTTTATATCCTTCTAGGAAAAAGAGGTTATTTACTTCCCATGTTTCTTGCAAGCAGATGACCTGGCATGTCCTAACAAACTGCACTCAATTACTGTAACTAAACTTGGCGGACAGACCAGCGATATTCCAGAGTAGCAACCTCAGATCGTCCAAATTACCAAATGGGGTATCCAAGGGGTGAGTTGTAAACAGGATAGGTTTGAGGGGTGACTCAGGGATTATGGCATGTCAAACACAGGACTCAAGGTTATTCATCGGTGCGAATCTATTACATAGGTGCAACCGCCACGTCAGAGACACCAGCGGGCCGATATGGGCTGACCACAAGGAACCAGCCCCTCCCGAGCCCGGATCCACGGAGGTTGACAAACAATATCAGGCTTGTAGAAGAAGCCAAGTTGGGACGCCTGAATGTTGGTCAGTCTGGAGGATCTGAGTGAGCCTAGGGTGGTCAGAAAACGTGCTGCAATGGTGGGTTTAAAGTAACAGTGCAAGTTAAACCAGTGCACCACTTTTTTTTAAGCTCCACAGAGGATTCAGGTGTTGAATTAATATGAGGGGAATATTCCCTAAGACTACCATGTACCCAGTTTTTTCCGGGGGCAGGTTGATCACCACCACTGCCTTGGAAGGAGGGTGAGTTACTACAGAGGGGCGGGTCCCAAATAAAAGGAACAGGGGGGCCTGGGGGAGAAGGAGAAACATCATCTGAAATCCTAGTCTTGGGGTAAGGGAACTAATTGACTGGTATGCACTGACAAGCTGGGCCGGTGTTGATAAGGTACTCCGACCCAATTGTGGGGCAACAGACGTTTTCATCTGGTCCAAGGTCTGTGATACTCTGGCTTCAATCAGTGCGAGACTTAACATAATTGGGTCTAATCTGGTATTCAGGATACCATTGAGCTCACAGAGGTGAGCATCCAGTAGGTGGTCAGGCGGACTGGTTTGATGGGATGTTGGGATGCTGGAAGTGGTGTGACATTGGTTCTTACTGTAAACCCACATTAACTGAGATGCTTTTCTGCTTCGGGGCAGCCAACCATCTACCACGCTTACACCTAGGGCTTACAATGTAGCTTGTCTGTGTATGTTCCCCCTGAGGTACCTCCGCTCAGCAATGAAGCTGGACCTCGTAGTCACCATCCTGGACACTCTGTGATAGGCTTGTTACAAGCGTGCCACAAGGCTCCGGAAATGTAATGGACACAGGGCGGGCCGAGGAGAGAACTATAGCCTTCTCTATGCCAGCTCAATCTCTTTTGATACAACCCCAGCAGCCCTGGACAAAAACTCCTCAAGAATGGTAATTTGAAGGTTCCCTGAGGGGACATTAGGTGTGGTGTAGCCGCCTTTATTTTCCCCATACTTCAAACAAACAATGCTAAGATAGATACTAACTTTCAGGACACTACAAGGACAAAAGCCCTCCATGATATATAGCAGGAATAGTAAACAGGGGGAGCCCGTCCCCCTAGATAACACAGTAAAGAAAGATGTTTGCAATCAAGTCGGAAGGCCTTCTAAACAGTTAGCTTACACATGCGCTTCTAGGATCCACTCCAGACCACAAGGTGAAATGTTTCTTGGTGCACCATTTGCCCTATTACTGGGTCTCACCAGACAGAAAATGCAAAAGAACATGGGCAGACCCAAAGGAGGAAAATGTACCTGGTTACACGGCGAGCCAGCAGCAGTGCAGGTGAGGGCCTCTTGACGTCAACCAGTGGAAGAGAAGAACCAAGAGGTGTGGCCCCACTTAATCCTGGCTCTGACAGGTGCAGCAGGAATGCTGAGGCGCTTAAAGTAGCAGTAGCAGTAGCAGAGCAGATTTTTAAAGGGTTCCTGGCCCATCCAGCCCTGTTACCCCGCAGGGGAGCATCAGGCTGCAGCTGGCACCCATGGGATTTTCACAGGCTCCGAATGCAATATAACACCAGGGACCAAGCTCAAAAATGGTGTACAGTGGGACTCCACTGCTCTCCTTAGTATGCAAGTACAGATAACTCCCTTCATGCGGCCTGTAACCTAAGGCCTTATTAGAGTCTGTGCAAGCAGTCGGGTATAAACCACTTACATCCTCCCCTGGTCTTTACCGGTGACTGCCGCTGTCTCCACCCTCAAACTCACACTGAGGAACACTTGACTGCGCTTTCCACAGAACCTTGAAGTCCCCAATGTGTTCCTTTGACTTCCACTGTCTATCCACAGCATGTATGTGTGCCACATGTGCACACATGCACATTTCAGGGGTGCAACAGGGTGTCCGTTGGACACCCTGGCACCCTTGAAATACCTCCCGGTATTACCGATTTTTTAATACCGAATCGGTAATACCGAATGTCTTAACATTCATTCCTATGGGCCTCCAAGCCCATAGGAATGAATAGGTAGGTATTCGTTATTACCGAATCTCAATTACCGATACGGTTATAACGAATATTAAGAATTCGGTATTTTTTACCGAATTCTTACCTACATCTGAAATACCGATTTCTAAATATAGAATCTGTAAAATTCGGTATTTCGAATTCGGTATTTCACTATTACCTACATCCGGCCCCAAGTCCTGTAGGCGGGGGTAGGGAAAGACGGGAGGTCTGAAGCGCTCCGAGACCCTTGCCTTGCTCCAGCGCCCCCACTAGAGACCCCCCGCATTGGCCGCTGTATCTCTGACTCAGCCCGCTAACATCACTCCACCTGCTGTCCTGTCGCACTACCAGCTCACTTGGCTCCTCATGTGAATCGAACACAGTGGTGGTGGCGAGAGTAACACAGTAAGGAGCTGAGACACAGGTGGGCTTATTATTGACTAATTTTGGGCAAGATGATCTAATGGTTATCAGAAGTGAAATAAACCAGTTTAGTTCATGTAATCTGCAAAGAGGTACATATTTAAGAAATATATTTCTGATGGATACTTCTAATTGCAGATTTCTGAATTTTTTAATTCCTTCAAGTGTCAGACTGGATTTGGAAACTGTTTAGCAGTCGCTCTCTCACGCCTGTAAGTGGTGCCATCAGAACCCGTCCAAACTCCAGAAGTGAGGAAGCAGAGCTTCATTTAGACACCACCCCATAAAGGGTGATGCCAGTACCTTTTTTCTATGTACTTCAACATGGATCAAGAGCTCTGCTCCTGAACTTTGTCAGTACACTTTTGATTCCCAGACCGACATGTTCTGTGACCATGTGATAGGAATTTCTCCCCTAAAGACTACAGTCTTCAATTGTGCTACACCTGCAGGAAATCGATGTCGGTTACCGACCTGCATGACTTCTGTGATGTCTTAAATCCAAGCCTGATTTGAAGTCAGGTGACAAATTCTCTTTGATGGCATCCCCTGAAGGCCATCACAGGCCCTGAGGCCAAGTTGTTTTGCCAAAACACATGTAACGGTGGCCCTCCAGGTCAGAGGAATGGTCCCGCTCCAAGTCCCGGTACCGTTCGAAATCCCAGTCCTTGTGTAAGTCTAAGACAAAGTCCCTAGACCAAACTCTTCACAGTTCAGATGGAAGTCCGCACCCTGTAGCTCCCGCTCCAAGGAGTGATCATGTAGTCAGTACTCTAAATGCCTGACTCCAAGTCAATTGTCTAATTCTGACCCTATTCCACTTCTGGGGCCTGGATTTTCTCAGGCCATCACCGACTCTGCAGCAGGTAAAGGTTAATATGCTTACTGTCATTTTGCTGCTGGGTTCTGCAACTTCAGAGAATTTACTATTCTCACTGAAGCCATGCAGATCCACTGGCAGTATTGTAGGCTAAGCCATGTTGCCACCACCCATTTTTTGTGGTGAAGGTGCATTTTAAATTCACCATTCTTCTTTGGCTCCTCCTTGCCACCTGGGTGTTTGCGAAAGTGAAGGTGGCTGTTCTAGCACGTCTTCGCAGGTCGGGAGAGCACGGATTATCATTCTATCATTCCTTGATAATTAGGTGTTGAAGATAGACTTGCCACAGGCAGTCGTGGATCACATGTGGATGCCATCTCCCTCATATCTTCTCTAAGATTCTCCAGTATTGGGGTGTCTTTCATAGATTCACATGCTTGAATATTCCCCGTCGTCGGAGTGGGAGTCCCACGGTAAATAAAATAGCAATAAATGCTAAATATATAATAATATATAATAAATATATATACATAATAAGGAAAAACCCAAAAAATGCATACAATAACCATCTGGTACCTAACCAAGAGTTTCCACATAGGAATGCATGGGGAAAAAGAAGTTCCAATGCAGCCTATCCTTGTCATTATGTTAGTCCAAACTGCAGCCAATCAGGCGCCAGCAGCCCTCTAGAACCTTCTCCTCAGAGCTCAAGCCCTCAGATTTTCTACCGCACGTCGTGTGTAAGGGAGTCTCCCTGAGCTCTGCTCAGTTTTCTTCTTCAAGTGTTCCAGTTTCTTCCAAAATGTCTTCAAGTAAGAAATCTCTCTTCAGAGCGTGTTCCTCTTGTGGAAAGCTGAGATTATATCATGATGACCCACACAGTAAGTGTATTTACTGCCTTTACCCGGACCATGATGTGGGTACCTGTAAACTCTGTAGAAAATTCTCAGAGAAAACTCAAAAGGACAGAGAAGGCCGTTTACTTGTCTGGCTTCAGAGGCTTAAAGACAAAGATAATGTGGTTTCTGACGCTGAAAGTCTGGGTTCAGGCCGTTCTCAAGCAGCTTCTAAACGTGGTAGTGTGCAGGAGGTGCCTTCGCCATTTCTTAAAAAGAGGAAAGTTTCCCTCACAATGGCCCCTGCGGTGTCTTCACCTTTGCCTACCACGTCTGGGCCCACGAGACAAAGCTCTCAGGCTCCTTCTGCTTCAAGATCCAGTATTTCTGTGAGGAAAACGGATTGGCCGTCGACGACGGGAGTTTCTACTCCGTCGACGAGAATGGTTGTCTCTGGTTCCAAATCGACGACGACAGTCACAACAACGATGGCCTCTGGATCGTCGTCAGCCTTAGCGTCGACGTCTTCATCGTCGATGAGAGTGGTTCTCAGCTCTAAGACTGTGCCTTCTGTGATTCCTATTTCATCGTCATCGACGAAAAGAGCTCACTCGTCGACGACCCGGTCGTCGTCGACTAGAAGTGTGAGGGCTTTGACTCCGTCTACGCTCTCGTCGACGAGCGCACCGTCGACGGCTATCCCGTCGACGAGGGGACCTATTCCATCTGCTCCGTCGACGACCGTTCCGTCGACGATGACTCCGTCGACGATGACTCCGTCGACGATGACTCCGTCGACGATGACTCCGTCGACGATGACTCCGTCGACGATGATGCCGTCGACGATGACTCCGTCGACGATGACTCCGTCGACGATGATTCCGTCGACGATGACTCCGTTGACGAAGACACTGAAAGTAAAGGTTCCGTCAACGAGGACTCCATCTATACCATTGAAGACTGCTCCGTCGACGGTCTCCTCGTCGACAATGGCATCAAAATCGATCCCATCGCAGAAGTCAATTGATGTCATGCCGTCATCGTGTACGCAGGACACTATTTCGACGCCGGCCTCTTCTTTTGTTACTATGCCTCTTTTGCCCTTGCAGTCCAGCAGACCACAGTTCGAGACTCTTGCAGAGCAAGAGATGATTAATCCTCCATCTCCGCTGTTTGCGACTGATTCTGAACAAGAATCTGATGGCCAAGCTCACAGTCTTTCGGACCTAAATATTAAGTGCCAAGAATTCAGTAATGACGAGGAAGAGGTTTATGATCAACATCAAACAACTCACACTCAGATTCCAACTGCGATGTTGCCTATCTCCATGATATCAAACCTCCAAAGTATGTTAGAAGACTACAATCGGCGTTTCCCACCAACGCCACAGCTTACAACGGCCCCACCAGTAGTGAATCCGGTTTCTAACCCGGTTCTGGCTCCTCCTCAACCAGCGTCTCCTGTAACTGTTCACCGTACTACATCGGTTCGTGTTCACACTACCATCTATCCAGAGGATGATGATGACGAGAATCCTCCAGAGCGTGAAGATGGTGAAGTTTCTGAAGTAGAAGAGGATGGTGAGGAACATTTGGCGGAGTGGGATGACTATCGTGCTCAAACACCATCTCCTTCTCAGGTGCCTGCAGCGGATTCTCCTCCAGTGGACATCGCAGGCTTCCACCAGTTAATGGATAGGGCAGCACAGCGTTTCAAATTGCCACGAGCACACCGAGAGGAAGATTGCTTCCTATACGATTTCAAAAACCAGCCCTTGAAACAAATCCACACAGTCCCGATTATAGATTTCATATGGTCTGAAGGGGAGAAGATAATGAAGACGCCAAACTCTCTACCAGCGCAGCTGCCAAGGTTGGAGAAGAAATACAAAGCTCCTTTAGGATCTCCAGCATGCCTTACAGGCCAACCTAAGCCCGACTCTGTCGTCACGCAGGCAGCTCAACGGGGTTCAAAGAATCCGGCATCTACGATCACTGCTCCTCCGGACCGTGAGGGCCGTCGCCTGGATGCTATTGGACGGAAATTTTCCTCCATGTCCTCTACTACAGTTCGAGTGGCCAACGCCATGGCCATTTTAGGCCGTTATGATCGCCAGGCTTGGGCTGATCTAGCCGCCTACATAGCGTTACTTCCAGATGTTTCCAAGGCAGAAGCACAGAAAATTCTGCAAGAAGGAGAGAGGACGGCAGAAGAACTTATCGATTGTGCAGTGGATGTCGCCTGCACCGGTTTTCGCCAGCTCGCTGGAGCAGCTGTTCTGCGTCGCCAGGGCTGGTTACGCTCGACTTCGTTTCGGCAGGAAGTTCAGGCACGAATCCTAGATATGCCATATGACGGCGAGTCATTATTTGGAGCGCATATTGATGAGGCGCTACAATCCATTAAAAAGGACACGGACACTGCACGTGCTTTGGGTACCCTTCAGTTTAGAAAACAGCCCTTTCGGGGTGCTCGAGGACGTGGCACTACGTCCACTTTTCGTGGAGGAAGCAGTCAATACCGGTCCTTCAACCAAGGTAACCAGCGTTACACCGGTAACCGCCAGCAGTCGTCCCGTCAGCAGCCTGCCAGGACTTACAGAGGGAAGTCTAATTTCAGAGGTCAATCCAACAAACGCCAGTGACTCCTCGGTCGAACGGAGGATTGGAGGTCAAATCTCTCTGTTTGGTTCTCAATGGTCCTCCATTACTACGGACCGTTGGGCACTCGACATTGTGAAGAGAGGCCATGCATTGGAATTTGTCGAGGTACCTCCTCCAACGCCACCTTCCGGACCGCCACCTCCGCACCTCAAAGAACTATTTCATCAGGTTCGCCTTCTCCTTCTAAAGGGTGCGGTGGAGGTTGTGCCAAAGTCGCAGAGAGGGAAGGGGTTTTATTCCCGTTTTTTCCTCGTCATCAAAAAGAACGGAGAATGGAGACCGATACTGGACTTGAGAGCACTCAATCATTATCTCAAGGACCAGACCTTCCGTATGCTCACGCTTACAGAGATCTTGCGTTTGCTCTCAGTCGGAGATTTCATGACTACCATCGATCTCCGGGACGCCTACTTCCATGTCCCAATTCTAGCGGCGCATCGCAAGTTCCTGCGTTTCAAGGTGGGGCACCTTCATTTCCAATTCCGGGTCCTTCCATTTGGCCTCCGTTCAGCCCCCCGAGTCTTTACAAAAATGTTGGCTCCAGTCATGGCTTTTCTTCGTCTTCAAGGCATCCAGATATTCCCATATCTCGACGACTGCCTTCTGAAATCACAATCCCGTGCACAACTTCTACATCATACTGCAATCTGCCAGACAGTATTCCGTTCCTTGGGTCTGTCCATCAATCTGGAGAAATCTCAATTGCAACCAACAACTTGCAAAGATTTTCTAGGGGCAACGTTGGACACCACCCTGACCAAAGCATTTGTTTCCCGGGAACGTCAACAGAGGATCCTCCGGCTAGTATCGCTACTTCTCGCAAAGAAGTGCGTTTCAGTCCGCTTGTTGAAGTCTTTTTTGGGGATGGCTTCGTCATGCATCGCTCTTGTCCCTCATTGCCGACTACGAGCGCGACCTATCCAACAGGCTCTGGACAAGCAGTGGCGTCAGGTCACCGGTTCCTTCAACGATCAGGTCTCCATCACCATTCCCATGAGAAAAGCGCTCAAATGGTGGTCACAACCTCACCAACTAGCAGCAGGCACGTCTTTTCTGTCCAACACCCCAGATCTAACGCTGACGACGGATGCCTCCCTGGAGGGCTGGGGAGCTCACCTCCAAGACCTGTCCGTGAAAGGGAAATGGACCTTCCATCAAAGGACCTGGCACATCAACAAGTTGGAGCTGATGGCTATCTTTCTAGCCCTGAAATCATTTCAACCAGTGCTGCAGGGAGAGTCAGTTCTAATACAAACGGACAACACGACCTGCATGCATTATATAAACAAGCAGGGCGGAACAAAGTCTCCGGTGTTGTCCCGCCTGGCAGAAGCGATTTGGGACTGGTCCATCAATCATCAAATCCAAATCACGGCAGTACATCTTCCAGGTTTGTCCAACCTCCTGGCGGACTCCCTCAGCAGATCTCGATCATCCAACCACGAATGGGAACTCCACCAGCCAACACTCGAGATGGTCTTTCACCGTTGGGGAAACCCTGCAATCGACCTCTTTGCGACTCCAGAGAACCGCAAATGCCCCGCTTACGCAAGCTGGCATCCCCACAAAGGGTCCCAAGGCAATGCCCTTCTGATGGATTGGTCGAATCTCTTCGCCTACGCTTTTCCTCCGATCCCTCTAGTACCTCGCGTACTTTGGAAGATGCGGAGAGAGCCTTGTCACATCCTGCTGATTGCCCCCAGGTGGCCACGACAGGCATGGTTCTCAGAGCTGCTACTCCTGTCTCAATGCAAACCCATTCTTCTTCACCCTCGAATGGATCTTCTCTCCATGAACAGGGGTCAAATCTACCATCCGGACCCCTCTTCCCTGAGCTTGTCAGCCTGGAACCTGAGCACTGTGAATTTGCACATCTAAGCATCCCTCAAGAGTGTCGTAACATCCTCGCTCAGGCCAGGGCCCCATCAACTATAAAAACCTATAAGTTGAAGTGGAAACGCTTTTGCCACTGGTGTGCAGACGCCGGAGTACATCCTTTGCGTGCCACGCCCGCTGAGCTTCTCCCTTTCTTTCTCCATCTGGCTCAGTCGGGTTTGTCACACGCAACTTTAAAAGTTTTTCTGGCGGCAATCTCACGCTTCCGCCATGATGGCTCCGCCTCCTTATGCTCATCCAGATTGATACGTCAGTTCTTCAAAGGACTTCTTCGGACTTTTCCACCAGTTCGACGTCCTCCTCCAGAGTGGCGCCTCAACATTGTACTTTCACAATTAATGTCTGCTCCGTTTGAGCCAATTCATAGCGCAGATCTCAAGTATGTCACCTGGAAGGTTGCGCTGTTACTCGCACTGACGTCCTCACGTCGAGTGAGTGATATGCATGCTTTCACAATTAAACAGCCTTTTCTACAGTTCAAACCGGATTCTGTGCTTTTACGCACTAACCCTACTTTCCTTCCAAAAGTGCCGTCAGACTTCCATATTAATGAGCCTGTTATACTGAAGTCTTTCTTTGCCAATCCGCAATCACCTGCGGAACAACGCCTGCACTCTTTGGACATTAAGAGATGTTTAAAGTTCTACATCAGCAGAACGGCCCAGTTCCGAAAATCAGATCAGCTCTTCGTGGCCTATGGCCGTTTTCAAAAAGGGCGACCAGTCACCAAACCTACAGTAGCCCGCTGGGTGGCCTCGGCGATTGCTTTCTGCCATCAGAAAGCGGGAAAGCCTTTACAGTCTGCAGTGAGAGCCCACTCTACCAGGTCTGTGGCCTCTTCGACTGCACTCTTTGCCGGAGTTCCATTGCATCAGATTTGCAGAGCTGCCACGTGGTCCAGCAGGCACACGTTCACGAAGCACTACAATCTGGGTGCCATGGCCGAAGGGGATACCGCAGTGGGACAAGCTGTGCTCCGGAATCTTTTTCAATAAGGTGAGCCTCTGTTCTACCCTCCTCCTATGGTTTCCAGTCTTGTGCATGTCTTCTTTATGTATACATACAGTTTTCTGACTTCCGTGACATGGATTTAATCCTGTTGATTTTAACCTGTTGTGTATACATTGCATCCTGGAAACTTTGTGTACGGATACGGACTGCTTACTATTCTATATTCAAGCATGTGAATCTATGAAAGACACCCCAATACTGGAGAAGAACAATTGTTACTTACCTGTAAACAGGTGGTTCTCCAGTATTGGTGTCTTTCATAGATTCACATGCGACCCTCCCATCCTCCCCTCAGAGGCTCGCTTCTCCTCATAGACTCTGTGGTCACTCTTGTGCTACGAAAATCTGAGGGCTTGAGCTCTGAGGAGAAGGTTCTAGAGGGCTGCTGGCGCCTGATTGGCTGCAGTTTGGACTAACATAATGACAAGGATAGGCTGCATTGGAACTTCTTTTTCCCCATGCATTCCTATGTGGAAACTCTTGGTTAGGTACCAGATGGTTATTGTATGCATTTTTTGGGTTTTTCCTTATTATGTATATATATTTATTATATATTATTATATATTTAGCATTTATTGCTATTTTATTTACCGTGGGACTCCCACTCCGACGACGGGGAATATTCAAGCATGTGAATCTATGAAAGACACCAATACTGGAGAACCACCTGTTTACAGGTAAGTAACAATTGTTCTTCTCCATCAACAGGCAAAAATTCAAACTTCAGCTACTACATAGAACTCCATTTGCATACACAGTGGCTTTCAAAGGTTTTCCACCCCCACACTGAGTGCTGGATATTCAGGATATGATTCAGATGTTTCCAGCTTGATGCTGTGTTTTGGCCTGTAGGGATCTGAGTCTTCTCAGTGTCATGGCTTTATGTATGTATCCTCCTGGTGCCCCATACTCATCATACAGTGGTGATGGCTGCATCTGGAGTGGGCTGGGGAGGCCGCCATGACAAGGAGGTGATAAGAGGTCATTGGTCTTCTTTGGAGCTGAGGCATCACATCATTCTTCTGGATCTGTGTTTCTTCTGACCAACTCTCAATGCTATAAGTCTGGTGAGTAACCAAAGGTTTTGGCTTCAAGTTTCAATCAATTGTCAATCATGTAGGTACATCAGGATGTGGGAACATTTCACGCACCGCTGTGTGGAGGAGCGGCGTGGGGGCGTCTAGGGATATTAGTTAAGTGCTTTGTTAATCTTAAAAGATGAAAGGTTTCTCTGGATCGCTGTCCGATCTATGCAGCGCGTCGCATCCGTCGGCCTCGCTGATTGAGCATTGATACCCCCTGCCCCCGTCCTGAGGAAGACCCGCAGCTGAGGACCAGACTCACCCTTACGCAATAGGGTCGAAACGTTGACGCCCCTGAATAGGCATACACTCTACATCTGACCCCCAACACCTGAATCACAGATGAGGTTACACTGTGAAGGAAACAGTTTAACAAATGTACTGTACTTAACTGTGCTTGTAGGGGTGGGCCTGAATATCAAAAGGGAACCATTTCAACTTATGCTGGATCCCACATGTCGTAGTATTTGAATTTCTTAATGCAATGACAATTGTTTCTTCTTTTCCTTTCTACTTTTTCACATGAGCACTAAACTTTCACACACACCCTTCTTCCTGAGGATAACCATGTGGATATAACATTGTACAGCATGTTTTTGAATCATTGTGCATTTTTTGAAACAACTCAAATGTGACTGAATAAATTTAAGTTATCAGTCGTTTGGCAGTGGCCTTGAAATTTATTTTGCCTATGACCTTATGTGCTTAAATGAATATCTTTATACCCATTTAATGATACTGTTTTGAACTCATGCCACAATAGTCTAGGATTACTGTTTTTCTATACCGACCAATACCCAGGTCCTTTGACTTTACTGGGTAACCCCATTTGTTATAATGGTCTCTGGGTTCTGAAGTAGATCAGTCGGGACCAGGCTCAGCTCATCCTGATAGCACTAGCCCCAAACTGGGTTCAGGCGGTCTGGTACTCCGACCTGCTGAGTTTGAGCATTTGTCCCTGCTTTGTCTCACTCTTTGGGAGAACCTACTATCCAACAGCATGTCAGCGTGCTACACTCAAACTTTCACAACTTGCACCTCCATTCATAGAGCAGGATCAGTTGAGCTGCACAATGGGCAAAATTTGTGGCCTGGTGAAAGAACCAGTGGTTCGAGCAGCTAAAGTCTAAACTATCTGATGTAAGTCTACTGGTCTTGTCTTTAGCCCAGCAAAGTTTGCCATGGATACTGCTGAAGGCTAATTGTTGGCTCTTACAATGTTTTTATGTTTGACCTCCCTGTCTAGGTCACTGTTTGTGATTTGTTTCTTAAAGGACATACATATGTGTTTCCTCCTGCTCCTTTTATTAAGCTGCAGTTGGTTCTTAGGTTAGCCCTTACTGTCTTGATGTACACACCTTTTGAGCTTTAGCACAATTGTTCCTTGAGCCAATTGACCCTTGAAACTATTGTCCTCTATGTAATTAGTTCCTCGTGCCATGTCATTGAAGTGCAGGTTCTGACAGTGAAACCACCTTATACAAACTTATCTCTGGACAAGCTGGTGTTGTGGACTCGCCTAAAATTTCTACCAAAGCTGGTGTTGCCTTTCCCACTGTGACAGTCTGTCACACTTCCAGCTTTTTTCTACATCATTTTAAGTAGGAGAAGAGACTGCACCTGTTGAATCCCAAGAGAGCCCATAGCTTTTATAAATATTACACTAAGGAGCACTTCTTGTGGAGTTCACTGGCTCTAGAAGGGAAAAGTAGTCCATAAAGTACCATATTTATCAATCTCTGCAAAAGAATGTGCTAAGCCTTGGCCAATAAGGAGCCTCCTGGGGGTCTTTTGGCTCATTCGACCAAGGCAAACCCTGACACTACAGCCTTGGCCTGAGGTGTTCCAGTGCTGAACATCTGCCAAGCTGCTATATGGGCATCTGTCCACCATCATCGAGGACTACTGCTTTGACTCTTATGTCTGCAGGAACAGCCGTTTTGCCTTCTTGGTTCTACATGACTGCCTGTCATAAGTCCACTCCACAAACTCATCTCCATTTGGAAGGTACTACTTTGGTATCTATTCAAAATGTGAGAAATCTGTGGCTAGAAGTATCCATCTGAAGAACAAGTACCTAACCTTGATTAGCCCTCTTTCTGGTGGATACTCTAACCTCAGATTCCTCACTGCTTGCCCTCCTTATCATTCTGTGGAATTAAATTCTAGATGCTAATAATGTTCCATGTTAGATTCTGTAGACTTTCATGGTTCTTAATCTGTATCTGATAATCCATGTCTAAGGGGGTAGAATGCTTTTCAGTAAACTGACCTCAAAATTCTGGATCCAGTCTGGCACCTGGTGGATTCAAAAGGTAGGATATGCACTTAGATAGACTTTCCACATGAAAGAGTATTACTGAATTTAAGTAACTTGTACTTTTAGAAGAACATTTCGTTTTTTTGAAAGACCTTTGGATTTTATGACTTTAGAGAAGATTACATGATGGAAAACAGTCGTAACAAATACATACATTTTCCTTATCTAAACCTGATACTTCGAAATCCTCCTGAGATATTTACCAGTTAGATGCTGAAGCTTTTTCAATTAATTTTACACATTTAGAAATGTCTGCTTGACTGCCTGCACTCTATGTAGCTGCTCGTTGAATTTAGCAACAACCACCACATGTGCATGTTTTTATTTTTACCAGAGAATTTGAAGACCAACAACAAGCAAGAAAGATTGAGATACTGAGTAAAATTTTGCGTGAGGAAGCTTTGCTGGAGAAGAAGAAAAAGCAGCAGCTTCCTTCTGAAGCGCTTCGGAAGTCTGGGGATAGGAGCCATGGACCTTCGAAGCTAAGAGCAAAAGCTCTGGCCCACGTTGATGAGATGTTTGGGGAGCAGAGTGTGGCAGCCCCACGACCGGTAAGTACTGAAAAAACACTCTGACAATGTCAATGATAGATGCTGCAGTATATCTTAAACATATATGTGCCTGTTAAGAAGGAATATTGCCACGCATAACACTGTATCAGCAACAGTGAGAGCCTCATTTAGACCTCGGCATAAAAACGCAGAGTATGAGTTGTGTCTTTATGCTCGATTTACTCTTTATTGCAAAAATTGGTAATAAAGTGCCCCATTATGATGGCGGGGGCAATCCGCCCGCCATCCCGCAGAAAAGGCCCCCGCCATATCACAATGGCTGTGGGGTCCACGGCGGACGGAAAGACCGTCCGCCGCTTTTCCGCCCGGTCAACATGTCGACCGGGCGGAAAAGGCTTCAATATGGTGGAGGTGTCTGACAGACAACGCCAGCCATATTACAATGTGGCCTAGTACAGTCTGCTTCGAGGGCCCGTTGTGGGCCCATCAGGGACTCCAGGGAGGGGTGGGGGGTGCACATGGGGGTTACCTATGGTACCCCCCTGCCTTAAAATGAACAACGTGGCAGGCCACGTGCGGTGCCTGTCACGTTGTGCATTGAAACGCACAACCTGCTTCTGTGGCATTGCGGCGGGCGGTGCTCTCTGCACCGCCCGCCGCAATGTTGCAGATGCCCAATGTGCCCACCAGTTTGGTGGACGCTTGCAAATCGGGAGTGCGGGACCCCCGCACCGTCAGCGGGCGGTCCTGGTTCCCGAGGGTATGGCGGGCGGACTTTGTCCTAATGGGGCCCAAAGTGTGCCAACTGTATTTGCAACGGTTTTTGTTGCTTAATATTTCTGCATTTTCCACTCACTTATACCACAAGTTAAAGGCTGGTTTTAAATCTGCACACCGAACACGAGCAAGCACACTTTACAATCGGTTCTTGATTGATCGTATTTGACTGGTAGACACAAATACTCTTTAGGTCTGTTTTTGATCAACCATCTTGCTCCAAATTGACCCGTAAGCTGATGGTTGATCAGCTGGGCCTTAGATATATATTTATTCACTAAATCACCTCGGTTTGACCCTAAATGTTTAAGCCTCTTGTTAAAAGACTATTTCTTTAAAGTATATGCAGGTGAAAGAATGGGTGGTTTCAAACTAGCCAGTACTCCTGCCATGTTATAGAGATTTTGCACTAAAGCAAATATTTGGAAAATTTATTGTAATCATTTTGCAGGACTTAGAAATTGTCTCCACTTTTTCAAATAAGAAAACTGGGTCAGTATTTGAATCCAAATTAGTTTTCTTCATTTTCTACTACGTAAGTTACAAATATTAGCTAAAATCACTTTGCTGTATGTTTAACACATTATTGGTTAGGATTTGTTGGTTACGTTGCTCATGATTTATAAACAGTTACACTTGGTTTCATAATCTTTTTTTATAGATTTTACCTAGTACCAAAAATGTTGGTAAGAAAGGCACCCAACTACAGGTAGGATTATTGTTACAGTTTATTCTATGATCTCCCTAAAGCAACAGTTAGTAAGACATCATCTGGCTCAATGCAGAAATAATATTAACATAAGCGTCCGGAAACATGTCCATGTGTCTCATCTGCGTAGATCATACTTCAGAAAGGGCACGTTTTAAATAGGCATATCTTGCACATCAATCTATTGAAGGTAAGGGCACCCTTTAACTTTGCAAAAAGTTTACGCCTTAACCTAGACCCATGTTTTAATCCTTCTTCTGCAAGTAAGGGAACTTCAGAGCCCTCCATTATAGAACTAGATTCATATCAGTTCGCTCTAAAATGTACTTACCTTTTGTAAATCTATGAAACAGTGGCAGTTCATTATGTGTGCCTTTCACCTTTCTCTTCTCACTGAGAAAGTCTGGTTAATTGTACTGCACTTTGTAAGTGTTACTCACCAAACAGTAATTTCCAATGCCTCTTCTTACACTACAGTGAACCAATAACATAATAATGAATTGTGGTAATTTCTGTTGCTACAGAGGGAGTGGCGTTCCCTGTCCTCTCTGCCTGATGATGACACAGATGAAGATGAACCTCCTCCAGAATCTCTACAAGACTTTGCCAGCGAAAAGACTGAGGAAGAGGAAGGCGAGGTGCTGGCTCAGCCTGAATTCCCTGGTCTCTGGGATCAAGAACATAAGCCTTACAAGGTGTGTGTTTTATTTAATTTGTCTTGTGTCTCCTGTCCCTCTCCTTCCTCCTCCTAGATGTTTTGGTATGGTATGCTGTTTGCTTTAAATAGTTGTCTTTCTGAAATTGGTAAGCCCTTGGAACACTTTCAGCAGAATGGCAACTTTCAACAGCTTGTGATGATATGTTATTTGGTTCTGGTTATATCATTGGTTATGTGGTTATGTTGCTATGTCTTATTCTTTGAGTAGTGTATACAATTTTGGTGTTTACAGGTTAAATCCTTAAGGCTTTGCCAATTCCATAGTCCACCTGTGCTTACCCACTCGCATGCGAACAGCCCCTGCTGCACAGCACCAAATCCCACGCCTATGGTCAACCCCTGCTGTGCGTATACTTTGCCCAATTACTTGACAATAATCAGCCACAGCCCTTATGTCTTGAAAATCAAAAGAAATTAAGTATAAGGGGGCAGGATAGGTGTACCCTGACCCCTGGTGTTTGTTGGAGTGTCCCAGAGGGAAATCCCCAAGTGCCAAAAGTACCACACCGGAGGCCACAGAATTCTCGCATGTTGTCCCACAGTAGTAAGTGAGGGGTGAGGGTGTGGGAGGTTGCTCGGCTGTAGGGTGTTGGCCAGGTGTGGAATGTTGGCTGCCTGTCAGGTGACACTGCAGCCAACCCTACGCTGTGTCCAGCCGAAGGCCATTTGCAGTAGAAGGTTGGCCATCTTTCAGGTTTTGGGTGCAGGGTCTGGACATTGGCCAGACCCTGTGTTCAATGCCCTCCTGTGCTTATTCAAATCTTATACTCCAATACAGAGCTAGGTATGGTAGTAAGATCTTAGTCTATGGTAAGGACATAGCAATTCAATGAAAACCCAAAGGTGAAAGTAGCATTATAGATAGGTATGATTTCGTAATAGTATCTTACTTAATTTTATTTTTTTAAACTAGAAATTCACAGAAAACAGCAACGATAAAAGTGACATTATAGTTAGGGCTATTAATGATATAAAAGCTAGGTTTTAAAATAAAAAAACACTGAAATTCACCAGTTATAATTTACAAAGTTAACTATACCATGTGCCCCCGCCATGCACTCCTTATGATCTCACATATTATAACAACTCATGATAATTTAAATTACATCATTGATGACATTACAGATGCAAATAGTTGTCTGTTCTTTTTTCCCTGCCTGTGCTCTTGTGGGAAGGGGACACTGGATGCTCCCTTCCAGTGGGAGTTGAAAGAAAGGTTTACTTCCGGCGGGCATGAGCGGGTAGCAGGATGGCCGGCTCTAATTCCGGCATTCAAGGATGGGTGCTGGCTAGGGAGTCGGTGGGGCCTTGGGCCTTCCCTGTGGCTCCAATGGGCATAGTGCTGTGGTAACATGCGAAAAATAACAACCTAGGCGACTACTATTTGCTTGTCTTATATAGTGACAGAGAGGAGAGAGAAAAACTAATAACAATAAAAATTCTGCTTTTTATTAACTCAATCAATATAAAAATACATATTGCATAAAAAGAGTTTTTTATATCTCAGACTCGAAGAGCCGATCACATCAATAATTAACAAATGACATCATAAATGTATACAAAAACATAATTAGTTAAAAATTAACAGTGGCACAATAATACTATCGACGCACGTTTCGGCGACCAGCGCCTTCTTCAGGAGTAACCACGTACTACCTAAAAGTAAAACAAAAGAAGTACACAACAAATGATATTTAATCAATTATAAAAAACCAAATTCACTATAATACATAAACATAAAATGCAATCATGAATAGACATTGAAGCAGAACTTAACACTTTATCCAATACATAATTATTCAGTAACCTCTCACTTTCTAACACATAAAAACAGACTAGTAATATTTAGTCTAATTAATTAGTTTATTTCATTGCTTATCCTATCACAAATATATAAAATTATTTGATACAGGGCAAACAAAGTAGGCATATGATACACCTTAATGTGATTACTACTTGGAACTTGTGATTACTCCTATTGACATATCCTTATTTACATCAATTGAAGCCTAAGGTGTTTGAAGGTCATTCCACATTTTAATAAGGTCCTAGTAATATCCTAGTAATATATCATTATTCGGGAATATCCACTCGTTGAAACCTTAAGCTCTTTAAGGTAGTTCGACCAATCAACAGATCCTGGTTAGTGTTTTTCGTTTAGTAATATAAAGCAATACTTACTTAATCGCAGATTTATGACAGCGCAAAATACCAAGGTATCAGCATGCAGTGATAAAAGTAGAGTTATCTGTAAAGATAAATTAACTATATGTAGGTGATATTTATATAGCGTTATCACTCGTCAATTACACTGATTAAAATAATAAGTTCAAGTTCAAGTTCTGTCATTTATAAAGCGCACTACTCACCCAGAGGGTCTCAAGGCGCTTGGGGGAGGGGTTCCTTATTTGTCGTATAGCCAGGTTTTAAGTTCTTTTCTGAAGGAGATGTGGTTTTGAGTAAGGCTGAGGTGAGTGGGGAGTGAGTTCCAGGTCTTGGCAGCCAGGAAGGAGAAGGATCTGCCACCCATAGTGGATTTCCGGATGCGTGGGACTGCGGCGAGGGCTTGATTGGACGATCTTAGTTGGCGGGTGGGTGTGTAGAAGGACAGTCGAGTGTTGAGGCATTCGGGTTCTAGATTATATAGGGCCTTGTGTGCGTGGGTGAGAAGACGGAATGTAATTTTCTTGCTGACGGGAAGCCAGTGGAGGTCTTTTAGGTGTCCGGTGATGTGATCTTGGCGAGGGATGTCTAATATGAGTCTCGCTGATGCGTTTTGGATGCGTTGGAGTTTTTTCTGGTACTTTGCAGAGATTCCGGCGTATAGTGTGTTACCATAATCCAGTCGACTCGTGACTAGTGCGTGGGTGACAGTCTTTCTTGTCTCGAGGGGGATCCAGCGGAAGATCTTTTTGAGAATGCGAAGTACGTAGAAGCAGGAGGATGAGACTGCGTTGACTTGTCTGGACATAGAGAGAGAGGAGTCTAAGATGAAGCCTAGGTTACGTGCGTGGTCTGTGGGTGTGGGTGCTGTGCCCAGAGCGGAAGGCCACCAAGTGTCGTCCCAGGCAGAGGGGGAAGATCCTAGGATGAGCACCTCCGTTTTGTCTTAGTTGAGTTTTAGGCGGCTATGTTTCATCCATTCGGCTACTTCTTTCATGCCTTCGTGAAGATTGGTTTTGTCGGTGTTGGGGTCTTTGGTGATGGAAAGGATTAACTGGGTGTCGTCGGCGTAAGAGATGATGTTGAGGTTGTGTTGGCGCACGATGGATGCGAGTGGGCTCATGTAAACGTTGAAGAGGGTGGGACTGAGTGATGATCCTTGTGGAACTCCACAGATGACTTCAGTGGCCTCTGAGTTGAATGGGGGAAGTCGGACTCTTTGAGTTCTCCCGGCGAGGAATGAGATGATCCAGTCCAAGGCTTTTCCTTGTAGGCCAATGTTGCTGAGGCGTTGTATGAGGGTGTTGTGGCAGACTGTGTCAAAGGCAGCGGAGAGGTCGAGTAGAATGAGGGCCACTGTTTCTCCGTTATCCAGTAGTGTTCGGATGTCGTCTGTTGCTGCAATGAGGGCGGTTTCGGTGCTGTGTTTGGCTCGAAATCCGGATTGAGATGGATCGAGGGATTTGTTGGATTCAAGGAAGGCGGCGAGCTGGCTGTTGACAGCTTTCTCAATGACTTTGGCGGGGAAAGGAAGGAGGGATATGGGTCGGTAGTTTTTAAGTTCAGAGGGGTCTGCTGTGGGTTTCTTCAGGAGGGCGCTGAGTTCGGCGTGTTTCCAGCTTTCTGGGAAGGTGGCCGAGTTGAACGAGCAGTTGATGACATCACGGAGATGGGGTGCGATGATGGAGTCAGCTTTGTTGTAGATGTGGTGGGGGCAGGGGTCGGTTGGCGAGCCAGAGTGGATTGAGTTCATTAGGCGAATTGTGTCTTCAGTGGTGATTGGGTTCCAGACGCTGAGGTTGTTGGTTGGCGGTGTAGGATTTGAGGGGGGTGCGGAGGGTTGAACGCTGGGAGTGTTCTCGAAGCTGTTGTGAATGTCGGCAATTTTGTTGTAGAAGAAGGAGGATAGCGCATCGCAGAGGTCTTGGGAAGGAGTGATGTCGTTAGATGCTGCAGTGGGGTTGGTGAATTCTTTGACGATGTTGAAAAGTTCCTTGCTGTTGTGGGCGTTGTTGTCGAGACGATCCTTGAATGCTGATTTCTTGGTGGATCGAATCAGTTGGTGGTGTTTGCGGGTGGCTGCCGTGAGGGTGGCCATGTTGTCGGTGGTTGGGTTTTTTCTCCAGGGTGCGGCATAGTTTTTTGGATTTTTTAAGGTCATCATTGAACCAGGGAGCCTTTTTGCTGCTTGGTTTGATCTGGTGCTTTTTCATGGATGCTAATTCGTCAGCACTGTGGGTGATCCATTGCTTGAGATTGGTGGCTGCGGCTGGAAGATTACAGTCACAAGGAATTAAAGCAATTCTGCATAGACTTGGGTATCGCTACCACAGGACTAAGTACCAAAGACGACCTCAAACAGGCCCTACAGACTTGGGTGGAGACGGGAGCGTCGCCTCCACAAAACGAAAACATTGCAATCACCGAGAACCTTGCAACCCCCGAGGAAGAGAGGAACCCGGGCCTCTCTCACGAGGAGGCCCGAGAACGAGAGAGGAGCCGGCTCCACGAGTTGGAGCTGGCTAGACTCCGCTTAGATGGGGAACTGAAACTAGCAGAAAAAAAGATAGCCCTTGAACACCTACGATTACAGGGAGAACAGGAAGAGAAAAAAAGCCAGAGGGAGCTGGAAGACAAGAAACTCGCGTACGAACACGAGCGCGGTTTGAAGGAACTAGAAATTAGGAAACAAAACAGGGACCTCGGCGTCTCCGAGAACCCAAGCTCCACTCCCTCTGCGGACACCAAGGGTCCACATCCCCAAAGATGTCGTCCGAGAGTACTACAAGAACGACGACATCCAGCAATGGTTTAAGGCCTACGAAGTAGCTATGACCTCCCACCGGGTTCCGCGAAAAGACTAGGGGGCCGGGTTGTGGGGGAGATTCGTCAACGAAGGGAGAGATGCCCTGCTACAGCTCCCCGACGCTGAGATGACCTCATACGTGCATATGAAAGCCGCCCTCCTCACTCGCTATGGGCTCACCCCTGAGATGTACCGGCAGCGATTCAGAGACTGTAAAAGGATCCCCGGTACCACCTGGGTAGAGTACGTGAACTTTTTTAGCAGAGCCCTAGAAGGATGGATCAAGGGCAGCCAGGTCACCACCTATGAACAATTGTTCGATCTCATCGTATGGGAACACCTCTCCAATAAATGTTTCATCGAACTAAGGCAGCATCCCCTCGACAGTAAGCTGACCGAGCCCCGGAAACTCGCCATTGAAGCAGATCGATGGGAGAGCACCCGGGTTCCCCGGAACTGGGCGGGAGATCAAGGCCGAGGCTCCCAGGGGGCCCACCGTCCGCGAGGAGGAGGAGGAGGGCAGGGGTCGGGACACCGCCACGATGCCTCTCACCAGCACTCCCCCGTCCCTGGCCGGGAGAGGAAGCCCCCCAGCACGGCCGGGATTCCGCTCCAACGTTACCTGCCACAAATGCTAGCGGCCCGGTCATTACGCCAATGACCCCAACTGTCCGAGAAACCAGCCATCCAACTTCCCAGGTCCGCAGAACCGCCAGATCAACGCCGTCTACCTAGGGGAGGAACAAGGCGAAGAAGAAGTCGAAGACTGGGAACAGTACCAGCCCGAGTGGGAACCCGCAGCCATGTCCCTGGTATGTCTGGGCGAAAGAGACATGATCCCACGGGCCCCCATCCCGGCCAATACGCAGAAGTGCAGCCAGTGGGTCACCATTAATGGACACCGGGCCGAAGCCCTCCGCGATACGGGAGCCAGCGTAACGGCCGTCCGTTGCCATCTGGTGACCCCGGATCAAATCCTGCCCAATGTGCTATGCCCAGTACGATCTGTGGATAACTCAGAAAGCCTGTGCCAGATGGCCCATGTCCCCTTTGAATGGGGGGGAGTGTCGGGCATGCTGAAGGTGACCGTCCGAGCCGATGCCCCCGTAGACTGCCTCCTCGGGAACGACCTCGAGAGCTCCCCCTGGGCTGCCGTTGAGCGGAGGGAGCACCTGGGAATGCTTGGCCTCCCTGAATGGGTCTGTGCGAGGACCCGATCCATCGCCGCCCGCGCCATCCCCTCCACTGAAGAACCCGAGTGGCCCGAACCTCCACCGCCCTAGTCACTGAAGACACGACCCCCGAACCCGGTCCACCGGGGCCCAACGACGAAGAACCTGACCCCCTCCGCGACCTCCCGGAGCTGGCCCAGTGGCGCCAAGAAGGTGGCCCCACTCAAGAACAGTTTCGCCAAGATCAAAAAACGTGTCCCTCTCTCGAGGGGATCCGACAGCAAGCCGCAGCCCAGAGCGCAGGGGATGCCTCGGGGGCTCACTGGATCTATTGGGACAATGAGCTCCTCTACAGCGAGCAGAAGATTGCCGAGCTAGGGGCCAGCCGGGTACTAGTGGTCCCCCTCCGATTCAGAGACTTCCTCCTGAACCTGGCTCATGATGTACCCCTCGCCGGGCACCTGGGGCAGGACAAAACTTACAGCCGCCTGGTGACCCACTTCTACTGGCCCAAGATGAGGAACGATGTAATCAACCACTGCCGAGCCTGTCCCACCTGCCAGGCCAGCGGGAAGAGCGGCAGAAAACTGAAAGTCCCCCTGCAACCCTTCCCGGTCGTCAACACTCCCTTTGAGCGGGTAGGGATTGACATTGTGGGGCCCCTGGAGCCCCGGACATCACAAGGTCACCGGTTCATACTCGTCCTGGTGGACCATGCCACCCGCTATCCCGAAGCCATCCCTCTCCGGACCATGACAGCGCCCGTGGTGGGCCGAGCCCTGATGGGGATCTTCTTGCGGGTGGGCTTCCCCCGAGAAGTCGTCAGTGATCGGGGCACGAACTTCATCTCCCGATACATGAAGTCCCTCTGGCAACAGTGCGGGGTCACATACAAGTTCACGACCCCCTACCACCCGCAAGGGAACGGACTGGTAGAACGCTTCAATCGAACCCTCAAGGGGATGATCATGGGTGTGGAAGAATCCTTACGACGCCAATGGGACGTGTTGCTACCCTGCCTCCTATTTGCATACCGGGAAGTCCCCCAGAAGTCCCTGGGATTCAGCCCCTTCGAACTATTGTATGGGCACCCCGTCCGGGGTCCCCTAAGTCTGGTCAAAGAAGGATGGGAGGTGACCCCCCAGAATGCTCCTCCTGATGTGTACCGGTACCTCCTGACCCTCCGGAACCAGACTCGGCGGTTCAGGGAACTTGCCAAAGCCAACCTCGAAGCCAGCCAAGAAGACATGAAACGGTGGTATGATCAAAAAGCCTCGTCCATCGAGTTCGAGCCGGGACAACAGGTCTGGGTCATGTCCCCGGTCGAACCATGCGCCCTCCAAGACAAATGGACGGGGCCCTTTAAAGTGGTGGCGCGCAAGGGCCCTGTCACCTACCTGGTGGACATGGAGTCCCCGAGGAACCCCCTCCGGGTCCTCCATGCCAATCGTCTCAAGCCCCACCTTGTTCGCTCAGAACTTAGTCTCCTGATGGCTACCGACAGTGGGGCTGAAGAGGACTCCGAGCCCCTCCCCGACCTCCTGAAGACCCTCGAAAAAGACGGCTCCGTGGAAGGAGTCAACCTCTCTTCCACCCTGACCCCAGCACAACGCCAAGGCTGCCAAGACTTATTAGAGCAATTTGCCGATCTATTCTCTCTCACCCCCGGGGTCACCCCATGGTGCCTCCACGATGTCGACACCGGGGATAGCCCCCTATCCGGCACCGGGCCTACCGAGTTCCCGATCGGGTGCGCGCCTGCATCCAGTCGGAAGTATCCAAGATGCTGACTCTGGGAGTGATCGAGCCCTCCGACAGCCCCTGGGCCAGCCCGGTCGTGCTGGTCCCCAAGGCCGCTGCCCCTGGCGTCGCCCCTGAACTCAGATTTTGTGTGGACTACCGGGGCTTGAACACCGTCACCTGAACAGACGCTCACCCCATCCCTCGGGCCGATGAGCTGATCGACCGCCTGGAGGCCGCCCGCTACCTGAGCACCTTCGACCTAACTGCGTGCTACTGGCAGATCGGCCTCACCCCGGTCGCCCAGGAGCGATCCGCCTTCTCCACCCCGGATTGCCACTACCACTTCAAGGAGATGCCCTTCGGGATGAAAAACGCCCCCGCCACTTTCCAGAGACTAGTGAACAAGGTGCTGGCGGGGCTCGAGGAGTTCAGCGCTGCCTACCTAGACGATATTGCGGTGTAAAGTCTCCACTGGGCCGAACACCTCCAACACCTCCATGAGGTCTTGGCCGCCCTCCGGCGGGCAGGGCTGACAATAAAAGCCAGCAAGTGCCAAATCGGCCAAGGATCCGTGACCTACGTGGGGCACCAGGTGGGAAGTGGCCAGGTGGCCCCCCTCCTACCCAAGATCGCCGCCATCCGGGCCTGGGAACCCCCGGTCACCCAAACAGAGGTCCGAGCCTTCCTGGGGCTCACCGGATATTACCGGCGCTTCGTGAAAGACTACGGCAGCATTGTGGGCCCCCTCACAGAACTCACGTCGAAGAAACACCCACCGAAGGTACACTGGACACCGGAGTGTCAGGCCGCCTTTGAGACCCTCAAGACAGCAATGTGCACCGCCCCTGTGCTCCAAGCCCCCGACTACAGCCGGGAATTCATAGTACAGACCGATGCCTCCGATCACGGCGTCGGAGCAGTCCTCTCCCAAATCAATGCAGAGGGAGTTGACCAGCCAGTGGCCTTCATTAGCCGACGTCTGCTGGCCCGAAAACAACGCTGGAGCACCATTGAGCGGGAGGCCTTCGCCGTGGTGTGGGCCCTCAAGAAGCTCCGACCCTACCTCTTCGGCACCCACTTCCGGGTACAAACTGACCACCAACCTCTGCAATGGCTGATGCAGATGCGAGGAGAGAATCCGAAGCTGTTGCGTTGGTCCATCTCCCTGCAAGGGATGGACTTCACTGTGGAGCATCGCCCCGGCAACGACCACGCCAACGCAGACGGCCTGTCCCGCTTCTTCCGCCTCGGCGAGGAGAATCCCCAAGAAGATGGGTGACTCTCCCTGCCTTCAGCTGGGGGGGGGTGCGTGTTGGACCTGGCCTCGTGGCGTGGTCCCACTCCTCCCGCATGGCGGATCCCGGACTACCCCGACCCCTGTTCCCCGGCCAAGAGCGACACCTTCCACCTGCCACGAGGGCCCCCCTCCGGGCCGCCCCCAGCTCTCCCCCGACGGAACTCAACCTCCTCTCCTCAACCCTCTCGGCTGGTCCGGACCCTGTCCCGGATCCTCGTCTCCGGCCCAGCCGCCATCTTGGACCCTCCACGACCAGGCCTCGTGGCCTCGGCCCGACCCCAGCCTCAGGCCCAGCAAAGCCCCGACATCGAGGCACCACAAGTCAACCAGGGGGTAAAGAGACCACTTGACGAGTCAGTGGGGGGAGAAGTTTCGATGGACCCCCATCAGCCTGGTTTCGATCGCCCCCAGCCTCCCTGGGCGCTGGCTCCACCCCCCTGCTGGGTGTCTGGACTCGCACATCCCGGACCCTCCGACCTCCAAGTGCGAGGGTCCGGACATTAAAGGGCACCAGCCCTATAACTGGGGCAGCTCCAGAGCAGGAAGACAGTTGTATCCTGGAGTCGAGAGACGAACTCATCTTCGTGAACCATCTTTGGAGTCCTGCTGGCGCTGCCGCGGCTCATCTTCGTGAACCATCCTTGGAGTCCTGCTGGCGCTGCCGCGGCTCATCTTTGTGAACCATCTTTGGAGTCCTGCTGGCGCTGCCGCGGCTCATCATCGTGAACCATCCTTGGAGTCCTGCTGGCGCTGCCGCGGCTCATCTTCGTGAACCATCCTTGGAGTCCTGCTGGCGCTGCCGCGGCTCATCTTCGTGAACCATCCTTGGAGCCCTGCTGGCGCTGCCGCGGCCCATACCAGAGAACCCTCCAGCTCGAGGATTGAGAGCTGTGCGTCAGGCATCCCTGTACCAGACCGGTACTAAGACTGTCCCGCTACCCCCTTCCCGCAGAGACTAAGCCTAAGAGGGATCCCAGTATCCCGTTCCTTCTGTATTGCTGCAATAACCGGCCTAAGAATACCGATAAAAGTGTTAAGAACCTATCCTTGTGTGGCGTCTATCTGTAGGGGGGTGGTTGCTCGACCGTACGATCAGAGGAGAGGGCCCTCGCCAGGAGGCCTCTCCCCCTTAATCGGCCAACCCTCAGGTTTCCCGTCTAACATTGGTGGCCAGCGGCGCGATTCGAGCCGACGCAAATCGTACGGAGAGTAGCTCGCCCCACTACAAACGAAAAACACACAGCAACCATGACGACGAAAGAAACCGGAACAACCGCGAAATTCCAGATGGAACGGCTGGAAGATTACAGTCACAAGGAATTAAAGCAATTCTGCATAGACTTGGGTATCGCTACCACAGGACTAAGTACCAAAGACGACCTCAAACAGGCCCTATAGACTTGGGTGGAGACGGGAGCGTCGCCTCCACAAAACGAAAACATTGCAATCACCGAGAACCTTGCAACCCCCGAGGAAGAGAGGAACCCGGGCCTCTCTCACGAGGAGGCCCGAGAACGAGAGAGGCCCGGCTTCACGAGTTGGAACTGGCTAGACTCCGCTTAGATGGGGAACTGAAACTAGCAGAAAAAAAGATAGCCCTTGAACACCTACGATTACAGGGAGAACGGGAAGAGAAAAAAAGCCAGAGGGAGCTGGAGGAGAAGAAACTCGCGTACGAACACGAGCGCGGTTTGAAGGAACTAGAAATTAGGAAACAAAACAGGGACCTCGGCGTCTCCGAGAACCCAAGCTCCACTCCCTCTGCGGACACCAAGGTCCACATCCCCAAAGATGTCGTCCGAGAGTACTACAAGAACGACGACATCCAGCAATGGTTTAAGGCCAACGAAGTAGCTATGACCTCCAACCGGGTTCCGCGAAAAGACTGGGGGGCCGGGTTGTGGGGGAGATTCGTCAACGAAGGGAGAGATGCCCTGCTACAGCTCCCCGACGCTGAGATGACCTCATACGAGCATATGAAAGCCGCCCTCCTCACTCGCTATGGGCTCACCCCCGAGATGTACCGGCAGCGATTTAGAGACTGTAAAAGGATCCCCAGTACCACCTGGGTAGAGTACGTGAACTTTTTTAGCAGAGCCCTAGAAGGATGGATCAAGGGCAGCCAGGTCACCACCTACGAACAATTGTTCGATCTCATCGTATGGGAACACCTCTCCAATAACTGTTTCATCGAACTAAGGCAGCATCTCCTCGACAGTAAGCTGACCGAGCCCCGGAAACTCGCCATTGAAGCAGATCGATGGGAGAGCATCCGGGTTTACCGGAACTGGGCGGGAGATCAAGGCCGAGGCTCCCAGGGGGCCCACCGTCCGCGAGGAGGAGGAGGAGGCCAGGGCAGGGGTCGGGACACCGCCACGATGCCTCTCACCAGCACTCCCCCGTCCGTGGCCGGGAGAGGAAGCCCCCCAGCACGGCCGGGATTCCGCTTCAACGTTACCTGCCACAAATGCCAGCGGCAAGGTCATTACGCCAATGACCCCAACTGTCCGAGAAACCAGCCATCCAACTCCCCGGGTCCGCAGAACCGCCAGATCAACGCCGTCTACCTAGGGGAGGAACAAGGCGAAGAAGAAGTCGAAGACGGGGAACAATACCAGCCCGAGTGGGAACCCGCAGCCATGTCCCTGGTATGTCTGGGCGAAAGAGACATGATCCCACGGGCCCCCATCCCGGCCAATACGCAGAAGTACAGTCAGTGGGTCACCATTAATGGACACCGGGCCGAAGCCCTCCGCGATACGGGAGCCAGCGTAACGGCCGTCCGTTGCCATCTGGTGACCCCGGATCAAATCCTGCCCAATGTGCTATGCCCAGTACGATCTGCGGATAACTCCGAAAGCCTGTGCCAGATGGCCCGCGTCCCCTTTGAATGGGGTGGAGTGTCGGGCATGCTGAAGGTGACCGTCCGAGCCGATGCCCCCTTAGACTGCTTCCTCGGGAACGACCTCGAGAGCTCCCCCTGGGCTGCCGTTGAGCGCAGGGAGCACCTGGGAATGCTTGGCCTCACTGAATGGGTCTGTGCGACGACCCGATCCATGGCCGCCCGTGCCATCCCCTCCACTGAAGAACCCGAGTGGGCCGAACCTCCACCGCCCGTAGTCACTGAAGACACGAACCCGGTCCACCGGGGCCCAACGACGAAGAACCTGACCCCCTCCGCGACCTCCCGGAGCTGGCCCAGTGGCGCCAAGAAGTTGGCCCCACTCAAGAACAGTTTCGCCAAGAGCAAAAAACGTGTCCCTCCCTCGAGGGGATCCGACAGCAAGCCGCAGCCCAGAGCGCAGGGGATGCCTCGGGGGCTCACTGGATCTATTGGGACAATGAGCTCCTCTACAGCGAGCAGAAGATTGCCGAGCTAGGGGCCAGCCGGGTACTAATGGTCCCCCTCTGATTCAGAGACTTCCCCCTGAACCTGGCTCATGATGTACCCCTCGCCGGGCACCTGGGGCAGGACAAAACTTACAGCCGCCTGGTGACCCACTTCTACTGGCCCAAGATGAGGAACGATGTAATCAACCACTGCCGAGCCTGTCCCACCTGCCAGGCCAGCGGGAAGAGCGGCAGAAAACTGAAAGTCCCCCTGCAACCCGGGTAGGGATTGACATTGTGGGGCCCCTGGAGCCCCGGACATCACAAGGTCACTGGTTCATACTCGTCCTGGTGGACCATGCCACCCGCTATCCCGAAGCCATCCCTCTCCGGACCGTGACAGCGCCCGTGGTGGGCCGAGCCCTGATGGGGATCTTCTCGCGGGTGGGCTTCCCCCGAGAAGTCGTCCGTGATCGGGGCACGAACTTCATTTCCCGATACATGAAGTCCCTCTGGCAACAGTGCGGGGTCACATACAAGTTCACGACCCCCTACCACCCGCAAGGGAACGGACTGGTAGAACGCTTCAATCGAACCCTCAAGGGGATGATCATGGGTCTGGAAGAACCCTTACGACGCCAATGGGACGTGTTGCTACCCTGCCCCTCCTATTTGCCTACCGGGAAGTCCCCAGAAGTCCCTGGGATTCAGCCCCTTCGAACTATTGTATGGGCACCCCGTCCGGGGTCCCCTAAGTCTGGTCAAAGAAGGATGGGAGGTGACCCCCCAGAATGCTCCTCCTGATGTGTACCGGTACCTCCTGACCCTCCGGAACCAGACTCGGCGGTTCAGGGAACTTGCCAAAGCCAACCTCGAAGCCAGCCAAGAAGACATGAAACGGTGGTATGATCAAAAAGCCTCGTCCATCGAGTTCGAGCCGGGACAACAGGTCTGGGTCATGTCCCCGGTCGAACCATGCGCCCTCCAAGACAAATGGACGGGCCCTTTAAAGTGGTGGAGCGCAAGGGCCCTGTCACCTACCTGGTGGACATGGAGTCCCCCAGGAACCCCCTCCGGGTCCTCCATGCCAATCGACTCAAGCCCCACTTTGTTCGCTCAGAACTTAGACTCCGGATGGCTACCGACAGTGGGGCTGAAGAGGACTCCGAGCCCCTCCCCGACCTCCTGAAGACCCTCGAAAAAGACGGCTCCGTGGAAGGAGTCAACCTCTCTACCACCCTGACCCCAGCACAACGCCAAGGCTGCCAAGACTTATTACAGCAATTTGCCTATCTATTCTCTCTCACCCCCGGGGTCACCCCATGGTGCCTCTACGATGTCGACACCGGGGATAGCCCCCCTATCCGGCACCGGGCCTACCGAGTTCCCGATCGGGTGCGCGCCTGCATCCAGTCGGAAGTATCCAAGATGCTGACTCTGGGAGTGATCGAGCCCTCCGACAGCCCCTGGGCCAGCCCGGTCATGCTGGTCCCCAAGGCCGCTACCCCTGGCGTCGCCCCCGAACTCATATTTTGTGTGGACTACTGGGGCTTGAACGCCGTCACCCGAACAGACGCTCACCCCATCCCTCGGGCCGATGAGCTGATCGACCGCCTGGGGGCCGCCCTCTACCTGAGCACCTTCGACCTAACTGCGGGATACTGGCAGATCGGCCTCACCCCGGGCGCCCAGGAGCGATCCGCCTTCTCCACCCCGGATGGCCACTACCACTTCAAGGTGATGCCCTTCGGGATGAAAAACGCCCCCGCCACGTTCCAGAGACTAGTGAATAAGGTGCTGGCGGGGCTCGAGGAGTTCAGCGCTGCCTACCTAGACGATATTGCGGTGTACAGTCTCCACTGGGCCGAACACCTCCAACACCTCCATGAGGTCTTGGCCGCCCTCGGGCGGACAGGGCTGACAATAAAAGCCAGCAAGTGCCAAATCGGCCAAGGATCCGTGACCTACCTGGGGCACCAGGTGGGAAGTGGCCAGGTGGCCCCCCTCCAACCCAAGATCGCCGCCATCCGGGCCTGGGAACCCCCGGTCACCCAAACAGAGGTCCGAGCCTTCCTGGGGCTCACCGGATATTACCGGCGCTTCGTGAAAGACTATGGCAGCATTGTGGGCCCCCTCACAGAACTCACGTCGAAGAAACACCCACTGGAGGTACACTGGACACCGTAGTGTCAGGCCGCCTTTGAGACCCTCAAAACAGCAATGTGCACCGCCCCTGTGCTCTAAGCCCCCAACTACTGCCGGGAATTCCTCTAGAAACGATATCAGGATCACTAAAATGTGAAAGAGATTGAACATAAGACATGGACCTCATCATTATCTAGGTTCTGAGTGAATTAAACGATATAAGCTGGACAGAGACTGTAGATTAATTACCTTTGGTTTCATGTGCTGGCAATTCACAAGAGATGTAATGGCTTACGAAGGTCTCCCTTGCCCTTGTCCCTTGTGAGTGTTCCGTGTGGGACAGGGCACCCACTTAAAAAAAGAAAAGTTGGAAAATAAATTGTGGCCACTCTTTGGAGAGAGAGGGGGCTGCGTGGGCCTTGGGGCTCCCCTTGCAGCCACCAACAATGTGGCTTACTGTCGGTGTCTTGGTGGGACTGAGGCATCCCCACAAAAAATTAAAGAGTGAGGCGCGAGGGCACTAAAAGTAAATGATAAATGTTCAGCCGAAGCCGCTCATTTATTATTCACTGCTTCCTAAAGTGAGTGCCCCGTAATGCCCTTCTTGGGCTAATTTACATATTTTTTTTCTCTGTGGGCAGGATCACCAGCATCATGTTAAAATAATGTTGTAAGGGACTGCAGTGAGCGCAGCAGACCCCAGATATCATTTTTAGAAGAAACCATATGTTCTCCAACATTGGATCTTTTATATATTCACATGCTTGATTCATTTCGCTGTCGTCAGGCTAGGAATCCCCGGTAGGTTAAAATAGCAGTATACAGTATAAAATATATAACAAACAGTATATAATGTAAAATGGCCATAGTCCTGAAACAACATAGTTTGTTTAGTAACATAACCGCCTCATTTGAAGGAACCCGAACTTCAGCCATTAAAGTAGAACCTTAAGGCCACCATAGCCCAGATTTCTACTGCACATGGTCTGTGAGGGAGTCCCCTGGCAGAGCTCTGCTCTAACCTTTCAGTGAACCTTAAATTGTTTCCATTTTTTTGTGCCCTGGATTTGAACCGGCTTGATCTTCAGCACTACTATACTGTGAGTTATTTTAGGGAAGATTGTTATAATTTCTGGGCAATAGAGATCTTTTTGGTTTGACAAGTAGCTGTCACCAACTGTCACCATGACTGATAGAGAGAAGAGATCTCTTTTTAAAACCTTTGTGGCAGTAAGAAAATGTACACTGATGATCCACACTGTCAGTGTATTTATTGTCTTTATCCTAGGCATAATCCAGCTGAATGCAAGATCTGTAAGTCTTTCTCCACTAAGACTCTTAAGGATAAAGATAGGAGGTTGGCATTATTTCTTATGAATACAAATATTTTCCTCCGTCTGAAGGAGATGCCCCCACTCAAAGAAAAACCAAGACCCCAATGATGCCATCATTTAGTCTGCTAGACAAGAATAGCAAACTATTGACAATCTAGTTCAGAGAATTTCTTCTAAGGCAGCAACTTCTATTAAGACAGTCAAAGCCCTGGCGATTTTAGATCGTTCCGAATGTCAGATGTGGCATGATATAGGTACATTACTGGATCTTATCCCTGAGGATAAGAAGGAAACGGTGAGACCTGTTCTAAAGGAAGGAGAACTAACTTCTTCTTTCATTACTGACGCTTTGATGGATGCTTCAAATACAGGTTTGTCAGTTGGCAGGAGGGACTGTACTAAGGAGGCAAGGCTTGTTAAAATACAGTCTTCCGTACTGATGTCCAATCTAAAATCTTGGACATTCCTTTTGATGGGCTCACTCTGATTGCTAAACATGTTTTGGAGGCTCTGTAAGGCCTTAAAACCGACACTGATATAGCAAGGGCATTAGGACTGTTGCAGTATCGCAGATTTTGGGCATCTACTTTTAGTAAGTATCACTTAAGGACAAAGTGATACTCAGAACCAATTCAAAATTAATTCCTGATATGCCTACTGACTTCCATTTTAATGAACCTGTTATTCTTAGATCTTTCTTTCTGAATCCATCTTCTCCAGCAAAAACATCATTACACTCCCTAGACTTCCATAGATGTCTCATATTCTATATAGCCAAGGCAAGGGACTTACTCACATCAGACCAGCTGTTAGTATAATTTGCACAACTACGAAAAGTTCAAGCCCTGTCCATTCAGGTGATAGCACACTGTCTCTCAGCCTGTATTACTTTTTGTCATGCCAAAGCCAATCTTCCTCTCCAGGGAAGAGTGAGGGTGCATTCCACCAGGGGCTTGGTTTCAACTGCAACACTCTATGCTGGGGTGCCTTTGAAAGACATCTGCTGTGCAGCCACCTGGAGGAGCAGGCATAGGTTAATGAAGCATTACTGTCAAGAGGTGGGACAGGCAGTCCTGAGAAACCTGTTCACTAAAGGTGACCCTGCTTCCTGCTTTCTTGTATTTCATAATGTGCACTGCTTGCTATTCTGATTTAAGCATGTGAATAGATAAAAAGATCCAGTGTTGGAGAAGAAATTTGCTACTTAACTGTAACTCTAGTTCTCCAACATTGGTGACCCTCCCTTCTCCCTGGTCGGAGGCTCATTGTATTCTATTCTCACACTTCCGCTTTCAAATCTGAGCTATGGTGGCCTCTAGGGCGAGTAGGAGTGCTTAAGCTTCCACCTCATTGGCTAAAATTTGGGTTACTAAACATACAATGTGGTTTCAGGCCTACGGCCATTTTACATTATATACTGTTTGTTATATATTTTATACTGTATACTGGTATTTAATGTACCAGGGATTTCCCAGCCTGACAACGAGGAATGATTCAAGCACGTGAATATATAAAAGATAGCAATGTTGAAGAATTGGAGTTACTGGTAAGTAACACATTTCTTTCCTGGGGTGTATGCAATGTTAGCCTATATTAAGTTAATGATAATGTTAAGCATTTACGGAGATGGAGCTTTTGCTCTTCAGTTATGGATTGGCGGGACCCCTTGTATATCATCTTATGGCTGCATTATTTGGCCTCAGGAATAAAAAGAAAGACTCACGCAGTTTAATGATGCTTTAAATAATATGCTTTATTTAAAGGCTTATTGACAAACATTGTAATACTTGTTATTAATAATGAATGCCTTTGAATAAAGTTTTACATTCTGTTGTTGTTAATGTGTAATCATTACATAATTGCTGCTTTATAAAGATAGTGACTCTTTGACGAAGCCACAGACTTGCCTTCATATGTTGATTCAGTGACCCCTTGACAAAGCCAATAGATGTAATCACCCCTTAAAAGCCCTTGAAAAGCCAATAAACTTGCCTTTATTATTATTTTTTAAATCTCTTTTATTGGGGTTTTTATTATTTGTTGTCATTTTTACACAACAGGTCGCACGTACAATAACATTACACAATCCAGTAGCTATACAACTGGTGTATATAGTGGGTCCCACGCTCTGTAACATACTACAGTACAGGGTAGGCGGCAGGCCTGGCTGCTGTTGCAGTGAGGTGGGCCTTTTTGTGTGGGCTTATAATGAGATGTGCTAGCTACATGGATTGAGACTGTGGTCTGGAGGGTTTGGAACACTGTTGGTAGGCTATTATAAGGGAAGTGTAACTCAAAGAAAATGAACTGTTCGGGTAGGGGAATAACTCAGCTGCAGCACATTGTTCGTAGTGGGCTTATTTTCCAAGGGGGTAGTTGACTGTTGAGTGGTGGAATGGCCCAGGGACAGCGGTGGGGAAGTGATGTCCTGTCAGGCCTCCTGCCTGCCTGTCTGGAAGGTCGGTGGTGTATGCGGACTGGGAGCCGAGGCATATCTGTGGTCTAGGGACAGGGTTGGTGATGTAGGCAAAGGGTGCTGGAGTCGTCCGAATGTCAAGCTGTCACAGGGGGAGGGTGGTCACCCTCCCGCACCAGTGCCGAATCATAGTGTCCCATGCTGCTTCTATACGCCGTTTGCGGAAGCGCTGAGCCTCTCCATAGTTTAAGTTGGTGATTTTGGCTTCTCCCCATGGTAGGATTGCTTGATCCCTTTAGGTTTGCCTTCATATATTGATATGTAACACCTTGACAAAGCCAATAGGCTTGTCTTATATATTGTTGTGGTCATCCCTTGACAAAGCCAATAGGCTTGCCTTCCTATAAATAATGTAGTGACTCCTTGACAAAGGCAATAGACTTGTCCTGTATATTGTTGTGGTCACTCTTTGACAAAGCCAATTAGTCTTACTTTTATATATTGATATAGTGACACCCCTTTATTTTGTGATTAGCACTCTCATTGGCTGGTCGTGCACAATGTGTTAGCAGCACCTGATGGGATTGGGTGGATGGCCTGTCTCCCACAGGCCAGTGACGTTATAGTTGGATATGGTAGTAAGAACATACTTTGCATTAAAAAAAACGAGAAACTTACTGAAAAAAACAAATAATATGGTGATGTTATAGTTAGGTATGATAGTATGGTTGCACTTTACGTTAAAAATCCTCAGAAATTCACAGAAAAAAACAAAGGTTAAAGTGGCTCTCTATTTAGGTACAAATGTGAGTTCTAAATATAATTTTAAACAAAAAAAACACTTCAATTCGTCCATTATAGTTTACTGAGCTAATTATAACCTGTCCACAGCACAGAAATTGTGTAATTCCTGGAGGCAACTGTGATTGTGCATCTTTAAAGTTATGTGGTGCGCCGTTAACAAATAACTAAAGTCTGGGATTCAAGTATTACTCCCTGTTAACCCATTCGATGCCTCGGACGGACCCCGGCCGTCCGACTTCACAGTGGGCGTGGGCGGAGAATGGCCAGAGGTCGCCCGAAACACGCCCACTCCATAAATCACCCGAACCCCGGTTTAATTTGCGCAGCGGTCTACGGGTTAAACAAGATAAAGGGGGAACACACCTAATGTGGGTTGCAATGATATATTTGAAAGTAGGTCGAGGCTTAAAGCCAAAGCCTATTCGCAAAAATCTGTCAGAAAGTTCAAACTTTCTCTTGACAATAGTTTATCCACCAATGAATACCTGGGCTCATGGTGAATGAAAATTATATACAGCTGTGTGTTGAATTACTGCAAGTCGACAAACCATATACGGAACAGTGTTAGAATGATTTTATAGTGTCACTAATTATGTCTTCACTTTAACTTCAATTTTTTCAGTGAATTTCTGGGGTTTTATTAATGTAAGCTAAAATCTTATTACCTTACTTAAGTTTAAAGTCACTTTAACTCACTTCAACCTTTGTTTTTATAAGTGAATTTCTAAATTACTTTATGTAAGGTAAGATCTTATTACCATACCTAACTATAATGTCACTTTAACTCCTTAACATTTGCTTTTGTCAGTGGGTGTTTGTATACACCACTATGTTATAGTGAGGTCGGAGTTTCCATACAAAGAACATTTTTGGTTGTGTTCATAATTTTGGCACCGTTTGACAAATCTTCACAAAACGTTCCCCAAAAAAGTTTAACAAATCTTTACAAAATTTTCCCAAAAAAAATGAATCCACCTCAGCTCCTTCCTAGGAAGATTTAGAGTGATTCGTCAAGTGGGGGCTGAGGAAAATGACAGGGTCCAAAAATGTTCTTTTCCTTCAGTTTCCTATTTACAGTTTGGGAAGTGAATAGAATTACATCACATTTTACAGAAAGCTAGATCCTTACCCAAAAAGCATGGTATTTGTGATTTGTTGTTTGTCCGTTCACCCGTTTTTGAGATATTAAAAGTAAAAATATAGTAATATCTGAGCATTTGGTAACAGGGTACTCAAGTGGTCAGAAAATAAACCACTTTGACTGGCTGAGAGGGCTTATTTACTTGATGGCTCCTCTGGTCCAACTGGATCACGCAATCTGATTGGCTCCCTGCAACAGCAAAAGAAATGTTGCACCACCATTTCAGGACTTGTAGACTCGTTCGCCATGTACCAAGTTTCCTAAAAAACACAAGAGGTCCCCACATTCCAGCTGAAGAGCATACACTTCCAGCTCGGAGTGCTTAAAAAAATATGGTCCGCTCTCCTTGGGTCAAAGATTAAATGACCCGGGAGACTTGCAATGTTTTTTGTGGCTCGGGGGCCTCTGCCCTGCTTGCAGCCCTCCCGTTTACAGAGGGGCAGGGTGGGTGTACCCTGAGCCATTGCAACCATTATTCACTGCTCCAGGTAAGCAGTGCCCCTTATTGCCATTAGATGTCTTTTAAGTCATTTTCTGTGTTCCTGTTGGTGCCCCTGAAATAGTCAGTGGCCAACAACAAGAGGTCCCCACACTCCAGCTGAAGAGCATACACAACCAACTCGGAGTGCTTAAAAAAATATGGTGCGCTCTCCTTGGGTCAAAGATTAAATGACCCGGGAGACTTGCAGTGTTTTTAGTGGCTCGGGGGCCTCTGCCCTGCTTGCAGCCCTCCCATTTACAGAGGGGCAGGGTGGGTGTACCCTGAGCCATTGCAACCATTATTCACTGCTCCAGGTAAGCAGTGCCCCTTATTGCCATTAGATGTCTTTTAAGTCATTTTCTGTGTTCCTGTTGGTGCCCCTGAAATAGTCAGTGGCACCACCAATCATTTTATTGAATGCTGTGGAGGGCTGCAGGCACCACAGAGGCCCCCTAGCCACTAAAAACACTGCAAGTCTCCCGGGTTATTTAATCTTTGACCCAAGGAGAGCGCACTATATTTTTTTAAGCACTCCGAGTTGGTTGTGTATGCTCTTCAGCTGGAGTGTGGGGACCTCTTGTTGTTGGTTCTACGGCTGCAATTTGCGTCCTGAAAAATGTTAAAAAGAGACTCAAAGATATGTTCAATGTATTTATTTTTAAATGTTTAGTGAAAATATTTTGTGACTATCACTATTATTTAACACTGGTATATGTGAATTTATAAAATATACATTTGATTATAGTTATTGGTGACTTTTTGACAATGCCAGTTGGTCTGCTTTTTAAAGGTTGGTATGCTGACCCCTTGATTAAGCCAGTAGGCCCATTGCTTTTTATCTTTTGGTGTTCTGACCCTTTGATAATACATTATTTAAAATTACACCTTTTTATTAGGTTTCGACCTGGCCGGAGCACTGCGAAGCAGTGCTCTGCCCAGGCGAAAGCTTTAGTTTACAGTATGGGGGACTTGAATTCGCCCCTTCTTCCATTGGCTAGCTCCATAAATGGAGGCTAGCCATTGGAAGAGAGTGGCTGTCAATCATGCTTTCCATGTGAAAACGCGATTCAGGGGCGTTTCCGTGTCTTTTTTTAAGTCCCGCCCTCTCCTCTTCCCATTGGCTGGAATTTTACCTTCCAGCCAATGGGAAGGGGAGAGGGCGAAAAACACGCCCCCGAATCTGCCGGCCGGGACACCCCCGTGACGTCATTCCCCAGGCCGCGCTGTGTTTGGCTGCCGGCCGAGGACCTGACTTGTTTTCTCCCTCAAGGGTCCCTTCTTGGAAATTCATTCAAGGATTTTAAAGTCACACTTTATTGAAGGAGAGATGTGTCATGCTTCAAATGCATTAAGCAATGTTTATTTATATACCCTTCCCCTCCACTCCCTCCCTTCTCTTTCCGCTGCGTCCCCTCCCGCTTGGAACTATGGTATGTTCCTGGAATGCTGGAGGTGCGTGAATTCGGGAAGAGGATGTGACGTTCATGCAGGAGTCTGCTTTGGCAGCTGACGAGCATAATAAAGGCTGATTGCTTTATATTACTTCTCCGTGTTTTGTCCCATGCGACAGGCACCGCTCAGGTGTCAGAATTTGTCCTAATTTGCAGTGATGCCTTTTAGCTCTCCTAAAGATCCCAGCCTCGTCTCCGGTTTCCAGAAGGCGATCCCTCTTAAAACAAGTGCTGGAGATAAAAGCGATTTATTATTGAAGACAATAAGTCAGTGAGTGCACCCCCTGGCAGGCACCGGCAGAGTCCTCAGCAGCCGGTCCCGGGATCCTGACACCTCGGCGTGGAGATTTAAAGGGAAACAGATGATAAGGAAACATAACAAGGTCTGGGTAACCTCTGGGGCAGCGCCGCGAGATTCTTGCGTGCGCCAAGGCTTGATAACAGGCGGACCCCCTCCCGGTGCCGGGGCACGCCGTCGTGCAGATGGCATGCGGCGCACAGGAGTTTAATGTACTGTCTGTAATCTCTCTCGGCGCTTTAATCCGCTCCAATTTTTCCTGCTGTCAGGTTGTTAAAGTGACGCAGCAGATAACGAGGCATTCGTCGTCTCATAACCGCCCGCCATTGTCAGGACATTCTGATGCGGTGTCATCCCGCGGCTAATTAAGTGCCAGTCGGTGACCGTCTCAACTGGTACCCGCCGCAGCCGGCAGCAGCCGGCAGCAGCTTTCAAGCATTTGAACCCGCGACCCCCGGTGTAATGGAACCCCAAGGGGCCCCCCGTTCACACTTCCAAGTACTGACTCTGCTGCTGCACCGTGGGGGTCACCGAAAGGGCAGGTCCGGGCTCTGCTGCATGCCCCCTTTGTAATATGAAAGCTCCCCTGAGTGCGAACGCCCGGTTTCTCTGCCTAGGCTCTTCCGTAATAGGAAAGCTAGTAGTGGCCATGGAGTAAGACGTCCACCCGAGACTGCTTGGTCTCTGGGGCTGAGCGCGTGCCCCCGGTACTGTCCGAGCTTTTCACCGGCGCTTACTACTCACTCTTGAGTATGGAGGCCCCTGTGATGACACCAGACCTCCTCATATTTATGACAGAATCACAGAATGTTCAGTGTCCGTGCTGAGACACGAACCTGGTTTGCCGGCTCCGAGGTCGACCGCCCTAACCATTAGGCCACACCACTTACTGTGTCCTATGCTGAATATAAAAAAAACTACAGTTTAACCCCTTAAGTGCTGCCTCGGTGCATTGGCCGACGGCAGCACTACCTCCCCAGTGCTGCGCACGACCATTGGACGTCCATTCAGCACTAGTTCCAATGGACAGCGCAGCACTGGGGAGGAATGTTTAATAGCATCTATGAGGTTAAAAGTATCTTCCCTCTGTTTCAAGCCATCAAATGATTCCCCACTCTGAAAAAGATTTCTTTCGTTTTGGGTGGCACATACATATGGGCAATGCAATAGGTCTCGCATTTACGTGAGTTTGAGCTATTGGCATTGTATATGACAAGGCCATATATGTTTTGGTTTTTAAAACATAAAGGCCATTGTCATTTACAATGCTAACTGCTTAAACTCTCGCAAATTCGAAACCTATTGCATTCCAAATGCTTGTTGTTACATGACATAGCGAGCCATATGTGGGCGTTGAGTTTGGGTGCTGAACCGCACACTGCATATGGTCGAATGCCGTGCATTGCGGAGGGGTGGGCATCCGGAATAGGGAGATGGGGGTTTGTGTGCAGGACCTGACTGCAGACCAGTCCCTGCACACAAATTAACCCATCCCCACACCACGCACAGTGATCGCCATCTTACTTTATGTTGAAAAATATATATACTTTCACTGAGACAACAAAGGTTAAAGGGACTTAGTTAGGTGAAAATGTCAATCAAATATGCAGTTTTAAATAAAGAAAAGCCTACAATTCAACAGTTATAGTTAGCTCAAGTAACTATAACTTGTGCCTTAAAGTAACTATAACTCTCACTCTTGCCATGCTCTGTTAATTACCTCGCATATATTATCACTTATGACATGTTCTATGACATCACTTATGACATCACTGCAACATCTGAAAAGACATCATTGATGACAACACTGTGCATGGCAGGGGAGTGAGTTTACAGTTACTTTAGGGCAGGAGTCCCCAATGGGTGGTTATAGATAGGACCCAGTTACCATAAGAAAATAATTTTTTGGTTTGCTAATAACTTTGGTACACTTTGACACAACATTCCCAAAAATTGTTCTTTTTACCTCCGCTCTTTCCTAGAAAGTCTCAGTGAGAGCCATCAAGGGGGGCAGAGAAAAAGGGAGATTCCCAAAATGCAGTTTCCAAACGCACTTTCCATTGGGATTTTTGAAACGCATTAAAGCCCAAACGGTTGAATGGAATTACACTACATTTAGCAGAAACCTAACTCTTGGTTCAGAAAGTGTGCTTTTTGTGATTTGGTGTAAATCTGTTCAATAGTGTTTGAGAAATTAATGTTTAAAAACTTTGTGTATGGGGACTGTGAGGCTGTGTTAGTCTTCTGATTGACTGAGGATGCTCTTTCAGAGTGAGTGCTCTTACTGGCTGGCTGCAACATGAAACACAACATTGCGGTGTCCATTACAGGGCTTGAGGCTTAGCCCCTTGTCCTTACCAAGTTAAAAAAAAATAATATTAGCAGACAGGGTGGGGATACCCTGCACTCCTAGACCTAGTGGGAGGTCCCGGGGCCTAAAAGTAAAAACAAATGTGTTTTTTTGCTGGGATCTTGCAGTTTGGTTGTGGGAGCACACTAAAAAGAAACAAATTTGCACCCATCTCTTTCTTTTTTTTAAATTGTAAATTGTAAAATTGTAAATTGATACTTGTATAGCGCACTACTCACCCGCAAGGGTCTCAAGGCGCTTGTACGATTACCGCTGTGGAACCCATCCTGGCTTTCCCTGTGAGGCGTCCACTCCTGGGCACCCCCAAAGTGGAGGCCAGGCATCCTTAGCATTGTGGGGGCCGTTGTGGAGATTAAGCAAGCTATTGCCCAGAGTTGCAGAGTGGGACTCCATGAATGGAGTAGGCACCGAGGCGAGAATTATCAGGTCCGTGGAATTTTGAGCCCAAGACCCGCCGAGGCGGGGAATTGAACCCTGGTCCCGGGCTAGACCTCTGCATCAGGGTCTGCCGCTCTAATCATTGAGCCACACTTCTCCAATGATCCTAAGGGTGAGCCAATACCAGAGGGTCAAACTATATTTTTTATAAATATGAGGAGTGGGGCATGTGTGGAGCCCCCTCCCAAACATGATTTCGGCCCCAGGGACTCCTTCCCCCATGGCCTGCACACATTTTGAAGGGAACAAGAATATTACAGCCCCAGGGGACCCATCCACTAAGGCCTGCTGTAGTTTTAAAAGGGAAGTGAGGGCCTTCCCCCACTTCCCGAGCCTTTAAGATGCCATTTGGATCCCATCTTCAGGACTGTTATTATTATTAGGGGACAAGGCGCTGGCCTGTACTCCCCAAGCCTGGATCGGACCTGGGGACCCACTCCCCTGGGACACTGCTGTTTTCTGCACAGAAGAATGTAGGCATATCCTGCTGGCACTCTCCCAGGCAGAAAACTCACCTTTACTCCCACATGGGTGGGAGCACAGAAATCAGCTTCTCCCGTCCAAGTGGGAGCAAAGGAGAAAGTCTGCACCCATCAGCACCACAGTGGGCTACCCTGCATTTCTCCTAAGATGCCTCCATTGTGGGAACCCCGGGTGGGCTACGGGGCACCCAATGTAAACATTTTAAAAACATTGGCTGGCTCCCACTACAGTGGTGGCTGGGAAGGCGTCTGCAGCAGCGGGGGCCCTGGGGCTTCCCCGCAGTCCTCAACATTGAAAAAGGTGTGAGTGCCTCGAGTAGGCACTAACAAAAGTTAAAAAGGAAAACTAAAGAATAGGAGTTATAATTAAGCGCTCATTCATTATTCACTGTTCCTTGTGAGGAGCTCCCCATATTGCCCTGCAAGTTTTAGTTATTTACATATTTTGGAGCCTGGTGGTGCACCTAGAAGAGGTAGGGGACAACCAAGATGTTTTTTAATGTTGTGGGGGGTTGCTGGGAGTGCAGCAATATACCTATATTGCAGATAGATACATATATACACATATATAGATAGTCAGCTTTAAACTTTTATACAAAACGACATTGTGTTGCAGTGAAAGGTAGTGGGACAAATTAATGAGCGTGGCAAGGTGCTGTTCTGTTTCGCCTCCTAGTACATTCAACAGCTGTGATGTTAGGGCTGAATAGGGGCCTGGATTGTTTGACCCCAGAACAGCGGGTATGATCTACTTTGTTGTTTTAACGGTTAGATACTTATCTGCTTTGAAAACGTCTCACCAGCATGGTTCCATGTTTAAATATCGATGTAAAAATATGGTTTACAAACATATCGATGCAAAAATATTGAATACAAAAACATCGACTGCCTATAATTAAACAGTTAGGTACAATAATATTGAATAAAAAATATCAAAGTAAAAAATATTTATTTGAAAAATATCGGCCTAAAAAATATATATAACTTAAACAAAATATATTAAATAATATTAATATTTTTAAGAAGAAAAAATTACATTTAATATATATTCTAACTAAATATAACAAATAAACTCAATTTGAAAGAATATAAACAGATATAAATGTGTACATATACATATATTTACTTAAATACATGTTATTATCTATTATCTTTATTTATTTATAAACTTTTTAAATTATATAAAAATAAAATATATACATATATCAATAATTTAAAATAAAATAAAACACCCTATAATTAATTAACACATTGAACTATTAAAAAAAATATAAAGGAGCACGGTGAGGAAGTTGAGAACGCTATGCTCTACATTCATATAATCCGACACACTGGTTGGGGAGGGGGGAGGTAAGGGGGATGGGGCTGGGTCGGGTTCTCCTTCTTATTGTTGTTTTTATGTGTCAGGCTTTATGGCAGATCTTCGTTCCTCGCCACTACCTATGGGAGAGACAACACGCAAAGACTACACCAAGGGCCTATGAACTCTGGGAGCTGTAGGTCTAGTTATTTGAAAAGGACTGACCAGCGTGCTTGTCACTCAATCCTGTGGCTTCCATACTGCTTTGTAATGCCTGTGTTTGCTGTTGAAACCAATAAAATAAATGTAAACAAAAAAATATATATATATATAAAATATACATTTCACAACACAATAATTACAATAGCAGAGAAAATGTTGGATAGGGCAGAGGTAAAAATTACTAATCCCACTCCAGTGTGTGCAACAGTAGGGAAAGTGTTGGATAGCGGAGGGGTAAAAATTACTTTTCCCACTCCAGTAAGTGCAACAGTAGGGAAAGTGTTGGATAGCTGAGGGGTAAAAATTACTATTCCCACTCCATTGAGTGCAACAGTAGGGAAAGTGTTGGATAGCGGAGGGGTAAAAATTACTATTCCCACTCCAGTGAGTGAAAAGCAGGGAAAGTGTTGGAGAGTGGAGGGGTAAAAATTACAATTCCAACTCTAGTGAGTGCAACAGTAGGGAAAGTGTTGGATAGCGGAGGGGTAAAAATTACTATTCCAACTCTAGTGAGTGCAATAGTAGGGAAAGTGTTGGATAGCGGAGGAGTAAAAATTACTATTCCCACTTCCGTGAGAGCAACAGCAGGGAAAGCATTGGATAGCGGAGGGGTAAAAATCAGTATTCCCACTCCAGTGAGTGCAACATTAGGAAAAGTGTTGGATAGCGGAGTGGTAAAAATTACTCTTCCCACTCCAGTGAGTGCAACAGTTGGGAAAGTGTTGGATATCAAAGGGGTAAAAATTACTATTCTCACTCCAGTGAGTGCAACAGTAGGGAAAGTGTTGGATAGTGGAGGGGTAAAAATTACAATTCCCACTCCAGTGAGAGCAACAGTAGGGAAAGTGTTGGATAGCGGAGGGGTAAAAATTACTAATCCCACTCGAGTGAGTGAAAAGCAGGGAAAGTGTTGGATAGTGGAGGGGTAAAAATTACTATTCCCACTCCAGTGAGAGGGAAAATGCTGGATACCACATCATTAAAAAAAATCTAAATTTTTATTACATTTAATTTCCATTATTAACATAAATAATATTGAAATTTAAATATATTATTAATAAAAAAGATAATAAACATTCATTAATTACACATTGTTTAACATTATAATATCCACAACACACACCTAAAATTAATTACACAATTACAATTAATAATTACTTATTAAATAATATAAATTAATTAAATAATGAATAATTCATCAATAATAAATACATTACTTCCCACCATTTACACCTATAAGCACCACAACACACACCTAAAATTAATTAAACAAATACCAAAATGAATTAATAATTAATTAATTGAAATTAAATAACAATTAATTATCAAACAATTATTAATAAATTAATGAAAACATTTAACTCAATAACATCACAATTATGAATGCATTTAAATTATTGAAAACATTTCAAATAATTACATTACTTCCCACCCTATTCCCTATAAACCGACACCCCACTACAGAACTAAAAACGCAAAATAAAATTTAAAAAAATGTAATAACTACTATAAATCATAAATAAAATCTATATAATTAAATTACTTCCCACCCTATTCCCCTATAAACCCACAACTCTCTTCTGAACTAAAAATGCAAAATTGTATTAAAAAAATATATATAAACTACTAAAATGTTAACACATATACCAAAAATACAAACAATTCTCATACAAAATACTAAAATACATAACATTAATAATAAATCAACATTTTTAACAACTATATTTTTGTAAACAATATTTAACACTTCGATATTTTTGCAATCGATATTACTTATCTAACAATTGATATTCTTGACCACAATATTTTTTAATCGATATTTCTATCCCACAATATTTTTACCTCGCTATTTCTGTTCATCGATATTTGTACATCGATATTCCAGCTCTGTACCTTGCAGCATATCAAGGGATCATGAATCCTCGGGGAGATAAGTTCCTGCTCTCAGATGCATTCCTTTCTAATAACTCTTCCTACCAATAAAGTCCATTCCTGGAAAATCTTTTTTCATATCTGTATCCATTTCTAGGATTCTCTCTAGTCTTTCATAGTAGCCCAGGCCCTAGGCCCCCAGCAACGTTTAGGGAAGTTGGGCAACGGGGGAGTGCCACTTTTGGTAGAGGGGTAAGGTATTAATTTTTGGTTTGGCTTAAAGACAAGATTAACACCCTCCTGTAATCAAAACATATAAATAAATTATACATATATAAATACAAACAGAGGGACTTTGGACCTGCCCTGTTCATCGATTAGTCTGTTAGCTGTCACTCATATTTTGCTTGCACTCACTCACAGCATGAAGCAGTGACTCTCTCGCACGGTCAGTGACTGCATGATTCTTAATCATTTGTGCACATCCACCTAAAAACAAGTTCCCTACAGTGCAGGACTGTTGGGCCATTAGTTTACATTGACAATTGTTTTTGTTTACATTCTTTATTCATTTTGTTTGTTACTTTTACATTGTGGCTGCTCAGGCCTGATGCTGAACAGTATGTTTATGTGCTGGTTAATTTTATCTCTGTTAGTCTCCTGCTTCAAAATGTATACATTTTCTGCCATCTTGGCATACTGTTATCCATTATTATGGCTAGATAAGTTATACTCTTTGTGCACCGTTAGGGCCCTAACCACTTATGGGCACAGGAGCTTTTCCCTGGTTCTTACATTTGGTAAACCTCAGCGTAGATGGTGTCTTACCTGTTAAACTTCCGCCTGATATCTCTCCATGGTATTCTAGGACACTGCATGCTCACCGCTTTGCTTATCAAGGTAATTCACCCCCGCCTGACTAGTATGTCAGGAACACAGCCACAGTTATAGACACTCTATCACCTGACCGCCGGTGAAGATTTGAGGCAGAGAAGCTTGCCTTAATTCTCTAGTAAAGTTTGAAGTGGACACACTATGAGCACGACAAGAAGGGAGGTGTCTTGCTTGTTAGCGCCACCAGAAAGAAGTCCAACTAGTCAAACCTGCCATATGTGGATATATGGGGAGCATGCTGACATACGCTGAGGAAACTGCGGATGTCCTTGCCTCTATGTAGGTTAATTGCTGTGACTCGGATCAGACTAACATGACGGTTGAAAAAGAGAGCTTCCTAAGTCTATTGTCCCTGCCCTCCTTAATGTTTGAAGACAGGCCCCTGTTGGGAAGGTGATTTTTTTTCTCCGACGATCTTTATTGGGCTTTGTTGTAATGTACAATAATAAAAAATATGCATAAGCATCAAAGAGGGTGACACATTTCTTCTACAATTTACAGTAACACTCATTGCAGCTATGGAAGAATATGCCCTACATATTGATATCTTAGTCGGGTCAATCAGATTCCAAGCAATTAGGATTTGTGCATCAAGAGAGGAAATAAAGGAAATATGATGATAGTAATCGTTAGTGTTAGCATTGGATATAGAGATTGACCCAGCTCTGTTGGCGCAACCCTTGAAGTATAGTTTGATATAAGCGTTCATTCTGGTTACAGTTGTGCATCGCAGGACAGAAAAATAATAGTGGGAGAGCAAGAAACAAGTGGGTGGGGGGGATTCAATGAATTTTGAGTTGATAAAATTTCGATGTACATTATATGTGTGTTGTAATTGTCGCGTCCGAGACTTGGTCATGGAAGATGGGAGATAATGTTGTGTTCTGTAAACTTATCTAATGTCTACCATAATTTCTGTGAAAACTTGGAATTAGCTGGCAGCACCTCCTTAGAGCTGTGGGTGCTTCTTAGGTTTGTGATCTATGCTCACCAAGTGTGATATGATATGGCTTTGAATGATCTCCATTCTTTAAGGATAATTTTGGCGGCAGTGTTTAGGAGATCAAGGCGTGCCATGTTGTGATGTTAAGATGAAAGTGGTTGGTGAGGCCCACGGGCCTAGGGCACTCATCTGGTAATTTAAGCTTATCTTTGTTTGAAATATCTTTGATAGCTGGTCTTCACTCATTGACCAAAATGCTCTTAGGTGGGTGCACGTAAAGAACATATGTTCTGCTGTACATGGAGAGAGATTGTAGTTCCAACACTTATCATTGTCACACAGTTTTAGCTTATTTAGTCTGATCGGTGTCCATTGAAGTAGGTTCAATATGAACATTTTGGAATGTGAGTGAGGGGACAATGTTAGTTTCGCACCACTGTGCCACAGATTTTTTTACCAGTTTTCTTCTGAGGGAGGATCTGTGTGCAGGGATTCAAGTTGTTTAGCCCATATTACCTGTATTGCTGTTGGTGAAGTTGGGGTGGGGGTGTTTAGTACTTTGTATATATTTTATGCCATTTGTCCAGTTGAGTGCCATGCTACCAGGTATATATAATACAATGTGAGGGTGGTCAAACTGGCCTAATTTAAGTAATTTCGCTTTAAGGTTCCGAAAAGCATAAAAGCTGGGGTTGGTCCAGTGAAATAAATATCTGAGTTCCGCATAAGGGTCGGAGTGGCGTTGTCATTACACAGGCCTTTGATTAACCTTAGGCCTTTGTTGGTCCATGATAAACCAAGGCTAATGAGTGCTTCTGCTCCCAAAATCAGATTGTGCCATAAGGGAGCTAAGGTTGTGTTAAAAATGTGTTTGACATGTGTTTATGCACTAGTTTCAGTGCTTTACCAGTATCTACAAGTATTTGTCGAGAATGTGCTACCAAATGTTTTGACATGGTGATGGCGATGCTGTAGGGATCGCATGGTTTGCGTTCTATATCTGTCCAACGAGGGTGAGTAATTGTATCAGTTAGCAGCCAGTGGGCACCTTGTGCTGCTAAAAAGGCTGATTGTTAGTGGGTCCAGTTCAGTAGTTTGCAGCCACCTTGTGTAAAATATAATACAACTAGGCCCAACTGGAGTCTCTCGCGTGGAGCCCCAGGAGTGTGCTCTGAGGGTTGCGTCTGAATGGCCAATATTGGGATTTTTTTTCTGGGGCAAGTGGTTGCAAGGGGATTTCCCAACTCTTTAAGCCGCTTGACTGGTATGGGGTCTGGTGGTGCTTGGGCAGTCAGACTATTGTCATTTCATGTACACCTATTCACCGTTCCACATTTGTTACATCAGTTATCACACCTTGTATAAAAGGGAGTTCTCTTTCCGTCCAAGCCTTCTACCCTTAGCCACTGTGCGGGATGACCCTGGCTAGATAGTAGGGTATCTGTGGTAGATAGGGGCAGGTAAGGAGCGAAAGCAGCACCCTGACCTTCTTTTTGAGAGAGTTACTCTCAATAGTTCGTACTTAGCGCTCCTGATGGAGGCTCCACCATTTTAGGCATAATACAGGGTCCTGGGAAGCTGCAAAGATGTTGCGTTTAATAGTAATAGGGTGACGATGTAGTAAAATGTGCTCATGTGTATGACCAAAATGCACTTACAGTGGTCTATCCGCCTTCTACCCCAGATCAATTTAGGATGCTTGTGCCTATGTTTTCGTTGTTGCTATTACCATCCAGTCGCGCTCAGCGCATCCGCTGATTCCACTGATTTTGCTGCAGGTGCCATCTTGGATGCAGTTGCAGTGTCAGGTCCGTCACGGGGCCCAACGTTTTCGTCTAGTGCTCGTTCATTGCAATGTTCAAGGGTTGTGAGTTATACCCTCCACTTCTGGCCTCATCTGCCTCACCTCACATAATTTGGAGGTGCTGAGTCATTCGCAAAGGTTTTTAATTCACCGAAGGCTCGGCACAGCTGAGCAATTAGCCACCAACTTGTTCGTGCCCCAGGCCACGCCCACCCTGGGAAAGCAATTTCTGATTGGTTGTCCAGTAGATCCCCTAGAAAGGATAGATTCCACGGAGTTTTTTTTTTAAACATACAAATCCCATTTGGTCCCAATGTTGTATAAGGCATTGAAGGAAGACTGTCTCTCTAGGTCCACTTTCAAATGAATCCATCATAACTTATCCCCAAAGACAGGAAAGACCCACTGGAATATGGTATTTAAAGGCCCATTTCCATTATTAATGTTGTATCAAGATTCTGTCCAAAATCCTGGCCCCTAGGCTGTGTAGAGTCGGTCCCTTGCTGATACACAAGTACACTGCAGACGTCTTATGGAGCTCCAAGGAATCAGGATGCCCTGACTTGAGCTCTCAGTACTGGAAAGGCATTCCACTGTGTCGAATATGGTTGATGTTTCATGAGCTAGAGAGATTTGGCCTGGATGAGGGCTTCATTTCCATAAGTAAATTGGTTATATGATCATCGTGTTGCCTGGGTGAATTATGGGTGTTTCTGTCACAACCTATAACAATGAAATGTGGCAGGTAGCAAAGATGCCCTTTGCCCATACTCCTTTTCCTGCTTGTACTGGAGCCTCTGCCTGCTGCGATTAGCTCTTGGCCCCATGTACCTCAACAACTGCATAGAATTGCACAAACCTACCAGACACCTCCACTCAGCTGGAATCCCACTCTCACCCCCCTCCATGTATAAGCAGAACCAGATGCAGTAGTTGTACTTTCTCCTACCTTGCTCCTAAGGCCTGTAATATTCTGCCCATGCACATTAGTAGAGCTTCCTCCTCAGTTCTTGAATTCCACTAGAAACAGAAGAGAGAACAGAGCAGACCGTAAGATCCTGGGGATTCCCACCGCTATTGGTTCTGTAAAATCTTTTCTATATGGCGATGACCTTCTTATGGCCATTTCATCTATTAAATTTTGCCTATCTGCATTGGTGTTCCTATGGGGGGATTTTACTCGATTGTCTGGATACCAAGTTAGTTAGAGGAAATGTGAGGCAATGCCCATGTCCTTTGTTACATCAAAAAGTGTTTATTACAGGATTTGTTGTGAAATAATTAGGGATACTCCTGAACTAACAAGGTTGACAGTAATCTACAACCCTTTCCAAACAAGACAGGCAACTACTTTGAAAGATGGCTAGACTTAGGCCTCTCACTCAGTAAGACAGTACAGGTAATTAAAACAGTGACAACTCCCAGATTCAACTACTTATATGTGTTAATTCCATTGCTGATCCAGCAAACAACGTAGTCCCTATCAGGTTTGAAAAAAAGATGTTTATCTGGGAAGCAACATAGCCTAGACTGAAATCTAGTTAACCGCACAGCAACACTCCTTCTGGCGGTTCAAGTTTTCACATATGGGGTCCTGCATCCTGGCCCACCAGGCGTCCCAATTGCCTATTTGTTGTCTGAGGACGACATGTCCCTGTACCCCTAGATTGTCATGAAGAATGGCTGCTTCGATGCACTAAGGCTTGACCATACTGTATCAACACAAATTGCTTCTAGCCATGACTGACAATCCAATTTTAAGGTCCGCACTAGTCAACCTGAAAATAGCCCCCATATGTATTTGAAAAGAAACCAGCAGGTGCAGACTTCTGCCCCTCTACTATTTTATTGTATTGGTGATTCCCAATCTGACGACTGGGAATGATTCAAGCATGTGAATATTTAAAAGATACAACATTGGAGAACTGGAGTTACGGTAACTGATTTCTTGTCATCTCTGTCTTGCCCATATGGAACTATCCCGGTACTTGACGAGAATACAGCTTTATAGTCTCAGGACTGTTTAGAATCAAGTCAGCTACCCGACCTTTCTGACAATCAACATTGCAACATGACTTCAAACAAATTTGCTTACTTCCCTTGACAAACACCTCAGAGAGGCCTGACTGAAAGCTTTCTACTGTAAGACTTTCCATACCTGGTACTTGTCCCCTCATATTGCACAAGGCGGAGTTTCTACATCACTCCGAACACAGATCGTGTAAGCAGTCTGACTGCGACATGGCTCAAGCATTGTGGAATTGAACTGCTGTAGTACCTTATTGTACGGCACTATGTCCTCTATCATCAAGATCACGTTCACCCCTTCGATGCGTCTGGCCATAGCCAGGTCTTATTGTCATGTCCAACCATAAGAAGTAATGGGTTAGCTTCTTTGTTGTCGATTGCTAAAGTCGGCATATTCGCCACCAGAGAAAAGCCACAGTTCTGACGCTGGAGAAATAGCTGTCTGAAATTGCAAGCAATGCTGCATGTGAATGTACCCTTTACAAAATGAATGACCACTTGACTGCATTTCACCAATTATGGGAGTCTTTATGACAACACTAACCAGCTGCTGAAGAGGGCTGGCTCTCATCAAGATGATGGTACGGATTCTGTACTTATTCCCCAGTACCTTACGCCTTGGTTAGTCCAGCTGTTTTGTAGAGAACTAGCGTATCTTCTAAAGTACTAATTTACATTTGTACCTTAAAACAACCAGACTAGAAGGAGCTCACCGGGATGTCCTAGGACCTTTATTGTTGCTGGATGGGAGTGTGTTCATGTGCTCTTCTCCTATTTTGATCCTGGGTGGGCTCCTCACTGCTATAGGGTCGGCCGAGGTTAGTAGTAGTTTTGGATTCGGGTGCTGTCACATAAATATCCTTTCATCTCTCTCTGAAATGTCCTGTAAACCTGCCGATTGCTTGTGTTTTGCTCACGATTGACATACCTATGAAACATGTATTTTGAAATGTTGGTCAACAAGAGATCTAATCTATGGTTACTATATCATACTGGCTATATCTGAGATTAACTGCAGTTTCCACTACAGTGTGTTTCCCGTTCTCGGATATTGAGTGATACTAGTTTTGGCTGGGTGTTGTGGAATTTAATGGTCTTGTATACTACAACGACTTACCGAATATATTCTCTAGATGAAAGTGCCCCTAAGGTTGATGCCGTTTCCTACAAATTATATATTTTTTCTGCTATCTCGCTGATAAAATATTTTTTCTTAAATGCTTGACAACTCATATTCTCCCTCTTGCCAGTTATTAAAGTCTATAGGTATTGGCTCAAATGTTTAACAAAGGACCAGATGTACACGATTCGGATTGTTCACGAAGGATTCCCTTGTGGTGCTAGACCTTTGAGTATCCTTCTCATTGCAATGGAAAGACAGATCGAACCGCAAAAATTGTGACCAGCCTGTTTGGAGAATCAGGTATTTCTTACTCCTTATTAAACCAAGCACATACGTAGCATTGCTGTACCTCGATTTTTCAATATTAAATACTGGAATGAAGGAACAAAGCAAAGCTTTCTTCACTTAGTATCTATAGGGACTTTTTAGGATATTCCGCAGAAACCCAGAAAGAATTTCCATACTCTATTGCTGCTAAGTTTGCCCATCCACTTTCAGTGTCTTTGAAATAAGAGGGCAATGTTAAGGCTTGACGTATTCCTGTGGAAACACTCTGCCTAGAGACATCCCGCTTTTTTTGTTCACAAGCCGCTTGATCAAAGCCTTTGCAGCATCAATAATTTAGGTTTCTTCAGTACTGTGGTGCGCTACGGATTGACCTGCAAGGGAAAACTAATGTATTCCAGCGTGCTGCCGTCATCCCTCTTGTCTTGCTTTCCAGAGATATAAATGTCCAGAGTATTACCAGGTACCTTCGGCAGGCTGCCTGTTGCCAGCAGCTTTCTCTTTTTTCATTTCGAATGCAAAGCAGTTTTGCTGGATCAAGTTGTACATCACTTTGTGAACTCCATTGAGGAAAATGCTTTGTTATTCGGTTGTTCGATTGCTTTTTCCGCAGGGTTTTTTTTCTTTTAGAAGAATGCAATTTTCTTCATTGTGTTCTCTCTTCAGTGAAATAAAAGCACCTAGATTGAGTTTTGTAAAAAGATTGAACAGAAGTCGAAATATTTGGAATCTGCCTTTCCTCATGTAAATGCATTGGATCTTCTTGGAAATCTCTCTGGTTTTGACAGCATGAACATGCTTAGATTGCTGTACACTCTTTTGGTAGTTCAGCTGAGCAGGCTAGGCGCTGGTGGCGCCCGGTGCAATAATCACTTTGGTCACCCCCATGTCCCCTGACCACCTCCTCGGATTTTCTCACACCCACCTGCAAAAGTGCCCCTCATCTCTTGTAGCATAAGATATTGCTAAGCGCAGCCCCCCCCCCCCCCCCCCCCCCGAGGTCACAGCACCCCTCCACAGGTCAGCGTTCAGTGCGATCGCACTAGTCGCACTGCCCTGAAGCCGGCCCTGCTAGGTGCAATACTAGTAATACTAGCCACTTTTGAAAAGATTTGCCCTGCAACCCAGAGACATTTCAGTTGCTCCTTCTCATGCTGGATCAGTCTATGTGTTTTAACAATGATAGAGTATTACTGCGGTTTTTACTTAAATGCAAGGGAAACCCAAGGGTAAATAGAGACATGGGGTAGATCAGGTTTTATAGAAACAAGGGTTTGTATGACTGACAATCATAAATGTACCGAAAGAAACAATTAGGACCAGATACAATGTCCATGAAATCAGATGAAATGATATTTATTCAACAATTAAGTCAAAAATGGTGGGTAGAAACAAAAAACACAGTATTTTTTCTTTTTTTTGCTGAGTTTTATATAGCGCGAACATGACCCGAACCGGGTATCAGAGCGCTTTATATAGCACCAGTTGCGTTACATGAGGACACACATTCATTTTGTTAGGCACGGGGAGATTAAGTGATTTGTCCAGAATCACAGGAGGTTTAGCGACATTACCGAGACTCGAACCCGGTTCCCCAGGTCCGAGGTCGAGCGCCCTAGCCAGTAGGCATAAAATCACACAAACAAACCCAGGCAATAATGTGTGATACAAAATCAAACAAATCTGTTAGTCACAGGTAAATTCATAGCAACGGTTCTCCCCTTATGTTAATTACTGTATACACATCTAGGGACAGTGTGCGAGACTCATCGACGTTTCGATCCTATAAAAATACCATGGTCATCATCAGGATGTTATAAATGATGCCTGAGGTGGTTTTCTCAATGGTAAGGAATGAATAACTGAAAGAGAAGGGAAAGAAGGAGAGAAAAAGAAAATAAAATGTACTTGCCATCTGAATGAATTATATTTGTGCACCAGGAGGGGTGAGGTGGTTATAAGAGTTTAGTGCTTAGGCCCTTGCACACGGGTGAGTTCCAACCAGGATACTAAGAGTATCTTAACCAAAATGGAATGAGCCAAGGGAGTATGAAAACAAGATGGGTGCTCACCATGTGGCGACACCCAGATTGAACAATGGAACAGGGTTCAACCAGGGAGTCCCTTCAGGTATGGCCTATCACAACAACAGGAGATTGCTGTGAAAGGAGGACAAGTGCATTGTGAAACAAGTTGGCCACTAGAATTACGAAAAATTAATAAGCCCAACTCAACACTTGCCAATTACCTTGGAATAGCAAACACAGATTCGGAGAGTGGCTGGTTGCGGGGGTGCTGCCACCAAGCAGCCAGGGTGGAAGGAAAGAATCACCACCAACTGGTCAATAATCTGATCACTAATTTGTAAAAATGGTAATGTGGGAATGATTAATCTGTATGGCTAGGGTGCCGAGTCAGGGTAAGAATCAATTAAAAAAACTGCAGTGAATATACCTGTAGTATTAAATTTGTAGTGCGAAGCTGCAGCGAGGGCAATCACGGTTCCAATGAGATGCGGGGAAGAGAACCAGGATCTGTACTCTCAAAAATGCAAAATAACGAAAGATTGGTGAAATAATTAAAATATTGCCCAGGAATTCAAGGGGAGGGGTTTGAGAACATCATACTTGAATCGAGAGATCCAACTGCAAATGGGGCCGGGTGCCAGGTGAAAGGTAGGAGGATGAAGGACGTGCCAAAGATGTCCATGCCTTCAATCGCAACTGGGTTCTGATGCACACTAGCGTGCAAATGTGCTCAGCAGGGGTGCATTAAAATGTAATAAGGACTTGGCGTGGGAGTGCTGGGAATCATAGGGTACAGAAGAATATGGCTGATTGGCGGTCATCCATTGGAGGAAGGGATTCAGTATAACAGCCCAGGCAACGGGCTAAAAAACTGAGTAAAGATTAGAGTGCAAATAAAGTGAAAAATGAAGGAAGGCAATAGTCTAGTGCAGAACACCATACATAATCAATAAGCAAGTACATATGAGTATGCCAGCAAGAATTTGTGTCATGGTGAGAATACCAATTTATATGGAGACCAGAAATGGTACAGGGAGTAAAATACATCTCCACTTATATATGGTCCTCATGTGCATAATAAACAATCAATAATTCATTGAAAATGATCAAATAAAAGAACAAATAATACATAAAAGACACCAAAATGCCTAAGATTTTTTAACAAAAATGCGAATAAATGAATGTGAGAAAAAGAATATACAAAAGATATTTTTACAGCGCATCTAAATATCAAGGTCTAAAGGGATGCAGGGTACAACTCGTCCTAAATCAAGGTGTAAAGTCATGCGCTAGCTGAGCCAACTTAATCATGGAGATTCGTAATGAATGTGATTCCCGGGGACGCTCCCTTGCATCGTGGGAGCGGAGGACGGCGGCCCCTGACTGAATGCCGCGGTCCGGCTGCTGAGAGGAGGAGCCGGTGGTCTGCTGCAGGCATTGCAGACGACAGCTCTCGGAGGAGCTGTGAGAGAGGCCAAGCTTACGGCCGGAGCCTTGCGGGGAGTTGTCTTGCCGATCCCGTACACCTGCGGCTCTGAGGTCGGCAGTGAGGAAGAGGGAGCCTGCGGAGAACGAGGACCTCTGGCTGCCCGCCCCTAGGCCTCCCGGCTCAGTCTGCGCGGCGGGAGCCTGAGGACCGGCTAGAGACATCGTAGCGGAGCCAGATTTGAGTGGCTGAGGGACACGGCGAGGCTGCGGAACGCCTCGGGAAGCCGAGCTGGCCCCGTCCCTGAAGGGGAGAAAACAGGCGGGGAGTGGGGCCTGCGGCAGACTGTCGGGCCTGCTGCTGAGAGTGGGACAGACGGTACTGATTTTTGATATGTGAGGGGACGCTCCTGCCGTATAGAGCCTTGCTGCAATGTGCAGAAGGGACCCGGTTGACACTACCGTGCCGTGAGAGGAACGGCCAAACAGCGCCAAGGCAATCCGCCGTAAGGGAAACGGCCGCCAGTAAACTACATCCACCAGAAGCCCAGGGAGGTCGCCGAGGGTGACGCTCTACATGCGCCAGCCACCGCCTACTTCTTCGGTGGGCCCCACGCACCGCGGGACGCGCGAGGTCGGCGCCGGGAGAAGCGCGGGACAAGGGCGGACTCTCTGTGGCCCTTGAAGGCCGGAAGACGCAGGTCAGGGCCACCTCACTTGTTTCTTGCCTGCTTACCGCTTGAAAAAGGAGGTACACCTTTTAGACCTTTTAGACCCCTAACAGTAACTGCCTCGAACACTTTGGCTAACACTTAAAGATTACTGCGGTTACTACGTAACACGTTGGTCCAACGTAGGTGTCTGTTCTTACTATATAAGCAACCGACTCTATGACTGGTAAAGAAGTTTAAAAAAACGATATCTCTCAGGAGGGGCCTCGGAAGGGGACTTTGGACAATTACCTAACCAGGGTAACATCGGACATTGAATGCGAAATAGAGAAAGTTGAACAAAGTCCTTTAATAGAAGCCACATATAGTTGCCAATCCCCTTTGGCGGTAGCAGACCGATGCCAAAATCTAACCTTACTGGAGGAACTTAATCTGCTCTGCCAAACTGTATATGCCAATGTTGAAGAGGGAAACAAACAACAATCAGGTGCCCCATCCAAACCTAAAGTAAGCCATCCGGGAACCCCTCTTTTACCTTCAGCAAAAGCCAACACTCATTCGATAACGAACCCTCAGACTCCCTCTGTTAAAAGAAAGCGCAGAGGTGCCAAACAAAGGGGTAGACTATTAAAAAAACAATTGTACAAACAAAAATTGTACTCTAGTCCCCCCCAGTCATTAGCAACACCCCGAAATCATCCAGGGCATACTCAATTCCAAATTCCCCTTTATCTACCATATCATCTGATCTACTGGCCCAGATCGAACTTCTTGTCAAATCCTTAATATCCCCACTGGTAAAAAGAATCATGGTAATAGGGTATAAGGTCACTAGTTTGAGGTGACAAGGAAGTAGAACACGATACTCTTAAAAAGATAGGTAGGATCGAAGCAGGTAGAGTCTCTAATCGCTACTGATGTTCCCAGAATCTTGGCATAAAGCACTACTGCCCCAGTCCAGTTAGTTGCCCCAAAAACGCCATTAATATCAAATACTCGGTACCCAACACCAAACTCGGTAGTACCGCAGAGCACAGTTAATAGAGTAGGGCCGACAAATGTTCCCACGCCCTAAGAGGGGACTTTTCCCAAACATGGCTATATGCAAAGAAAGTTTACCGCTCCATTTGTGTGCATTCTCTCAGGCGTGCCCGAACTAACTAATGGTAAGATTGAAGGACAAGCAGAATTTGCAAATAAGGTATCTTTCTGGCTAACCAAGAGCAGGCCCCTTCCACCAAACATTGATGGGAAAATTTTAAACGTTAGAAGGGTGAAGTGGTTGGGACCTCTACCTAAAGATATAATGGGTGACCTGATTATTGTAAACTTTAGGGATCCCCACGTCGTCCCATATCTGCAAGGCTGGCAGCCACAAATGGGAGACGGCCCTATAGTTACTAGGGAATTGAGAGACTTCTACCCTAGAACCGCATACTTGCCCCCTGTAAGTTTGAACGTAGAAAAGAACCACTGTAGAGGCAATAGAGGCCATACATTCAGCAACTTCAACATACCCATCCGTAATCGTTTTGCTGAATGGCCTGTTAATAATGACTCGAAGCCTGGGGTTGGTCTTTACTTGAATACGTTTTTTCGCACTTTGGACTCCCGCATATTCTGAAGCCCATTTGTAACACTGTGGTGAATTTATTGTCTAGACTAGGAGAACTGCGGAGGAGACAGTATTAAGTGTGGAAAAGCTACTATGAATAGATTGTTTTCACCAAGAGACATTGAGGGTTGCATCTCTTTTACAAGAAATGAGGTTTTTTATTTAGTTTTCTTTTTGGTGTACTAATTTTATTATTCTTTGATGTAGTATTTCCTTTTTTACTATGTATTGTAATGAATGTATTTTAAATTTTGTACCGTGCTTTTATGGTTGCTCTGCTTCAACCGAATAAAGCTTATTGAAATTGAATTGATTCCCGTGGATGTTCACATTAGAGACTTCTAAACTTCCATTTTATTAAGTCCATTGTGTAGGCTGTCCATGCGTAGAATACATTTAATTTCTTCCCTCTTAAGTATGAATGTTATGTTTCCGCCTCTGTCCGGTTGCGTCACCAGAGCAACGATTTGCCATCAAAGGTAATTTTCATTATGATTGAGTTCCACAAAATGTTCAACTAATGTAGCAGTTGTAACCTTGCATCTGAGGCAACTCCTATGCTTACCAGGATTTTTTGTGTAGTCTGTTTTGTGTACAGCAGATTGTATGGACAGGTACTGGCATAAATACTATTGGCAGTGTTACAATTTAAAAACTGCTGCAAAGTCACTCTTCTATTTTTATAAATGAATTCCTTTGTTTCCATAGTGAAATCGCAGACACTACAACTGCCGCTTTTGTGATGGCTATCGGGGGCTAGACTCCACAGATCATTGAGCGTGTGGTCAGTAGTAGCGGGGAGAAGACTTCTGACAAAGTGGTCTCTAATACTTTTGTTTTTGTGAAACGCAAAGATTGGTTGCTCAAATGCAAGGTCATTTGCGTTCAATATATTCCAGTGTTGCAGAATACTCTTTTTCACTTGGTTTGATGCAAGGGAAAATGAGGTTAAATGAGATTACACACACCACATGTCTGTGTCTTTCTTTTCTCTATGGGTGAGTAATACCTCCCCAGGGCAGCACCAAGCCCTCTTCATCGATCTTTTTACCAGTTTGTGTGGGTAACCTCTGGACAGAAGTTTTTGTGACAGTGTCTGAGCCTCCGTAGAGAAGTCTTGTTTTAAATAACAGTTCCTTCTTGTACGCAAAAATTGCCAGCAAGAGAGCGAGTCGCGCAGTGTTCTGGGATGGTGGCTGAAGTAGACCAATAAGGTATTTCTCTTTGTGTTTGCTGTAGAGGGATGTGTATAATTCCCCATCCTCTATTTTAATCACCAGGTCAAGGAAGGGAATTTCAGTCTTGCTATGTGAGTAAATGTAATGCCTTTGTAGTTAGCAGCAAGCCAATTGAGGAATTCTGCAAGGGTATCTTCCAAACACTACTGTATAAAGAAAGTGTTATCAATATATCGCTTCCATAGGGTGATATGGTTGCAAAATGAGTTGAAGTTAGAGAGGATGACCATGGTTTGAATTCTTCGAAAACTTAGACTGTCTGTCACCTGGACTTAGGCATGGGTGTGCCAGGACTGTGTAAGACAGGCACCACCAGAAACTGTGGTAAGGAAAAGTGGAAAATATTTTATGTATGTTGAACCACAAAGGGCATGCATTCGATCCAGTGGTGGGTTTAAGATATGATACCTTATCCACTGGAATTGGTGAACTCGGTACACCAACAAACATTGCTTAGTTACAGTTGCTTGATACAAGAAACATGCAGAGAAGCCCTCTTTGTCCATTCTTCTGTTAGTCAATCAATTCATAAGCGGCTACGTTATACATTTTCTTCTATGACAAGACCATCCCCAAATTGAGAGTTGAATGTGGTTCAAACAAACCTTAATAGAAAGACTTTTGAGAATATGTCTTTCTGTCATCTTGAGGTACATTTCATGGAAGGTATTTTTCTTCGTGAATGTATTATCATTCAACAGAGTTAGTGAGATACAGGCTTACGCCATAAAATAACTGTTGATTTCCTAGTGATAAGGTAATGTTGAGAATGTATCCCAGATTTATTTCCAAAATCATCTTTGACTTTCATTTGAAGTCAAGCTTATATTTGATCCTACTTTTAGCGAATTCACAGTTCATATAAAAAAATATATACATTACATGCAAGAGGAGGTTTAAGATTTCCTGTGTACAGAACAAAATTCTTTGGCTGGTTTGATGCATAACCTATGAGTACTTTGTAACTAGCAGTTTTACTGGAATGAGGCATCTCACTAAGAATGCAGGCTGGAATAGCAGGGTTTTTCGCTCATACGCCACTTTAAGGACAAGGTAGCAAAGTTAAGCGACAGTCATACGTTTAAAGGGCACTACTGCTTAGAGGACCACGCTCATTTACTTGCTAATGCCACTTAAGCGTTGCTCAGACACTCATTTAACTGAAGATGTGGTATTTTCCTCTTGTACGTGTAACCCACTGTCAAATACTGCTTCATATTTCATTTAAAAATGCATCGAATCTTTGAATGATCGGGTGGCCTAGAAGAATGATTCACTTGCCTGTAAGCATGCTTCTCTACCTTTGGTATCTTCATAAGTTCACAAGTGAGTAAACCTCTTTTTAGAGAAGTCATTTGTGTATGATTTGATGATGCACCAATTAATTTGTAGAATCAGCAGCAGGCCCCTCCCTGATTGGCTAATGGTCAAGTAGCCAAAATGAAAGTAGGCTTCATAACTACAGAATGCTTTTTGCACTGCTACAGTTGGTCATTGGGAAACCACAGAAAACATGTTTTCTTGTTCCTTTTGAGTCTGTGTCGAATGTTACGCAGGTCATTTAAAGCCAGTAACCTTTGCTGTGAAGGGCTGAATGCTGAGTGTAAGAAACTCGGTAATTAGTTGTGAAGGATGTGAGTCCCAAACAAGTAATAGGTCTACAATTGTCTTTTTACTGGTAACCAGTTGCCCCATTGTAACACTTGACTGCCTCAGAGTGGCGAAGCAGCCCAGTCCAAAGGCTACTTAGGGGAGGTGGTGTCGGCAACTACTTTCCATTCGCTGGCATGCAACAATAACACTCAATAAATTGTTGTCTAGTCAGTCCCTTTTCTTATAAAATGCAAAAGTACTTTTAAAACACAATCACAACAAAATTCTACACATTAAATTACAATATATGCATCAGGTTGATGTAAACACCCTCGAATCACATTTCACAACCTAGAGGTTCCTGAACCTTATAATCAGAATACCCCCATCTATTCCAGAGATAACATCACACTATAAAGGGTGTAATTAAAATAACAGGGAGGCCTACTGGCTTTGTCGTGGATCAGTACATTAATATATATAAGGAAGGACTACTTACTTTGTCAGGGTGCCACATTAATATATATATAAAACAGGCCTACTGACTTTGTCAGGGTGTCACCAACGTAACAACAACAAACATGTTATGATTGACCAGTAAAGCGACAGGAACAATAACCATACTCCGAGCAATCACTATAAGCATTGCGGTGTTCATCAGTAATTCTTACAATGAAACATGAATGTTATATACTATAACATAAATGTATCAGTATTTCTTTAGTTGCTTCAGGCTACATAATGTAGCCATAGGACCAAATATAAGGGATCTTTGCTCATCAAAGCATGAGAGCAAAAGCTCAAGCTTGGTTTGTTTCAGTAGGCAACATTCCCTGCAGTTATAATTTCAATATGCCACAAAACTTAGGTCGACTTTAAGAACCAATCACATGGGCAGCAGGGGGAGGGGGCACGTGTACAAGAAATAGGGTCTGCTGCACCTCCTGCAGCCTTCCACAATAACACATTGGAAAACCTTGGTCGTGCCCCTGCCCAAATTGAGGCACCACAGATCAAAAGAAAACCTGTAAATTTGCCCACGCTAGGCATTATGGGAAACTCCTTATGAATACGAAATGAGAGGTTTGCTTCCCTCTTTGTCTTTCTTTGCGACCAGGCGCCAAGTGTTTTCTTTTTATTTTATTTTGTTTTATTGGATGCCCTGTTCTCCGACCAAGAAACCTAGGCTGCGTAAATTGTTGGTGCTAGCAGGTGGTGACCCACATCCATTCGACCCAGCAGTTCTCTGGGTTCCTACAAAGACAGGCGCGGGAACTGGTAGCAGTTTCTTCTTCTCCCATGGGTAGGAGTAGCTGGTTCTTGGCTCCTACACACGGTGGAAGCAATCCTGAGTCCCCTGTTTATGAGGAGCATGGGCAGAGTGGAAGAAGGCCTGCGTTACCTGCCCTCCACCCAGACACAGGCACGGGAGACGGGTAACTCAGCTGGCCAGTAGTGTTTGCTTTGATCCTTGGGAATTAGGGAGCCCTAGGGTCGATGGAGGGTTTGAGCTACGGAGTTTCCGTTTAATGTTCTGTTTGTGCCTAGCGCGAGCAGATAACAAGCATGGGGAGGGGGCACTATGCATGACCCATCAAGAGGTAAATTTAGTACAGTTGCACTGACCCCCGGGCCTAGTCCACCCCAGGGGTATAATCTTAAATTAATGCGGCGTTCCACATACTTGGTTCATTGTTTACTTTCAATTTTAAATGGCAGACCACTTATGATAAAATTGGTCCAATGGGACAAGAGATATTAATTTATTGCTGTCTCACTTTGCTCCTGGTGGCCAGACTTTGCTATGAGGAGCATTCTCAGTAGGTCTCCTTGCCTCTAAAGGGGCCCTTTATGAGGGGAGCAAACATTTTGCCAGCCTTCTCCTCTCTTGCTTATGGGGAGTCTTGTGCAGCTGATCTTCTACCAGTCAGCAGAACATCCTCTTGTCCACATTCCCCAGGCTCCAGAACCTCTTGGCTGTCTTACAGAGCACCTGTGGGGCGGCAGTGGGGTCCAGGTCTTTCCCCCCAACTGATCCTCAAGGGGCATAACGGAGGCCAGCGCCACTGGCCGTGGAGTGACCTATCCTAGTCCTTGGGGTTCAGCTGGTGACAAAGTCCTTATTTCATCGTTGCAGGGTTTCAGGTGGCTTCTCCTTCCAATGAGGTATCCTTTACACCTTCGCTGCTTCCCAGGTCCAATCTCTCCTCCACTTTTTAAGTGGGCATGGAAAGTTCTAGATGCCAAGCATCCTTGCCAATCCTAGAGTGGCACATCATCCTCCCACCCATCTCCCATTCCTTTTGCACAGCATTCTGGGATTATCCAACATGTCAACTTCAAGGTTTGTCTCCAAGGAGCTCCTCTCGGGGTCTCCGCTCGACCCCAAGCTGACTTTACTGACCAATCCCTTCCCACCAAACCTCAAAGGCGAGCTTCTACTTTGTTGGCTCCAGAGGTCAGGCCCTCTCCCTTTGTTCTAGATCTCGGTTCCCCCAGCCCAGGTGAAGTGTGACAAGCTAATTTATGAGAAACAGATTTCCCCCACACCACTTTCTTTTCCCAGGGACTAGGTCAATCATGGATAATTGCTCTATTTGTGGCAGGTGGTATGTGCTCCCTCTAATGGGAAGCAGAGCAGTCAACTTGGCCCAGTATTGGGAGACCAATGCCTGGAATCGTACTATGAGTGGTGCCAGAGAAATATGAGAATTCTTGATCGTCCATAAAATGGATATGTAGGTGAATGGGAATGTAGGTAAATGGGCCACCCAACACCCCCCCCCCCATTTTTTTTTATAAATGAGTGGCAGGAGCTGCTCATTTATCATTCACTACTTTGGCAAGGAGACAAGGAGAACCCTATATTGCCCCAGGCAATTCATGTTTACTTTATGGTGGATCCCCTAGAAGAGGCAGGGCCACCACCAATCGTGTTTTAATGGTGTGTGGGTGGGGGGAGGGGGAGGGGGGAACTGCAGCCCCCCAGCAATATAAAAAAACACATATACGTCTCCAGGGTCATTGAGTCTGAATGCCTTCAGCTAAATGTGGAGGGACCTCTAGTGGTTGGTTCCATGACTGTACTCTACTTTGTCATGAAACATGTTTAAAAATAGACTGAAAGAAATGTTAATGTTTTCTTTAAAAGGCTGTGTTGAAAATATTTGATCACAATCACTAATATTAAACATTGCAATATGTGAATTTATGAAAAACACATTTGATTATTGTTATTGGTGATTTTGTGACAAAGTCAATAGGTCTGCATTATGTATGTTGATGTGCTGAACCCCTGATAAAGTCAATACTTTTGTTTTAGTATTTTGAGACTTTGAAAAAGCCTGACTTAAAATGACAAAATGAGACTATTTATAATCCTTTTACCTTGTTACAGGACATAGCCTGGTCCTGTACCCAACTCACGCCCGCATGGTGATGGGCATCTTACTTAATTGTGAACAAAGTTGAAAATTCGCTGCAAAAAACAAAAAAAGGTTAAAGTGACGTTAAAGTTAGGCATTGTAATATGCTACTTTGCATGGAAAAAAACCTTAGCAATTCAATGAAATAAACATAGGTTAAAGGAACGTTGTAATTGGGTGAAAATGTCAGTTTAAACATACTATTTTACTAACAAAATAACTGAAATTCACCTGTTAAAGTTATCTCAAGTAACTGTTTTACGTGCCATAAAGTAACTATAGCTCACACCTTCACTATACACTGCTAATTATTTCTCATATTACATTACTCATGAAGTGTTCTATGACACCATTGATAACATTGCTGCAACATCTGAAATGTCACCCTTGATAACATTGTTCTCAGTGGGATGCTCGAGGTATAGTTACTTGACATAACTAAAACTGGTGAATTTCACTGGTTTTGTTAGTTTGAAATAGTATGCTTTAACTGACATTTCACCTAACCATAACATTCCTTTAACCTTTGTTTTTTCATTTAATATATCTGTCTATCTATAAATTTGACCCACAAATTCCACTGCAAAAATGCCGAACTCAAACGGACGGGTGCCTCCTTTCGTGATAGTGGCCTCACGACTATTATTTTCAAAGCAAACAGTGACTGTTTATTAACGCCATCCAACAGATGCGTTTCAGCAGAAGCTGGATGTTTTCAATGTTGATTGTGTACATGATAGCACAAAGCACCTTGCCAGTATTAAACAGTCAGTGCACATCCCCATTGGAAGAAATTGAATGGCAAGTGAAGACGGACTGTTGAAAAAGGCAGTTTCTGCCGAAACGTGTCTGTTAGATGGCGTTAATAAACTAAAGTACTATTGCAACCTTTCGAGTGCTCCTCTGTTTGCTTTGAAAATAATGTGAGGCCACTATCACAAAAAGAGGCCCCGTCTGTTTGAGTTCGGCATATTTGCAGTGTAATTTGTGTTTCGTGTGTAACTCATGTCAGAACAGCCTCTTCCAAAAGGGAAGCTACATCCACTAACATGTCAGAACGTTACTATTATGGGAAGCCCGGCTACTGAGTGTGGCGCTTTGCAGCTATGTAGCACTTGATTAGGGCAATTGTGGCAGGACGAGGGTTCCACTAGAAGTCTATTAGGTTGAAAAAAGCACTCTCAAGAATGGTGGATTATGTCTATATTCATCATGTGTATGCATGAGAGACCTGTATCACTTGTGGAAAGTGATTCCTACAAGAGGAGAAATGTTACGGGAATCATTAACTGATTATAACAAATAAAAGTCGCACACGCAAGGTTGGTGGCACTTTAATTTCAGGAACTCAAAGTGAAGGAACATTCCGTTTTTACTTGCCATACAATTTCTTCCAATGGGGATGTGCAGTGACTCTTTAAAGCTTGTCAATTGTTTTGTATTATCATGTGCGCAATCAACATTGAAAAGGGCAGATTGTGCCGAAACACGTCTGTTGGATGGGGTTAATAAACTAAGTACTAATGCAACCCGTTGAGTGCTCCTTTATTTGCTTTCAAAATATCTATCTATATATACTACCTACTGACGGTTGCCAGTAGGAAGTTATAGTTACAACATTGTGTCCATAGGAAAAGCATTTTTTGACTTGCCTATATATCTTAGGCGCCGCAAGACAAATCTTCATGAAATTTTCCCAAAAAAGTGTTATAGTGAGTCTTGTGCATGGAAAGTTTCGGGGTGATCTGTAAACTGGGGGCTGAAAAAAAGTGGGATCCCAATAAGTTTTTTTCCAATGTTAATTTCTATAGGGATTTTGAACAGATCTACAGACCAAACCGCTGGACGGATTTACACCAGACTTGGCAAAAAGCTAGCTCTTGGTCCAGAAAGAGCGCTTTAAGTTATATGGTGTAAAGTTGTTTTGGGGAAATAAAAAAATAATAATTGTACATCTAGGGACATGGATCGTCTGAGGATCCAACAGTCCTGGGGCTCAAATATGATTGGCTGCCAACACTTCAACCAGGAAGTGTTGACAGCCATTTTGTGACTCAGCAGAAAAGGGCAAATAAAGCATTAAAACGAATCATAATAATAATTAGGCGGGAGATGCGCAGGATCCGCAGCTCTTGCCAAAAAAAGTAGTGCGCTTTCCTGCACTTTTTTAATGTTAACCCCCGGGTGGGCCAAGTCCCAGGGGCATAAGCAATTATATAAAGGAGGGAGGTGCATGGGCCCTCCCCACCCTCCTAGGGCTTGTGAAAGCCCTGGGGACCACCACCTCCCTACGGTGCTATAAAATGATATATGCAGATGGACTCGCTGGGACCACCCGCATCCCGGGCACGGCATCCTCCCCGGGGCATAATCACGTTAAATTAATGCGAGGGGCCCACGTAGCCCTGGGAGCCGCCACTTTCCCGGGGGGCACCATAAAAATATATATGCGGGTGGGCCCGCTGCAGCCCGAGGACTGCCACCTCCTAGAGACAAAACATAAAATTGAATGCATGGGGGGAGGGTGCACGGACCCCTCCATCTCTTGGGACTGCCAGCTCCCCGGGCTGAAATAATTTAATTTACTGGTCCTTCATGGACCGACGGTCCTGGTGACCGCCACCTCCTCAGGGCAAAGTTTTACGATCGAGGAGGGCCACGGAGTACCACTCATGGAGCCATTTATGGCCCTAGGGACTGGCACCCCTAAGACCGGCTCCTGCTACCTCCTGAGGTGCCCATCCCCATGAGGTAGCTGTTTGCTTATGCTAGCAAAAGCAAACATAACTCCGCTTTCTGCTAGGCAGAGCAAACTGTTCCAGTTTGCAGAAAACAGAGTTTTTATCTGTTTCCTTGCACGCAAATATTTAAAAAAAAATTTTTTTAGCACAACCACACACAATTATAATATAGGCCTGACAGTTTAACAAAGACAAAACATAAATGTTGACATAAATGAACTAGCCGCACCCAAACTAGGGAACCAATACCTAGGAGATTTACAATCAGTCAACGGTAGTACTCTTGAATTTTTCCCAGTGAAGGATATGGAACCCACTAATGAAGGTAGGTGAGCGCTCATCCCTAAAAGGGTTGCCATTAATGTAGTTTTTTTTGTTGAGTATTCTAAAAACCTTTATTGGTAGAATCAAAACACATACAGGAAATTCCACACTATTCAAAGGAAGAGCATGAGCATGAAAGTGCACCGGAATGCACACCATCAGAACATTGGAACAATACGATATTATCCTGTTAGAGCCTACTGGAGTGCTCCAATGGGCTCGCCGTAGTCCATGGGGTCCACCTGACCCTTGTTCGTCAATATTCTGCAGAGTCCAATATAGTCGCATGGAGCAAATGGGATGCAACTGTGCATCCAGTAGAAAGAGGGATGAGTGGAAAGGGGGGGGAAAGGGGGAAACCTCTCTGGCTGTGTCGAAATGGCAAAATAACAAGCTGTTGGGGCGCAGATGATGAGGGGGGCCTCCCCCCAGTGGATGCCGCCCAGAGCGCTTTCTCCCTACTCCTCTACCACAGGACCTGGGGCTTGGTCGCTACTCGGTGCTTGCAAAAACTGTTGCAGGGGCTCCCAAATATCCAGGGGTCGCGCCTGCGTGGGCATCAGGTCCCAATACTCGGACAACTGTGTATGGCAAAACGCTGCATCCGACAGCCAATCATCCCTCCACGGCCTACACCAACAGCCTCAGCAGATCGCCACACGTCTCTTTGCCAACAACAGCAACTTAGCAGAAAGTCGTCTGATACTCTTGAGTAAGGTTTTAACATAGCCCAACAGGGCAACCAGCGGGGTGCGCTCCACCTTGTACTCCAGCATTTCATTCAGAACAACGAATACACACCCTCAGAAGTTCGCAACCTCTCGGCACTCCCAGGGACAGTGCAGGACTGAGGCCTCAGACATTCCACACCGCACAAAGCACGTCTCTGCACTTAGCCCCGCTCTCCACATCCATACCGGGGTTCTATATAGTCTATGGATAAACTTAAAGTGGACTAATTGAAGTCTGTAGTTGGCTGACAGGTCTTTAGATTGTGCGCAGCAGTAAGGCCACACTTCTTCGTCCTACTGCATACCCAGGACCTCCTCCCCAAGCAACCTGAGCCAGGGGCACGATCACAGGGTAGTCCCGCTGCATACCAGTGTACAGGCGCGTTATGAGTTTGCGGCGTGAGGAGTTTGATAGAAATGCTTCCAATACCTGAAACGTGGGTGGAGCCAGCGAGAATGAAGCAAGCTTCGCACTTATGGCAGCACGGAGCTGGAAATAATTCATCCTGTCCAGGAGTCCAGTATGCTCCTCACCCAGAGCGGCATCAAGGTCTATGAAAACTTCATCAGGGAATGCCTGCCCCAGCGTGTGCCCCTGTAAATTGCGCAACTGCCGGCAGACCCCTGCCTCCTCCACAAAGGACAGCTCTGGGTGGCCCGTAAATCGGCACTGAGGGCGCAAATAGGGTGTCCAGACCCGTACGTCGGCGGAGCGTCTGCCATGCCCATACTGTGCTGCCAACCGTGTCAATCCCGGCCGGTGGGCGGCTCTCCAAGCAAAACATCCCCATAGGCTGCGGAATCTGATCCGCCAGGTCAAACGCGTGCGCCAGAAATGGCATCGCAAATACCCAGTGGAATGCAAATTGCACCTGGGCACCGTAGGGATATAATTCAATGTCTGGCGCCCCCCCAGACCTCCCTGCTCGAATGGGAGCGTGAAAGTTTCCCAGGAGACCTGCGCTGTCCTCCCGCCCAGACCAAGGAGATCAAATTGGAACGGAGACACTTCTTGAATACAACCGTGAGGGGGAGAGGGAGATTAACAAAGGTATGAAGTAACTTGGGCAAGACTACCATTTAGCGATGGCAAGTTGCCCAGTGAGCGAGAGAGGTTGAGCCCTCCAGCGGGGAAGCCTGTCTTCAAACCAGTCCATGAGTCTGCCATAGTTATAGCTCCACAGCTTGACCTGGTCTCTACTAATCTGGATCCCTAAATATTTTACGGGGGAGTCAGCCCATTTGAGAGGAAATTCAGACTGGAACGCAGCAGTTACTGCAGCGAGTGGGAATATGACAGATTTGCCCCAGTTTATAGTAACTCCTGAGAGGCCGCCGAATCGAATGATTTCCCTTATTAGGGGGTCGAGATTGTCCGCAGGGTGTTGGACGTAGAGGGTCATATCGTCCGCATACATGAATTCCAGGACCAACTGGGTCGTCAAATTGAGGCCTCTCCGCGCATGCATCTGCCGCAACCGTCCCGCCAGCTGGCACCCCTCTCTGGTGTCCCGGGTAATCCTGACAGGGGGGAGGTGGGGCGCGAGATGACTCTGTTAATACGCAGTCGAGCCGAAGGGGAGGTGTATTGCAACGCAATTTTCTTGAGGAACGCAGGTCTCAGGGAAATTCGGGAGAGCAACCAGAAGAGGTAATGCCATTCCAGTGTGTCGAACGCTTTTGTGGCGTTGAAGAACACTGCTGCTGCAGGAAGAGCAGGATCAATCCCTTACATCACAGCGGAGAGGGTGCGTAGATTGTGGGCAGTACTCCTACCTGGGACGAAGCCGCATTGATCCGGCCAAAGAATCGTAGGAAGTAAGGGCAACAGACGCAAGGCGAGAAGCTTTGCGAGGATTGTATTATCAACATTAATCATGGAGAGTGGCTGGTAGGAATCACATAATAATGGATCTTTATCTAACTTAAGTATGGTCATGAGGAGTGCCTCCCGAAGAAAGGGAAGGAGGACGCCCATCTCCAAGGAGTCTTCGTACATGTTAAGTAGATGGGGAGCATGCAATGATGCAAACTTCCTATAAAAGGCTGGGGGAGCCCGTCCAGCCCTGGGGCTTTGTCCCCCAGCATGGCATGAATTACTTCAATTACCTCCTCTACGGAGAACGTACCTGCGATGAGCAACACTTAGCCAGACAAGTTCGATCGATTTGAAAAATTAAAGCAGGTCAGCAAGGACTTCCGGCTGGTGCGAGGTGTACAGTGAGGGGTCAAATGCATTTCTGCCTGGACCGCATCATGTCCCACGACTAATTCGCCTCACCCGAGCGCAACTCGCAAATATTGTCGTTAGCCCACGCCTTCCGAAGCAATCCTGCCTGGGTCTTACATGCTCTATCACCTTCACTGTACCGACTGGCTTGCGCCTCCCTCCCCAGAGAGTGTGTCTCCCCCATTGCAGCCTCGTCAAATTCTTTCAGCTTGGATTTAATCTGAGCAAGAAGGGAAAGTCCATTAGTGGCAAAGTATTCCTGTTCCAGCAATCCTATGTCGCCTTCAAGGTGCCTCAGGTCCCCCCGAAGAGAGCGAAGGATGCCAGCTTGTTTAGCTATACCTTTACCTCGAATCACTGTTTTAAAAGCTTCCCATAGCGTGGATAGGGAGTCAACTGATCCGTCATTGAGCTCAAAGTATTCTGTGATTGCAAGCTCAATGTTTTCTTGGAAGACCTGATCACGGAGAGCTTCTGCAGGGAGTCTCCAGCTGAAGGACCTATCCAGCGCAGCAGGCATCACGAATTCCAGTAGCACCGGGGCGTGGTCCGAAAGGGAGCACGTGAGGTGTGAGCAACGACGGATCCAGCCATCCGCACCATGAGAGATGATCCAGTAGTCTATTCTGGACCAAGTTGGGCCCGCAGTGGAGACGCAGGTGCCCTCACGGCCATGCGGGTGGAGCCGATGCCAGACATTCGTCAGGCTATAATCCTCCATCAGCACCTGATGCTGCTCTGCAGCCCGAGGGTGAGGGCAACGCGAGCCCCCCAGCCTGTCCCTATCAGGTTTGAGTACCATGTTGAAATCTCCACCCCACAGAAACGCCCCAGGGCTGAGAGATTCCACAAGCCTCCACACTTCGCTAAAAAACTGAGGGTCATCTTCGTTAGGCCCATAAATTGAGACCAGTCGAACAGGGCGCCTGCCCAGTATTCCCGAAACTATGACGTATCAACCCAAGGGGTCCAGAACGGTGGTATATGTGTACCAAGGAGACCGTTTCGAAGGATGATAGCTGTGCCCGAGCGTACCTAGAGTATCCGGCAAAAAATGTGTCACCCATCCAACCTGCTCGCATGCGCAAGTATGTATCATGCATCAGCTGCACCTCCTGCAGGAAGCACATATCTGCCCCAGGGCGATTCAACAATGCTGCCACAAGCCTCACCTTTCTCCAGTTGTTCAAGCCCCACACATTCCAGGTTTAACTTTGAGCGTGCGCTCGGTGTTAGTCATCAGCCATCAGCCCTCCACCACAAGTCGCAAGCAATGAGGGAGCGAGAGGGAAGGGAGCCAAATAGCATGCAGCTGTAATAGCTGAGCCAGAGAGGGAGGGAAAAAAGGGGAAGGGAAGGACACAAGGAAGAGACAGACGAAAAACATTGCAGACAGTGCAACCATCACCCCCCCAATCCACCTCCCACCCACAGCAGCCACCCAACTAGGCTGAGAAGTACCCACCCATTCCCAACTAGGCCGAAAGGGGCAATGTCAAATCGGAATGCGGGACTCATCCCACGGGGAGCACCAGGAAGCTCGGCGGATCCCAGCCCAGATAGCTGGGTGGCCGGGCGAGACCTCATAAAGAGCTCACAGTATCAGGTGGGCGGACCGCCATCACGGGGTGCCAAAAGGGCAGATCTGCAATAAGGCATTAATCAAATGGAAGAGACAATTAAACCAAAGGGTACATAAGAGCCAATTAAACAAGGCGAGACAGTTACACAGCCCTCAGTCGTTCTCATTGAGTTCATCTCCAGCCCGCCGATCATTATCCACAACATCGTCCTGCTTCGGGCGCTTAAGGGTGCGGGCAAACTTAGCAGCCAGCTTGGTGTCAGTAAAGTAAGATGTCTTGCCAGAGTGAAACACCCGTAGTTTTGCCTACAACAGAAGAGAGTATTTGATGTCCTGTTGTAATAACCTTTTGACGGATACAAGTTTGTGGCGGTCCGCATGGATCGCCATAGTGAAGTCTGGGAAAAACAAAATAACATTGCCCTGATAGCTGTAGTCCGGCAAATCATGGGCCTTGCGAAGAACCATGTTGCGATCCATTTAGTTCAGCAGCCTCGGGATGATGGTACAAAAGGGGGTGGTGAAGGACGGAGCATCTGAATCAATCAAACACTCACACCCAGTCAAAAGATCTGGGTTTAATCCATCACCATTCTTTTTTTTTTTTTTTGGAAAACCTTTATTTATCAAAACAAAGTACACCGCTATTTAGCCGTACATCCCGGAGGCCAGGCAGCATCTTATCTCAAATCGGAAACGAGTACAAAAACAAGGCACAGGAGCGGTCAGGTTTAATTTTACAATGAAGAATACTAAAATAACAATAAATAGAAACAGAGTCAAGAAAGAGAAAAGTAGCTGAAGAAAGAGAGGAAAGAACAAAAAGAAAAAAGCGAAAAGAAAAACAAGGCTGAGGGCCAAAAGGATAGTCTAGGCACATATCACGGGGAGGGGCAGGGTGCGCACATCCCACGAACAACAGGTCGCATGACAGAAAGGTGGACGGGGAGTAAAACTCAGGATAAAACACATGGAACCTAGGGAAGGGGGAGCTACGGGGAAAGGCAGACCTCCGGCTGTGCTGTCTCAGGGGGTGCACAGATGTCTCCCCTATACGAGTTCCATGCTCCCCAGATCAGCCCCCACATCTTGGGTTTGCCCCGGGCCATGTAAACAGTCTTTTCACGGAGCATGCACCAATCCATGTTGGTTTTCCACAGGCCAACGGTGGGGGAAGTTGAAGCACCCCATTTCTGGGCAACGTCTCTCTTGGCTATCATATTGCCCAGGGTGACCCAACGGGTCTGAGCCACACTATAGTCTGTCGGGCCCCACACGTTCAGAAGGCAGCGCCGGGCCTCCGCATGCAGGGTCACACCGGTAACAGCTGTCATTACCTCATGCACGCGTACCCAATAAGAGGCAACTGCCAGACACTCCCAGAGTATATGCATAAAAGTGGCTAATACGCCACAACCTCTCCTGCATAGTCCATCCTGAGACAGTCCCATACGAATCAGCCTGGGGCCTGTGATATTAACCCTGTGGAGTATCTTCAACTGAACAAGTCTTAGCCTGGCCGAGATCGCTACCTCCTTAGGGGAGGAGACCGCAGACTGCCACTCCTCATCATCCATCTCAATCCCGTCATTCACCCAAAGGTCTCTCAGTTTCACCAGCAGGTCAGTCCGCACATTAATAAGCTTTTTATAGATCAAGGAGATGGCACTATCCGGCATATGGCCGTCCAGTACCCTATCTTCCAGCGGAGATGATTCAGGCACTTTCTCTCCCACGGGCATAGAAGATGTAAGAGCATGCCGGAGCTGCGCATAACGGAAGTATTCCGTGTTACCCAATTGGAACTCGGCCTGCAGTGCCTCAAAGGATTTAACATCTCCTCTAGCCATCATATCTGCAACCCTAGAAATACCGATGAGATCCCACCTGTCAAACCCCTTGGAGTGCCACAGTTTCCCAAGCAGGTCAGAATCGTATAGGGGAGTTGCCATGGTGAGCTTACCCTGCCAACCCAGAGTTTTGGTCACCGCCCTCCAAAGGTGCACCGCCGTCCTAGTGGGTCCAGTCAGTTTCCGATCCAGAGATCTAGAGTACAACGCCCTGTAGTAATTCCCATCATTCATGAGCCAGTGATCCATGGCGTATCCAGGATTGACTGCCGGTCCGTAAAACCCGTGGTTAACTGCCGCCAGCTGGGACGCCCAGTAGTAACGACGTATGTCTGGCAGCGCGATTCCGCCATCGTACCACGGTATGGTCAGCTTGGCAATGGAAATCCGCGGCCTACCATCCCACAGCAGGTTACGTTGCAGGCTCTCAACCTCTCCGAAGTATTTGGCCGGCACTCGGTCTTGTGTGTTCTGGAGCGCATAGAGGAACCTAGGCAAGGACATCATTTTAAACAATGCCGCCCGGCCCAGCAGGGATATCGGCAATCTCTTCCAGCCCTCCACGTCTCGCCGCAGTCGCGCCAAAGGAGGGAGCAGGTTATTAGTGTAACGGGTACGGGCATCCTTTGATATATAGATGCCCAGGTATTTGAATCCCTGTTGCGAAATCTGTATAGCACAACCGCGAGGGAGGCGCGGAGTTGCACCATACAGTACATAGAGGGAGGACTTGGACCAGTTGATGACCAGGCCCGAGTAGCCCCCAAAAGTGCCCAGTATATCAAATGCCATAATCAAGGACCGGCAGGGAGAGGTAAGATATAAAAGGATGTCGTTGGCATAGAGCGATACGCGATCTTCAAAGCCCGGTGACCACGTGATACCTGCAACGTCGGGATGCACCCGGATCCACGCAGCCAGCGGCTCAAGTGCTAGAGCAAACAGGAGCGGCGACAGCGGGCAGCCCTGTCTAGTACCCCTGCGCAAGGCAAACGAGGCAGACAAACGACCGTTCACAGTCACATTGGCAAACGGGGAAGAGTAGAGGAGCCGGACCCAGCTGATGTACTCAGGCCCAAACCCGAATTTAGCAAGCACAGCCCAGAGGTAGTTCCACTCAAGCGAGTCGAACATCATCGTTGCGTCAAGTGAGGCAAGCACCGTCGGTTCTGTGAGCAAATGCGCCCGCGCCATAACCGCGTGGAGCCTGCGAAGATTAAGGGCCGTGTTACGATGCGGGATGAAACCGGACTGGTCCGGGTGAACCAAGTCCGCGATCACCCCCACAAGCCGGTTGGCCAGTAGCTTCGCCAAGATTTTCGGCTCGGCGTTCAGCAGGGAAATTGGACGGTATGACCGGCACATGTCACGAGGTTTCCCTTCTTTGTGAATGACCACAATAGTGGCCAAACGTTGATCAAGCGGGAGCTCGCCGGCCTCACGGGCCGCCAGAAACATACCCCGCAGAGGTGCAGCGACAATGCCAGCCTTGAGCTTGTAGAGCTCCACCGGAATGCCGTTGGGTCCCGGTGCTTTCCCGGAGCGCAGCGACCTGATCGCCAGTGCCACCTCGTCCACCGTCATGCCCCGGTCCAGATCCTCCCGGTCAGCATCAGACAAACAAGGGAGCTCGATTCCTTCCAGAAAAGAGGCCGAGTCAGATTCGGACAGGGCAGAAACAGACGTGTAGACCGTCTCAAAGTAATCTGCGAACGTCTCGGCTATTACAGCAGGGTCAGTGACGACCAGGCAGTCGTCGCCCATGACTTCCGGAACAACTCGGGATGCCAATTCCTTCTTGTCCAGCCAAGCAAGAAGCTTACCCGTCTTATCACCGGCGTCGTAAATCCTGCCCTGCTGTTCCCTGCTCATCGCCTTAACTGCGTCAGTAGCAGTGGCCCTGTATTCCGACTGCTTCAGGGCAAGAGCATGGAGCAAATCCGGAGTCGGTCCCAGGGCCAGCTGGGAATTCAGATCAGCAATATCCAACTCCAGCCGAACCATGTCCTCATCCCGTCTCCTGCGCGCCTCGGCTATCAAGGAGAAGGCTTCACCTCTAAGAACAGTTTTGAAGGCCTCCCAAAGAGAGACGGCCGAGGTGACTGAGCCCGAGTTTTCAGCAAAGTACAGCTCAATGGATTTAGCTAGGAGATCGCGGGTCTTGGGATTGCGAAAGTACCAGGGGTTAATAGGTGCCACCCTCGACGTAGCCAGTATGTTAAAGTCGAAGGAAACCCAAACTGGAGAGTGGTCAGAAATACCCCTGGCCATAAGACGAGCGCTAGAAACCGACTGCGCCTGGGCTGCGGGGGTCAGGACATAGTCAATGCGGGAAAGACTATCATGAGCCCCCGAGTGGAAAGTGTACTGTCTCTGAGCGGGGTGCAAAAGTCGCCAACAGTCAACCATGCCCATGGTGTTAAGGAAGTCCGGGAGCCAGGACTGTGCACTACGTAGATCTCTGGATGGGAAACGGTCAAAATCACCTGAAACCACAGAATTAAAGTCCCCCCCCAGAATTAGCAGTCCCTCCGGGAGACCCAAAATGGAGCCACCAAGGTCTTGAAAAGTGGATGTTTGTAGTCCCGGAGGCACGTAGATCGAAACCAAAACCAAAGTGCGCCCCTCCCACCTGCAAACCACTGCCACGTATCGGCCCCTATCATCAACCAAAGTAGACTCCACCTCTAGGGAAAGTGACATGTGCACCATGATGCCCACCCCTCGGGACCCCGTAGAGAACCAAGAATGGGCCCCCATCTTGAATCCTCTCCTGTTCAAAGCTTTACAAGTGTTACCAACAAGATGGGTTTCCTGTAAAAGAACGACATCAGGGGCACAGCGTTTAAGCAATTGCAGAACAACCCCACGTTTAATGCGATCCCCCAACCCATTGACGTTCCAACTCAATAGGTTCAATGATTTAACCCCCATCATCAATGACGTCCCACCCCATCAACCCCCCCCGGAATGCCGCCCAAGAGTCAAGAGCATCAGAACAATAAAACCTCAGCCATGAAGAGTTTAGTAGGAATAGAACAAATAGTAAACACACGTCCCAACTACCCCCCACCCTGCACCCCTGCATTAGACTAAAAGCCACCCCAACTAGCAGTGTGCCTGTCGCCCCTTAAACTACCCTACAACAAGCCCCTAGAGGAGAATAGAGACATCCTATCCCCCCCCGTCACCCTCCATATCAAAAGTGCAGAAGTGATAAGAAAAAGAAGAAATATTCAGAGTCAATGCCATCCGCAGCGACCCCCCCCCAGAGAAAAGTCTCAGGTAATCTGTTCATTCCCTGGAACCTGACCCTCCTGCTGCATCTTCCGCCTGATCATCTGGTTCGGTCCGTCGTTGAGGCAAAGTGTCCAGCCAGTCCCCTGCCGCATCTGGAAGGTCGAAGAACATTGTCCGGGTACCATGCTCGATGCAGAGTTTTGCAGGATAGAGCATGGAGTAGCGCATCCCCAACTCCCGAAGCCGTCGCTTCACACCAGTAAAACTCTGCCGGCGTTTCTGGACGGCCTGCGTAAAGTCAGGGAAAAATTAATGTCTGCGTTCTGGAACCGTAGCGGGCCAGCGCTCCTCGAGGCCTGCAAAATGGCGTCCCGGTCCCGATAGTTAAAAAGTCTCGCAATGATGGGGCGAGGGGATGCGCCCGATTTCGGTGGGCCACCGGGATCCTGTGTGCCCTCTCGACTGAGAAAAACTTGCTCAATCCTCCCGGCGCCAAGTTCTTAACCACCAAGTCCTCCACAAATAGTTCCACCGACTCTTCCTCGGCCTTCTCCGGAACTCCCGTGATGCGGACATTCTGGCGTCGAGCCCGTCCCTCGAAATCGTTGAGCCGGCGTGCCAGCTGCCCATTAGCCATCTTCAAGTCTCGGACCTCAGTCTGTACGTCCGACGTGTCATTAGTTAAACTCGACGTTTTGAGGTCCAGCGACTTCACCTTGTCATTTGTCTTGCCAAGATCGGCCCTAATGAGATTAAGTTCGATCTTTAGGGTATCCACTTTGCTGGACAGTGCCTCATGTAGACTGTGCATCTCCGCCTTCACGCCAGCAATGGCGCCCATCACGTCACGAAGTGTAAATTCAGGATCCTCAGGGGACACGTCCCGCAACGAGTCCTTAGTTCGACCCGTCATAACCGGTGACCCCTTTGACTGAGAGAATCGTTCTGGGATGGTAGATTGGGACTGAGTCGGCTTCCTACTAACTCTCGGAGGTTTTCCTTTGTCCGGGTCCCCTCTGCCCGCCATATTGAGATGCAATGGCTGAATAGTCCGGGGGGAGGGGCAGGTACCAAGCGTACCCCCAGTCGGCACGAGAGATACAACAACGAGCGCCCCAAAGTCAACCAGAGGGAGGGTAGAACAAAGACTGCCCGGTCCAGCTGGTCCAGTGAGCGCGGCAGTTCCGCACAGGGTATCCCGTGGCAGGCCACCTCTCGGTCCCTACGGTGCCAGCCAATGGTGTAGTTATTGTCCGCCAATTTCACGACGGCATATCTCGGTCCAGGAAGATCGGATTTTCAATCCGGGAACGGGCGCCGCTTCAGCACCGGCTTAGCTGATGGTTCCCACTGTCGTGGGACAGGATAGGTGGCAGGATCATTGCGGAGGATCGGGAGGTCTTCGGAGCTCCGAGCTCACGCGGCCATCTTGGGCGCCCGCGAAGCTCCTCCCTCCCCATCACCATTCTTTAGCCCACTCTGCCACCCCAGTTCAGACATGGCTATATGCAAATCAGTCTGACCCTGTGCCTCATGGGAACAGTCCAGCCCGAACTGCCAAGCCATGTCTTCCCTGGACCGGAAACAATCTTCCGAGGACCGGTTTCTGGCATTCCAGCCGTCTTCAGCCGGCTTGCTTGAATCCAGTGGCAAAGTGAGCAAGGGACTCAGGTCTGAGCATACCCTGCCACACTTATGGCGGCCAAAAGCGGTACAAAAGGGGGCGGTGAAGGACGGAGCATCTGAATGAATCAAACACTCACACCCAGTCAAAAGATCTGGGTTTAATCCACCACCATTCTTTAGCCCACTCTGCCACCCCAGTTCAGACATGGCTATATGCAAATCAGACTGACCCGGTGCCTCATGGGAACAGTCCAGCCCGAACTGCCAAGCCATGTCTTCCCTGGACTGGAAACAGGTTTCTGAGGACCGGTTTCTGGCATTCCAGCCGTCTTCAGCCCGGCTTGCTTGAATCCAGTGGCAAAGTGAGCAAGGGACTCACGTCTGAGCATACCCTGCCACACTTATGGCGGCCAAAAGCTGTAAAAAAGGGGTTGGTGAAGGACGGAGCATCTGCATCAATCAAACACTCACACCCAGTCAAAAGATCTGGGTTTAATCCATCACCATTCTTTAGCCCACTCTGCCACCCCAGTTCAGACATGGCTATATGCAAATCAGTCTGACCCTGTGCCTCATGGGAACAGTCCAGCCCGAACTGCCATGCCATGTCTTCCCTGGACCGGAAACAAGCTTCCGAGGACTGGTTTCTGGCATTACAGCCGTCTTCAGCCCGGCTTGCTTGAATCCAGTGGCAAAGTGAGCAAGGGACTCATGTCTGAGCATACCCTGCCACACTTATGGCGGCCAAAAGCGGTACAAAAGGGGGTGGTGAAGGACGGAGCATCTGAATCAATCAAACACTCACACCGAGTCAAAAGATCTGGTTTTAATCCATCACCATTCTTTAGCCCACTCTGCCACCCCAGTTCAGACATGGCTATATGCAAATCAGTCTGACCCTGTGCCTCATGGGAACAGTCCAGCCCGAACTGCCAAGCCATGTCTTCCCTGGACCGGAAACAAGCTTCTGAGGACCAGTTTCTGGCATTCCAGCCGTCATCAGCCCGGCTTGCTTGAATCCAGTGGCAAAGTGAGCAAGGGACTCACGTCTGAGCACACCCTGCCACACTTATGGCGGTCAAAAGCGGTACAAAAGGGGGTGGTGAAGGACGGAGCATCTGAATCAATCAAACACTCACACCCAGTCAAAAGATCTGGGTTTAATCCATCACCATTCTTTAGCCCACTCTGCCACCCCAGTTCAGACATGGCTATATGCAAATCAGTCTGACCCTGTGCCTCATGGGAACAGTCCAGCCCGAACTGCCAAGCCATGTCTTCCCTGGACCGGAAACAAGCTTCTGAGGACCGGTTTCTGGCATTCCAGCCGTCTTCAGCCCGGCTTGCTTGAATCCAGTGGCAAAGTGAGCAAGGGACTCACGTCTGAGCATACCCTGCCACACTTATGGCGGCCAAAAGCGGTACAAAAGGGGGTGGTGAAGGACGGAGCATCTGAATCAATCAAACACTCACACCCAGTCAAAAGATCTGGGTTTAATCCATCACCATTCTTTAGCCCACTCTGCCACCCCAGTTCAGCCATGGCTATATGCAAATCCGTCTGACCCTGTGCCTCATGGGAACAGGCAAGCCCGAACTGCCAAGCCATGTCTTCCCTGGACCGGAAACAAGCTTCCGAGAACCGGTTTCTGGCATTCCAGCCGTCTTCAGCCCGGCTTGCTTGAATGCAGTGGCAAAGTGAGCAAGGGACTCACGTTCAAGCATACCCTGCCACACTTATGGCGGCCAAAAGCGGTACAAAAGGGGGTGGTGAAACCACTCCCCGATCACACTGACGATATCCACACAGGAGAAGGCACGAAAACGAATATACTCCATACATGCTACATATCTTAAGATCCCCCAAGATCGCAAGGCACTCAAAAAGATGACGACACAGTATTTCACTGAAAATGTAGACTCAGTACGCTCCTCAGAGGTTGTATGGGAGGCATATAAGACAGTATTAAGGGGGCAAGCCATAAACTCAATCACAGGCTACAAAAGGGAGCAAGCTCAGGAACTAACCAAATTGGAATTAACACTGCAGGAATTGTCAACAGCGCATGAAATGCACCTCACTCCTGCCACATCACACACACTTAACCTTCAACAGCAACTCTACACAGACCATTTGCGAAACCGGGTTAAGGGTCATATAGCTGACACGCAGAATAGGATTTATGAAGTAGGAGACAAAGCGGGTAAGATGCTGGCATGGCTCGATAAGAGAGGAGGCAGTTCTAGAGGAGTCCAACAAGTGAGGAACAGTCTGGGGGTGATGCACACGAACCCGGAACAAATAGTCGAGACGCTTGCGGCCCACTTCGAAGGGGTATACACCCCTGAGCGAGTAGTAACACCTGAAATGGCTAGAGCGGCATTAGAGCAGATTGAGGCCCAGACACTTCCTTCGGAGGTTGCAACAGAGTTAGATGCGGACATAACTGCAGAAGAGATCCAATTGGCTATTAATGCTTTGAACCCGGGCAAGGCGCTTGGCCCGAATGGCATACCTATAGAATGGTATCAATCGACACCGGAGAGACTAAGTACACATCTACTAGCAATGTACAAGGAGTGTTTAGAGAAGGGAATACTTCCACCAGATCAGAAACTAGCCACTATAGTAGCTATCCCCAAGCCGGGGAAACCACCAGAGGAATGCTCCTCATACCGCCCATCTCGCTCCTTAATGCAGAAGTCAAGATCCTCGCCAAACTCTTGGCGGCCAGAATTTTGCCTCATTTGCCCAACCTCATACATCCGGACCAATCTGGATTTATGCCTCATAGAAATACGGCGCTAAATCTGCGCAGATTACATGGGGTGCTGGCTAGAGCGGACTTGATATCAACGCAAGCAGTAATATTGGCCCTGGACGCCAAGATGGCCTTTGACCTTGTAGAGTGGAACTACTTGTTTGAAGTTCTGTCTCGTTTGGGATTCGGCCCCAAGTTCATTGCATGGATTAGATTATTGTACGCTGACCCGGTTGCGCAGGTGGTGGCGAACGGCCATATCTCGCGAACGTTCCCTCTGGGGAGGGGCACTCGTCAGGGTTGCCCACTCTCGCCGTTGCTATTTCAATTTCATTGGAACCACTAGCCACTCTAATAAGGACCTCACCGCTTCTGACGGGAATACGTTGGACGGAGGGCTGGGAGGACCGGCTTTCCCTCTATGCGGACGACATGCTGGTATACCTAACAGACCCAGAGCATTGGGTGCCGGCACTCTTGCATCTCTGTGACAGCCATGGTACAGTATCAGGATATACGTTAAACTGGAGCAAATCAGAGATGTATGTCCTGAAGGGTCCGATTCCAGCGCTGACTACTGAATGCCCTTTAAGGGCAGCTGGATCTTCCTTTAAATACTTAGGGACCCATGTTACAAGGGACCCAACGGAGTTTATGGATAAAAATCTGAGACTCCCCATGGCGCGACTTAAACAGGATGTTAAGTTTTGGGAGGGGCTGCCATTAACACTACTGGGGAGGGCTGCACTTTATAAAATGATGTCCTTGCCCTGATTTCTGTATATACTTGAAAATACTCCGTTTCCGGTGGCTCCGAGATTCTTTCAGAAAGTAGCAGCATTAGTGTCAACTCTTCTGTGGGGGAACCTCCCGGCACGCATTGCGCAAACCAAACTGCATAGGGGTTGGTATGATGGCGGAATCGCGTTGCCTAATCTGAAATTGTATTATTGGGCGGCACAGCTGAAACCCATCAACCATTGGTTACACACTCCGCAAAATGAACCAGCGTTCCAAGCAGATAGGGCACAACTAGGCACGAATAGTCTACTGGCTCCGTTATATGACCAGAGCAAACTGCGTAAATTGGTGGGGCCCACCAGACTAACCGCGATGCTGTGGCATACGGCGACAGTGGCATTAGGATGGAAGGGGAGGATAACCAAACGTACTCCACTGTGGGACTCTCGAGCCTTGGGTAACATGAGAAACAGCAGAGGCTTCTCACACTGGGATACTATAGGGATATCCACAGTGGGGGATCTCTGGGAAAGGGGAGGTGTGGTGCCTTTTGGCAGACTGAGAGAGTTATACGACCTGGGAGAGAGGGAATTATACAGATATATACACAGACAACATGCGTTGCTCGCTGCCATACCCCCAGACACTGAGCTGCCGGAATCATCCCCGCTAGAAGACCGCCTTCTCACCGAGTTTATGATTGAGCGTGCGACATCACTTACATACCGTAAACTACTTAACAACTTACCGGACCCAATGACCCTATTGAAGGAGAAATGGGAGGGAGACACCCGTGAGATGGACGAACATGAATGGAATGAGGCGATAGCATCGCCTAAGGAAGTAGGCATCTCCGCACGACTAAGACTAGTACAACTGAAAGTTTTACATGGGGTATACTACACTAGGACTATGTTACACCGCATTAACAGAGCACAACACCCTTACTGCCTTCGTGGGTGCGGGGAGGAGGGCACGTTTTTTCACACTATATGGGACTGCCCCCGTATCCAGGAGTTTTGGAGACAAAAAATGCGTACAATATCACAGACGCTAGAGATCTCACTGCTACCCGAACCACGGAGGTGCCTCTTAAATGTATGGGACCTACTGATTTGTCCAGACACAGTCAACTCTGGGTCACTGTGGGCTTGATAGCAGCGAAACGAGATCGCACAGAGATGGGGAGCGGCAGAAGGGCCAACAAAGACACAATGGTGCCTTAACATGGACAGGGTTATGGTGACAGAAAGGGCGGTGTACTCTAACAGAGCGTGTCCGGGAAAATGGAACAAAATCTGGACCAAGTGGAATGTGTACAGAGGGGAAATTTGTGATCCCTTGCCGGAAGACGATCAGGACATGTCGGATGAGGAAGGGGAAGAGGTATAATAGACCTCACAGAGTCCATAGGAAAGGGTGGCCACGGAACTCGGGATAAACCAAGGTTTTACAGGATAGACTCGAGAGTTAGGTAAGAGGGGATACCAGGCGAACAGCGTCCGAGGGAGCCTGAACACTCCCACTATCATGTTATATGGTGGGGTTGAGTGAATCGGAGGGAGGCGACACTGGGGAGGCGCTTCTTTACTCAGTTAATGCGACCGATAACTAACAATGCACGACCACAATGTGATTCCTCAAGCTTCTTTTGTTTTGTTGTTGTTTTTGCAAAAACAGAAAACCAAGAACCTGTACTTATAGGCAGAATAATGATTATACAGTACCTTTTAATTAATGCAGTTATAAGGAGATGAATAGACTAATATGCGGATTCCAGCTTGATGTTACTGCATGATGACTGTATGATTGTGATGGCGGCCGGCCCTATGGGTTGTAGGCCTACAGCTGTGTAAACTTAAAGGTGCAATAAAGGTTTTTGGAAAGAAAAAAAAAAGGGGGTGGTGAAGAACGGAGCATCTGAATCAATCAAACATTCACACCCAGTCAAAAGATCTGGGTTTAATCCATCACCATTCTTTAGCCCACTCTGCCACCCCAGTTCACACATGGCTATATGCAAATCAGTCTGACCCTGTGCCTCATGCGAACAGTCCAACCCGAACTGCCAAGCCATGTCTTCCCTGGACCGGAAACAAGCTTCCGAGGACCGGTTTCTGGCAATCCAGCCGTCTTCAGCCCGGCTTGCTTGAATCCAGTGGCAAAGTGAGCAAGGGACTCACGTCTGAGCATACCCTGCCACACTTATGGCGGCCAAAAGCGGTACAAAAGGGGGTGGTGAAGGAAGGAGCATCTGACTCAATCAAACACTCACACCCAGTCAAAAGATCTGGGTATAATCCAGAAACCGGTCCTCGGAAGCTTGTTTCCGGTCCAGGGAAGACATGGCTTGGCAGTTCGGGCTGGACTGTTCCCATGAGGCACAGGGTCAGACTGATTTGCATATAGCCATGTCTGAACTGGGGTGGCAGAGTGGGCTAAAGAACGGTGATGGATTAAACCCAGATCTTTTGACTGGGTGTGAGTGTTTGATTGATTCAGATGCTCCGTCCATCACCACCCCCTTTTGTACGGCTTTTGGCCGCCATAAGTGTGGCAGGGTATGCTCAGGCGTGAGTCCCTTGCTCACTTTGCCACTGGATTCAAGCAAGCCGGGCTGAAGGCGGCTGGAATGCCAGAAACCGGTCCTCGGAAGCTTGTTTCCGGTCCAGGGAAGACATGGCTTGGCAGTTCGGGCTGGACTGTTCCCATGAGGCACAGGTCAGACTGATTTGCATATAGCCATGTCTGAACTGGGGTGGCAGAGTGGGCTAAAGAACGGTGATGGATTAAACCCAGATCTTTTGACTGCCCATCTTGCATCCGGCTCACTAGCGCCCCCTTGCACGCAAATATGCATGCAGGGAGACAGATGAAAGTATTGCTCTGACAGACGGAGCTAGTTGCCTTTCAGCTGTCCCCTGTCTGTCGAAGCAATGTCGGCGCCCGCAGGCGGCGCCGAGCCGGCTGGGAACCCCAGGCCTTGATGCCTCACCCGCAGTCCCACGTGACATGGCCAGCCCTGGGAAATGGGGCCGGCTGAAATTGGTCTCCATCCCATAATACAAATTTCAAAATAAAGGTCAGAAGGAAGCATAAAGATTCCTAATAAAGGTCAGGAAGGAGCAGAAAGAGGCAGAATAAAGTTCAGCAACAAGTAGAAAAAGGTAAAATAAAGATCAGAAGCAAGCCGAAAGAGGCAGAATAAAGGTCGGAAGGGAAGAGAAAGAGGCAGAATAAGGGTGGGAAGCGAGCCTAAAGAAGGAAAAAATGAACGTGTGAAACCAGCAGCAAGAGGCAAAATAATGGTTAGAAACTAGCAGAAACAGGCAAAGTTGAGGTCAGAAGCAAACAGAAAGAGGTAAAATAAAGGTCAGAAATTAGCAGAAAGAGGCAAAATAAAGGTCAGCTACAATCAGAAAGAGGCAAAATAAACCTGCGAAATGAGCAGAAAGAGGCAAACTGAAGGTCAGCAACTGGCACAAAGAGGCAAAATAAAAGTGAGAAACGAGCAGAGAGAGGCAGTAAATAGGCCAGAAGGTAGCAGAATAAAGGTCAGAAACAAGCAGAAAGAGGCTTAATAAAGGACAGCAACGAGCAAAAAGAAGCAGAATAAAGGTCAGGAGCAAGCAGAAAATTACGGGCAAAACGAGCAGAAGCACTGAGAGATTAACACACACACACTCACAGGCCAACTCAGAGACTCACTCATCCACTCACTCACTCATGCACTCACTCACAGACCCACTCTGACACTCATACACCCACTCACAGATTCACTTGGAGACTCTTGCACCCTCTCACAGATCCACTCAGAGACTCATGCACCCACTCCCAGACTCAATCAGACACATACGTACCCAATCCACTCCCACTCTGAGTCCAATATATAACTAAGGCCTACCTGAATTATTGATGTGTTACCCTTGCGTCACCCATGATGTTGAATTGGCAAACGCAAAACTCAGATTTACGAAGCAACACAAGGCCACCATGCGTGGCCCTGCGTTGCTTGGTAAATCAGGAGAAAGCAGCTCAATTTGCTGTTTTGCGTTAGTCTGCACACCATAATCTACATTCCTGCCAAATTTCACCTGCATCCCTATGTCACTCTACTCTACACCACTACTACCCTACTTCACTGCACACCACTCCATTGTATGCCTCTTCCCTCTATGACACTCCAGTCAACGCTTTTACACTGTATTCAGCTACACTCTACGCCACTCCATTGTATGGTATTCCACTGTACGTCACTCCACTGTATGCCACTCCAGTCTACGCCATTCCTCTGAGGCTCAAGGAGTAGATGAGTTATCGTTTTTGCCAAGAATCTGAATCAAGAATTCTCTATGGGTCTAATCAGCTCCGTACCTTGGTTATAGAATGAAGGAGGTCTTGTATCTCTTTCTCGGGACTCGATCTCCCAGCAACCCGCAAGGGTGACAGGGAAACACTGGAGCTGGATTTCTCGGCAGGAGAAAAGACAGTATCTCTCTCGGGAGGGTCAGCTTCCTTCGGCACTTGCATAAGCAGGGCGTCGGGCAAGTAGATAGCCGATCTGCTCCAAACCACTGTGTGTTGCTTAAGGCAGATGCTGGTATATTTATACCTGGAAGGTGCCGAGTTTGACCTAAGGTTGGACATAAGACGTCACTAAGAACTCACAGTTCTTTCAAGGCTCCAGGAGTTCTAGGACAAATCAATACAGAAGCAGGGGGAATTCCCGGGCTGCTGGAGGCTTGGTTTGTTTAAGAACGCGTTGTGCTTTCTAGGAGTCTATGGGAGTAGCCTTGCTGTATTTGGACTGCATTGGCTATGTCTTAATATGGGTATGATTCTTATGCCTATATAAGGGTATGATTTGATATAACCACATAAGGGCACGAAATCGGGAATATTTACTAGAGTCCTAGAATCATCTACAACAGCTATTCCAGTGTATGCCATGTACTCTATGACCCTCCACTTTACACTGTTCCACTGTATGGCACTCTACTGTACGCTTAGCTACTCCACTGTACGGCACTCCATTCTATTCCCTTGAACGCCACTCCACTGTATACTATTCCACTTCACTGCATGCCACTTCAGTCTACACCGCTCCACTGTACGCCACTCCACTCTACGCTATTCCACTCTATGCCACTCCACTCAACGCTATTCCACTGTATGCCACTCCACTCTACACTACTCCAGTGTATGCCACTCCACTCTATGCTAATCCATTCAACTCCATTCCCTTGGATGCCACCCCACTATATGCTATTCCACTGTACCCCACTCTATTCTACGTCACTCCACTGTACGCTACTCCACTATTCCACTGTATGCCATTCCACTCTATGGAATCCACTGTATGCCACTTAACTCTATGACACTGAATGTCACTCCATACTACTCTACTGCATTCTATGCTGTTCCATTTGGACGAAACTTCCCTGCATGCTATTCCACTCTCCTCCACTCAACGGTTCGCTGCTCCAGTCTACATCACTCCACTGTACACCTCTCCACTCTGTGCTACTCCATTGTACGCTATTCCACTCAACGCCACTCCACTGTACACCACTCTACACTATTTCACTGTACTTCCATCCACTCTATGCCAGGCCACTCTATGCTATCACACTGAACAGAACTCCACTCTATGCCAGTCCACTATATGGTATTCCACTCTACCCTGCACTACTATACGCCACACCAGTCTACACCATTCCATTGTACACTACTCCACTCTTCGCTACTCCCCTCTATGCTATACCACTGTATGCCACTGCATTCTGTTATTCCACTGTATGCCACTCCACTCTACGCTACCCCACCCATGCCACTTCAGTGTACAACACACCACTCTATGCTGCTTTACTTTACAACACTCTCTTCTACTCTATATAACTCCACTCTACGAAGCTCAACTACACTCTATCCCATACACTCCACTGTCCAGCTCTGTACTCCACTCTATACCTGTGCACCCCGTTGTACAACACTGTACGAGACTTTTCAACACTCCACAATATAGCACTCAACTGCACTGTATGAGGCTCCACTCCAGTTAATGAGTTTCCCCAACTCTACTCCACTCCACACCACTGTACTGTACGACACGCCAGTACGCTCTATCATACTTTACTTCACACCACGTAATGTTTTAATTTTTTTATTTGAACAGTTTTATATAGTGCTGGCAAGACCCGAGGGTATCAGAGCGCTTTACAGGCAAAAGATAAAAACAAATATAATTAACAGCTCAAACATAAAGGAGAGGCAGGTTATGAGAACAAAAAGTAAAGGAACAATAAATGTAAATCAAAGGTATAGGCAGTAACGTTAAGAACCAGTAAGGGCGATTGGATGAAGGAGTAAGTCGTAAAGGTCAGATTGGAAGGGGGAGGGAATAGGGTTGAGGAGGGGATATGGAGGAAGTAAGGAGAGAAGAAAACAAGTAGGGGAAAGAAGTGGGCAGAAGTGAAAAGGAGGAAGGAGGAAGATGTGGGAAGCAAAGCGGGGTTGGAAGGTCAAGTAAGAAGCAGAGGGGCAAAAAGGAAAAATAAGGGGGAGGTTAGGAGACACCTGGGAGGGAAACAGGATTAAGGACCCCAGTGTTTGAGAAGAATGTGTCGTTAGAGATCTTTTTTGAAGCTGAGGTATCAGGGGTTGCAATGTAGATCTTTGGGAAGAGAGTTCCAAATGTTGGGAGGGTTACAGGAGAAAGAGCGTGCTTGAGTTGATTTCTTTTTAACCAAGGGAGGGACCAGCATGAGGGCATTGGAGCTTCTCAATTCTCTGGAGCAGCCGGCTTTGTGAAGTTTTTGGGAGAGTTACAGTGGGGTTTGAGGGTGCAAGGCCTTATGCGTAATCCAAGCATTTTTGTAGATGGATCTGCCATCCAGTGGAAGCCATTGGAGATCTTTGAGGATTGGCGAGATGTGATCCCGCCTCTTAGAATCCGTGATAAGCCTGGCCGCAAGGTTCAAGACTGACTTGATTGGGGCTAGATGGACTTTAGGAGTACCTAAGAGCAGAGAGTTGCCATAGTCGAGTCTGGAGAGAACTAATGATTGTACAACAGATTTAAAGTCATCAGCAGGGATGAAGGGTTTGATTTTTTTGAGGTGAAGAAGTGAAAAGAGTGCTCCTTTGACAGCACTTTTTATGTGAGGGGAAAGGCTGATGTTTTGGTCAATGCTAATACCGAGAGATTTGACTGAGTTAGAGATGGAAAGGGAGCAGTTGAGAGCATTTAGGTCAGAGAGACAGTGTTGCACGAGGAGCTGGTTATTTTTAGGGGCAAAGAGAATGATTTCAGTTTTTTTAGGGTTGAGTTTCAGGTGGTTGTGATGGAACCATTGTTGGATCTTAGTCAGGGTATCATTGATATGCAGAATGTCAGAGTGGGATTTAATTTTACAGTAAAGTTGGGTGTCATCAGCATAGAGGTGGTAGTTGATACCTGCTTTCTTTAGAATGAGGGTGAGGGGTTCCATGAAGAGGTTAAAAAGAGAGGGAGAGAGAATAGACCCCTGGGGTGCACCAAGGAAAACAGGTGTAGGTTTCGAGAGGTTCTGTGCTGGAAGAAGGAGGTCAAAGCGATATTTGAGGGTATTGAGTAGGGCAGAGTGGTTGACAGTATCGAAGGCAGCAGAAAGGTCAAGAAGGATGAGAAGGGAAGCCTCCCCCTTGTCAAAGAAGTGGTGGATGTCATCGACAATGTTGAGCATTGCAGTTTCCGTGCTACAACCCTTTCGGAAACCTTACTGAAATACATCAAGAAGGGAAAATGAGTCAATGTGATTATCCAGTTGGAGCAGGACGCATTTTTTGAGTGCTTTAGAGAGAAGGGTAAGATTAGAGATGCGCGAATATTGTTAAGGTCGTTAGGGTCGGCTGTAGTATTGTTAAGGATGAGTGAGATTTGGCCCATCTGGAGGGAAACAGGGACACAATCCGTGGCCAGGGATGTGTTGATGATGGTAGTCCAATAAGGAGTGATGATATGTTTTAGGTCTTGAACGATATTGTAAGGGAGAGGGTCCAGGGTATGGGAGGAGGGCTTGAGCTTGGAGATGATGTTGAGAACTTCTCGCTCAGAAACTGGGCTAAAATGAAGCCAGGAGGCATTGTTTTTAGGCTGTGGGCTAGGGAGAAAAAGATCTTGGCGGGTGGCAGTGAGCGGGCGAAGAGCAGGATCAGAGGGTGGAAAAGGATCAAGAGGAGGCAAAGGTGTTAAAGGTGTCAAGGGTGGGAGGACAAGGAGGGGTGAGACACCTTGCGGGGGGATTTGAAGCAAAGAATGCGTCGATTTTGGCAATTTTTCCGGAGAAGAAATTCGCAATTAGTTCGAAATTTTCTGTGGTGGCGGTCAACTTGGGGGTGGCGGACGCAGATTGTTTTTTGATGATGTTAAATAATTCCCTGGGTCTATTCTTGGCTTGATCCAGTTGAGCACGGAAGAAGGAGGCCTTTTCACTAAGGATGTGTTTTTTGTAGTTGTACCTAGCGGATCTGAGGAGTGCGAGGTTCGAGGGAGAGGGGTGTTGTCTCCAGGAGAGCTCGGACATTCTGAGTGCACATCTTTCATTGTTAAGTTCAGCATTAAACCAGGATTTGGAAGGGACGTTTTTTAGCGGTTTTAGTATGGCTGGTGCAATGTGGTCAAGGATTTCAGTGATTGTTTTGTTGTAGTGTTCGGTAATATTGGTAGCATTTTGTGAGGGAGGGGGTAGATGAAGTTTGGCTTTGAGTGAGGATTCTAGTGCGCCAGGGGGGACAAGGTGAAGGTTTCTGGTTAGTTTCTTCATTTTAAGGTTAGTGACAGTTGGGGGAGGAGTGAATCTGTTGATCGTGAAGAGGATGAGGTGATGGTCCGACCAATCGATGGGGACAATGTTCGAGAGGGAGGCTACATCTTTGCTGGTGATGATCGCATCTAGCGTCGCTCCTTTGTCGTGTGTAGGAGAATGGCAAAGTTGGATCAAGTCAGTAACGTCAAGGAGATCATTGAGGGTTAAAACAGAGGGGTCACTATTATTGTTCCAGTGAATATTAAAGTCTCAGAGAAAAAAGTTATTGGAGTAGGAAATTGAGGCTTGGGAAAGAAGGTCCGACAGTTCCTCTACAAATGGAATAGGGTCGCCAGGGGGATGATAGATATTGTAGAGTCGAATTGGAGGGGCCCCCTGAACTATAAGTTTGGCTACTAGATGTTTGACAGTGGTTTGGTCGGGGTTCTTGACAAGTGAGAGAGGGAGGTCATCTTTATAGATGGTGGCTAGGCCACCCCCGATTTTGATAGGTCTGTCTTTTCTGGAGATGGAGTAGCCTGGGGGGGAGAGCATGTCGAGAATAGATGAGGAGTGAGTCTTGAGCCTGCTTTCAGTAAGAAAGGTGATGTCAATGGCTTCACTGAGGATAGTCTCCGAGATTTCCGTGGCATGGCGTGCAGCCGATCGACAGTTGATGAGCATGCAACTTTTGAGGTTTGGGGTTGAAAGTAGGAGTAGTTTCAGAGTAAACAGTGGTGTGTTGCGGGGAAGGCCTTAGGGAACGGGGGGAGATGGGGGTGAGGCTAATTCCCAGGATCACGGGAATAGTGGAGTGAGGAATATCCTTATCAGTAGTCATAGATGATGGTGGAGGGAGCTTGGGCGAGCCAGTGGCGGTGGGGCGGGGGTTAATCCCAGGGGACGATGAAAAGGGGGGAAGAGGTATGTGAGATTCAACGGTCAAAGGGCTAGGAGGGTAGGGATTCTTACAGATCTTTAGGTCCAGGGAGGGAGGGTGGGTAGACTTAAGAGGAGAGATGGGAAGGCAGTTACGGGGGAATCCATCGTAGAGGATGTCATTAGGAGAGGTGCAACCTTGGGGAGGGGGAGAAAAGTTGGGAGGAGTGTCGCCGAAGGAGATGGGATGGTTGTAAGACTTTGTGTCACGGAGGGTGATCAAGTCTTTCCTGAGGAGGAGAGTTCTAATGATAAGATAGAGAGGTGGATTTCAATGTTAAGAAGCGATTGAGTTATGAATGAAGGGGGAGGATAAGGAGGAAAGGGGGTCTGTGTGGATGAGGGTTTGATCCAATTTATTCGGAGGGAGAGGAGTAGGCGGTGGGAGAGGAGGGAATCCAGGAGGCGGGATGAGAGGGGTGTTCCCGATTCCGACCTGCTGTAGGATGGCTGTGTGAGTGTCCAGTAACCCAGCGGTTTAATGGGTGCTAAGGGAGGGGGTGTGGATGGAGGGTGGGGAGGAGATGAGCAGTCCTGTCTTTGCGGTTGAGGATCAAAAAGAACTGGTAGTATGTGAGGACATCGTGGTGCAGTAATGGAGAAGGAGTGAGGGGATTCGATGTGTTGTAGGGGAGGAGTAGGGGCAACAGGAATTGAGGGGGAGAAGGAAAGAGAGTTAGGAGGAGAAAGGTTTGGGTTGGGTGTGAGGGGGCAGGAGGTGGTGGAGATGGTAGAGGGGAAAGGAGAGGATGGATTGGGCAGCAGGGGAAAGGAGGAAAGAGGGATAAGAGGTAAAAGGTTGGGGATGGGTGAGAGAGAGTCTGAGGGAGTGGAGGGGGTGAGAATCAGATAAGAGGGGGAGGGGACAAGGGCGGGAGCGGGTGTAGTGTCAGCGGTCGGAAGCAAGGGCTGGGATTGGGAGATTTCAAAGATATCAAAGAAATCAAGGGGGGGTGGAGCTGGAGTCAGGGGAAGTGTCGTTGTGAGGACTTGGTGTGTTTGCACGGCTGAGGAAGAATGAGAAGGTGAGGATAGTAGATCATATAGGTGGTTGAAGTGGTGTTCGAAGATGGTGAGGTGGTTTTCAGAGGCTTGAATGAGGATATTTCCTGATTTGAAGATGGAGATGTCAATTTCTCCAGCGAATGTGGGGGATGGAGTGGTGGATTGCTTCAGGCCATATGGGATTTTGATGGATTTCTTTATGGGTAAGTGGCGGAGGAATATACTTTTCCATTTGGAGGGACGCTTCGAGTAGAAGATGTAATTGGTCTTGACAATGGAAGTACAAAAAGGGTTTCGTGGTGATGAATTAGGAGTTTATGTTTCAGGTTTTTCTTGGCATTTTTAGAGAGATTGGGAGGGTAAAGATTGGTCCACGAGTTGGTGCCAAACCTAGTGATTAAAGTGTCGGTGGAGTGACAGAGTGATTGGAGGGAGGCATAATAAGACAGCTGGGATGGTTGAATGGGCGGGCATGAGAGAAAGTGGAGTGAAAGATGGAGAGGGCGAGAGGGCGGGGTAGAGAGAAAAGTCTGAGAGTGTGGGAAGATAGGCTGAAAGGTTGGGGCAAGAGTTAAGAATTGTCGAGGGTTAAAATTGAGAAGGGTTGTAGTACAGAGGACAAGTAAGCGGTAGCCACCATAGAATGAGTTAACACAAAAGGGGAGGAGAGGGAGACAAAGTGGGGGGAAGGGTGTGGGGATCACAGGATTGGATTGAAGAAGGGGGGGAAAGATGTGATAAATAAGAGGGAGAGCAGAGAATTGAAGGGGGAGTGTGAGGTGAACCGAGATGGGGTAATAGGATAGAGTCAGGAAGTGGAAGTACTCAATTGGGAATGGAGAGACAGAAGCCAAGAAATTGCGGGGTAGGGGTGAGGGGGAATGCAAAAACAAACAATAAGTACATTAACAGGGGAGGTATCTGGTAAGGGTAAAAGAATGCGAAATATATTGAGGACAAACAAAAATTAAATTGACATGATAGGCATCGAGTAACGATAAAAGAATAGGGGTACGAGCAGCGATAAAATTCTAGTAAAGTGCAATTTAGACAAAGAAAGAATAAAAAGACTTTTGAGGTAAGGACATCATGATGCGGAGCAAAGTAGCTCTTGTTGATCACTGGGGAGTGGTCAGAGTTCATTTGCTCATGGTGCAGCGTCCTGATTTGTTATGGGGGTCCTCAGTCAGCATTTCAATAGATTTAGGTCACTTTGAACTTGAAGCGTGTACAGCTGTTAGAAGATAGCTCCAGTAGATTATGTATTTAATCAAGTGAGAATATCCCGTTAAAAAGCAATTAGTTAGGAGGGTAGGTGAGATTGTGCCCATACCAAAATGGCCGTTCGTCAGGGTTAACCATCACTATTTGAGTTGATTATTAGGAAGGGCTTGGAGCTTAGAGATGCCCTCTTCAATTGATTGATTCCTACAGTGTGGTGCAAAATGGACACTGTTCAGAGATTAAGCTATCCCTAATTAGAGATGATTATGAGGAAGGGCTTAGAGTTTATAGAAGCTCTCTTCTCTTTTGCTTGATTCCTCCAGTCCAGGGAGATGGCTGCATCACAGGGCCTCCGGGTGCATCAAGGGGCCGATCGTAGAAGGTGAATTACTGCGTCCTGATACTTGCGAGAGAGAAAGTGAAACCAGCCATCAGAGTAACAATTTGGCGGTTAGCGTCGGGCGATTCTGTCCATCTCTGTTTGAGATGTCCTCATCGAGCGCCATTTTAGGGTCAGGTACAGGTTTCCTAGGTGCAATCGAATTCAGTAAATATTTATTAATTTCCTGGACTGCTTCAAACCCTGGAACGACACAGTCTCCAGGGCTGAAAGCCTCAGCAGCGGGTTAGCGTGGGGTGATTCTGTCCTTCTTTATTTGAGTTGTCCTTATCAGGCGCCATTTTAGGGTCAGGCATAGGTTTCTCCACTCTACTCGTGTATAAGACTACCTCACTCTACGCTCCTGTACATCAATCCACTCTATGCAGCTCCATTGTGGGACAGCCTACTGTACTCTATGCAAACACACTCTACAACACTGTACTATACTGTATGCCACTCTCAGACACTTGACTCCACTCTGTACCCCTCTCTCTTCTGTAAAACACTTCACTGTATGCCACTCTACTCTAATTTATGCTGCTCTATGGTACTCTACTCCACTTTATGACACTGTATGCATCTCTTTGTATAAATGCAACAAATGATCGACGGAATGAATGATTCAAACATTCTCCCCCAGTCAAGAGATCTGGGTTAAATCCATTATTCTTTTGCCCACTATGCCACCCAAGTTTGGACCCAGCCATATAGAAATCAGTCTTGACCGTGTGCCTCATGGGAACAGTCCAGACCAAACTGCCAAGCCAGGTCCTCCCTGGACCGGAAACAAGCCTCCTGTGCGCTGGGTCAAGACTGATTTGCATATGGCTGGGTCCAAACTGGAATGGCATGGTGAGCAAAAAACAATGGATTTAGGCCCAGCTCTGTCTACTGGGGTGAATGTATTGTTATTGCTCTGCATTCTGTCCATCAGTTGTTCTTTTTGCATTTGCATCTCTTTGTATGCCGCTCCACTCTATGAGACAACACCCCACTCTCCTCCACTGTACGCCACCCCTCCTTTCTACTCTATAACAGTGCCAATCCACTTAACCACGTTCTACAATAATGTACGTCACTGTCCTCTAGAAGACTCTAATACACTGTTTGCAGCTCCACTCTACAACACTTTCCAACACTTAGTAACATGCCTCTGCTCAACACAGACTCCAATTTATGACACTTTATTCAACTGTATGCTATGCCACACCACTCTACTGCACTCCATGCTAGTATACTCTATGACACACCACTCCACTCCACTCTGACACTTTATTCCACTCATTGCTACCACACTCCACTTTACTCCAATCTACTGCACTTTATCCCACTCTGTGCCACGGTATCTACTCCATTCTATGCTGCTCCTTGTAGCTTTATTGTCTGTCACTCTACTGCAATGTATGCAACTCCACTCTACAACACTGTACTACACTTTGTCACTATAAAAGACCTGACTCCATTGTATGCCCATCTACTCTTCACCACTATACTAAACTCTGTGACACTCGACGATATACCACTCCACTCCTCTTTACGACACACCACTCCACTATATGACACAGCACTCTTAATTTAGCACACTGTCCTTCATACTACCCGACTCTATGCCACTTCACTCTACAACACTCAACTCCATTCTGACAGTCTACAACACTCTATTCGCAAGCACTCCACTTGACCACACTTCACTTAACGACACAACAGTATACAACACTGCACTGTACGACACTACACTTTATGACTGCCACTGCACTCTGTGACAATCCACTGTACTTTGACACAGCACTTCACTCCATACAACACCGCTCAAGAAGACTGTACTCCAATGTGTGCCCCTCCACTTTATGCCACTCTACCTCAGTATACAACACTCCGCTCTACTGTAGGATACTGTACTGTAGTGTACAACACGCCGCATTACTGTACGACACTCCACTCTAAAAGACTCTTCTCCACTATAAACCACTTTACCCCCCTGTATACTGCGCCACTCCACTCTACTCCACTCTACAATTCTCCACTTTACAACATAACACTCTCCGCCACTCTGCTCTACATTACTCCATTCAAAAACATAAATATATATATATATATATATATATATATATATATATATATATATATATATATATATCTCCACTTAATCCGATCGTCTATCGAAGAGATGAAAAGCCACACCAGCCAGGTACGTTCAAGATTTGTTTATTGGGCAAACAAACAGACGCGTTTCGAGCCAACAGGCTCTTGTTGCACCAAAACTCTCCACCCTTCAGAGATGAGCAGAGTACACAGCGGGGTTTCAATGTCTGTATATTGAAAATTGGACGGTTTCGGCTGGACGCCTTTCTCAAATGCTTCAGTTCCAAAACCAAGTTCCCTGATAGGTTTCTAAATTAGGCCCCTTCAATTCAATGATGAAGGGCTCACCTGCAACTCCTTTGTCTGCAGCACGTCATCATGACAATCCAAATGTAAGAACTACGTGCCCCATGATGCAGCGTGATGGTAAGTACCTTGTTGCAGCAGGTTAAACTCGTGGAAAATTGAAGGACATAAACAGCCTCGAGTCCCCAACTTCCAGCCGACCCCATCCACTGAAACCGAGGCTGGAGACAGTGCCAGCGTCTCCCCAAGCAGTCTTGGTCCGCTGTATATATATATAATTGTCCCTGGCACATGTATCTGTGGCCCAATGTGCCAATGTGTGCCCCTTCAAATTCACTTCTAGAAGCACCACTGGAATGGAGCATAAATACGGTGTGTAATTCTCACTTTAAACGGTAATACTGTGCAAAATTACGCCTGGTAAAACATTGTCTATATAGTCATTCCCCATTACGTGAGGATTTACTTGTAATCACACTGTACTGAATGAGGTTACCACACATCATCAGTGTTTACGGTAGGAGTACCATGCTACTTGTAATTAGTGCCTTGCAGGTAGTTTATTTAGTCATATACAAACACTTCCATATAGATTCCTGATTTTATGTTAATTATGGCATTGCTATGATGTAGCACATTTTTGTCCTTTTGGCAGTATAGTGTTTGATGAAGCTTGATAAGCCTATGCATTATACCTATATATGAGGGAAGGACTTCGACTTTTCATTGCATTACGCTCCCATTCTTTTTAAACTAGTATTTAGAATGTGTATTTGACATTTAATTTTTTAATTAACTTATGTCTGTAGAGTTGGCATAGAGATCGTTGGAATTACTTTCTAAACTAAATCAGGATGTTAATGTGTTTATTTTTTTGTATTTTGTATCTTACAGGTGCAGAAGGAGGGAGCTGAAGTTAGACCCGTGGGCAGGAATAAAGCAGAGCAGGAAATGTTAGCTGAAACACTGGAGAAGCTGCGTGGTGGAATATTTCGGAAGCAGGTTGCCTCAGGCCACGAGTTCAAGGGATGCCCATTCTACAGCAAGCCTGATGTCATTCATTTCAAGGTAGGTGATGGGGATGAGGGGAGTGAACTTGAGCATCTTTCTTTTCATACTGCACATTCACTCTGTCTCTCTTTCGCGCCCTCTCTCTCTTTTGCTCTCTCTCTCTCTGCTGGATGACAATGAGTTGTCACTGGAGACTTCACATTGGCGAAGTAGTTACGTTAACCGCAGGCTGCTAGTTACCATGATTTCTTCATTTTTGGAGCGACAGATGAAACACAAAATTGGCTTATGTTAATAGGGATTCTCGAATACTTTGCCCTTCTAAAGGCTTCTTGGATCACTAGGACTGATATGCTAGGCAAACACATATCATAGGAGCAAGGGTGACATGACCTTTAGGTGTGCCTGGGATTTTTGTGAAAGTAACTGAGGAATCTTAGCTGGTAAATGTGTGTGTAGATAGTAGCTGAAAGAAACCAGATGACCTTCGTTGCTAGATGATGTGTGTAAGGTAAGCCCTCCAAAGGAACCATGGAACAAGGTTTTCAATTGTTTGTAAGAGAAGCATGGAATGAACTAGGAAACCAAGCTTATAAATATGTGGAGGGTAATAGTAACAATACCCAAAAGGCCCAGGAATATGAGATACACATTGGTTATATGTTAAACACAGAGATATCAGTGCAGGCCTATGTGTTAGTGTATGTAGGATGTGACTGTGAGAAAGAAAGAGACCACACCTACAGGATATTTGTAAGATATAATGCGCTGATCTAGGGACTATGACTGCTGGGTTTGTGTGGCATATGACTAAAAAGAACAAGGGTCCATGTCTGCAAGGTGTGTCTAGGCTATAACCCAGATAATCAGTTAGGTAGGTTGCTAGACATTTAAATGGTATAGCTTAAAAAACCAAAGTCCATGCATGGTAAATCTGTGGAGAGAAATACTAAAGAAACTAAAGGAACAAGAATTCTAAATGTATGTGTGGATAACTCAAATAGCAAGTAGATCAGAGCTGCCAGAGCGGCATACGATCAACCTGATAGTCGTCTGAGACTAAAGTTGCTTGAACTTTGTAGAATAACATGTGAATGATTCTTCTCCAACCCTTTTGACTTTCAGTGGCACTAGCAAGTTTGAAAACCTCTTGATATCCTGAGTTGTTCACATCACATGCCTGTTTATTTCCATTGCTTTGAAGTTAGTGTGCAAAACAATTGATGTTGTCATCCCTCTACACAGGCACGCATAACTTTATGTCCTGTGAGGATTCCTCTTTTGTTGTGACTGTTGACCTAAAATATATTATAGAGCTGTGGGGAGAAGAAATGGCAGTAGAAAGACATTATTTGTGATGTCCCCCTGGGAACATAATCAAACCTCCTTTGAAACTTAACAAAATATTAATATTACTTTCAGGACTTTGATGTTGGCAAAACCTACAAGAAAAAGATCATTCTCACCAACGCCTCCTACAGCATTAATTTCTGCAAGCTATCGGGTGTCAGTGAGCATCTGAAAGACTTCATCGTTATACAGTAAGTAGAATGGGCTATGACTGAAGAAAAGTATTCGCTACTAGAGTGTCCATATTTCCCACACTTCAAGTGCTATGCTTTATTAGTCGATTACTCCTTAAGGTTGAATTGTTTATTAGTGCAAAATGTAGCAGTGAAGATATGTTACTTTACAGATGTAAAGAGATGTAGACTTGAGGAAGTGCAACACACGTTCCAGAAGACCAGATCTATGCCAGATTTTACGCATATCCCCTAAAAAAGTTTTTATATACAGTTGAGCTATATGTAACTCGGGCATCATAAATGGTTATCCTGAAAACCTGGATTGCAGTTATTACATATCACTTAACTCAAACTTTTTCAGAAATACTTCTTCCAACACTTGCTTTGAGTAGAGTGGTAGGCAAGAAAAACCACAGTTGTTTGGTAAATATGTAAACAGAGTATCTTTGTTGTGGTAAGTTAACTTATATGTCACTTAATAATGTTTTTATAGGTTTGACCCGCCGGGACAGTTGTGCCCTGGAATGTCCTGTGAAATGGCAGTGACCTTTAAACCAATGGTAGGTGAAATATATCTGACTTTGGCATTAATTGGTTGCCTATTCATGTACTGATAAATGTATATGGGTTTTATACTGATAAATAGCCCCAAAAAGACACATTGTCACGTGTTGATCTCATTACAGGTATACTATAGATATATATATATATGGTTGTGGTATATGTCACTGCACTCCCAGTCGTTACAAGAAACAAGTGCTCCAGTCCCTGGGCTAACCACACCACAGAAAAGCCCAAATTACAGAAGAATATCTTAAAAGTATGGGAGAAGCACTTCGTACATATCAACGCAATGTCCAATCTTTGCAGAACGAGAATGAAATATCTTTTTATACAAAAGTCAGACTAATTAATCAAATATTTATGCACCACTGTTATCCAGTATTGTGGTATCTTTCATAGATTCACATGCCTGAATCATTCCCCGTCGCCGAGATGACAGTCCCACTGTAAAATACAAAAGTAGTGCCATAAGTAAGAAATAGGAAAAACAACAGTTGATGGACAGATTACAGAACAATGTCAAACATTCACCCCAGTACAGAGATCTGGGCCTAAATCCATCGTTTTTTTGCTCACTATGCCATTCCAGTTTGAACACAGCTATATGCATATCAGTCTTGACCCTGCGCCCCATGGGATCAGTCCAGCCCCAACTGCCAAGCCAGGACCTCCATGGACCGGAAGCAAGCATCCTAGGGCTGGTTTCGGGCTTTCAGCCCTCATCAGCCAGGATAGCTTGATTCCAGTGGCATGGAGAGCACGGGACTCACGTCCGAGCATACCCGTCCGACTCGGGGTGACAAATGCAAAAACAACAGTTGATGGACAGAATGCAGAACAATATCATACATTCACCACAGTACAGAGATCTGGGCCTAAATACATTGTTTATATGCTCTCCATGCCATTCCAGTTTTAACCCAGCCATATGCAAATCAGTCTTGACCCTGTGCCCCATGGAAACAGTCCAGCCCGAACTGCCAAGCCTGGTCCTCCCTGGACTGGAAACAATCATCCTAGGACCGGTTTCGGGCTTTCAGCCCTCTTCAGCCAGGATAGCTTGATTCCAGTGGCATGAAGAGCACCGGACTCACGTCTGAGCATACCCGTCCCACTCTGGGTGAAAAATGCAAAAACAACAGTTGATGGACAGAATGCAGAACAATGTCATACATTCACCAGTTTACAGAGATCTAGTCCTAAATCCATCGTTTTTTTGCTCACCATGTGTGTTTTGCTGTTCGCCCTATGTGGGAAGGGTATGCCCAGACGTGGGTCCCGTGCTCACTACGCCACTGGAGTCAAGCTATCCTGGCTGATGACAGCTGATAGCCAGAAACCGGTCCTAGGATGGTTGATTCCGGTCCAGGGAAGACATGGCTTGGCAGTTCAGGCTGGAATGTTCCCATGAGGCACAGGGTCAAGACTGATTTGCATATGGCCATGTCTGAACTGGGGTGGCGTGGTGAGCAAAATAATGCTAGGTTAAACTCAGATCTGAGACTGGGGGTAAATGTTTTGCCAATGTTCAACATTCCGTCCATCACCTTGTGTGTTTTGCTATAAGTAAGAAATAGGCCAAAAGAGGCCAAAGGCTATATCTTAGTAGCCTATCTACGTCCTTATAGGAAAAGGACCAAACGTCAGCTCTAATTAATCAGCTCCCTTTAAAACACTCCCAACAGAAGCAGTTCTCCTCAGATTTTAACCTCACGTCGTGTGGAAGGGAGTCTCTCTGGGTGCTACTCAGTTTTCTTCTCCTGAGCTCTTCAAGCAAGTATGTCTGACAAAAAGGGCCTCTTCTGCTCCTGCAGGACCTGTGGGAAGAGGATGATCTTCGTAAAGATTGTCTTTACCCTAAGCATGAGGCTAAAGACTGTAAGATCTGCCATACCTTTCCCAGCAAGACTCTAAGGGACAGAGAGGCAAGAATACTTTTATGGCTCAAGTCTTCTAAAGAACGTCCTCCTTCTTCGGCTGAGGAAGAGGACTGAGCTTCCACGTCTAGTAAGAGGGCTAGATCTCAAGCAAGCTCCTCAGGTGAGGGAAGGAAACATCTTAAAACTTCCCAGGACAAGTCTGTTCATAAGAGAGGATTTCTAAACATTCCTCTGAGCCAAAGTCGTCTCCGCCCTCTACATCACTCACAGAGCGTCCAAGATCATCTTCTACTGACTCTGTAAGTAGAAAACACTTTAAAAAATCTGTGTCGACGACGACTGTTCCTTCATTGTCGACGATTTGTGTCACCTCGTTGATGCCATCGTTATGGCAACTGTCACTAAGACGGCTATTTCCACTCCTATCTCGTCAACAAGGATCACTATTACGACGAGGCCATTGTCGAAGTCCGTCGGCGAACCATCGTCGATGAAGAAGCCATCGATAAAGCCACCGTCGACGAAGATACAGTCAACGACGACACCGTCGATGGCAGAGCCACCGATGACGGCATCACCAGTGACAAGCCTGTCGATGACGAGCCCGTCGACGAGGAGCCTGCAGACAACATCGTCGATGAGTGCGCTTATTATCTCTTACCACTGTCAACGACAGGACCGTCGACGAGGGACCTTCCTACAATACTTATTTCAGCACCGTCGACGCCCCCGTCAACGGGAGTTTCTCAGCTCAAGACATTTCAGAGGCCTTTTCAAAAGCCTTTTCAGTTCTATAGTAAAGTCTCTCTTCTACTGCCAACCCACCTTTAAGAGGGTTTCGTAGAAGATGAGGATTATGATGAGGATGATGAGGGTCCATACGGAGTAGCTCATAGTCCATCTTAGCTCAAGGATAAATGCCAAGACATTGATGATGACGATTATTACCAGTTGGAACATTATTATCACGAACAATATATGACTCCACGTCATGCCTATCACTTCCATCACAGACAGGAATCTCGCCATAGGGAAATGGCTCATATTCCTCCAGCACTTATTTAGGATCTGTAGGCTATGTTTCCAGATTATCATCAATGATTTTCTCCTCAACAAATTCTGACAGAAAACCCACTTTCTCAAGTAGAGGTTCCAGCTCTGGTACCAGAGCTTACTTTACCTAGTACACCGGCTCCTGCACAGGGTCCACCTGACACTGGACACCAGGACACTTTCTCCTCGGATAAAGAAGTTAAGGAAGGCAACTTGTCTAATCAGGCAAATGCTCCTGATCCCCTCCGCACTTACCCTCTGATTCTCCTCCTGAAGACATCGGAGGATTTCATAATTTGATGCAGAGAGCAGCCACTAGGTTCCAACTACCTATTACTGTCAAGCAAACAGACTGTTTTTTGCATGATTTTAAGGCATATCTCAGGCCTCACAAAAGCTTTCTAAAAACCCTGCAACACCTATTACCACTCCTCAAGACAGAGAGGGACATCATATGGACCTTATGGGGAAGAAATTCTCTTCTATGGCGCTGGCATCAATTAGAGCTGCTAATGCTTTAGCAATCATTGGCCTGCATGACCGTCAGATGTGGCAGGATTGTTAGATCTCATCCTGGATGAACAAAGACAGGAGGCCCAGAAGAGTTTATTAGAGGGTGAATGAGCTGCCTCCGAAACAATTGATTGTGCGTTAGACATCGCCAACATGAGCTTTCTGCAATTAGCTGGAGCAGCAGTTCCTCAACGCCAGGGGTGGCTTAAATCTACTACCTTCATACCTGAGGTTCAGACTAGGATCCTGGACATGGCGTACAATGGGGACTCACTATTTGGGAAACATATTGATGATGCTCTTTTAGCAATAAAGAATGACACAGACACTGCAAAGTCTCTGGGCGCTCTGCAATATAGACGTGTACCTTTCAGTATCGTCAATACTAGCCTCAATATCGCAACCAATCGTCGTACCGTCAGTCATCGACAGCTGGTTTCTCTCGCCAGGGCGGCCATAAGGGAACACAGCAACAAGGCTGTGACTCTGCCAGAAAGCAATGAGCTTCTCAGGGTGCCAGTCAACATTGCCTCCCGACCTGTGGGTACATAAATGTCTGCTTAAGCACAGCGGTGGCACGAGAACACTTCAGACAGCTGGGTGCTGGATCTAGTCACCAAAGGTCACACGCTAGAATTTGTCCAGAAACCACCTACTACTCAGTCCAGGGGTCCCCCTCCCTCTCTTCTTCACTTATTGTGCAAATAAGTCTTGATCATGCTCCTCAAGGAAGTGATAGTAGAAGTACCATCCACACAGAAAGGAACAGGTTTCTATTCTTGTTTCTTCCTAATCAGAAAGAAGTCAAGAGAATGGCGACCGATTCTGGACCTCTGCAAACTCAACAAGTTTCTCAAGAAACAAACATTCCGGAGGCTAACGCATTCCGATATTCTGGGATGCTTAAACGAAGGGGATTTCATGACTTCTCTGGAAATGGAAGACGCATACTTTCATATCCCTATCCATCCAAAAGATCAAAAATATCTACGATTTACAGTGGCTGGCACCCACTGTCAATTCAAGGTTGCTCCTGTATGTCCTAAAATCAGTGCCACAGATTTTCACCAAGTGGATAGCACCAGGAGCAGCACCCTTATGATCCAGGGGATCCATGTTTTCCCATACCTCGACGATTGGCTGCTCAAAGCTCCGTCATAGCAGGAAGCTAATCTTGCCACAACATCTTGTCTCTATCTGTTCAATACGCTGGGACTCACTTTGAACAAGGGCAAATCGAATTTGCTTCCAACTCAGGTCATTTTGTTCCTAGGATCGTCCCTGGACACCGTCCAGTGCAAAGCATTCTTGTCTCAAGACCGTCAAGTGCGCCTTCACAAAATAACAACAACCATTTAAAAAAGAAAGTCAGTTTATGTCCGAACATTCAAATCGCTCTTAGGGATGTGCTCGTCAGCAATCAACGTAATCTCTTTGGTGCAGCTCAAGAGGAGACCTCTTCAAGAGGAATTACAGAAACAATGGCAACAAGCATTGGGTTCTTTCGAGGATGTTATCCGAATAACTGCACGAATGGTGGACGCACTCCGTTGGTAGTCCCAAATAGTGAATCTTTCCCAAGGTCTCACCTTTCTGCAAAACATTCCGGACTTCGTCTTGATAACAGATGCCTCCATGGAAGGATGGAGAGGCCATCCACAGGATTTGCAAATCCAGGGAAATTGGTCGCAGACACAGAAACAACACCACATCAACAGTCTGGAACTCTGAGCCATATTTTTGTCTCTTCAGGCTTTCCTTCCAAGGATAGCAGGTTCCTCAGTGCAGGTCTTTACTGACAATACGACCAGCATGTACTACATAAACAAACAAGGAGGAACAAAGTCCTTGACGCTTTCCCAAGAAGCGCAGGAATGGACAACGTTCCACGGCATATCCTTGAAGGCCGAGCATGTCAGGGGTCCTCACAATACCCTGGCAGATAGACTAAGCAGGTCTCAATCCGGCTGCCCCGAGTGGGGGTTAGAACAAACTCAGGTGAACAAAATCTTTTGACATGGGGCAAACCAGCTCTGGATCTGTTTGCATCGCAGGAGAACAAGAAATGCCAATATTATGCCAGCAGGTTCCCTCAACCGGGGTCAAGGGGGAATGTTTTTCAATGAGATGGTCCGGGATCTATGTCTACGCTTTTCCACCCATTCCATTAATCCCCAGGGTGCTCAGCAAAATGAAACTGGAGGGCTGCAGCCGAATTCTGATTGCACCCCGTTGTCCTGGCCCAGACAGTATTGGTTCCAGGAGCTTCTTCTGTTATCACAAGACAGACCCATTTGCCTTCATCCAACAACGACAATGTTTTCACGGAACAAAGGTCAGGTAGGCCATCCGATTCACAGTCCCTGCACTTCCACCGATGGCTCCTGAATTCCTAGAGTTCAAAGACCTTAATATTTCACAGGACTGTTGAGACATACTGTCTAAATCCCGTGCTGAAAGCACTGTCAAAACATATCATTTAAAATGGAAAAGATTCTGTTGTTGGTGTGAAACCAATAAAGTTCATCCAATTCAAGCCCCTGCTGAACAGACTCTACCTTATATGCTCTCACTGGCCAAGTCTGGCCTCACTTTTTCGTCAGTCAAGGTCCACCTGGCTGCCGTTTTCAGGGACAGGAAATCTCTGCAGCTTCCTTCTTTATGTTCATCTTCTCTTCATGAGAGGACTTTTTCGCACTTTTCCTCCTGTGCATGCAACTCCTCCAGAGTGGGAACTCAGTGTGGTTTTAACACGAATGATGAGACAACCATTTGAACCGGTCCATAGAACAGAAATCAAATTCCTCACTTGGACAGTAGCCCTCTTGCTGGCTCTTACTTCTGCAAGAAGGGTAAGTGAGATTCAGGCTTTTACGATCAAAGAACCCTCATTACCCTTTACACAGCACTACGTAATCCTTCGGACAAATCCTAAGATCATTTTAAAGGTACCCACACAATTTCACTTGAATGAGCCAGTAATGCTGCAAACTTTCTTGCTGAAAGGGTTTTACATTCATTGGATGCAAAAAGGTGTATCTTCAAAAGACAAAAGATATCAGAAAAACAGATCAACTGTTAGTGGCCTACGGTCAAGGAAAATAGGGAACCGCAGTAACAAAAGCCACAATAGCCAGATGGGTCGCATCCGCCATTCAATTCTGCCACAAAAAAGCCAATAAACCTCTTACGATGAAGGCTAAAGCACACTCCACCAGAACTCTTACAGCATCTACAAGTTTGTTTGCTGGGGTTACACTGGACAAAATATTCCGTGCTGCGACATGGAAAAATGTTATCCACACGTTCACTAGACACTACTGCCTCCTATCTGCACAAAGGGAGGATTGGGGGTTGGACAAGCTGTGTTACGCCATCTCTTTCACTAAGGTCAGATTCTTTACACTTCTTTAAGGCATGTCTATTATTAGTTTTCTTTACTGTTATATTGCCTACAGTGTTCATGCTCCTATGTTTCTCAATGTGTACGTTTATCATGCTGATATCCTCTATCTCTTTTAATATGATTATGGCTTTTTATGCTCTGTCATTGCAATATTTCAAGGTTATGGATGTCCTTTAGGAGTTTTAGAATACATGTCTCCCACCATCGGCAAACACCTTGGGGTACTGCTTGCTACTCTGATTCAGGCATCTGAATCTATGAAAGATACCCCAATACTGGATAAGAAAACAAGTTACTTGTAACTACAGTTATCCAGTATTGGTATCTTTCATAGATTCACATGCACCCACCATCCTCCCTGTGGAACTATTTGTCAGTGATTTTTGGGATATTTACTTCCCACATGTGTTTGGAAAATCTGAGGAGAACTGCTTCTGTTGGGAGTGTTCTAGAGGGTGCTGATAGCTGATTGGTTGGAGCTGACTTTTGGTTCTTTTCCTATAAGGACATAAATAGGCTACTAAGATATAACCTTTGGCCTATTTATTACTTATGGCACTACTTTTGTATTTTACCGTGGGACTCCCATCTCGGTGACGGGAAATGATTCAGGCATGTGAATCTATGAAAGATACCAATACTGTATTACAAGTAAGTAACTTGTTTTCTTCTTGTGTAATCAAAACAGTTATTTTTTATTTTTATCAAGTATAGCATGGTCACAGCCAACGTGTTTCAACGCTTAAACAGCTGGACTTTTTCATGGCTGACACGAAGCACATTAAACAAACACTAAGCAACATCTAAAATGTTTATATATCATAAAAACATATACAGAATATAAAACAATTCAAAATCATATTCCAATAAAAACATGATACCTTAGTATCATCAGTAATCCATCCAAAAGTAGAACTTACAACCTTAATTGATTTCAGTCCTAATAGAAAATAGAACACACAACATATATTGGTTCATGAAAAGTTCATATGGACATCCTTTGTTACAACATTCAACAGTATCCATTTCCCTAACTGCAGTCACTGGAGCAGTACAACCTATTATGCAATCAGTATACATATAATAGTTGTTATTGCCCCTTAACATGTCCTTGGCATGTCACAATCAGTAGTTCCTCAATCATATTATAATCTCAATTTTATTCTCTCTCATTCACCAGAAAACAAAAAGGTACATCTAGAGGGCAGAATAGTAAATGTATTTTACCACATGACGTATCTCCAAAATTATATATTAGAATGAATAATTTTCCTTCATCTATTTAGCATCAGCAAGAGTCCCCTAAAAAAATATCAATCTATTCAAATCTTTTTTCCAAAAACGTACACATATACTTAAATATTTGTGATAAATTCTCTGCAAAATCATAATGATGTTATTTATAAAAAATAAGGAGCCAACTAAAACAATCCCACATGGTCGATCTAGATACAGTGAATGGGTGATAATAATATTTCATTTTACAGTGATTAAATGCCGTGGACGAAAATACCTTAATGGTGTAGTCACAGTAATATTATTTAGAATGGGGGTTAGGAGCACACTGCCTTACAGTCCCAGCACAGTTCGCCCCTTTGCATCATTGTAAATGCAGTTCACAATTCAAACTACTTCAAAATTAGCTGGAGTTTTTCACCAAAGTTGGTGCAGACATTGCTCTATATCTCTAGACACGTGTTTCTGGGTTGAGCCCTTCATCGGTAAAGAGCAGCAGTATCAGAGAGCAAAGAAAAATCATCTGGGTTTGCTGGAAATGCTGCCAAGTTCCTCTCAGTACCACTCACAGGCACACAGGTGCATCTTCAATGCTCGTCAGCTTGCTGGTTCAAGGGAGCATTTTTAACAGAATGGGGGTTGGGAGCACACTGCCTACAGTCCCAGCACAGTTCTCCCCTTTGCATCGTGGTAAATGCAGTTCACAATTCAAACTGCTTCAAAATTACTTCAAAATTAGCTGGAGTTTCTCACCAAAGTTGGTGCAGACATTGCTCTATATCTCTAGATACTTGCAACTTGCGTCGCATTGGCGATTCGCAATTTGCAACTCGGAAATTGGGATGTACAACAGTGTCTCAGACACTGTTTGTGATTGCCAATGAGGTCACAAATTGCATGCCTCATGAATATTAATGAGGCTGTTGCAATTTGCAACCCCATTGGGAATGGCTAGCACTCCCAGGGATGGTGGCCTGCTGGGGTCAGCAGACCACCATGTCTGGGACTGCTTTTAAATAAAGCATTTTTTAAAATGCATCCGGTTTTCCTTAAAGGAAAACGGGATGCATTTAAAAAATAAAAATAAAACTTTTTAGTTTCATTTTTTAAGGGCAGGCAGTGGTCCCTGGGACCACTGCCTGCTCTTAAAAAATATTTACGCAACCATTCACAAAGGGGAAGGGGTCCCCTGGGGACCCCTTCCTGTTTGCGATTGGTTTACTACATATTTGTGCAACTGGAACACTTTCAGTTAACCATCCTACCATTTGGCCTCACCTAGGCCCCCAGGTATTTAAGAAGGTGTCTGGCTATTAAAAGCAAGCTTGCTGCAGTCAGTCCCAGACCACTTGCATTTAACCATCTCGCTGGCATTCTCAACCATCAAACTAAAATTTCATCTGTAACTATGAAATTCCTTCATATGTGCCCAGTGGCTAGCAAAGCCTTTCTGCCTTGTCCTGGTGTCTTGGGCTCACACCTGAGTTCCTATGTGGACTATTCTAAAGTTGCTTTGCCTACTGGCCTTGCGCATCCAAATGGTACAGTGTGCTCATTGACATATGTGAATTATTACAATGGGGCGACCCAAAAGCCACTGGGCCTGGGTAGATTATGGTACAAAAAGATTATGTCCCAGTGGAAATCAAATGTAACTGAAAAATCGATAAAGCGTATTAATCAATAGAATCTAATCAAAGTCAAACACCACCATTAATTCCTTCCAAGTAATGGGTCTACTTTAATTGAATCATAATATTTGAATAAATCAATACATACAATGAAAAACAAATTCTAAATGGATATATTCTTTAAAAACAGTTGCACAGAGAAGTGAAGTGATAGGTGTATAGGAAGCTTTGTGAAAAAGGACAGAGGTGCATACATATATATATCAATCAAATAATTGTAAACTATCCTGACAGTGTTATTGTCCAATCATTAAATGCCAAGTCATAACATATTTACAGATAAACATTCTCTGTCATATATGTCTGACATAAAAATGCAGAAGTGCCGACGTTTCAAACCCTAAACGGAACAGCCAATTTTACGCATTGTGGGCGGGGTCTTCATCAGGACAAAGGTGAGCGTGGGGAGGGGTTTTGGCACCTACGGACAATGACATAAGATTATTTGGGTGGTGCGTGCATAAACGAGAAAAGATTTTTTATATATACAAATGTCATGGTGATTTACCAGTAGAGATAGCTCTTTTGCTTCGGGCTGTATTTGAGAAAGGCTGGGCTCGTAGGCTCCTGTGAAAAGAGAGTGGAGACCGGATACTAGGACCTGTGTTCCTAGAGCTACTATAATATAAATTATATAAAGGTTCCAAGACAACAAACTTACTCAGACTTCTTAAAGATGAAATAGGTTGAGTTTTAAAGTGGCATTTTACATACCAGAGCAAGGTGGCACATTTACAAAAAAAGTACCAGTGATGTATGTAATAGCGTATAATATTATACACTATTACACACATCACTGGTACTGTTTTTGTAAATGTTCCACCTTGCTCTGGCATGTAATATGTTGTTTAAAACTAGACCTATTTTAGAGGGCTATTTTGTGACATAGGTATTACCTTTTTCAGCTATAGGTTACACATCAACCTGGGCCCTTACTTTTTGAATACCTCGATCTTCTTAAAGAACCCTGAGTAAGTTCCAAGGGAGCTCTCAGATGGGCAGTCATTTGGTGGGCCTACTAAATGCCAAGGTTGATGACCTCAGTAAATGTCTGCTGGTAGACAACAAATGGTGTCTGAACCCAAAGGTTTTGAAGGCATCTTCGTACGATGGGGCGTGCTTTGGGTAGATCTTTTCCCTACTTCAGAGAATGTGTAGTGTTGTGGCTACTGGGTATTCGAGTTTCTGCCTTGGTGATCTCTGGGAGATACATTGCTCCTACAATGGGTCTGTAAGACTTTCTACTACTGCCACGTTTACCCCAACGTCTGAAGAAGATTAGGAAGTATCAGGCTTATATCATCCAGACAGCTCCTGATTGTGAAACGGCTGCTGCGGTTCTGTGGGGAGTGTGCTGATGCAGCTGTGTCCTGGATAGAGTTTGGGTATGTAGGACGCAGTCTAGTCCTTGCAGCCGCGTCCTGTGCATCTGATACCCTACCTTCCCCAGAATGTCTGTGCAGGATGCAGTTGGGCTTTTCACATGTGGCAGAGCAGCTGGGTCCGAGAGTCCAGCAGTTGCCTGCTATAATTCACCTACCTGATTTGAATACTTACTTTACCAAAGTCTTCCTGATCCTGAGTCCTTGTCTGCAAATTTTCTCTTCTGTGATGCTCTGGAGTGCTGGAGCCTGCCTGTATTCAACTGCTTTCTGCCTGTCCCCCAGCATCACAGAATGGTACTGGGGACTTGTAAGATAAAAGTAAAAGCCCTTAACAACAGAGGACTGTTGCTACAGGGTGGTAAGGCGAAAAGTATAAATGTTATGTGGAGAAATACTTACCATAATGGATACGCTTTTTCTGTGTAGCACTATTTCTAGATGTTTCGGAAAATTGAAGACATTACATGTGATTAGGCACAATGTGTTGCAATGACTACTGCTTAAAACTTTATTTTGGGACATTTGGAGACTTTTGACTTGAAGTTCCTCCTTATCTATTATTGGCCCCAAAAGTTGGAAAGTATTTTAGGGAAATATTAATTAGTTCCCAAAGTTCAGATTATGGTAAGAGATCATCCCCAAGTTATAGGCATTTGGTGCTTCAGGACCTCCTGGCATACATTTACACCTCAAATCCTCCTTCTTTTGAGAGGGACAGCTTTGGTATGTATTCAGAATGTGAGCAGTCTGCAGTTAGCATTGTCCAGTAAAAGAACAGTTACTTACCTGCCATAAACATCCTTCTGGTGGATAGTTCATTTAACGGCAGGTTGCTCATTGCCCTCCCTCCTTCTCGTTCTGTGGAATGGACTTTATTCTAAAAGCATCTCAAGTGGCATTTTGCACGCTGTCATGTTACGATCTGTCATGAATGATCTCTGTCTGAGGGTGCAGATGTGTTTTAAAAAACACTCATGTCAGCGTGCAGATGTATATGAGGCTCGTGTTGTCACTTCCATTGGCAGTGTTGTGTATTGTTCTAGACTCCACACCAGCTTGCAATGCCGCTCTTGGCTCATGACGCTCTTTGTGGAATACATGTGTGGAGTCAGATTCTGAGAAAGATGGATGAACCTTCACTCCGCCAGGTGCGTGCTGCTGTTGTCACCCTCCTTTTTTTGTTACTTGGGTTTCCACATCAGAGCCTGTGATAGGTTGATTAAAGAAGGAACTAGATTGACGTGTGCCAAGTGATTGAGACCCTTTCTTTGGTACATACTTATCTTCCTTACACCTGACTGGATTAACTTGCTCAGTGGCCTTATCATGAAGTTCCTTCAGCAACTTAAAAAACGTCTCTATACACTTAGCTATTCTTATGCTTTCAGTAAGTGACTGGTTACCTAATGACAACAATTTCAGGCTTATGGTTTTATCTAAACAGTGGCATATGAACTGATCCCTGATTAGCTGCTCACTGAAATGTTCAAATTCACATTCAACCACCAGCTTTCTTAATTTAGAAATATTTGTGAGAAATGTATGTCTGGAGGCAACCAAATAGGAGGAAAATCAAATCTATTTACTAATGTTTTGACTGCAGTTTGAAATGTATCCAGTTCTTCACTCCCTGGACTGCCAGCTCAGGTAGATCTTTAAATGTGGACCTTCCTTCAAATCCTAAAGAATGAAGCAGTAAAATTTCCTCCTCTCAAGCCTGAATCTGGTTGCACTAATAGTTCCCAAATAAGTTTCCAAAGAATCGTACCTTGTTTCCACGGAATTGGTGGTTCTCCTGGAGTGTCCAAGAACGGAGGTGGTGGTGACACAGATTGCATGTTACAACAATAAAGAAGACCACATGAAGGATTGTATAAGGGATATTAATGTTTGTCTGTAGTAATAGGAAGAGAACATATAACAAACTACTATAATTACATATGCTGCTAGGTTTTCAGCCCGTTTACTACAGTTCTAATTTGATATTGAGCACATCCCAGGAGGGAAGAATGGGCGAGCAGATTACCTTCCTTGCTTCCCCATCGAAATTAACTTATTAGACACAGAAGTCTATGACCTAGAGGATGAAAGTTGATTGGTAGGTGCCATTGAAATTGGCGCGCTTGCCCCTTTTCTGAACTTGAATGGAAATCAGCCTTACGTGATGATGTTTTGCTAGGCAAAGTGTCCAAGTATATCAGGGAAGGGTGGCCTAAGAAAAAGATGGTTGAGCAAAGTATTCAACCAATTAGTAAGGTAGCTGAATAACTATCCTTAGAAGATGGGTTTGTTACAAGGTTGAACAAACTTGTTCCTCCTGTCAATATTAGGCATTTAATTCTGGAAAAAGCTCATGAGGGGCATTATGGGGCTACTTTCACAAAGTGTAGGGTGTGGTCCACAGATGGAGTAGAAAATGGTATGCTAGTCAAAGAGTGTGTTTTGTGTTCAGTCAGTGACAAAGCATTGAAAACAACATCTGCACCATTAGTCCCAATTGAATTCCCTGCAGGACCATGGTAAAGTCGGTATTAATTTGATGGGTAAATTTAGCTCACTTCCTTGTCATTCGAGGTTTGCATTAGTTCTCATATATTACTACACAAAACAGCCTGAGGTAAGATTAATCGGGGCGCCAGATTCCAAAACTGTCATAACATTTCTTAAGGATCTGTCCATGAGGGAAGGGTTCCTGGAGTGAATAGTTTCAGATAATGGAGTGCAATTTGTTTCTTCTGACCTGGAGGGATTTCTTAAAGCTAGCAGCATGACACACCTTAAAAGCTCGTTGTATCACCCCCAAACTAATTGGCTTGTTGAGCGCTTCAACAGAGTGGTTGGAGTGTGTGTACATTGGGCTTTACAAAACAAATGTGTGGTCAATACTGCCATACAAACCATGATGTGGTTTTATAGGACCACTCCTCAGTCTTCTACCCAGTTTTCTCCTTTCAAACTTCTCAATGTTGGAAAACAGCTACTGATTTCAGGCCTGGGGGATGTCAAAATGGCTGAACCAAAAGGTGGATGGAGAAAGCATGGGTGGTCTTGAGAGGAAGAATGTGACTCTGTCTCAATGTAAACAAAAGATCTATTATGACACGGAAAAAAAAGTTTCTGACAAATCTACAACTGTTGGAGACTATGTGAGAATAAAGACATGTTTAAAAGAGATTTAAAGTTTTTTACATTAGTAAAAGTTGAAAAGGTATGTGGCAATGCTGTTCGTGTAGAAGGAGGCCATTGGTGGAATTGTTCTAAAATTGTAAAGGTTTGACCCAACAATATAGCACACACGCAGATGCAGGACAAAATAATGATGTCAATCAATTGCGAACACAGAGAGGCTGTGTACTTGACGGTTCTCAAAGGATCTCTACCTGCATGGAGGAGCACATGCCAAAACAAAGTGATGTTCCTTAATAGATGATTGAATTCCACTCGGGTATAGATGATTTTCATATTAGTTACAAAGTCTCCACAGCTATGTTATACTGTTGTACGATGTTTATATTATGTGTTGTATCTGTTTCTCTTTACAAATATTTTATTTATGGTAGGTTTATATTTGTTTCCCATACTATGGGGAATAGTGTATTATTATTATATTAGGATATGGCCTAAGGATTTTCTTTATATGACCTAGTTATGTAGCTCTCATCTGTTGTTTTGTATTGTTTGAAGAGAAGACCTAATGTAGGGTTCTGGACTCCACAGCAGCTCGCGACACCACGCTTGGCTCGTGATGCTCTTTGTGGAATACTGGTATGGCGTCGGTATTCTGAAAAAGACAGTTGAACTATCACTCTGCCCTGTGTGGACTGCTGTTGTGCCCAGCTGCCCGGGGTAGTTTCTGTTAACAATAAACCTTACGTGATAGCTTAATTTGCCTGTAAGCATGTGTATTACCACACAGTGTAAAGCTGCTGCAAAATCCAGTGGTGCCACCAACTTGCGTGCTAGACCAATTGTGGAAAATTTTTCAGATCCTAGGGGAATTCAAAAGATGAGCAATTTGCGGTTAGATAGAATATCTACCAGAAAGCACATTAACCAAGTTAAATACCTTGTTGTTTTAGCTTCTTGTGTGTTCAACAGAAAGAGTGCGGTCAGAATTCTGTCATGTCAGTAAAAATTTAAATGAATGACTCTTGGGTCTCAATGCAACCATACTAAGTGCGATGGAGGGATAAAGACAGATTTGTCTTGCATGAGCATGAAGTACAATATTTCAAGAATATAACCTGAAAAGTTGAATTCTGACTAAAGTTCCTAGGTAATACTGTCAGTTTGATGTTTCGTTTTAGAAAGGTGCACTAATTAACATCTTACCAACAAAAATGGCTGTATCCTAGTTCCTTGTCTGGAACCAGTATGTATCTCAACCATGTCCAAAAAAGTGCAATTAATGAGATTTCAATATAAAATGCCATATTGTTGACTCTAACCTGTCACTTTCCTGTTTTAGATAAATGAAGATCTCGACGGCAAAGTCATGTTTCTGGCCCAAACTGGTACTTTTGCTATTCCAATCACATGCACAACCAAGAAATGTGATGTAAGTTTTATTTTAGTATTAATTCATGGCTTTTGATAAGGACACTGAGCAGTTTAGTATTAGTATTGTAAAAATGCCCTACTGGTTTGTCACAAGCTGTAGGTGAGCCAATGGAACAAAGCGTACACACAAAAGCTAAAGTTGCAGGATGAAGGAGCATGCACATTAAAGGCCTATCAAATTCTGCTCCCACTGTGTTCCATCCTAAGTCACTCTCTTCCACTTCAAGAGATCAAATGTAGATTGATAACTTTCCTGTTTCTCTATGCAGCATGTGTGCATGCTAGCAGCATGCCAAAGATAAGCACATCTGCTTCTGTCCGCTCCTGAATCCCTGGATCTTTGGGGCTCCACTCAGAGGTAAGGCTGATCTAGTACGCTCCTACTTTGCGTGAGCTTAACCCTGTCTTGCTCTCGCCTCTTCACACAGAGTACTCCCCCATTTGTTGAAGGCTCTTTATCCTGACTCCACCGCCACTTTAGGTGTTCTCTACAACACTTCTACCCCTGTGCGTCAGACTCCCAGGACTACCAGCCCTGCAACCTGCTTCCCCCTCGATCAAATACACACTTTGTTCAAAGATTTCATCACTCCATCATTTAAATGCCTTCTTATTAATACCCGTTCTCTATCCAAACATGTTCTGGAAGCCTGAGATGTAAATGTTTCAAATAGCCCAGACTTTTTTTTCCATACAGAAACTTGGCTTATTGCCATCTCTGTCCGAACTCAGGGCCCGATTCTCAGAACTAACTTAAGACAAAATCCTAAACTTACTACTTTTGGTATTCACAGAAGTTAGGATTTTGTCTTAAGTTTGTCTTAAGATAGACTTAAGACAGACTTAAGACTGACTTAAGTTAGGATTTTGTCTTAAGTCTGTCTTAAGTCTGTCTTAAGACAAACTTAAGACAAAATCCTAACTTCTGTGAATACCAAAAGTAGTAAGTTTAAGATTTTGTCTTAAGTTGGTTCTGTGAATCGGGCCCATAGCCATTACGATCCCTCTCAGCTACAACATAATCAAATAGGATATATTTCATAAACTTCGGGGATAGAGAGGCTGCCATATACTATCCACCTTCAATTGTTCCATTTTTTCAGAAGAGGTCAGTGACTGGATTTGAAAACCTTACTTTCAAAATTAGCTCTCCCAATTCCACATCTTTTTTGGGGGGGGAGGGGGGCTTTCGTGTATCGTCCCCTGGACCCAGAAATATCTTCAAATCCAAATTTATGAACTCATTTCACTTTTTGCTCTGACTTCTCAATTGTTCATGTTCATTTAGGACCTCAACCTTCATCTGGAAGATGCTTTTGACCCTGTCAGCATCAACTTCTTAGAAGATCTAAAAGTGCTGGCCCTCTCCATACATATTAAAGGAGCCGCCCATCTCACTAACCACATATTTGATGCTATCTTCACCAACTTCTATTATATTAGGCTAGAGCAGCCTGGCCCCCTTACATGGTCATATCATGTTTTAGTCATCTTCAACATGACCTTCTCTCAACGTAACAAAGCTCTTACACACTATTTTAATACATACTGGTGAAACAGATTCCCCATGGAAAGTTGGAACTCAGAGGTTAACAATTTCCCATGCCACTTCTTTCACCAAACTGTCTACTCCCATCAGAAGCTTCAAACCATGACATATAAGTGCAGCTAATATCCTTGCCCATTAAAGACCTACTCTAAATCATGGCATACTACAATGCTAATTGGCATACAGAGGACCTCAGGCAGCTGAAACGCCATTACAAACAACTTGAGCGGTGGTGATGTAATTCACATAATGTTTGTGATAAATGCGCCTTTAAGTCTGCGCTCTGTAATTATCACCAGCAGCTTAGACAGACCAGGCCCGATCCCTGACTTCCCAGGTCCAGCAAAGTATCAATTCCATTAAGGAAATTTCACTTTTGTAAAGAAATGTACCACTCTTTCTGCCTCTTCCTTCTGCTTTACCTCATCCCAGAACCTTTGCTCTGGCCTTTCTAGTTACGTCTATGATAAGTTCAAGCTGATTAATCATATTTTCTCTCCACAATCCGCTTTAGACTCGCTGGACTTTATTAGTATGCCCTCCTCAACATCTTCTGGAGAAGATATGCCCACCTGACAATGCTACAACCGAAGAGGTCACAAGGACTATGCATTTAGTTACATCTGGTTCTCTCATTGACCCCTGTCCACTCTATATCTTTTCTCTTAGTCATGAAGTGATTGACCTTGCACTCACCACCCTTTCTAACCTCTGAATGTTGACTGCTGTTTGTCCAGTTTTATGGAAACATGCCATAGTGCGTTGTTGCTTACAAAGTCTTGTCCTGATTCTGTGATCTTTTCCAACTGGAGACCTATCTCCCTTCTTCCTTACCCAGCCACATTTGTTGAAAAATACTAGACACCCATCAACTCACCAACTATCTTACATCTCACTTCGTGATTGATCACTCACAATCTGGATTTAGGGCCAATCATAGCAGGGAAACTACTCATTACCAAATGGACAAAATCCAACTCATCATTGATAAGGATGCCCCTGCTGCTCTTAGCCTTTTAGATCTCTTCCCGGTGTTTGGCACGTTATCGCACACCATTCTTTGATGCTGGTATCTGCCATTCCACTTTTCAGTGGTTTAGTTCTTTCCTCTCTTACCGGACCCATTCTGTATATGTCCCACCATTTCAGTCTGTTTCTTCTAATGTTTAGTGGGATGCCTAGGGATCCCTCCTAGGCCCCACATTGTTTAATATTTATATGACACCACTGCCACCTGTTGTTATATCTTTTACTTTTAATATTATGCTTATGCTGACGATACTCCACTGGTCCTCTCTCGGAAGATATAGCAATTAGTAAATCTAATTTCATGCACTGTATTTCTGCAGTTGCTGACTGGATAAACTGTAATTGCCTAAAGCTAAATGGTAAGAAACCCATGCTTGTTTTATTTCGTAGAGATAATTCTCTGTGGACCACAACTTGGCGCCCCCTTTACCATGGCCCTCTTACTCAGCCCTGGTAAGCTGCCAGAAACTTGAGTATTGTTGTTGATTAACAACTTTCTGTAGTAAACAACTCACTGCAGTGCCTACTTGTTGCTTTAACACTCTCAAAATTCTCAGAAATGTTTTCAAATTGCTTGCCCTGATTTCACAGAAAATCGTGACCAAGCATTCATTACCAGAAGACTAGACTAGAGAAATGCTCTCCATGTTGGCATTGCTGCTCGCATTAAGAGAGTCCAAGTAGTCCGACCACAGCTTGCTCATTCTGCATCTTCATACCACTTCACCACACACGTACATAATCTTCATTGATTTCTGGTTCATACGCATTCCCTCTACAAGCTTCTTTGTCATACATACAAATAACTTTACAACCATGGCCCTTTGTACCTTAGCAGTCACATACACTTCTGTGTTCCTTCCAGACAACTTAGCTCTGCGTCTGACCTGCTCTCTCGCGAGCCTCGCATCTGGTGTGCTAGAGCAGGAGAGTGCTTCTTTTCCCACCTGACTCCCAATGCTTGGAATAATCTTCCTCTCTCGTCTTCTCTATTCGTTCTGCTGGATGTCTCTTACTTAGCTTAATTTTGAATCTCTAGGTATTAGCTTCCTGCTCTACACCAGGATACCCTTTTGGGGGAGATGCACATGTTACAAATAACATAAATTAGTATTTTTGGCCACTTTAGGCTCCACCTCCACCTGTGCAGTTGACAACAGGAGTTTAAACATTTCTACTTTTGTTAAAGCCTGTTTGTCATTACCAGGATTAGATTGTTCGACCTCTTCCGATCTCCAATTACCAAGGCCCTCTTTTAGCTGCGAGCTTTCTCATGTTTTCGCCACAAGTAGTCCATCAGTGTCTTGAGGGTGATGGACTAGCATGTGGGTCTCTGCCAGTACTCCTCATGTACATAACAGTGGGCCATTCATGTTAAAGGCTGCCTTTGGTCTTTACCATAGCCTATAAGGTTTACATATTTGGGGGGGGGGAGCTAGAGAACACGCGGCAAGATGGCTGCGCCGTAGTGCAGCTATGCCGGCTGAAACAACGATCCGCTCATGATCCTGCATTCTGGAGCCTAAAAAAGGAGGGAAACACTGCGGAACCAAAGTGGTTGGCTTGGAGGTGGTTCAGAGACGGTGAGCTGCCCAGACTGCCGCGGTCAATGACCTGACACATTGGCGGCCTTCACGAACAACATGGCTGCCATGTAAGCTGGCGAAGACACTTATCGTGCCCGAGTGATGCTCAGCCGCCTGAGAAGAATGGAGCCTGCTGACTGTGGTACGGGGGCCCACGTGTGATTTCTGCCCTGATTGCTGACCCAAGAGCCCGGCGGGGCTTGCGGTGAGTGTGTGGCCGGTGATTCGACCTAAGAAGCCCCACCGTGTGGGGTTGCGGGCCTCCCCTTATGCCGTTTGCTGTTTGATCACCGGAGGGCCCCCCTGATGCGCCCGGGTTCTCCAAGATGTGAGATGCTTAGGCCGGGCTGAGTTGAAGACCCAGACGGGCGTCTGCAGGTGAGCTGCCGCCACTGGGGTAGGCCCGCTGCTCGGGAATGAGTTGCAACAAGAGGCCCTGGTCGGAGTGGCCTGTACGAGCTGCCTCATTTTATTGGCTTTGTGCACGTGGTGCTGTGATCAGGATGGCCTGGGAGCACTGTGTTGCATGTATATTGAATCCCCTGATGCCCCACCACTGAACTACTGGCTGATTGTGAACCCACCATCCAAGAATGCAATTGTCTATTGCTGCGCGCCTGGGGCACGATTCTGACATGTGGATGTTTCTGCTGCCAACCAGAAAAATATTTAGATGGACATGTGGGCTTTATATTAATGTAAGTTTTCTACATGATGCCAGCGCTATGAATATACGTACAAAGCTGATTGACGATGGTGCTGAGCTTACATGGCTGTGGGTCCCAGGCTGTTACACTTGATCCTCCTGCAGTCATTCTGAAGTCGAGATTGTGGAGGCTGGAGGCACCGACCTCTGTGGGTGCTTAGATCGGAGCTGAGTGCTGTTGCCTCCCCTGGAAGTGCGGTGGCTGCTGCCTGCTGGTGAAGTACATAACAAGCCCGAAGGACAACTGATTAATATTCTGTACGAAGTTGCTGAGCATTGCTGGGCTATATATAAAAGCAGATATGGGTAAATCTGATGAAAGTCAACCTCACCTCACTTTTGAGCCACGAACGCCAGGAAAATTGAGGTAAAGAGCCACCTCTGACTGAGAACTTGACACCACCTCTGAGAGCCTGCCATCACTTGAGGCAACGCTTCTTGCCATGCAGAGCGGTCTGCAGTCCATAGATGGCAAAATAGACACACATGTCTGCAAAATTAGACAAACATGCCTCTATACTGGGGAAGGCTGAGAAGCATATTGTGGACACAACGACAATCTGCAGCAAGTGGCCTCCAAGACTCTTGATATGGAGAAGGTGCTTACCGACATACAGGTGAAAAATGAAGACATAGAGGCAGGTCTCTGCTTAATAATCTAAGGATTACTGGCCTGCCGGATTCGACCAACACTGGGAGACTGGAAACATATGTGGAGGCAATGTTGTGTGAGACCCCACAGCAACTCTCTCAGGTGCTGACAGTTGAGAGAGCCCACCTTTTGTTGCCGGCTCGCCCCCCCTCGGGTGCCCCGCCGAGACCGATCATTGCCCGTCTCTTTAATTACAGAGACCGCGATTCAATACTGCATATGGGATGTGACAAGGGTACCATAACTCACCAAGGCAATAATTTGGCTTTCTACCCGGACTTCACAGTTGCGATTCAAACGACAAGAAGGGAATACCAAGCTGTGAAGAGATTGCTGATGACGGAGAACATCCAATATGCCATGCTGTACCCAGCTCGTCTACGCATTGGTGCAGAAGGCAAAACAACATTTTTTACAATTCCCAAATCAGCTATGGAGTATGCAAAGACCCTCAAACAAAAGGGTCGGGATACTTCTGACACATTAGATGAAGACAACTGAACACTTCTAAACTATATGTGGTGATGTGTTTGCTAAGTCTTTTGCTTTGTATTGAGATGACCTAAGCGTTATGGGAGATGGTTGCTCTCAGGGAGAGGTGGATGTGGGACCAGTAATATTCTTGCTGCCCCTGCCATGCAGGCTGTTAATTTACTGCACTGTACGTATTATATGATGCTACTGCTAATAGATTTAACATGTGTATCTCTCTTTGTTTAGAGATTGCAAAAACGATGGAGATTCCTCTACGTATGTTCAGCCCCTTCTCCTCTGGGAGACTCAATGTGCTCCGGCGTTCCCCCGTGGGTGTACCCCTATGTTAGAATTGGGATCTCTGGTTGGCTAAGGCTTGTGCCAAAGCCAGGCAGAGACCACCCCTCTAGTCAGGGCAAAGGAGTTATACACCAAAGATAACCCCTGCTCACCCCCTTGGTAGATTGGCACGAGCAGTAAGGCTTATCCCGGAGACAATGAGTAAAGCGTTTGCACAACACACACACACAGCAGCAACACACTAGGCACACCACAAAAAGGAACTCCACACAAGATTATATATAAAAATAGCCTTTGTATTACCATAAATACATTAGATCATATTCACACAGATACACTGTGCCAACTGGCACTGGGAAGTATTCACAGGGATTATTTACACATGACAGGGCCACGTGGGCCACTGTCAGAATCAGCACTTAGTAGAAATATCACTTAGTAGAAATAGCACTTAGAATAACTGTAGCACAAAATAACAATTGTAGAACACAACCAGTAACCACTGGTAAAATGTAGGAACACACTACGCAATATTGATCACCTTAGGCATAGATCACACAGGGACACATAAACTGACTAGCATAAACTATACTAGGCAAAACAACCTCCTAATCATAAAAACACAGTTAGAGGTATCACAGGCATAAAGGCAGCGAAAGCAAAGGTGCGCAATAGTCTGGGCCTAAACGTGGCAGCTGCCCACTACTTGCTGATATGCGGGGTAATCCCACACGGTGAAGCTTCGCGCTGCAGGCCCTCAGCAGTCCTCCTGGGGATTTTCTGAATCGTTTTTTTCCACCATAAGCGTGGAAGGGTATACTCAGATGTGAGTCCCTTGCTCATTGCACCATCAGGATTCAAGCAAGCAGGGCCGAAGACGGCTGAAATGCCAGAAACTGGTCCCCGGTAGCTTGTTTCCTTCCCAGTATAAGAATTGGCTTGATAGTTTGGTCTTCCCTGTTCCCATGATGCACTGGGCCAGGGTCAGACTAATTTGCATGTAGCCAGGTTCTGAGCTGGGATGGTGCAGTGAGCTAAAAAACGGCGATGGATCAAGCCCTGATCTTTGGACTGGGTAAGAGTGGTCTGCTTAATTCAGACACTCTGTTCATCACCACCCCCTTTTCTGAATCGTTTCTGGCAAGCAGGGCAGCTGCGAGCACTGACGATGTGCCCCGAAGCGGGCACCAACCATGTGCGTGCGGGCCCCATGGGGCACGCTTACTTAAAGGCTGGCTCCCTTTTAACCCTACTCACCAGAGCTGTAAAGTGTTTCTCGGCCGTTTCCTTGCGCCGGGTCTGGAGACTTCTCTGCCGCAGGCTCCTCATGCGGGGACTCTATTCCTCGTCCGGTCCCTCTTCTGGGGCAAGGACTTCAATGGGAGCCGGGGAGGCTCCAGGCCATGTGTTGTGGAGGAGGGGTGGGCTCCCGTCCTCCTCCACACTCGTCGAAGCACACCTGGCAGCAGGCGGGGCTCTCCCCGGGCACGGGAGTCCCGCTAGTGTGTACGCTCGCTTCCGGGGGGCTTCCCTTCACTTCCGGGTCGCGGCAGGCAGAGTGGCGGCCCTTAGGGTTAATTCTCGGTGGCTGTAGGCGGCAATACGGGGTATGCTCCAGTTTTAAAGTACAAGGCCCCTGGCGGGGTGGGCACCCGCTAGGGGTATCAACAAATAGCGCAACGTCCCTGGCAGGGTGGGCACCCGCTAGGGGTTTCAAAAGTTCCGCAAAAGTCCCGGGCGGGGTGGGCACCCGCTAGGGATAACGAATGGCAGATATGCGGGGGAATCCCACACGGTGAAGCTTTGCGCTGCAGGCCCTCAGCAGTCCTCCTGGGGCAGAACACAGCGCTCCTTATCACCAAAGTCAAGCGCTTCTCCAAGGTGAAAAATAAAGCGCTCTCCCAGCAACAAAGATATAGCCCTCCCCAGGCGCTGTAAACACGGTCCGGGGAAAGTCTGTTGGGAATGGTGGGGGGGGGGGGCAAAGGCTGGGCCCAGGGGCCAGCTCACTGGGCCCTACGGCAGGGAGGCAGTCCCTAGTGACGGTTCCTCCTGGCGTCCAGCAGCGGCAGGCCCCCCTCAGATCAGGAACAGGCAGAGAACATTTTACATGGGGTCACAGCCCCTTCTTATACACAAATTCCCTTTGTCTCAAGGGTGCAGGGCAAGGGGAAAACCAGATGCAACTGGTTCTGGAGCACTTTGTTGTACTCAGCCCCCCTTCCTACTCACAGGACAGGCTAGGGACATCAGACGCACCACAGGGGGTGGAGCCAGCATTGTGAAGGAAAGGCACAGCCCTATTCAGGTCCCAGGTGCAACTCCTCCCTCCCATCTACATGCAGATCTCCCTATTCACCACCGGGCAGACCCATCCTGACTCCTGGAGCTAGGCACACCAGCCAGCTCCTGTCAATCACAAGCCAGACAGTCAATTCACATTCACTGCACACAGAAATGCCAACTTCTAAAAGTGGCACCTCTACACTGGTCACATTAAATCTGCGCACACCGTCGCGCAGCATTTAATCTCACGAGTTCGCACTTACCAAACTCGCCCCTGCACTCCTCTCACACCAAGAATTACCATGGACACACATATCCCCCATGCAATCCTATGGGAGGGCAGGCCAATCTCACCACACGCAGTCAGACTGCGCACACACTTTACACTGGGACACAGTGTTAAGTGCGCAGAAGCCAAAAACAACTAACACCAGGTCACATTTAAAAGCAAAAAGTTTAAGGGTGAACCTGCCAAAAGGGCTAAGTCCAACACCCACATTTAACTGCAAATATATTCTGTATTGAGGGTTTGTTTTTCTGTTCTTGGGATGGCTTTGGAAAAGTTGGGGTGCTGAAGTGGGTGGGGGGAGGTAGCGGGGGGTGGGGAAGTATAGAATTGTATATGTGACCAACTGGAATCCATGGATACATCTGATGCTTTATGTATCTCCCTATTTCACAGATGCTCTTCGCATATTGTAAAAAAACTCACATGACAATGCTAGATAGAGAAAACATTACATGCATGACGTGGAATGTACGTGGATTAAACATTCCAAAAGAAATCATACAAGTACTGGATTATCTAGACAGACATGATGTCAAGGTTGCTCTTCTCCAGGAGACACATCTGACTAGGCAGACCGAGGCCAAGGTGGATTTACGATGGGCCGGGTATCGACTGGCGTCCTTGTACTCATCGTACGCAAGAGGGATAGTTACACTAATAAAAAGAGGTCTCCCGTTCACTGTAATCAAAACCTGTATAGATGATGGTGGTCGTTACACTGTCATACATGGGAAACTAGCTGGTTCGCTTTTCACTATAGTGAATGTGTACGGTCCCAACAATGACATGTCCGGGCTCTTAGAAGGTATTTTTAATGTTTTTGGGGTGCCCTGAAGCAAACATTATATGGGGAGGTGTCCTGAACACACATTTGGACCCCAGTAAATATAAATCAAGTAAGCAAGGAGGACAATCACCCAAGGCAGGTATGGTCATAAACAGCTGGATGGCTGAGCTAGGACTTGTGGACACATAACGGCTCCGCAACACAGACAGATTGGAAGGCAAGCCCGCATCTACAGCGCATGTCAGCTGGTCGAGGTTGGACTATTGGCTGGTGAGTGATGAAGTGAATGCATGGATTTTTACGATAAACATGATGCCCAGAACGCACTCTGATCACAACCTGGTTAGGCTCACCTTATATATCCCGTTGAGCGTCCCCCGCCAGTTTACTTGGCGTTTCAGATCAGAGACCTTTATACACTAATACAAGAAGAGAAGCCATAGTTCAATACTGTGATTTAAATAGGGGGACGGTGAGTATTGCCGCTACTCTTTGGGAGGCCTTTACGGTCACTATCAGGGGCACATGCATAAGTACAACATCAGATATCCTCAAAGATATCAGTGGCCAACTCTCCAGAGTGGAAACTGCACTATTAAAGCTTGAGCGAGATTATGAGGTCCTCCCATGTGCGGTTCACACTGGCTGAAATCAAAGACCTCATTCTGGAGTATAATGAACTGGCGGTCAGGGAGGTGCGTTAACTCTCTAAGAGACATGTGGCCCGTGTATATGGCGAAGGGGCAGACTTGGTCTTAATTTAGCTTCCAAGATTAAGTCCAAGATAGAACATAATGTCATAACAAAAATCACAGATGATACAGGGCAGGACCATTAATCTACGCAGGCAATTGCTGCGCAGTTCCGTAGCTGCTACGCTGAGATGTACACCCGAAATGGGCTATTGAACCCAGAGAACTAGATGAGTATTTGGCTGACGTTACCATGGCTTAGTTTTCTGCCAGGCAGCGGAAGTACTTATGTCAGTCGATTGAAGCTGCTGATATCCTTGAGGCAGTTTGTTCGCTACCTAATAAGAAACACCAGGGCCAGATGGCCTCACGTGCGAATTCTATAAGGAATTTGCGGATGAGTTAATACAATACATGCTGGCTGTGTACGTGGAAGCCTATGAGACAGGAAGGCTACCGCCAATCCTTAGAGAAGCATTGAAAATCACTTTATTAAAAAAAGACAAAGAGCCTTCTTGCTGTGAGTCGTACTGCCACCTGTCACTTATTAATATAGACACAAAAAATGTAGCAAAAATGTTTGCCACTAGACTTCAACCGTTAATGCAGAGATCCACAACGCACAATCTGTGCATAATCTTTTGCGATGTTCCATATAATTCGACCCTGATCTCCAAACTGCAGCAGTTATGCTGGATGCGGCCAAAGCTTTTGATTCTATAGAATGGGGCTACATGTTTCAAATTTTACAGTGCATAGGGATCCCTGAGGTTTACAGAAGAAGGGTGTGTTTAATATACACGGACCCTAGGGCACGTGTCCGGGTAGATGGATTCACGTTGGATCTGATTCGGATCGGCAGGGGTACTAGACCCTAATGCTAGACCCTAATGCTGGAACCGCTAGCTTGCATTATATGGCAACGGCATGGAGAGGCAGCCCTACGATTCGCACACCGGCCCGTAGGCATATCATTATATGTCAACGACATGTTGCTTTTTGTTAGGGAGCCGCAGATGTTTCTGACACCAATACTGCGTGAATACATACGATTTGGGCTTTTCTCTGGGATCAGCATTAATTGGAATAAGTCACTGGTAGTTCCACTGACTGTGAACACAGTTGCCCATGCTTTGGAGTTTCCCCTTGTGTGTTCGGCTGACCCTGTGAAATACTTAGGAGTTTGGGTTCATCGAGATCCAGATATAGTCATAAGGGAAAATTATGGCGCCGTATGCGCCACGCTGGAACAGCAGGTTGATCGCTGGACAGGGATGCCGTTGTCATTGGCTGATCGCATAACCCTCATTAAGATGATTGTTCTACCCCGATTCTTGTACCTGTTTAGCAACATACCAATAAAATTGACCCAGCATTATTTTTAAAACCATGCGCTCGTTGTTGGTGAGGCTGGAATGGAGAGGGAAGCAACCCAGCGTGTGCTGGGATACACTTACACTGGACTATAGTAAAGGTGGCTTTAGCGTGCCGGACATCCATCTGTATTATCTCTGCGCACATGCACAATATGCATATTATTGGTACAATCAGCACAAATTCATTCTGCTTGTTGCGGTTGAAGACGGGGACGCACACCCGATTCCAATAAAATGGATGCTGTCTTATACCCACAGAGATACTCCCAAAAAAGAAATCAACACAAAAGACACCACAATCGCAGCCTGGCAGGCTATAGGTCATATGGCTGCGAAACTCCCATTCTATGCCCCCTCGCTCCCACTAGCGCACCACGCAGCAATATCGGTCACACAAGAAGCAGGCCCTTTGCACACATTGACTCTGGCAGGTATAGATAGCATGCAGGACCTGTTTCCAACTGTTAGTTTTATCACGGAAGAGGAGCTGCAATATGTTCAGAACAAATCGCTCTTCTTCCTGTTTATATTTCACAGGCTTAAGAAGGCGGTACAAGCACATTATCACACCTTTCCAGTTGAACTGCCAACATTGCAAACTCTTCAGTGGCTTTTGGTTAGCCCTATACGACACAAGCTGATTACTAAATTGTACAGGGCAGCAAGGGACGAGAGGGTGGCTGTTGAGGACACGAGCCTTGCTAGGTGGAATTATAGACTTCACCCTCAACTAACGCAGAAGGAATGGTATTACTGCTGCCAACTCACTAGTGCATTTACTTTGAATGGTAATTTACGCATAATTCACTTTAAATATCTTTATCAAATATACAATACACCATTTAGATTGCACAAATATGGCCTTTGGGAGAGTGATGCATGCAAAAGATGTGGGGCTCAGGGAGCAGAGTTCTGGCACCTAGCCAGGGAATGCAGCCGGGTGGCTGATTTTTGGGCAGAGGTGACACACAGGCTTCAGGTCATGAGCACTGTAACCCTACAACATACCCCACAGGTGTGCCTACTGTGTTTTTACGCCACATCTGAAGGGTGTCACTGGTAGATTTATTAGAATTGCTTTGCTATTTGCGAAAAGGAAGGTGGAGATGAAATGCGAGAGTTAGCTGCTCCCCTCCCAGGCCACTGGATAAAGGATCTTGTTTACTGCAGGGAGAACCTTGAACTATACTCTGAGGAGCTACCGACTCCATCTCGACCCAGAGACATTTGGGAACCACTAAGGCAGTAGCTGCGGGCTAAAGATCAAGAAGTATCATCGGAAAGTGAAGATGGATAATACCGGTCATGTATAAACTTTAATCAAACATGTGAAACAGCAAATATGAATGTATGTGAGGGCAAATAGGCAATTGGACTGGACGGTCACAGGGTCTTGGTTTTTATTTTGTTTCTGTTGTGCATACACTGTCTCTGTATGCAATGTGAAAGCTAATAACACTAATTTAAAAAAAAGGTTTCCATCTTTACCAACCATGAATAATGTTGTGAGCGCACTAGGCAATGTACTAGGCAGCATACATCAGGTTCTGAAAATGATAACTGCAGTTCTGGGAACATTTGTTGGTCTTAAACTTAAGCTTGAGGCTGCTGCCTGATTGCTTTTGCTCTCAGGATGTCTTCTGATTATATCTGTTTTTTGCATCTCATTTGTTTCTGGATTTTTGCCGGTATAATGGCAATGATTTTCAATCACCTCTGAACTAACTTTTATCTAGATTATTTACTTCCGCTTCTCTGTTCGATGTACCAGCTAGTTTTGGAACTGTGTTCAAGGCTGTAAACTGAATGGCTTTGTGCTGGATTTGGTATGACCTTATCTATACACTACCTTTTGACACACCTGGCCTGAGATATAGATGCCAGTGGCTTGCATCCTTTTTTGCAGAAATTATTCATTGGTTTGAGAAAAAAAAAGCATACAAGATCAAAGCGACTAAAGGTACTGAAAATATTGAAAACCGAAAATATTCCTTCTCTAAAAGTCAAGTTCCAATTACTAGTAAATAAGAGGTTCACATGTTTAAGGTACAGTAGACTTTTGTGTTAATGGTAAGTAATTTCTGATTTTACTGAATTACTACACAACTCGTTTACATCTATAAATATAAACTGTACTGGTTATCACACCCATACATCAAGGAGGGTACACTTGTACAGTGATAAATCGACATGGTGTACTGGAAATAGAGAGTTGTAGTTAGAATGAATTCCCTAGTTCAATTCAATTCAATTCATAATCTTTATTCGATTGTAGATTTTACAATCATAAAAGTTCATTTTAAAAACACACAGTTAAAAATGGTTACACACAATTCATTTTCAAAAGGCAAATAGTGACACAGTAAACAGTACAATATATCAGACAATAAAAGCATGGGCAATATATGGTTAAAAATATAAATAACTGTAGACTTAAAAAGCACCAGCACAATTTTACAGCATGGTTAGCCATCCATGCTTTTCCTAAAGCAGATGGCTTTTTAAAAAAAATTACAAATAAACAAAGTACAGTCAATATTCAGTAGTTGTAAGTAATAAAGTGCGGGTTTAATTTGTGTGAAGCTCATTTTTTTAAGGCACGGTTTAAGGTATAATTTCCGTGGAGTGGAGTAATAAGGGCAAATAAAAAGGAAGTGTGCCAGATCTTGAGGAGACTTTCCGGCGCAGCCACAAGCTGGCAACACTTCGCCCCGCTGAGCACCACTTGGGAATGCCAATAGGAGGTGATAGAGGTCAAAGCGGAACCTTGTTAGCAGAAACCGTTCATAGCTGGACATAGGCCATGTCAGGTAAGGTTCTATTTGCAAGCATGTTTTTAACAATAGATGTTTCCTAACACTGACCTTCTGTATCTCAGCCTCTTCTCTGTCGGTACATCTTAACAAAACTATGGCATTCTTGACCAGGTTCACATCAGATTTTCTAATTTTATTTGGGGCATAAAACAGATCATGTCGGCCAATTGCCGTTAGGCTGTCCTTTATGTACTTTACCCACGGTACCTTAAATCTCCCATCTAGCTGTAAAGCTTCTTTCAGTAGGGCATGTGTTAATGGAATTTCATTGTTTAGCCAACATTTCAGCCAACATGTGACTGGGCTTACTGCTATTCTGTCACCTAGATAGGGGACCCCCAGCTCCTCGTGTACTGAGTAATTCCCAATACCCCTAGGCAGTCTTAGGATCTTTTTTAGGAAGTTATTTTCTGCGACCTCTAGGTCTTTAGCCTTGCGATAGCCCCAGAGCTCGCTCCCATAACAGGCAACAGCAACGCTTTTTGCCTGGTACAATTTAAGCAATGCGGCCAACGGGCAATTGCCGATTTTTTTTGCAAAGCCAAGGATGGCCGCATTGACCCTTGTAGTTTCTCCCTTCTTTTTGGAGACTGCTGGGCCCCATGATAACTTATGGTCTATCAGGACCCCGAGGTAAGAGAAGGAGTTGGTTGATGGAATTTTTTCCCCGTTTATACTGAAATGGCCAGGTTTCAGAATGCCCTTACCTGCTTTCATGACGAAGGACTTGGAGTTATTTATACTTAAACCACGTGACTCCATAAATTTGTGGAAGGAATTTAATAGTTTCTGGAGGCCGATTGCTGTTCTAGAAATAAGAACAGCATCATCGGCGTAGAGTAATACAGGTACCCCTTTGCGCTCGACTAAGGGGTAATCTGCTTCTACAGGTAAGAGAGATTCCTCCAGTTCATTAATGTACAGGTTAAATAAAAAAGGGGCCAAGATACAACCTTGTCGGACACCCCGATTTATTTTAAATTCATCCGTTACATTAAGGTCTTGAGAGTAACGGACGTTCGCCCTTGTGTCTGTATGCAAATCAGCGAGGAAATTAACAAGGTTCCTCTCTACACCCATTCTCAGCAAAGTGGCCCATAATAGGCTTCTGTCTACGCAGTCGAAAGCGGACGACAGATCCATGAAGGCCATGTAGACAGTGCCTTGTCTCACCAATGTATACTTGCTTAGAATAAGGTATAGGTTCAGACACTGCGTGATGGTCGAGTGATCTGGTCTAAACCCGTATTGTATGGGTGAAAGGATTTTGTTTTCTTTAGCCCAGGTAGATAACCTGTTAAGAATTACACCCCTACCACTTTAACTACTGAATTCAGTAAAGAAATTGGCCTGTAACATAACGGGCTACTGCGGTCGCCCTTCTTAAAAATGGGGACTATAGTCGAGAGACCCCAAGTTCTTGGGCAACCAGTTGTCACCGCTGCATTTATTACAGCCGTGAGAACCGGGGCCCAAAACGGGATACTAGACTTAAACAGGTCCGGCGGCAATCCATCTGGACCCGGGGCCTTGTTGGTGGTTAGACCCTGTATTCCCCTAACGGTCTCTTGTGCTTGAAACACAGTGGAATCGCAGTTGGAATTAAAAGGTCGGAGACTTCCCGTTGCTCATTGCTCTTAAAAATTGTACTGAAATGGGACACCCACTCCCCCTCTGGGATGTTTGTTGCAATAGCTGTGTCATTTGGGTTTTCGAACATAGGTTTATTAATTAATTATTAATGCAGGGAGAACCTTGAACTATAATCTGAGGAGCTACCGACTCCATCTCGACCCAGAGACATTTGGGAACCACTAAGGCAGTAGCTGCGGGCTAAAGATCAAGAAGTATCATCGGAAAGTGAAGATGGATAATACCGGTCATGTATAAACTTTAATCAAACATGTGAAACAGCAAATATGAATGTATGTGAGGGCAAATAGGCAATTGGACTGGACGGTCACAGGGTCTTGGTTTTTATTTTGTTTCTGTTGTGCATACACTGTCTCTGTATGCAATGTGAAAGCTAATAACACTAATTTAAAAAAAAGGTTTCCATCTTTACCAACCATGAATAATGTTGTGAGCGCACTAGGCAATGTACTAGGCAGCATACATCAGGTTCTGAAAATGATAACTTTGCAGTTCTGGGAACATTTGTTGGTCTTAAACTTAAGCTTGAGGCTGCTGCCTGATTGCTTTTGCTCTCAGGATGTCTTCTGATTATATCTGTTTTTTGCATCTCATTTGTTTCTGGATTTTTGCCGGTATAATGGCAATGATTTTCAATCACCTCTGTACTAACTTTTATCTAGATTATTTACTTCCGCTTCTCTGTTCGATGTACCAGCTAGTTTTGGAACTGTGTTCAAGGCTGTAAACTGAATGGCTTTGTGCTGGATTTGGTATGACCTTATCTATACACTACCTTTTGACACACCTGGCCTGAGATATAGATGCCAGTGGCTTGCATCCTTTTTTGCAGAAATTATTCATTGGTTTGAGAAAAAAAAGCATACAAGATCAAAGCGACTAAAGGTACTGAAAATATTGAAAACCGTAAATATTCCTTCTCTAAAAGTCAAGTTCCAATTACTAGTAAATAAGAGGTTCACATGTTTAAGGTACAGTAGACTTTTGTGTTAATGGTAAGTAATTTCTGATTTTACTGAATTACTACACAACTCGTTTACATCTATAAATATAAACTGTACTGGTTATCACACCCATACATCAAGGAGGGTACACTTGTACAGTGATAAATCGACATGGTGTACTGGAAATAGAGAGTTGTAGTTAGAATGAATTCCCTAGTTCATTGGAAGGACCTCACCACAGTCCCTAAAAGTGGATCATGTCAATTTGTAGGCCCAAGGTGTGGTGCATTGCACCAGGTGGGCAACTGAAGAGGTTGAGGCGATTTCTGACATTTCTTAGGAAATCCATGTTATCATCTGCTTGGACAGTGCACAATTCGCATGTATTGCTTCAAGCAAAGCAGTAGCTCTAACAGACACAAGCTCAAACGAGGCAAACCTGGAATTTGGATGGTCTGAGTGCAGTATTTCCTGAACTTAGACAACTATTAAGTATGTTCAGATACCCATGTCCACTCTCTCCAATTTGTCATGTCTGTTTAGGTCATTCAACAAGCCAAATCCTAACTCTTACAAAAAAAGTGCCGTGCACAAAGTGGGTCCTCGGCTAAGAGCTCTGGTTATAATTGGGTTTGGTTGTTATTTTTCGTATCTATATTGGGGATCTTGAGTAGATGCGTGGGATGTTGGGCTAAACATACAAATTACAATGGGTTGAACTCAAATTCATGTGAGTGTTCTCTGGACTGTAATGCATGCAAAATACTAGTATCCTCTGCTGTCTACAACCATAAGAAATTAGCACCCGGATGTGATCGAAGACATCTGTGTATACAGTAAGCTTGTAGTGGGCTATCAACTATTTAGGCAATGTAGGTGTAGTGGTCTGGCAACTGTGTCATAAAATACAGATCTTTGCTGTTGTCAGGGACGTTGTCACCCAGTTTCTTTAAATGTACTTAATGAGTTTTTTGTTATCAACATATGGCCATAAACATATATATTTTTGCAGTATCTTATTACTTACAAGCGTCATTATAATAAAGAATGACCGAGATATTAGCAACATCAGTGGGCAAGATTTTTCCATAGTGCATGCTCTTGGGTATTTATTGTATAAAAAATTACTTGGGTATCAAGTGGTTATTCTCGCACTCTGTCCCAACAGTATTGGGTCATGTAGTCACCAAATGTCACATGTTTCACAATTTATAACCCTGGGACCTTTTTTGCAGACTAACTCCACAAATGTGTGCATTAATTCTAGTACAGTAATATGTTATCACCACAACAAAAATGGTGGACAAATGCACAGTTAAAACATTGATCGCCGCGGGTTGATACCAATCTGCTTTTTGTATGCTTCTCATTATACTGTACTAGCCTTCTTTGGGCAAGGTGTAATCTTGATTTGTTAGTCCAATGTTGAGAATTTACTCCCTATTTAGAAAGATGTTTTTCTTTAACAGGACCAGTGTTGGTGCACTGTCACTTTTCCACAACATCTCAATTTGTTTCTTGGCCAGGATCATTGCCAAGTCTTCAAAGTTACAAGCCGGTTCTCGTGTTTGAATCGCATAAGTAGACCCAGTAAGCAAACTCTGGGTCTCATCTCTAACTCAATGTTAGTTATCTGTTGAGTATATTCAAATACAATTGACCAATAATTCCCCAATGAACGGCAGGCCCAAAATAAGTGTAACAATCCTGCATTGCTAGCTCAGCAACTGGAACAACTGTTTGATGACGTCCGAAGCATCTCAGTAGTAGACCCAGTAAGCAAACTCTGGGTCTCATCTCTAACTCAAGATTAGTTATCTGTTGAGTATATTCAAATACAATTGACCAATAATTCCCCAATGAACGGCAGGCCCAAAATAAGTGTAACAATCCTGCATTGCTAGCTCAGCAACTGAAACTGTTTGACGACGTCTGAAGCATCTTATGGGACTTTCAGGGTGTCAGGTGTGTTGTTTAATGCATTATACTGTAAGAATATGAATGTTCTATTCCTGAACACTAACTTAGGATTTTCTAGAGCCCTGCACCATTCTCCTCCTGTTAGTTCCTGTCTATATATCCATTAAAATCGTTATTTCCAATTATGTCATGGCTGTTAATGCTTTATAAATAATGATATCTCTTTGCAGTTGTTGCCTATGGTTAATATTGTAAGTGGTGCCCTGTGCGTCCCAAACACTTCTGTGTTGGTCCCTATGTTTTCTACACCTGTTTATTTAGTGTATTAAACAACATAAATAGAGGGGGAAGTGGAATTAGGCTTGGCCTGCCCCCAGGGTTTTAAAATATTTCCCAAACCAAGGATAGGTGGAAGAGGTGGGGTGTTGGGATTATATTTAAAGAGACCTGGAACCTCGCCCCACTTTGTGTAGAGAAAGTCCCGGGGTTTGAGCTACTCGGGTTTTCACTTAGGAATAATGGAGGTGCTTTATGCTCCAGTATATTCTGTTAGAGACCACCGGGAGGTGCTGCACCCCGCTACCAAGAACTGATTGATGTGATATATATTCTTTCACATTCCCACTCCAAATTAATGATCCTGGGAGACTTCAATCTCTGTGAGAATGACAACCTCGACACAGCTTTTAAAGAGCTGTGCCAAGCATGCGAGAATGCTAATCTACAGCAGCTGGTGCTGAGCCCCACCCATTAGGGAGGCCATGTGCTGGACCTTATATTTGCCAGGGAAAGGGATGTAGCTGTGAAAGAGATACTCCCACTGTGTTGGACTGAACACTTCCTAGTTCTCTTCTCATAACAGCTAACTACCGTTAATAAACAAACCTCCCACCCAGTTAACACTCGTATGGGTAGGGAATGTTCTACAATTCTGAAACTAAAAGAACTCCCACATCTTGTGGATAGTAGTGGCTTTGACACTAATAGCTCAGTGGATGAAAATGATCTGCATCTATGCAATCAGATTACTAAATCACCAGACAGGCTGGCCCGTTGAGAAAAACTAAGGGTGATAATAAATCGTCCGCCCTCTGGTACAATGAGGATCTTAGGTTGTTAAAGATGAAATGTAAACAAGTGGAGAGGAGATAGAGAAGGAAATACCAGGAAACTCAGAAGGTGGCCTTGAAAATACTATTGCATAGCTATAAAGTAATGTTGTGTAAGGCTAAAGCAAAATACTTTGAAGAAACTATTCTGCAATTGCCCAACCAGCTTAAAACCTTATTTAGCTTAGTCAGAGATATGGCTAATCTAGAGTGCGCAAAGATCGAGATTCCAGCATCACAAGAACTCTGTGATGACTTGGCAGTCTTCTTTGAAGAAACAATAACCACAATTTTAAATGGATTAAAAGCTCCAAGTGTTGTGAGCTTTATATAGAAGGTGATTTGCTGTTATCACCAAGAGGCAGTACTCCTGAGGTAACACTCCCCAGGGAATGCATGATGCCTCTGGAGTCTTTTCAGGTTCCATCACAAGAGTAGTTTCACATAATTGCAGCTAGTATTTCTTCAGGCTCCCCCCTGGACCCGCTCCCTCATAAGATGTGGAAGGTGCTCAGTACTGAACTTTTTCCATATCTCTATCAAATCTGCTCCCAATCTCTAATTAGTGGCACAGCACCTGAGTGCTGGAAAAAGGCAGTTGCCTCTCCCCTATTGAAGAAGGCTACATTGGACCCTCAGTATCCTTCTAATTGCAGACCTATCTCCCTGCTTCCCTACCCGATTAAGATCTTGGAGAGAGTTGTGAGTAAATCTCTTACCAAACATGCGGAAGAAAATATTCTCCTGGAAGAGTTCCAATTTGGGTTTTCGACCAGGACATGGTACCGTAACTGCTCTAGTGGCTGATCTGGATGACCTGCAAATGCGTGCCGACAGTGGCCAAACAGCCAGTTTAGTGCTGCTGGATATGTCGGCCGCTTTCGATACGGTCAACCATAAGATACTGATCGAGAGGCTTGAGGAATGTGGCATTGTGGGCAGGGCACTGGACTGGCTGTCGTTCTATCTTTTAGACAGACAGCAGGCAGTCACCTTGAGGCCTTTCCTTTCTCAGAGTAGGTTAGTAAAACACGGGGTTCCGCAGGGCTCAGCGATCAGCCCAATTCTTTTTAATTTATGCCCACTTATCTCTCTCATAAAATCTTATGGCATTGAGGTTATAAATTATGCGGATGACACCCAACTTGTCTTTTCCCTTGAGGGCAATGATGCAGTTCCTCTGGAGAAATTCCATAGCTGCATGCGAGAAACAGCAGGCTGGCTCAGGGATAACTCATTGCAATTTAATGGGGACAAGACAGTAATACTTTGCTGTACCGCATGTAAAATCCCTTGCCCCCTGCCAGTAGACATCTGGCCAGGTTATGCTATTAACCCTCCAGTGCCTGTTAAAACAGACCGCAATTTAGGAGTACTGCTAGACAGTAATCTGCAATTGGACTCACAAGTAGATAATACTGTGAGTACCTGTTTTTCTCTGCTCCCAGCCCTTAGAAAAATACTCACTTTTCTACCCGTCTCAGCCAGACCACAAGTGGTAAGGCGTATTATTTTGAGCAGATTAGATTACTGCAATGCCCTTCTCCTAGGAGCCTCAGCTTCTTTGCTTAAAAACTGCAAAGGATACAGACTATTGCAGCTAAACTTGCATTGAACAGACAACGTAGAGCTTCATCCTTGCTTGCCTTGAAAGACCTTCATTGGCTTCACAGCGAGTTCAGTTCAAGGCTCTCTGGATCGTCTACAGGGCAGCTCATAAAATGGGTCCTGAGACTCTACAGAGGACATTTCTACAGAGGAAAAAAGCCTACGTTCCTCTTCAGCCGGCCTGATATGTGTCCCACGTGTCAAGAAAGTTCGACTGGGGGGCAGATCATTTAGTTTTGAAGCCTCCCGACTCTGGAACACTCTGCCAACAGAGATAGACAAATGGATACACTGTCCCGCTTCAGGAAGGAATTGAAAACAAAACTTTTTCCCAGAGATTAATTCCAGTCCTATGCTCAAGCTCAGTTACATACAGTGTTTTTGGTAATCTCAGCGCCATGATACTCGTGGGGTGGCAGCCGCTCTAAAGAAGTATTCCCTTACATTACATTAGAAATATAGCATTTGAAATCTCTAGGTGAGTCTTGGAATGTGTATATTTTCCCATTCTCTGTTAAGTCCGTAGACCAGCGGTTCTTAGCCTGTGGTCTGCGAAGCCTACTCAGGAATCGCGGCTGCTTAGAAAATTAAATAGCATTAAAAGAGTAGTAAGGTGTTTATTAATAAAGAAGCAAAATATAGAACTGAATTTTTTTTAATGTTCTGTAAATGTGAAGGAATTTGAAATTGTAGGATAAAAATTCAATTGGTATCCTCAGATTGATTCATGGGAGCAGTCAAACAGCATATAGTATGGACAATGGCTCACATCAGTTGAAGTTAGAAAAGCTCCAACCTTCTTATGAAAATTAAAATTTTTATTTTTTATATATTTGTTTGTAAATTAAATAAAATATTTCATAATTTTTGTATTTGTTTTATGAATGCTTGTTTCCATATTTTTGTGTATTTTGTGGTTCAAATCATCGAAAATGCTTAACCGGGGACCCGGATTCCAATGATGACTCATTTGGGGTCAACTGATTGAAGTAATGATTAAATTCACAGAAGTCAAAAATGTAAGAATTACTGTCCAAGACCAACAAAATGGAATGGTTTGCGTTGTCTTGTTCTGATTACAAATCTAATTATATTTTGAAGGGCAGGGAGTCCTTTGTTTCCTGTATGTGATAGCTGGCATTATGTGAAGTTCACCATAGATTCAGAACTCTTATTTAGTCAAAGGCTTTTTTGCCAGGCAGTTAAAATTGTTATTCTAAGATCCATTGAATTTGCAGATGTTTCTTGTAGGCTAGAGAGCAGATGTTTAGTGAGAGTTTGATGAATATTCTTCCCTAAACTTTGCTTTTTTTAAAAATTAAATAAGCATAACTGTGGCCTTTTTTAAATTCCTCTAGGATTCACAGATTGTGCTATATAAGGTTCAATGTAGCATTAGACACTACGCAAATTGTGTCCTTGGGCTAAACCGTTAGCTGTTGTGGAAAATAGATTGTTATGAGTTTGTTTATTTTGATAAGAGCCATGGATCAGATTTTTTTTTATAGGTGGACTAGGTAAGATTTAAAGTGGTATGGTGGCGTGATCTGGGTATGGATAAAGGTCAATTTGAGCAGAGATACTTCAGTCAGTTAAGGAATGTAAGCTGCTTGTGTAAGTTCTTCATGAAACTGGCAGGGAGTTCAACAGATGATTTGTCTACTGCTTGGATGATTGTCTGACATACCAAGTTAGTTTATGATTTAAATGATTATTTTTGTCTGCCGAATTGCGCAAATTTGCTGCTGAGATATACCAACTTGAGCTTGACGTATTCACAAATAATTGAAAGCCATGCCACAAATGAGAACTGCTCCCTGCTTAATTAGCATACTGCTTCTGCCTCCTCCTAGCCTGTCCTAATTATGTTCCATTCACTTTCCAGCTGGCAGTAGATAAAGAGCTCATTGACTTTGGCACTCATGTAGTGGGGGAGACAATTTCACGGACCATCACCCTGACGAACCGTGGCGCCCTGGGAACAAGATTCAAGTTTCAGTCGTTAGCAGATGCCAGAGAGGCGCCTCGCCTGGCAACCGCCAAGCCCTCCAAGGAAACCTTGGTAAGTTCAACCTCATTTCCTCAGAGCGAATAGGAAAACAAGCATCTTAAGACTTTATCACTGATGAATCTTAACATACTTACAGAAATATAAAATGATGAAATAAAATCATAGCCTCACATTGGTAGATGAATGACTGACAAAAACTGCAGAGCATCACTCAGATGTGTCCAATGCGGCTCCTCACATCAAATGATGGGGACCACATGAGGGCTTCCCAGAATTGGCAATGCTCCCAGAAGCTCCTGCAACTCCCAGTAGGGCACTGTCCTCAAAATCAAATCAAAACTCTGAACTGGAGTGCATTTGGAAATCAGGTTGTAGTCCTTTCCAACCGGTGTAGCATTATGCCTTTTGTGAGTGAGACTGTAACTTTACCTGCAAATGTCTGTGACTTTAGCACCTGCACTCTGCATGTACACTCCTGGAAAGCATCAGTGATGTTTAAATATCTGCAGAGTGGATTGAAGTGTAAGTTAGTCAAAATATTTCCAGTCTGGGTCATCAGTTTCTACCTTGCTACCAGCAGAGTACTGAACATTATTTACGTTAGTAGGTTTCTCAAGAAGACCAATGTTTCGGAAGGGTCATTTGAGGCTGAAACAGTCGGGAGCAGGCGGGGTATTTGGGAATGTATCTGCCCCAGTTCCAGAGAATATTAAGAGGCACCGACTTGCTAGTGTTTTTCTTTTGATTTCCCTAAATGCAGTATGCCCTTAGTCCCAAATGGCTCTAATTTTTGACATCCCTATGAAATATAGCCACAGCGATTTATAATGCAGCAACGATGTGCCTTCCTTCGCAAAGTCCTGGTAACAGAAATGAGGCATTGAGGAGGAAAGACTACCGGTTGACATGGCATAAATCAAGCATCATTTAATTTTCCAGCAAGAGGGTTGCAATATGTCCCAATGCATGTTATAATTGTGAATGTGATATGTTTGTCTTTTTAGCTATCTGAAGAACCAGAAGGACTTGAAACGGAAGGCAGTGGCAGTGTTAGGTCACTGGGTCCTTCGGCTGAGGAGCAAGAGCTGCCCCAGCCTTTGCCAGCTGGAGAGGGAAAGATACAGGGAAGCCATGGAGACAGATTCCAGACATGCCACATTGAAGGTAATGACATCAGTGTTAAAAACGTTTATTATTACATAGCAGTATATCTAACTAGCTATATACCTTGTTTCATGTGATGAAATGTCAAAAGCATATTAAATATATTGCTGTTTAGTTCATATATAGTTTACCTTATGAACTGAAGTGTTGCATTTTTTCCTGCTATCAGAGAGCTAACAGACCCTTGCTGAGTAAACACAAGCTACTAGGAGATGGACAGCCACTGCTGCATTTACAAGAAATGTATACTATACCTTGGTGCATAGATTCTGATTTAACATTAGATATGGTAATCTTTCTAGAACCCTCGGCAACCTTTGTGCATGATTTTCAAATCTAAAGTCCTGGTCCCCTTCTCTGAGGTGTGGTGTACATTTTCTATCCTGTCCTACCATTTAGGAATATGAGAGAGGATCCCTGATGAAGAAGGAGAGGTCTCAATCCTAGATTTTCTTTCAAACTCATAAGTGTAGCATCCACCTTTCCATGGATGAGGATCATAGCTTTGAATTGCAGTCTTTTTTGGGGGGGATCTGTTTATTAAATGTTTTAGTTCTTTTGTATACATGTACACAAACAATATAACAACATTGATAGCATTGTACAGAGCCAGTAGGTAACCATAAAGTCAGGATAAGAAATCAATAGTATAGCGGCATGATCACATTAATGAACATAAACAACAACAATAATAGCTGTCAATATATCCCGTCAGCTCTAGCATCTGCACCTTCCAGCAATAAAGCGGTTATGCTTAAAAGCAATTATGCGCCATGAAACAAAGTACATATTCACATTTCGTGTGGCTTCACTCTACCACATCACATGAATTTGAGTGTAAAAAAAGAAAAAAATCAAACATTTTAATGAAAACACCAAACATGGGAAAATCATTTGGGGAAAAGAGTGGAAAGGAAAGCAGGAGACATGGCAAGGGAGGGTTTGAATTGCAGTCTTGATAGATATTTTTAAATCTCACTTACGAAAATGAACGACCTGCCTGACCGACTCATTCTTCGCATGATGGGTCAGAGCTGCTTCCAGCATCCTTAAAGTGATTATACATTTTTCATTCATGTGCAGTCAATGTATATACGGAGGAACCCTTGCTTTCCTCTTTTATTTTATGGTTTAATTTGTTGTATTGATAATGTGTCACAGCCCTCAACCTCAAGACTGGATGAAATTAGGTATGGATTTTTTCTACACTACAACTGAGAGAGAGCATGATTTAGATCTCGCCAATCGGTTTACTGTACCACAACAGTGACGAATATCCAGTCCGCCGGAATATAAATTCAATAGGATATAATGGGATTTATATTTCTGCAAATGGGATATCTGTCACCATTGTGACAAGTAACCCGTCAGCCTCTCCCTAACATGAGGTCCAACATTTAACCCCTCCCCACCCTTCCTGTACCCGTGTAGTGTATGTCTATTCCTCCTTATAGTTTACTCTATGGGCCATCATTTAAATTCTTGTCTTTTCTGTCTTGAGGGCCATTGTAGAAGTTTGGAGTGTTGTGCACTAACAATCTTTACGACTATCAAGTATCACAGGGAGGTGAATCCCTGAAATCTTATGCTGGGTGCTTGAGGAAGGCTTCAATAGGGTCAAAGCTACATGTGCCATTGGATATGGTTGATCCTATCTTCTCCATTTCTAAGTAATGCCAGATTTTATGCAGCCATTCATGGATCCCTGGGAGTCTTTTCTTTCCTAGTGCAATAGGAGTGCCTGTTTTGCCCTGATAATGCCTGTGTCATTTGTTAGCCTCTGTGATTTGAGCAGAAATGTGTTGAAATGTGTTGACATTAGAGAGCCCCTGGGGTCTTGGGAATCGTCGTGCTCAAAATAAAATCAGTGAGATCTAGGATTTTACTCCAATAGTCTTGAATGTTGGGACAGTCACAAAGCCAATGTGTTAATGTGCCCTCTCCATTGCAACATCTCCAGCACCCCGATTCTATTCTATTATCCCATTCGTGTAGCTTTATCAGTGTGTGTGGTACAAGTAACAGATCAATTTCACTGCCATCTCCTTCAACGATGCTACCTCTGAGTTGTTCTGCACTCTAATACATATCTGTGCCCATTCACTTTCTTTTAAGGTGCTGCCTATTTCTTTCTACCACCTGCTCTGTCCTGGTGCTTTACATTCAGGTGTTTACTTCATCAGGACTTGGTATATTTAGGTTAGTCTCCTTTCGTCATTTTTTTTAAGAACAGTCAATTCTTGAAGAGTGTAATGTTTTCATGGCTGCCTTTCTAATCTCGGGGTGCATTACTCAGTGCTACAACTGCCGGTAATGGAGCCGCTCTGCCTCCGGTAGCCCAAAATCCGACTGTAGCCCCAAGATGTTTTTAGCTATGTTCTCCATAAAAATGATCCCTATCCAAATACATCTTGTATGGAACATAGCTTTAAATGCTTGGTTATCTTGTGTTAGGGGATACTGCCGTTTGTCAACTATTGTCGCAATTAGTGAGGGAAAGGTTTTCCATCTTTTTTCTGTGCAACCTTATCCTATACTTCAAGTTTAACTATGGTCTCCAGAGATTAGTGTAAGTCACACACTCTAAATTTCCTATCTAAACAGGTTGTCTTCCAAATTTGTGTGCCTGATATCACTTGATCAATAGAACACCAGTACAATATAGTGGAGATGCGCAGCTCGGTAATACTTATTCATGGCTGGTATCCTCAGGCCTTCCTGCTGTGAGTGTCTGTCTGTGATGTATGGGTCTTGCAATCTTGAGTTGATTCCCTCCCCCCACACTCAACTACCCCTTATGAACTTTTCTGACATTTTGCAATGCGTGGCTTCCGGCACCAGAAGGTCTATGGTTTGAAAGACGTATTCAACCCTAGGTGAGGTGCTCGTTTTAGTTACTGCAGTGGACCCCAACCCAGAGAGAGACTGCCATTGTGCCAAATTTGAAAGTCTCTGCTAATAAAAAAAGGCGGGCAAAGTTGGCATCCACCAAGGATCTAGTGTTTCTGACACAGCAAAACTCAGGTATTCAAAACATTTAGTGGTTCATTTAAATTGGCTTACTCTATTGAGTTGTGTTATTGTTTCCAGTGGGCCTGCGATTTCTCCATGTTGGCCATAAACCCAGAGACCTTCCCGTTTCTCTGCAGCTCCCGCAGCAAAGCTGGAACTAACACCACAGGGTCCATCAGGGACAAGAGGACACCATCTATGTTGAAAGACAGCTTATGCATACCTTCCGAGGCTGTATTCCCTTGATATCTATGTTCCCTCTGCTATTTCCTCCCATCAGTTCTATAGTGAGGGTGAATAGGAGCAGGGGAAGGGACTGTCTGATCCCCTGTGTTATCACCACCACTCATGAGAAGGTACTGCTCACTTACACTCTCGCTACCAATGCCTGAAATCCACTCCTCACCCATTCCGGCCAATTCTAAACGTTTCCAGCGTGGCCCGCAAGAACCTCCAGTCAACTCAGTTGAATGGATTTTATGTGTCTATTGACTGCAGGAAGGAACCCTTTAGGGTCTTTGTACATTGTCCATTATATTCCCACAGCTCCTGCCTTGAATGAACCCCTGAATGAGTTGGATCTATTAGCCTCTTGCGTGCTATATGTATTTATTATTAACACTCACTAATGCACTGTAAACCGCCATAGACCACATTGGAGGACTTCGGAAAAGATGCTGCTGGCGAAGAAGGTGAAAGTATCCGGTCGGACCCAAAGGTGTAGTCAAGGGGAGAGGTTCCTGCAAGCAGAAGAGACAGAGTCTATGCCACTCAAGAGTGACCAGGAGGCACAAAAGATGAATGCCCACCGATGTCGGAGATGCAGGGGAGTTGACGGTGCCCCTGAAGTAGCAGCTGTATGGACCAGGTGACGTAGAGGAGGACCAGAAGCCGTGCACAATCTGTCAAATGCCAGCTGTCAAGAGCCATGGGGTCAGTGTCCCGCAGGGGCACCAACAAGCCTTGGCAATGGCAACCAATGTAGGTGAAGACAAAGGTGCTGTGTTGGGACCAGCAAGGTCCAAGTGACTCACCACGAGCAGGTAAGTCAGAGCAGACCCTGAGTGATCAGGGGGGCCCACAGAAATCAAAGGAGACCCTCAAGAGGACCCACTGGCCAGAGGCAATGGAGTTGCAGAGGGACCGCGAGCAGTTAACCAAAGATGCAAGCCCAAGAATCAAGTGATGCGGTGAGGATGAAGATCTTGGTCATTGGAGACGCTTGAGGTTGGGGTACTTGGAGCCCGAAGATCTTGGTGGAAGGAAGCCAACAAGCCTTTGCAACTGCAAGTCGACGTGGTGCACAGGGGTTCGGTTCCTGCAGCTCCGATGAGGGATATTGGCCTCAAATTTGGTGAGAGGACAGGTCAGGCCTCGTGGGTTGTGAAGAACAACCATCTGTGTTGCTGAGCCTTTCGAAGTCTGTGGGATCCCAGTATCACAGACCTGTCAGCTTTGTTGTGGTGCCTGTGAATGCAGGGAAGTGGCTCCTCCACTTCAAGAGTGATTTACTTCTGGTGTCTCGTAGTTCCACAGGCCTTGGAAGGTTCCTGTAAGGAACACGGGCACAGACGATGCAGCAGACTTGCAGACCACGAGACCAGGAGCAGCAGGAGTCTTCCCAGTTGCAGCCTCAAAGTCCAGAGCTGAGTCCAGCGAAGTCCAGAGTGCCCAGACGGTAGAAGATGGCGGGGTCTTGAAATTGTATGTTGTCCCACGCCGAATCTAGGGACCCACCCACAGGTAAGCCCTTAAATACCCTAAGGAAAGTGTTGGGACGATCCAGGTTTCCCTCCCTAAGGGGGAGGATAATGTCCTTTGTCCAGTTTTGCGCCAGAGGAGGAGCTAATTGCTCGCTGAACTGGTTTGAGCTGGACAATACATGGAGGGAATCAAGTGTGTCCTGCAGACAAACTATGTGGTGCTGCGGAGAGCCCCAACCCTGCCCAAATACACTAAATCCTGTCTGGGATGTGGTCCCACCTCCCTTTGACAGGATAACTATTGTTCTGCCTTCCTCTGCCCGAGCTTGGCTCAGCAGCAGGAGGGCAGGGAAGTGTCTCTGGCCGGCAGCAGCCCCAGCTTACCGTGTGGGTCTGGAAAACTGGTACCGGGAGCACCGAGGGCCTCCCAAAGGAGCTTTATGGTGCATGGAATCATACCTCGTTGACAGTGTGGGGCATGAGTCCAACATGTTTGATACCAAACATGATAGGATTCGCTACAGCCAGTTTCAGATGGTCATCGTGTAATGATGCAGTACCCCTCAATATGTCATTTGGCTGTCTCACAACCTGGCAGAAGGAGCTCCGTAGGCTGTAGGGGTGTCCTGCTCATGCAGGGCCACCCTCACACTTAGGACTGAGCACCCTGTCTTCAGGATTAAAGGCCTGATTCAGGGGTGACTTATAGGTTTTAAGTGCAGTTACCTTAGATATAGGTAAACCCAGGGCTTTAAGTGGGCCGGGTCTGAGCCCCAGCAGTTTTTTTAAAGAGGCCTCGAAAAGGGTCTCTATCGGGCTCTGTTTTGTGCCATGCACAGGCAGTCCACTTTTTCCGGACTGCCGTGGCAGCAGGCACATCCATGTCTGCGTGCTCCCACTGCTCACTTCTCACTAGTAGCGAAGTTATGGTATGAGGTCAGACACGCAATGCCCATTGGGCTCACAAAGCTTGAGCCCACCCTGTCGTGTGTGTCAACCTCGGCTGAGGCAGCTTCCCGGGCACACACACACAGCCACACCCGAGTAATTAGCAGGTCTTTAAAAGACCATTTACTTGGTAATGAGGCTTTGTTGTTCTTTCACCCCTTCTTAGAGCCCCTGCATCTTCACTCTGACGTTTGTGGAAGAATTAGACTCTCCCCGCCCCCCCTCCCATCCCCCATTTCACTCTGGTTGCGCCTTTGCATGACGTCATGCCAGGGGAGTGTTGTAGGGGAAGGGAAATCCTTTAAAAAGAGTCATTTTCTCTCTGGATTTCCCTTCTCTTTTTGAAATTCACGAGCAGCAGCATTCTGGTGGTGTCACCAAGGCTTGAAGTTTAAGCTTTTTCAATATTATGTACAAGCCAAAGTTGCTGCTTATTTATCTTATGCAACTAACCGCCATTGGCAAAGCCGTCATATCTAGATGCAATGACAGAAACAGCAAAATACAAGTCGGGCGGCACACTGTCCTAGGCACTGATTTTTAAGCTCACGTGTTTTTAAACCACGCCCTTAATTACAGTGGCCACGCCCCTTTGAGAGACCCCCAGTTTTTTCATCCCACTTAAAGCCCTGGGGAAACCTACATCTTTCGTAAGTGATGCTAGCACCAGCTTAAACAGGCTGCAATAGCAGGCCTGTCGTTGCAAATTGAGTGGTCTCCCATGGGTGGCATAATACATGCTTCAGCCCATAGGGGACCCCTGGTGTACCTATGCCCTGGATACCTTAGTACCATGTACTAGGGACTGATAATTGTACACCAGTGTCCAATCTGGGGTGTACCTAAGTACTTACCATATCAATTTAGGGGAGACAGCACAGAGACTGGGGTTCTGATTAGCAAGATTCCAGTCAGACTAGTTAGAAACCATCACATCACCAGGCAAAAAGTGGGGGTAACCATGCAGAAGGATCCCACCTTCCTACAATACTGCATACTTGTCAGGACAAATTACGGTCATCTAGCTTCAATCTTCTTCACACAAATGGAGTCTTCATCCAGTTGCAGTGTCAAATCTTTCAAAGTTGCAGGTTGATCTCTTTGACATGCAGTAGATTGTGAAGTCCCAATTGTTCTGCTCAGTGGAGAGGGTATACTTGAGCAAATCTGATTCTATGGTATTCCTATCTTATTTATGCCCTTCAGCCCATTACAGTTCTTTATATGGTCTTGATTGGTCACGGAAAATGTTAGGCATTAATGATAATGTACCCCCGGATTTGTCCAGAAGAATCTGGCTCAGGAGAGCTCTAGTTTCTCAGCAAAGGTGCGTTAAGTAGTCTGCTACATTGGCAGTCACTGTTCAGATTTGGTTCCCGAGAATCTGAGGTTTATTGGCCATAACCTTTCTGATGACTGGCTCGATTTAATGCTGGACATCAGACCAAAGGGCACTGGGTGGCTCAATAAGTGCAGTTCTGTAGATGGTGCAATCAAACACATCTTAAACCAATTACAGCGTTCATGTCTGAAGTACAACATCTTAATTTGAAACAGGTCAAGGAAGATTTAAATGTGTTAACTGGTAGAGGGTTAGACTGAAAAGAGTCAGAGGTATCTGGTTTTAATTTCTATCATTTTTAGAAAATGTGTTTGTCTCTTTTTTTTCAAATCCCACTGGTGTCATTTTCTTTAGTAGGTGGCTAACAGGTTTCCTTGCATGCCTTAAATGGCTTCTCTGTGGTATCTTGAATTGCCATTGGCTGTGGTGAGGCCTCTGCCTTTTGAGACTTGCATAGCAACTTGGGTATCATCCTCGACTCTTCCCTCTCCATGTCAAAGCAGGTCAACGCCGTTACCTCCTCCTGCTTCAACACCCTCCGCATGCTCTGCAGGATCTACAAGTGGATTCAGACCGAAACAAGAAGAACAATCACCCAGGCCCTCGTCAGCAGCAGACTGGACTACGGCAACGCACTCTACGCAGGAATCCTGGCCAATCACCTGCGACGACTACAACTCATTCAAAACGCCTCTACCCGACTGATCCTCAACATCCCACGCGCAGCCACATCACCCCCCACCTGAGAGACCTCCACTGGCTCCCCGTCGAAAAGAGTCACCTTCAAACTACTCACCCATGCACACAGAGCCCTCCACGACACCAGACCAGCATACCTCAACGACCGACTCAGCTTCTACACCCCCACCCGCCAGCTCCGCTCTGCCAGCCTCGCTCTCACCGCGGTCCCCCGCATTCAACGAACGACCGCCGACGGAAGATCCTTCTCCTTCCTCACCGCCAAGACCTAGAACACTCTCCTGAAGACCTGGCTCTTTGAACAGTAGCAGCACCCCTCCTCCCCCCCCTCTCAGCACCTTGAGACCCTTGCAGGTATATAGTGAGCTTTACAAATGGATTGATCGATTGATTGATTGGGACAACCCAGAAGAGGCATGTGCCATATTGTCCAGGAAAGAACGAAAGGACTGTTAGTGGGAGCACAAACTGGCTCAACTCCAGAGTAATCCCCTAGTAGGCAAGTTAACTGCAGCTTTTTTTAGAAATTAAGGATCAGTATAGCCTAGAGCCGGCATTGAACGACATCAAGCCGGCAGGAGCCAAGAAGCTTTACCTCCAGTTTAGATATGGGGTGCTGCCACTCCGCTCCTTTACAAACAAATGGACGGGCTCACAAACCCAGGGTGTCCGGCTTGTGACTGTACCATAGAAACAGACTATCATGTGTTTTTTTGTTACCCAGGGTATCTCAAAGCAAGAAAACGGTGGCTGGTCCAGATATACAGAAACTTGTGAACTAGACGCTGTTCTGAGGCCTACAGGATATTGAAAAATGACACTAGCCTCCCCATAGCTTATTCGGTAGCAAGCTTTCTATTCTCTATATGGTGCACTCGGAGAGTATTCCTACAATCAATAAAAAAAATAGTAAAAATAGAAGAAGGAATTAAATGAATGACGATGGTCTAACTTTTGCTCATCTCTTGTTTAACAATGGTATTCCAAAGGAATTAATTGTGCAATCTGGAATTATTGTTATGGTCTAACTTATTTATTTTCAATAGAAATTTACCGTTATACCGGATTGATGTCTCTGAGAATCGAACGTTTATACCGGAGTAGGTAAAACTTTGATTCGTTAAATCTCGCCTGGTGAATTGTTTGTATATTTGGCACATGCACTTTATTATCGTCATTATTACTTCCTATTTCTGATTGTTACAGTGACTCATACGAAGTGAACCTCCTACCATCTAGCTGCTACCATAGATTGTACTGTATTTTAGAATGTTTTAGGCCATAATTGGTAAATGAAATGTGTGCTATTTTATCTGTGCTTTTATGGTCAAACTGGCCGAAATAAAGTTATTATTGAATTGGAACTGGTTTTAGTGACAAGTTTGGATTTGCTACCAACGCCACCCTCAAAGTCGGCTGCAATTAACTGAGTGGCATAAGCAAAAGTCAAAACTCCCTTGTTAAATAGTTGCTCACTAGTGTAAAGAAATTTCCCTGGGTGGAGGAGTTGTTCAAATCTGAACATGTGGCCCACAACCATAGCTGGTAGAGATCACAGTCACAGGGTGGATAATGGCTCTGAAGCCAGAAATCTACTTCCTCTGTTGTATTTATATGCTGGCCGTTATGTTGATTTGTATAATCCCAGTTTTCCGGAGACCTCTGTGAAAGGGTACATTCCTTAGCCCTCTGGAACACCAACAAAGAAAAGGCCCGACTTAGAGTTTGGTGGGTGGAATAAAGGTAGTTAGGGTGGTGGAGGACTTGACGTTCTCCACTCTGCCTTTACTCCTTCTGCCATATTTTGAGATCTATGGGTTTGTAGGAACCGCTTTTACAGCGGTTCACGCAAATCCATTTAAAGTATGGTGTGTGTTTGTCCTTGGTGATGCGCAGTTGCACCAAACTTTTAAAAGTTTTTACTTTTCCAAAATCAAAATTCTAAAGCAGGGGTTTTCTCCCTTGGTTTGGACGTAATGTTTTTTATTTTCACTGACCCTCAGTGCTATGATATTCCTGGTGGTCAAGGACAGTAAAAAAATAAAATGCCACCACCGGCCCTAAATAGGACAGACCATCAGAAACCTTAGCTCAGATCACATGTATTCACTTGGGCCATCAGAGGAAGGTTTATGCTGTCACAGTAAATTTTACCTGGTGGGTCATCCAACTCAGAATAGGTTGGGTGGACTGGGCGGACGAGTATTTTAGTGGACAGGGTACTCCATCGCTGTTGCAATAGAGTACCCTGTCTGCCAAACTCTAAATTGGGCCCGAAGTCTCTTCCTTGCCACCGTGATGCTTGTAGCTGCAGACCCTCTAAAACTGACTTTGTCCTCCAACACCAAAGTCTGATATTTTAACAGAGATATTGCAACTTTCTTCCTCGGACAAAGTGGCCATAGAGGTGGTACCTCTGGAAGAAAGGAATACTGAAGTCTACTCCCTTTGCTTCTTGGTCCCCAAGGGAGATGGGGGTCTTAGATCCATCCTGTATCATCTCCTACTAAACTTGTTAATTCTGCAAGTTACACTCAAGATGCTGTCTGTAGGCTGGGTCTTACTTGCCTTAAATGTGGAAGATTGGTGATAAGGGTTTTATCAAATGTTAATGCTGCAACATTTTCTTTTTGCAACCTTTTGACCAAGAGTTAATGCTGAAACATTTTCTTTTTGAAACTTTTTGACCAGTCGAAGTTATAGGTTGTCTAGGACTACAATCACCTCACAAGAACGTTTGAGCGGCTTGTAAAACTTCAGCTTGTTCAGAGAAGGATGTAAGAAGATAGAATGTTACAAGAATGCTACAGCCTCTTCTTTTAACCGGACTACATAATCATACTGCTGTTTATTTCTTGATATTGAGTTTACATAACACAAACCCTATCTTTCAAATGGGTCGATTTGAATCACTGTTGATGTCTCACATTGTGCTGCATATGTTGGTGCCTATAAATTAATCCTGTTGCCCGTAATCTCTGCCATTTTAAATTGGTGACAGATGAAGAGGCAGGAGCAACAGAAAGCAAGAAAAAAGCGGAATCTCATCTTGAAGACTCTGATGAAATTAAAGTTGGTGAGGTAAGAGGAAACATTGTTGACATAAATACTGTCCCATCTAGTTCATATTAAAGCAATATTTGTGTTTAGGATATGTTACATAGGCCACAGCTAAATCAAAATGTGTTTTCTCGGGTATCCCCGTAAGTGGTGCTCATTTGCACAGTGCACTACCAAGGGTGGTTGCATTTCAAAAGCTATAGTTCTTAAAGCCTAAATAGCAGTACTGGTATAGAACACCACTACCATTGCTGCCAGTGTGAAATGTTAGAGGTCATAAAAGTGCCATTACGGCCCACAGTTGTTGACTAGCCTGAGCCATCATTAATTCTTTAAAAGCCTATTCTTAAATAGTAAATGTTGTTTGCACAGATAATGCAATAACCTTTTCTTTCTCCCTGCTCTTGTTTGAAATCACCCACGGTATTGAATTTTATCCAGAATTTGAATTGAAAGTATCAAGACTTTCTATGACAACCTGATGTCAGTGCGCTTTACATTTCATTCTTCTGCCAATAACCCATAAATGTACAATGTACCAGCTAGTACATCAAATACAACTTCTCAGAAAACTGAAGCCTTCAATCCCTCACTCAGACTTCATAAATATCGTTCAAGTCCCTTCGTTTTTATTCTCTAAGACAGAGGAAATACAGTCCTATCTGGCCTACCCAAGTTCCCTAATGCTCCTTTTAGAGTAATACTCCAAGCTGTTTGTAGACGTATTACAGTTGTCAAAAAATCGAGCCATAATTGGCTTCCTGTTGAAGCAAACATCGAATGGATGATCGCATTTAAGCCCACAAAACTATCCATATTGGTTTACCTTCCATCTTGAAGGGAAAACTCCAACTCAAAGGTTGGAAAAAAGGAACAGATAATTGGGTGACCTCAGCAGTGCCCAGTTACCCTTGACAGGCACTGTCTCCTTTCTTTGCTGCAGCACACACTGCATGAAAGCTGGGCTCCTTCAGAAGAATGAGGTTGGTAGGCATTTTAGCGGTCTTCTGTTTGCCTGTTGCCATGATTCAGTCGTGAACCGTGTTCGCAGGCTAACAATTGTTCCCTGTCATCACTATACCTCCATGGATGGAGGACGGTAATGCAGCGCAGCAGTTTTTCTGTTTCTGTGGCTGCCAGAGCCTTCTCGCTGCCATCCACTAACTTCAGAGCTCTTGAGGGCTCCTCAGATGTCCATCCCTGGCAAGCATCACAGAGGATTGCTTTTCCAACCTTAGTGGGCTAGGTGAGCAGAGCTTTGAATCAGTCAGCCATGTTGGTAGCTGGCTCACCAGAGCCTTCTCACTCCAGTCACACTTTATAAAACAACAAAAAAACGCTGGGCATAGCACTTATAGATAAGCAAGTGTAACTAAAATAATCATGGTCAAACTTCAAGAGGTCCAAGTGGGTAAAAGAACATCACCTTGAGCCTAGCAGCCTGGATGCTGTAGAATCAGACATTGGGCACATTGATCTTTCAGACGACTGCATGGAAGCACAGAAATGGCTGTTCCAGAACATTCAGTGAGAGGAAATGAACATGTTCTACTATTGGTGCAAGTACAAAACTCAACTAGTACTCTGCCTTCCCAAACACATTCCTGGATTATCTCCTAGAACTTGCATCATCAGGTATGCTACGCACTTCAACTTGAGTACTCCTGGCAACAAAAACCAGATGCACAAAATTGTCGGAGAAGTCACCGTATTTGCATTACCTAGGTAAAGCAATTTCTGAAAGAGCTTCTGAAACGATTTCGACTTGTCCTAAGATTCATACTCACGTGGGTGTTTAACGTGTTGGAATAATGATCAATGGGAAAGTGTGTGAACCATATTATGACGTGACATTTGCATTCTGGAAAGTCACTTTTGGTAGCTGTTGTTCCAGATTCGTTTGTAAATAAAATGCAGTCCTTGTCTGTCCAGGAACATTTGTGTTTTGTTAATTCTGTGAGTAGAACCTAAATTAACTCTCAAAGTGCTGGCAGAATATAACCTCAGTCAATTGATAGTTTTCTTTTACAAAACTTTTCCACATGTGAGAGCATGTTGCACACACTGGATGTAAAACGGATTTTAAATCCAGTAAATATATTCAGTGTAAATATCACACACACACATGTATATGCCACAGCGGAAGTGGTAGCCGAGATGCGAGGTGCGGTGGAGGGTGGAAGACTTGTGCTTATATATATATATATATTGTTCTTGTCCATCACAGAAAGCACTGTGTATATGTAAGTCATTATTTTAATTGTGCACTACACACAATATAAGATAAGCTACCATAAAATGCCAATATTAATTTAGGTTAAAGACAATGGGCCTTATTTATGAGGCCTTGCGTCAGTTTTGCGCTGCGGTTGCGTCACTTTTTGTGACGCAACGGCGGCGTAAAACATGCCCCCTGTTGTGTCCTATTTACAAAGTGATGCATCTAAGCAGATGCGTCACTTTGTAAACCCCTGCACTACATTATACCTACGTCAGGTATAATGTATGCAGGGGGGGGCGTTCCCTCGCATGTAAGCCTCTTAGAAGTGACACAGTGAAATCTGTGAGATTTCATTGCGTCCCTTCTAGTACGCCATTGCGTAAATATCTTACGCCTGCCTCACAGCAGGCATAAGACTGATGCAGGCCCTTTCACATGGGTCTTGCCCCATGTGAGAGGAAAAATTGCTGGGGTTGCGTCACTTTTGAGACACACTCCAGCAATGCATCATTTTTGCGCCTACAGATACATCAGAAATACTGGTGTATCGTAACTCCTTGCGACATGATGCATCATCCAGAATTCCGCATCCAGAATGTCTCAAAGATGGCGCAATGAAAAGTGACGCATCACTGTTTTCACGCAGTGATGCGCCACTTTTCATAAATGAGCCCCAATGTTTTTTCTAAAGTGTAGATTTTAATATTTGCAGATTGTACCTAATGCAAACAGTTTTATAACTGTCCATTAAAGGACAATCCACAGCTCAGCATTGAACACTCTTTCAATACCTTTCAAACCTAATAAATCTTTGTCTTTAGGAAGCTTAAAGTGGTTCCATCAATTAATGCATATACCGCTCCCAAGCAGACTTACATTTGTAGATTAACCTTTTGAATACATTTAAATTTCTTTCAGGCAGCTGGCACCCTGGCCAGAAGGCTTGTTTCTCCTGTAGCTGTCTGCCCCTCCCTCTAGATCACTGCATAGGAGACCCCCTCCCTTCTGTTTCCGCTGAGCCATCTCATCTGTCAGAATAAACACTTGTCTGAAGCACAAAAGCTAAAATTACGGACAAATGGCGTCCGTTGAATCTTCCATCTCGACAACTCACATTAGAGTTAATTTAGGGACAGTCCATGTAATTACGGTCTGCCAGATGTCCTTTCCTTTGAATGAATTCATGCTGCCTTGCTTTTCTGTGACTGTATTAAAAGGAATGGCTATCTCGAGCTGTATTACCGGAGTGCCCCGGGTGCGCAACGAGCACCCCTGGGGCACTTTGGTATTACAGAAGGGACCGCAGACGCATCACCTTCTGAAATACCGATAGCGCTGGCTCACATAATGCACCAGTGCTATCAGAGTGCGTTCCCTCATTTGCATGGGGGCGTGGCCCCATGCAAATGAGGGAATTTCTTTACCTCTGTGCCGTATTACAGATGCGGGTGGAGAGGCAAAGAAGCAGTCAGTAAGCACACTGACAGTGTGCCACCTAAAAGGAGGCACAGTGTCATTGTGACCCCTGATGGCAGCCCTCTGTAGGGGGGAAAGGATGGTCCCATGGAACCCCGCATTCATCCCCCTGCAGGCAGGTGCAGTCACTCACTGCACCATCCTGCAAGAGGATCTTTAATCTCCTTTAAAAGTGCAGGTGGGTTGGTTGCCACCTGCACTGTGAAATACAGAGCGGTTTCAAAGCAGCCGCTCCGTTTTTCACATGAATGCACTGCCCCTAGGGCAGCACAAGTTCGCTGCTCATTCACTATAATGCAGCGCATATTCAAAGTTAAGGCTCGGCGCACGTTTTGAAAGGCTCGCCCAGCGTTAACCAGTAAATGCGCCACCTACCGTAATACAGCCCCTGGAGGCGCATTCACAGTTCTTACTACAGAGTTCTATCTTCTTTGTCAAGTGTTGCTGCCAATATCATCAGCATTGGATTTGCGGTCACTTAGATAGAGGTGGTTTCTCGATACACACTTGTGCTCCATTCATGCTAGTCAATGAAAAGTGCCCCTGCCTGGTTCAGTAATATTTTGCCTTTTTAACCTGCTAACAGAGGCCCAGTTTATTAAATATTGTTAACCCTCGGGTGCTGGGACCTCTTGTATAGCATTTTAAACTTCACTTATCACACCCCTTCACTGCACACTCAGCAATATACCAGCTCCGCAGTCACCTGGCGTTGTAGCACACCCGGGGCACATTCGGTGCCACTGTGGTGGGCCCGATGATGAAGCATGCCACCGACTAGGTCGGTGGGTGAGGGCTTTCTAAGGAAAACAGTGCTTTTTCCTTATCTATTTGCTGACGTACCTGAGTCATTTAAAAACCTCCTCCCTTAAACTAGCTAGTCCACATTGATTTACATATATAATACTGGGGATACGGGCTAGCTTACCTAGTCCTCTCTCTCTCGTTGATCTGTATAATCAGATATAGAATTGACAATACTTTGAAAGAGAAACCCAAACCTGCAATTCCATAAAAACTGGACTGACAATATACATGAGAAGTACACGAGCTATAACTCAGTATCCTGCGAAACTCAAGAGAAATAGACTGTTGAGCTATCTGCATGCTACACACTAGCGACTGTCAAGGGTTGTGCATGATAATAACGTGAACTGAGGAAGCAATTTCAATCATAATGTCTTTATTAGTAAGCACTGCAAAACCGTCAGGCAAACAAGGCTGAGGAAGAAAACGGTTTGGATGCTTCAGAACACTGATGCAGATGTTTGTTTTAATTTATCAATTCTGTAGTGTAAACAATGCTAAATACAAGATTTAAGGTACATGTATTACAGACAAGTTCAAGCAACACCATAAATAACACTGCATGTAGAATAAAAACAAACCATATCAGCATGTACCTAATGACAATCTATACAAACTGTAGTTGGTAAAGGAAAAGAAAAAGTGCAAATACTTTCAAAGTGCAAAATAAAGCAATCACCAGTCCAGCAATATACATAAATCAAGCATGTTTTGCAAAACAATCCACCTTTCTTCTCACATCAAGTTGAAAATACTTTCAAAGTGCATGGTAAAAACAAGTCCTGCAGTATGCAAAAATGAAGCCAGGTTAGTCAAACAATTCCCCGTTTGGTGTGTGCTTAAAGGCACATATATTTCAAAGCAACTGATAAACAACAACTACAGCACATTCAATAATCAAACCAGTTTAAACTAACAATTCCCTTTTTGAAGGCTCACATATTTCAAAGTGACTAGCAAAACAGTAACAAGTACAGCAGACAGCAAAGTAGCATACATAAATCAAACCTATTTAAACAGACTAATCCCCTTTGTTTTTGCATGAAGGCATACCTATTTCAAAGTGCCTGGTAAAGTAATAACAATTTAGCAGCATAAACATCAAACCCTTCCAGTCAAACGATGCCCCTTTTATTTTTGCATAAAGGTGCAAAAATTTCAATATGAGTGATAAAAACAGCAACAAGTTTAGGAGCATAAACATTAAACCAGTTTCGACAAAGTATGCCCCTTTAGTTTGGGCATAAAGGCACAAATATTTAAGGGACCGGCAACACTATAACAAGTTCAGCAGCAAAATTAACAAAGCTGTTTACTCAAAGAATGCCCATATTTTCTGTGCAAAAGAAAAGTGTCAAGGGGGTGCATATATGTCAGGTTAAACTGAATAAAGTTCTTCTTGCCTCCATAAACGTATGTTCAGAATATTGTTGTAGCCTATATATAAGCAAACAATATTTAAAGTATGATATACTGGCAGAATACCATATTACTTACTGCTTCCTCAAGGGACTCAAAGGACAGATACATTTAGAAAATCAGACTTGAAGTAGGAACCGTACTTGCAAGAGCCTGATGAAATGTATTGCAAAGTTTGAAGTCTGGTACAGCAGAATACAATACTTAAAGAGTGAACACAAGGCTGAGGACTGCTTACACCAGGAAGAGTGACTGGCAAATTAGACCGGTGGATGAAGGCTACTACTGCTTGCACTGAATTGGAGAGATATACTTGGCTGAAAGAATGTTTGCCTCTTGGCCTTTCTTCGTGCAAAGTCTTCTGTTAAAGCTTTCACATTTATTTTTTTTGCTCGATCACTCTCAATGCTTAAAGTTGCAAGCCCGGACAGCCTTTCCTGTGTCATTGTGCTTCGGAGATAGTTTTTGATTAATTTTAACTTTGAAAAATACCTTTCTTCACTGGCTACAGTAACTGGAATTGTTGGAAAAAGTTTCAGTGCTGTTGCAACATCCAAAACGCTGGGCAGAACTGCATGGTTTCTCAAAAATAAAAGGTCAGCCAGATCCTTTATTGTGCCACCTGAGATAAGTTGTATTTGTTTGTTCAACACGGCTTTGAAAGCGATGAGTTGTTGTGGAAACTCTAGGGACAAGTCTTTTTCGTAATGAGCTGCCAGGGTCATGGCTGTTTCAAACAACTCCTCCTCACTAGCTCTGAGATTTTCTGAAGGCATCATGAAATGAAAGCATTGGATTATGGTGTTCATACCAGCAAATCGAGTTTTTGATCAGATTTACAACAATATCTATGTTAGCAGAAGACACAGACACCTTAAAATTGTCTTCAGGATTGCACAGCCTTTGGTCTTCACAGAGTTCATCGAAGTGCTTTTTGTGTAAAATTTAATTGAATTCCCCCAGCAGCTCCAAGTAAAGATGCTGAGCTTTTAACATCTTCAAACTATTCTCTGAAACTTGCAAATGTATTCGCTGCACTACTTAACATATTTGATGCTTGTAAAAGGTCCTGATCTTTAGACTGGAGCAGTTTGGACACAATATTTATTGTCTCCCGCACTTTGGACTGGATTACAACCATTACCACAAACTCAAAAGTCTCCATGCACTTCCTAAGACCCTGAGCTTCTGTGCGCTCCTCAACCTTTTTAGACTGCAGTAAAATGGTAGTGAGTGCTTTCATGATGTCCATAAAACTATAGCGTAGAGCATGGAGAGCATCCTGCTTAGAAGCCCAACGTGTTGGACAGAGTCTCTTCAGTGTTGGCTTTGAATGAGTTGTGCTCTCTTTGGTAATCGTAAGAAGTTCCCACCGTTTGATGCTTTGGCTGAAAAATAAATATACTTTCTGTATAATGTCATAGAATTCTGCAATTTCAGGAATGTGCATGCAGGCATCATCTATACTACTATTATAAAGAGAGAACACAAAGCTTTGAGCCAGGTAAACTCAGGTACCACAGCGCCAGTCCACACACCCGATACATCGTTGAAAATGTCAGGGTGTGCAGATGGACATAGGCTATATAAAATAAAAATTAAATGTAAATTAAAAAATGTAACTTTAAAAAAAAAAGTAGTCCCCTGGAAGTAGCGCCGGCCACGATGTAGCGCTGGCTGCGATGTAGCGCGGGCCGTGACGTGCGTGATGACGAGGAGGAGCGGCGAGCATGAACGCGGGGAGGAGCTGCGGACAGGCGGGGAGGAGCGGAGAGGAGCGGCGGACAGGCGGGGAGGAGCAGTGACAAGCGGCGAGGAGCAGCGGGGAAGTCAGGAGCGCGGGGAGGAGCGGCGGCTCAGGTAAGGCAAAGGGACACGTAAAATGTCGAAGCGGGAGGGGGCCGGGCGGGAGGTGGCTCCTAGACCATAGACAATGTCGGGGCGGGCGGGGGCCTAGGCGGGCGGTTCGCCCTGAAGCCTCATTGCCCCCGGACAACGTCGGGCGGGCTGCTAGTTCAACACTAAATTTAGATTATGAGTTGCACAGTGTACATAGACTGCATTGGGTTCTTTCTGTCGCTGCATTGGGTTCTTTCTGTCGTATTCTGGTTTGCACTCCTTTATATATACCACTCATTGTGCTGGCACCATCATATCCCTGACCTCTACATTTATTAAGCACTAGGCCTTTGTCCTCTATAAGGTTTACAAGTTCTGTTGCTATCCCCTCAGCACTTTGGTCTGTAATTTTATAGAAGCCAACAAAGCGTTCATTAATTTTGATTTCAGTTGGAATTTCATTAGTATTAAGGCCCAGTGTTACATATCGGATAACCAGTGGTCTTCTTTTTTAATGTCCTGTGTTGTGTCCATTATAACAGAGTAAAATGATGCGTTTTTTATTTCACTTACTAACTCATTTTGCACTTTATTTGAAAACAATTCAATCAGCTCATTTTGAATAGCAGGACTCAAGTATTTAACTGTACTCTCTGATGTAATCAGATGGTTTAAAACAGGATCATATTTGGCTAAAAGTTCAATGACTGCCAGAAAGTTCCCGCCATCTTTTCCTTTCAGTTTTTCTCTATCTCCTCTGAAAGGTAAATTGCAAGTTGACAACAGAAGTGTAACATCGACGATCCTACTCAGAATTTGTGTCCAATAGTTCACCTGCTCTTTGTAGTCGGATTCCAGTTGTGTATCGATCGTCTCTTCCTGCCTCCATCTTCCATGTACAGCACAAGCCTCTAAATGTGAGCGCGTCATTTCATGTTATTTAATTTTTCGAGACATGCCTTGCCAATCTTGCCAATCTTTTATACCATTAGCCCATGCTTGCTGATAGGATGAAAGTTTTCTATCTCCAAAAAGCCAACAAGGTTCACAGTATGCATTGTCCATTTTTAAAGAGTAGTACAACCACAGTCTTGGAGTCTTATCTCCAGTCCTATTTTCCTTGTAGTAGTACTTTGTGGAAAAGCACCTGTTTTTATTATCTCGTGGGAAGGGTCCTCTAGGGTTACATGGGCCACTTCTAATGACAAACCTTCGTAACTCGGTATCATGCCATGGTTTGTCTAAAAAGTTCCCTCTATCACTCGGGTACAAATCCTGGCAAAACTAGGTATTGCTTGATTCCAGTTCTTCTAAATGTAATTCCAAATCCTTACTCATAATGTTTTCAGTTTCTTCTTCAATGTTTGTCAATACTTCAGAAATAAGTAGCACATTTGTAGGTTCTTCACTTTCTTTAGCCACTGGTAGCAGCAGTGATACATCTGGTGCACTGGTGCAGTGTAGGCCTAGCTGGTACTGCCACAATTGGTGCTTCAATGCTAAAAGGTACATCTGTGGTTTTATCAGAGCACTGCAATGTTTTGTCATGTGGTGGGACCAATTGGGATTGTGGCAATGCTGCTTTGTCTCCTGTTGATGATGCAGCTGCATCGCCTTCTGGTAATGATGCATGAGATGATGATGCATCATGATCACCTGGAGACCTAAACATAGAGTCAATTTTCATGAATTTGCCTTTAAACTGCTCTTGTTTTGATTTAATTTGCCGCTTTTGAGCACCGCTTAATTACTTTCTTGGCTGTTTGCTCATTTCTTTGATTAAAATATAATTGTAGAAAGTCAATGTAGTAATAGAGTCCACGAATATGAAGATAGCAGTAAGAATATTTTGTGTACACCACAAAGATTGTAATTGTGGGTTTTGTTCCAACAATACTGCCTAAAAGGAAGGAAAATACAAAGCATTATTAATAAACACGACTGTAGCTTAACCATACCAACTATTGATGTAGAGAGTTGAAGTAAGGGATACTTGAAGGCACTGGAGAAATGGATGCAAGAAGGTGAGTACTCAGGGGAGAGATACAAGAGCAGGGAGGAGAGGAGTTGGCCTAACATCTAGAGTGGTCGACCTCGAATCTGGGGAACCGGGTTCGAGTCTCAGCAATGACGCTGAACATCCTGTGAAACTCGCTTATTCTTCCCCTGCCTAACAAAAATGAATGTGTCCTCATGTAACGCAACTGGTGCTATGTAAAGCACTCTGATACCCGATACCTTCGGATCAAGTTCGTTCTATATAAAACTCCGCAAAAAAACTGAAAAAAACACAAGAAAGAAATAGCAGAAGGGATGGGATTGAGTAGGTAATCACTCAACAGTTGGATGAGGATGGTGAGAGCGAAGAATGCAGGAGTTGAAGGCAGATGCCAGAAGGCAGGAACTGAAAGGACGGCTGCAAGGAGGCAGGAGCTAAAGGACAGAGCCAAGAAGACAGGGGATGGAGCGGTCTTGAATGTATTGTAATGTTATATTTATAGAGGGCCTACTACCCCTATATGGAGCTCTGAAGCGCTTGCCTGCATGAGTAGCAAGCTACTATATGCATAGGGTGTGTGTTTGGAAGGGCGTTGTATTTGTTGCTATGTTAGTCAAGTCAAAAATTTTCTTTATTTGGTTTGTCACAACCATAAAGCATACATGTACAAAAATTCAGTTTAAATAGCAACAGGTTAAAAGTTCATTTAGTTAAAATATGTTTTCGCATTCTTTAATTAAATACTTCATCCTAGACCTCATCTGTAGTCTGTTTCTATTTTTTGGAGCAGAGTCTCTACAAAGTTCATGAATTTTACCCCGCGGCATATTAGGATGTTTGAACCTGCTCCCATCCAGCTGGTCACAGCTTGCCTGCAGGTACGAATCTGTAGCATATTAAAAATTGGTTTCAGTAAATTTTTCCTCTTTTCTATGGAGGACTCACATGTGCACAGGGGGTGACACAAGGTCTCACTGTGGTAGTCACATAGCCTACATCTTTGTCCCTGGTGAGTGTCTTTCCATGACGGGATCAATTCTTTGGAGCAGTGGTCACCCATTCTGAGGGCCATAAATTTTGTTTTTAAAGATAGCCGGAATTGCGCTATGTTAGAAGTGTTCCCATTCCATGTTGTGCATGAGGACCACTGACTGGGGCGCGTGCAGCTTATTGTGCAATAGGATGCAGGGCTTAGCAATTGGTTAAGAGGTGAGAGATGTGCACACTATTTTGTTTTTCATCTCTGCAGGTCCCTTTATGATATATATATTTTGTTCATAATCCCACTTTGGTGATTACTGCACGGACTCATCCATTCTGAAAATACTATGCCTAGTGTTTAAAGTTAATGGTCCTGAGTAGGCATAGATTAAAGAGAACGCAGTGAATGATGCAATAGTGTGAGAGTAGGGTAATAGGAGTGACTGCAGGGTGAGTGAGGTGACCATATGTAAGTGCAGTGTTGGACGAAAGAATGCATGGTTAGTAATGGGCTTATTTGAGTGAGATTACAGATTGAGCAGTGAGGGGGACAGGTAGGTGAAGTGTGACATGAGTGCAGGGTGAGTAGTGTGCTTGTGTGACTGCAGGGTGCGGTACAGGGTGAACATCGCTAGTTCATTGCGAGTGCAGAGTGATGACTGAGTGCATGGTGAGCGGGTGAATGGTGTGAATGCATGGTGGTCAGTGTGAGTGCATTGTGATTGCTGTGAGTGCAGGGTGAGCATAAAAATTAAGGGCGAGAATGAGGAGTGAGTTGTCTGAATGATGGGTGCATTCCTGGACACTTGAAGTAACTCAGTATGTTATTGATGGCAGTGTAAGGTTTCAGGTACAAGTTAAACTACTGGTTTTCTGGCACTAACAGGGATCAAGGGTGAAGGAAATAATGTGCCGATCCTGCAACAAACTTCCAGTCTTATGATTAGGTTTGCCAGCTCATTATTGTGATGCCCCATACAGGACAAAAATAAACAGTCACTTAAAGCTGTATTTTCAGCACTTATCAGTGCATACTTCGAACAACACATATAAATAGAAAACACGTTTAATTGTGTTCTTGGGCTGCCCCAATGATCTATGACTGCTAATTAAAGAGAACTAAGACGGAAAATGAATACATACATTTTTAACTATAACCGTATTTAGTGTCAAGGCTAAGTATTTCAGTGTCTCTAAAGCCGAAAATGTAAATTTCAAATGTAAGGAATAGGCAGGGTGGGGGTGGGCTCTTTATTTGGTCACAGCATGCCTAGGCTTTCAGATGTCATCCTGCCTCAGGCCCATGGTTTGTGCTGCTTGCATTCTCGAGTCATGCCTTGCCTATGCTCTCCTATTCCTGCCTACCTGCACTCGTTGGGGCTACCCTGGTGGTACAGATACTACATCTTTCATGTTCGTCCACTGCATTACCCTACATATGTCCCAGAAATCAACAGGTCCATTCTTTCTCTCTCATTCTCTCTCTCACTCTCATTCTCTCTCTCTCACTCTTATTCTCTCTCTCTCTCACACTGACTCTCTTTCTCTTTCTCCCGCTCTCTCTTCCCCCCTCTTTCTCTCTTCCCCCCTCTTTCTCTCTCCCCCCCCCCCCTCTCTCTCTCTCTCTCTCACCGTCTCTCTCTCTCTCTCTCGCCCCCCTCTCTCTCTCGCCCCCCCTCTCTCTCTCGCCCCCCTCTCTCTCACCCCCCTTCTCTCTCTCTCTCCCCCCCCCCCCCTCTTTCTGCTTCTCCTATCATGGTATCAGCTTGCCTGTGTTACCCCATCTTACTCTGGATTGCTCGCTGGCCTAATGTCTCAGCACATTAAATGCGTCAATTCATCAAGGGCTGTCCTGTCAGACTTATGCAGAATGTGCATAGGAAGGGAAAGTGGCCAAACTCTTGCTGAAATCTCGGGAGCCTAAAGGAACAGAAAATGCCACAGTCCATCAAGCACGCCCTAGCAGCAGCAAACTGGGCTCTGAATTTTACAAGCTGCCCTGAGTGACTGTAAACACATGTCTGCCTCCATTTCGGAGTGCTCTGTGACATGAACTGAGGCGGCTGTTCAGACTGGAACAAGATGATTTAATGCCAGGCAGGACAATAGTTGAAACAAAAAAAATTAAACAGACACTTCTTCAGCAAGCCAGAGCTTCGTGCATTGCACTGATTACTGCTGAACAAGTATGCCCCATGAAGTAGGAAGAGAAGTGGAAAACAGTCAAGGTCGGCGAGCTTGGCAGAAGCTGCATAAACAGTAAAAGGACTAGATGTCACCTACTCTTGGTAGGCCAAAGTAATCCTAAATTTGAACAGCAGCTCATGCCACAAGGCCAGCTCCGTGGCTCTCAAACGAGCATCAGTTGACTGAGCCCTGGCCAGCTCGTTGCACAGATCCGACCCGGACTGGTACCCTGCACATGACAGCAGGAGAGACAAAGCCTTAGTAGGTTCCTGGCCTGACAACGCAAAAGCGAATTGGCTTGCCTCATCTCACCCTTCCATCCTCACCCCTCCATGCCACACAAAACGTTTCATAGATCCCAGATAGCCCTGCTCTTTCTAGCATCCTCCTGGCCTTCTGGAATGTCCTCCCAGATCAACTCCCACTCTCATTATTAGTAACAAAGGACATATCAGGGTAAGAAAGAGGCTTACCCGGCGTTTACTGTTTCGACTAGGCCAGCAGCATGCACTGATTTGCTAGGACTGTACCATGGCACAGATTTGTTTGGACAGCAGCTTGACACAGATCTGGTAGGACAGCAGCTTGGCACAGATTTGGTAGGGCAGAATGGCACATAATTGGTAGTTCTGTTTGTTCAGCCCTCTAAATGCCAGCTTCACCAGCTGAGTGAGTTGATGAAGTCTATTGTATCCGCCTTTATCAGCATTAGAAGATGAAAATATTCTGAGGCCGAGGCCTGCCAGACAGGATAATCGAACTACCTCCCCCACATTAAAGGTGGCTACAATGTCTGAGGCTATCCTTGCTGACTCCTGGGTGGGCTCCATCCTACTGACCCCTGGCATTGTGGCGACAGGACCTGCTATCTGCCTTTATCAGCCTTAGGTGATGAAACCATGCTGAGCCCTGCGAGCCAGGAAATAACTAACTACCTCCACCACATTAAGGGTGGCTACAATGTTTGAGGCTATCCTTGCAGATTCATGGGGGGGGGGTGAGGGGGAGGCTTCCTGCTGACCACCATATACTGTGGCAATAGGTCCCTTAATCTGCCTTTATCAGCAGTAGAAAATGCAAGTGCGCTCGGTGAGCCCTTGGATCACACCTTACCACATTAAGAAGGCTACAAAATGGGCAACTGAAAACGGGCGACATTCACTCCCGACCGACCTTTTTCATTCTCTCCAACCTTTCTTTTATTTCCTTTCTTATTCTCTTCTTTCCTACTTCCTTTCCTTCCATTCTCACTCTTTCCATTTCTTCCCCTCTCTTCATTCTCCCTCAACCCTTTCTGTAGCTCCATTCTTCTTTTCCTTCTTTGTTCCTTCTCTTCCTCCCTTGCTGTCTTCTTCCTTTACCCCATCACTCTCTCCCCATCTCCTTGCAAGCTGTCTTCCTTCTCTCCTTCCTTCATTTCTGCTTTACCACATCTCTATCTTTCTTCTAGCGTTTCTTCCATACTTACCTTCCACCCTCCTTTCTTCTCTGCATCACTCCCTTTTCCTTTTTACTCCTTCTCTTCTACTCTCCTGTCGTCTCCCCATCTCTCCTTCCTTCCATTCCGCTCTCTCCTTTCCCCTCTTTCTGTCTTTAAGCGCCCCTCCACCCCTCTTCCCCCCCCCCCCCCCCCCACTCTTGTTACGTAGCTGTACGTCTGGTCCAGCTTCATCTGAAGTGCAGCAGACACCCACTAAGGGTTTGTCATAAATCATTTACCAATGTTTTGCCCAGCTGGTATATTTTTTTATGTTGAGTTATAATGGAATAAACAAGACTTCAAGTCCCAGAATGTTAAGAAAAATCCTAGAATGGAGCAGCTAGTGATGCATGGACCTGGGAAACCTGGCAGGGCGGTTTGTAATGTCAGGGGCCATGCAATACAGTTTGCATGGCAGCCCAGTCATTTTGCTTTACACCACTGGTCCTGGGCATGTGTGACGCATGTGTGACAAACTCAGCCAGGGTTGGCTTTTCAGACAACAGCAGTTTCCATTCTGGGATTTTGAAGCTCATGTTTATGATGTGAAAACGAACCTGCAAGTGTAAAAACGCATATTGAGGTAGCCTAACAGCCAAGACTGGCAGAAGGTGTCACATTGACACGGGGGCCACGTGGCAGCCAAGCCTGTGATGACATGGGCCCACTTGACACCCAGCCTGGGCTTCTATGGTCCGAATTCTTAGCAGTACAAGTTTGGGTGCATTGTGCTCTCTCTGCTCATCCTTTAGCTTTCCACACTAAGAAAGACGAAGTAAGGGGCTAATGTACTAATATCTGTTCACAAACCTGAAAGTGCCAAATCCACACCAACTAGTTTGCAAATAGCCATGCAATATGCTATGCGACTTGTGTTCAAAGGTGTGGTATTGTAAATTATCCATTTAGTTGCAAAGTGGCCTTTCTAATGAACGTAAATGAGGCTGTTTGTAATTTGCATCTCACTGTGATGAGCTGCAAATTCAGTTATGGTGGCCTGCAAGAGACGGCAACCTCTGTCCCTGCTGCTACATTTCGAAAAGGAGAAACATTTTTTAAAAACCATCTTCCATTAAAGGGACAAGTGTGTGGATATCTGATCAATGGTTATCGACCACAATTGAGGTTACAAACCACCGATACATGTGATTGTGCATCACAATTAAGAAGGAATTCCCGTGTCATGCTATTCATAATTGCTATATGGAATCAGTCTCAAAAACATTTTAGTGAATCTGAAAGGTATTTCTGGGTTGCCAAAGTGTTTTTGTATATCCTAAAATAATCAATCGATCCCGAAAACCTGTATACATTTTCACACATTGGAGGTGTTTGATGCACACTTGTGAAGCACAAACCTAGCTACAAAGCAAAAGAGCACTGTACATAAAGGGGGTAAAGCCAAGAGGATAGGCAGGGCAATGGTGAAAGATAGGGAATGCAGTAAAAAAAAGGGAGACACATGGAGGAGAGAGAGGAAGGTGCCTAGATTGTTATTTCTTTGTATGGGGTAAATTATAGTTTGAACTGACAATCTACAATTTTTAAAACAAATCTTACAACTTGTCTAATTCAAAATCCGCAAAAAATACACGTTCCACCAGTGACTTCTAATTACTTCATGTCAGCAGGACACACCATGTCTCCAGCTCAGGGCTTTTACTTGCCACCATAAGTCGTTCTGGCTGTTAAGATTCATTTAGTCCAACGGAACCAATGATTTGTCTCGAAAAAAATATGTAGCGACCTGGAAATGTGAGGCATTTCATCACTACAAAACAGGATGACGTTATTTGCTCCATAATGGGTTTTTATCGGTCTTATGCTCACCAGTGTTAGTGTTCTTTTTTTATACAATTGTAAATATTTTATTCATACAACAGTATTACCTTCTGGCACCCAGCGTAATATAAGGCTGGTCCCTAATGGCGAGGGTGTCTCCCGATGCCCCTGTTGGTCTAATGCTGTCTCCACATCACAGCCCATTGCACCTGACAGCACCAGGCACATATCCCTAGTGGGGTTAATGGACACCCCAGAGCATCTTGGATATTCAGTATAGAGCGTATACCAGTCCTGGGGATTGAGGACCCACGAACAACTCAGAGTACCCCCGGCAAATATGTATATGGCCGTTTGTAATTATTCAACAATTTGGAATCATGTTAGTCTTAAGAATTTGTAATGAATTTTTAAAATACTTTTTACAAAATTGAGAATGGACAGGTGTCCACTACTCATATGCATTTTTAACATGAGCTGACAAGCACTGACTATCCATCGCTTAAGATTATTGCATTTGGTACCTTATATAATTTAGGACTTTTTTCCCCCTAATTGTGATCAAATCTAATTATATGGAATAGGATATAGATTAGGAGCTGCCCAGCGGCCACTGCAATGCGCCAAGTACATATTCCGGCATGCTTAGTGGCACGGGCATGTCTCACATGACGCGCCTGCAGCGCTTATTAACTGCGACCGCCCAGCAACACAGCGACACGAGACAGCAGCACTATGGAGGGACTGCCTTAGGTGCAAGGCATGGGGGCAAATTTCATCTCTTTAGATTTTCCCAGCGGTCTCGTTTTTTTACGACCACGCCATTCCTACCCTGTTGTAATGGAAGACGAGAGACACGGTTAATCTCACAGAGGTGGCGTGCCACAGGCGGAATGCAGGAAAATATTTTATTTTATCCTCCACTGTGAGTGCCTTACCAGGTCAAACAGGATTACTTTTGAAGCCATCCCAGAGTCATTAGATGATCAGCCAACTACTGTAGAAGCCATTTTCATGTCATCAGACATCATCAAGCTCTTGAAGTCATCAGCAACGTTTAGAAACTTGAGCCTGATGATTTCAGGATGACTTGAAAATGACCAGTTGATTACTTCACAAGATAAGAATATTTCTGATGACTGAGGATGATTTGAAAATTAGTTTAGGATTACCTCTTAGGCTGAGATTGTTCCTGATGACTTGGAGATTTGAAAATGACTATCTGATTACTTCAAAGGGATTAACAAAATTAAATTTTCTTTCCACTATTTTGGTTGCATTTTCATCAGGAATGCTGAGCCCTTTGGCTGATAATTAAACAGAGAAAACTATTTAGCTACTACATGAGTTGCCAGTCACATTCAAATAAGCAAACAATGTGCTTTAGAAAAATGTGTCAAAGGTAATTTGCAGTGTGATATTTTTACTGTTTTTATTAGATTTAAGTAGACCAGGGTGGAAAATAAAATGTATGAGTGCAGGCGTACTTAACAGTAATAAAGGTTAGTAAATCTTGATTATTTGGGTGTGTGTATTTCTTGAAATTCTTATTTTCCTTACATTATAAAGTAGTTTTCACTTGCTGTGGACTAATTAAAGCAGACAATGACTTGCAGCATCATCCACCAGCTGCTGCATTGTTAGAGCTGGCATCTTTTGGTGTGTTTCCCCTGTCTTTTTGCTTTCTGGTCTCCTGTTTTGATTGCATGCTGGACTTCTTTTTTGCGGGCTTAGTGTCCATGCACACTTGTTCACTGCTATTCAGTGCTAAAGTGCGAGTGCTCCAACTGTAAAATCGTGTTATGATTGGTTTTCCATGATTAGCATATTTGATTCACTAGTAAATTCCTAGTACAGTGCACTGTGTGTGACCAGGGCATGTAAATCAAATACTACTAGTGGCCTGAAGCACTGGTTGTGCCACCCACAAAAGTAGCCTTTCAAAGGTGTCTCAGACCTGCCACGTCAGCGTCTGTGCGCAGTTGTTACTGTCATGTCGGTCTGGCAAGTGCACCCACTTGCCAGGCCCTAACCTTCCCTCTTACGACATGTAAGGCAACAATAAGGTAAACCCAAGGTACCCCCATGGGCAGGGTGCAGTGTATGTGTAAGGCAGAACTTGTACTGGTGTGTTTTACATGGCCTGATAGTGAAATACCGCCAATTTCATTTTCACTATTGCAAGGACTAGCTCTCCCATAGGCTAACATTGGAGCTGCCATGTAACATTTCTCCAAGTGCAACTTTCCATTGGGAACAGCTAGAGGTGTGGAGTTTAGGATCTCTGAACTCAGAGTTTAATAAGACACCTTTTTAGGTCTCGCAGACCTAGCGCTCTGCGAGGCTTATAGTAATTGAGTAGATTTCAGAAGGGGACTTAAAGCCCCGCCCATCTTTCCTTTTGGCTGGCGTCATCGTTTATGCAAAACGCTTGCCTCCCATTGAAAATGAGGCTTCTTGGTTACCGCCCTGTCTCCTTTTGGCCACGCCCACCCAGACTGGATCGTTTGCTTGCAGCGCTACACAGGATGCTCTTGTTAGTCAGGGAGTACTATTTTGTTTAATAAATTCTGTGGGACAATGGCGGCGGGCAACAATCGGCCACTGCTCCGGATGTGGGGGGGGGGGGTAGAGATTTACTTCTGTACCGTGTATAGCGCTTCTCGTCGGACGGCGCCTCCTAACGGACCACGTCAAGTGAGCATTGTTCTCTGTGTTGGGCAGGGGTTGCCGAGACCGCAACCCAGCTGCCCTTCCTGTTTGGGATATGGCGACCGGTTTCTGGTAAGGGCCTTCTCCTTCTTAGCAGGGTGACCTCCATGCACAGAGGACTCGCGGCAGCGAATGGTCAGTCTGTGCCAGGCCAGGCCTTGTCAGCGACAAAGGCGTTAATGTTCTTGCACGCATCCTGAAAGGGGAAGAGGTGGTTGGGAGGGGGCAGGAGTCTCATAAATTAGTGCACTTTCACTCGGTGGGTGTGAGTCTCACACAGTTTTGTGCCACGTGCAATGACACCAGTGTCTTTAATGGAGTTACAGGTTTTGGCACGGTCTCACCCAGTGAGCGTGCCACCCTCACACTTTTGGCGTTAGTCTTACACACTAATGAACAGCCTCACTAGGCAGATATTGGTCTCACAATGAGGCATAGACCAACTCCAGCCGCTGTGAAACTATACTTTTTAACGGAGCTGCACATGTTGGCGGAATCAGACTGCGTGTTTAGTCTCCCACCTGTGCACTGAGTGTAGGCGTGTCTCATGCCTGGTTTATGTCTCTCTCCACGCTTGGTCACCCTGTAGACTCTAATGTAGCTGTACACGTTGAAGTTTGGTCACTCAGTGGATGTATTGTTCACTATTTGGAGCATAGCCTAACTATCCTGTTGAGAGTCTGTGTGACTGTTGCATTCTGTCGGACACTATGCCTAATGGTCTCTCACAACAGCTTCCTCTCACAGCTTAGTGCATGCCCTCATTCAGAATGTGTAGGCCTTACAGTGACGCGCACGCAGTCGCACTCCAGCTTCAGTCATCCCAATGACTTTAGGAGTAGTACATTCATCAGACGGTGTCACTCAGCTCGTGCGCGCTTTGGGAACTATTGTACTATCCTGATTGTCTGCAGATCTCTTTCTTTAGCAGGCTTATCTACCCTCATTTTATAGCAGTTATTGGACAGGGTTCTAATTCACACTTTCAGAAACTGCAAATGATAACATCTTTTTGCTCCTGTCCTGTTGTCACAGTTAAGAAATGACGAGATTTTGTGACTCAGTTAAGAAGATGCAGCACACACACATACCTGCACACACACGCACACACTCATACATGCACACGTATGCGCACACTCATACCTGCTTAACGATTAACTCCAAAGGTATTCCTGTCAGCTTGTCCCATACTGCAAGAGTTACTTCAAAACCCTCTGTGAGAGTTTCAAGCAGTGCTTACTTTTGAGACGGTGGGGATCCGCACTTTTGTTTCTGCCTCAGACATGAGAACAAGATAGGGAAAATCAAAAACAGCAGAAAGGCAGACAAAGAGAAAGTCAGAAAAAAACTGCATAAAGACTGAGAGAAAGCCGGAACCTGAAAGAGTGAGCTAAAATGTAATTATAATTGTAAATGTATTTATATGGCACTTATTATCCCTGGCGAGGCGTTGCATCACGTTTTTTTAGTGTGTAATTCACTACTCCGGAACCCAAGGTTAGTTGTTAGTAGGTTAGTATAAAGTTCTTTTATTTTTCTTGTGCATTAGTAGCGTTAGGTTTGTGCTCTTGATTTCATTTATGTTTAGAAGTGTTTAGACTAGGGGAAGAAAAATAGGAAGAGACTTGAAAAGAAGAGTTTGGAGTAGGGATAGTCTGATAGAAATTCATTTGAAGTAGTAACATTTTGTAAGTAGTGGCCATGTGTGTTTGTTAGTTGGGTGGCATGGCTAAACAAGCACTGGCATAGCCAATAGGACTCGCATTTGGGACCTTATAAGTGTTTAGTTATCCAGCACAATATCCTTGGTGCAACAACATCAAGTGTTGCATGGCTAAACACTTTTAAGGTCCCAAAGTCGAGACCTATTGGCTATGCCAATGCGTGTTTTTTCTTTTTACTTGCCCCAACGTTGCTTCTTGCCCAGGTGTTCTTGCCCCCTCCTGCATTGTGTTCGCCACCAGCCCCACACCCTCCAATGTTGCATGTATAAAGCGCAAAATAAGACCAATGGCATTGGAGCGCTTTACATACACACAGGTTTACATTACAGAAGGTCAGAATATTTAATGCATTGCAAATATGGTGTTGCCTGCCCCTCCCACCACCCTTGTGTTGCTGTTTGCACCCTCAGTTGCTGCCATGTCCTTCCAATAGAAAAATCATGTTTGTATTAATATGCAGTTCTTCAGTGCAAACATAATTCGCCTCGCCATCCACCTTGGAAATGTTTCTTACAAAAATGAGCTCCAAGCGAGGCTCAGGATAATGCCAATAGTTCTCTTCTAGACAAAACAATGCTTGTTGTTTTCTGGCAGCACGATTTAGCATAATTTTAGTGGCTCTGACACCATTTTTTAGAACCAAAATGTAATAAAACTTGAGAGTTAAATACAAGTTTAAAAGCAACAAAATAAAGAGTATGTTTAATTCTGTACAGAAATTAAAACGGAGTGTTAATCGCACTTGCTCTTGTGCAACGGAAATGCCACTATCTGGAGGTACTGTGGTAAAATAAAGCCGGAGCTAAACATTACCCTGGGTTTACTTATGTCCTTTTTCTATTTCGCCTTTTTCTAACGGAAGTTGCCCTGGAGTACCGGAAGCGAGCCGTAGCCAGACTGGCGAGGAGAGACAAAGACGAAGAGCTGCGGTGCCAAGGGACAGACTGATGATTCCACGCGGTCTTATGTTTGCAGGAGGGAGGGTGGGAGGGAGGCGCATTGCTGAACCTCGCCAGTATGGATTGATTCGATTGAAGAAAGAGTTGTGGCTTCCCATCTTCAAACTTCTGGGCTGCCTCATCTCCGGTTTTAATGTATTTTATTTTATTTGTGCATTTTTATATAGCGCGGACTTTACCCGAAGGTGTCAGAGCGCTTCACAATAGGAACAGAACTGATACATGAGAACATTACAAGTGAACAAAATACAAAAGCAAACTTTACATTAAATGAAGCAACAGTGACAATTGTGAGCCAACAAAATACAAGAGGTAGCAAACGGTGCATTACAAAAGTGACAATCGTGAAACAACAAAATACAAGAGTTAGCAAACGGTGCATTACAGGAGGAAAAAGTGACGTGTGCAGGTTACAAAAGCGTATAAAGTCAAAGAGGTATAATACTGCAATATATGGAGGGCCCTCAAGCACATGTCAAGTCAAGTCATAAAATTTGTATAGCGCACTACATACCCAGAGGGTTTCAAGGCGCTTAGGAAGGGGAGGAGGATTATTTGTCAAATATCCACGTTTTAAGCTGCTTTCTGAACGTTAGGTGGTTCTGGGTGAGGCGAAGGTAAGCGGGGAGTGAGTTCCATGTTTTAGCAGCCAGGTATGAAAAGGATCTGCCTCCCATGGTGGTCTTGTTGATTCGAGGTACAGTGGCGAGGGCTTGGCTGGAAGAACGTAGTTGGCGGGAGGGGGTGTAGAAGGACAGTCGAGAGTTGAGGCAATCTGGTCCGATGTCGTAGAGTGATTTGTGTGCGTGGGTAAGCAGTCGGAAAGTGATCCTCTTATTGACGGGTAGCCAGTGGAGGTCTTTAAGGTGACCAGAGATGTGTTCGTTGCGTGGGATGTCTAATATGAGCCTGGCTGAGGCGTTTTGGATTCGTTGGAGTTTCTTCTGGAGTTTTGCGGTAGTACCCGCGTAGAGGGTGTTTCCGTAGTCTAGTCGGCTCGTGACCAGAGCGTGGGTGACTGTTTTCCTTGTTTCGGAGGGGATCCAGCGAAATGTTTTTCTGAGCATGCGAAGAATGTTGAAGCAGGAGGAGGATACGGCGCTGACTTGTCTGTTCATTGAGAGTGAGGAATCCAGGATGACGCCAAGGTTCCGTGCGTGGTCTGTCGGGATGGGTGCTTTTCCGAAGGCTTCCGGCCACCAGGAGTCGTCCCATGCAGAGGGGGATGTACCTAAGATGAGGACTTCAGTTTTGTCTGAGTTCAGTTTCAGACGGCTGTGTTTCATCCATTCGGCAACTTCTTTCATTCCTTCGTGTAGGTTAGTTTTGGCGGTGCTGGGGTCATTGGTGAGAGAAAGGATCAGTTGAGTGTCGTCTGCGTAAGAGATGATGTTGAGGTTGTGTTGGCGTGCGATGGCCGCGAGGGGGCTCATGTATACGTTAAAGAGGGTGGGACTGAGTGAGGATCCTTGGGGTACGCCGCAGATGACTTCAGAGGCCTCGGACTTGAATGGAGGAAGGCGGACTCTCTGGGTTCTTCCGGTGAGGAACGAGGTGATCCATTCAAGTGCTTTTCCTTGGATTCCGATGTTATTGAGGCGTTGTAGAAGGGTGCTGTGGCAGACTGTATCGAATGCTGCAGAGAGGTCGAGGAGGATGAGGGCGACTGTGTCTCCATTGTCCAGTAGAGTTCGAATGTCGTCTGTTGCTGCGATGAGGGCGGTCTCAGTGCTGTGTTTTGCTCGGAAGCCAGATTGTGAGGGGTCGAGGGATTTGTTGGCTTCGAGGAAGGCGGCGAGCTGGTTGTTGACGGCTTTCTCGATGACTTTGGCCGGGAATGGAAGAAGCGAGATGGGGCGGTAATTTTTGAGTTCGGTGGGGTCCGCTGTTGGTTTTTTCAGAAGGGCGGTGAGTTCAGCGTGTTTCCAGTCTTCTGGGAAGGTAGCGGAGTTGAAGGAGCAGTTGATGACGTCTCGGAGGTGCGGTGCTATGACGGAGTCTGCTTTGTTGAAGATGTGGTGAGGGCATGGGTCTGTGGGGGATCCTGAGTGGATGGAATTCATCAGGCGGATGGTGTCCTCAGTGGAGATTGGGTTCCAGGCGTTAAGGGTGTTCACGGGGGGAAGATGGTCAGCAGATGGTAGGGTGGGTTGGTTACCGGGTTGGTTGTCAAAGCTGTTGTGGATGTCTGCAATCTTGTTGTGGAAAAAAGAGGCTAGGGAGTCGCAGAGGGTTTGAGAGGGGGTGATGTCGTTGGAGTTGGCCGATGGATTGGAAAATTCCTTGACGATGTTGAAAAGTTCCTTGCTGTTGTGGGCGTTGTTGTCAAGTCGATCCTTGAATGTTGTTTTCTTGGCTTTTCGGATCAGTTGGTGGTAAGTGCGGGTGGCGCTTTTGAAGGCGTCCTTGGTGCTGGTGGTTGGGTCTTTTTTCCAGGCCTTTTCAAGGGAGCGGCAGAGTTTCTTGGACTTCTTGAGATCATCGTTGAACCATGAGGCTTTCTTGCTGCCAGGTTTGCTTTGACGTTTTTTCAGTGGAGCTAAGGTGTCGGCGGTGTTGGATAACCATAGGGTGAGGTTGGTGGCGGCTTCGTTGGCGTTAGAAGAGAGGGCTGGGGAGTTTCGAAGGAGCGATGCGGAGATTTGGTCCGTGGTGATTTTGTTCCAGTTTCTTTGCAGGGTAGGTTGGGAGTGGTTGATGGGTTTCGGCTTGTTGTAGGTGAAGTGAACGCAGCTGTGGTCAGTCCAGAGGAGATCTGTAGTGTGGCTGAAGGATACATGGTTGCTAGATGTGAAGATGGGGTCGAGTGTGTGACCTGCGATGTGGGTGGGGGAAGTGACTAGTTGTTTAAGTCCGAGGTTGGCGAGGTTGTCCACGAGGGTGGCGGTGTTGTGGTCGTTTATCTTTTCAAGGTGAAAGTTGAGGTCTCCCAGAAGAATATAGTCTTTGGAGGGGAGCGCGTGTGGAGAGATGAAGTCCGTGATGTCTTCACTGAATTTTGCGCGGGGTCCTGGTGGTCTGTAGAGGAGGGTGCCTCTGAGTGTGGTCTTGGGGTCGATGTGGATCTGGAAGTGAAGGTGTTCGGAGTTGGCGAGGTTGGCGTCAGAGCTTGTTGATGGTGGCACTTGTGCAGGTATCGGAAATAAACAAATGTAAGAGGTAGGAAACAGTGTGTTACAAGAAAAAGTGACGGGTGCATGTTACACACGAGTACCAAACACAGGTAGAAAGATAATACCGCAATAAATGGTAGACTCTCAAACCACAAGAACACACTGGGAAGACACTTCCATAGTCATGTACAGTAGAATTTTTCTATAGTGGAAGGGCTTCCTTCAGAAAATAGAGAGGGCATGGATTCGATTTGGAAGTGTCTTTGAAGGAGGAGAGCTTTGAGGTTCGTTTTGAAGGTCTGGGAGGAGGTGGTAGTCGGGAGCTGCGGCGGAAGGGAGTTCCAGATTCTCACCGCGTTGCCTGAAAAGGATTGTGCCATCGTTCTTTCCTTCTTGAAAGTGGGAGGGTCAAGCAGAAGATTTTCCGCATTACGTGATGGTCTAGAGCCTCCAGAGAGTTTCAGTTTATTCGCCAGGTAGCGAGGAGAGGAGGAGTGCAAGGCTTTGTGGGTGATACAAGCAGTTTTGTAGATAGCTCTAGCCTCGATTGGAAGCCAGCGGAGGGTGGATAAGATCGGTGTGATGTGGTCGCTTCTTTTGGCCCCATAAATGAAACGAGCTGCTGAATGGAAAACAGATTTAAGGGGGGACTGGTGGGATTTGGGGAGGCTAGTAAGAAGAGAATTGCATTAGTCAAGTCTGGAGAGGACCAGTGATTGCACCAGGGTTATAAGGTCCTGCTCCGGGAAGAAGCGACGGATCCCCCACAGAAGGCGCAGATGGTATCGAGCAGACTTTGCAATGGAATTGATGTGGGGGGTTAGATTGACCGCTGTGCCTTTCTCAAGGCCGGGTCACCCCCTTGCTCCCCACGCCTGCTGATCGCCAGCCTCCTTGCCTCCTTGCCAGCCTCCTTGCCTCCTTGACGCCGACGCCGACACCGTCGCCCCCCCCAGCCCCCAGAGCGGCCCAGCCACTGCTGAGCCGGCCGCTCGCCACTTTTCCCGCCGCTGGCCCCCTGCGGCCCGCCCACCACCGGCCCATTGGCCCAGACGCTAGCCCAGCCCAGCTGACCCGCCCTCCCGTCTCCCTCTTAAGGGGAGAGCCTGGTGACCGCGGGAGTGACCGCTGTGCCTTTCTCAAGGCCGGGTCACCCCCTTGCTCCCCACGCCTGCTGATCGCCAGCCTCCTTGCCTCCTTGCCAGCCTCCTTGCCTCCTTGACGCCGACACCGTCGCCCCCCCAGCCCCCTGAGCGGCCCAGCCACTGCTGAGCCGGCCGCTCGCCACTTTTCCCGCCGCTGGCCCCCTGCGGCCCCGTCCACCACCGGCCCATTGGCCCAGACGCTAGCCCAGCCCAGCTGACCCGCCCTCCCGTCCCCCTCTTATGTCGCCCCCGCAGCAACCACGCAGCGGACGCGCGCAGCGGGAGCACCGATTGAGCGCCGAAGGTGCGCCAAAGGTAAGCCCGTCTGCGCCCGTCCGCGCCTGGACCGCGCCCAGCGCCAGGACCCCTGGCCCCCGCAGAAACCAGCCCACCCGCTGGACCTACAACACCACCGAACTCCACGCACTCAACGCCGGAAGAATCCCGGGGTGCTACCGAGCCACCCCGAGACGCACCCACGGACCCTTCTGCTGCAACTCCTGCAAGTTCACCTGCATCCAGACCTCCACTACACCAGAACCGACCAAGACCAAGACGAGCAACAGCCACAGCCACCTGAAATGCATCCTGATCAACACCCGCTCCGTCCACAGACACGCCGTCGAGCTCTGGAACCTGCTTGACATCACTTCACCGGACGTCGCCTTCCTCACGGAAACCTGGATGAACGCCTCTTCAGCGCCCGACATCGCCATCGCCATCCCAGACGGCTACAAGATCATCCGAAGGGACCGCATCAACAACACAGGAGGAGGCATCGCCATCATCCACAGGAACACCATCCGCATCTCGACCAACACCGACAACACCCTCGCACCCGCCGAGCACCTTCACTTCCAGGTCCACATCAACCCCAAGACCACCCTCAGAGGCACCCTCATCTACAGACCCCCGGGACCACGCACACAATTCAGCGAAGACATCGCCGACTTCATCAGCCCGCACGCCCTCTGCTCTGCTGATTACATCCTCCTCGGGGACCTCAACTTCCACCTGGAGAACAACAACGACCGCAACACCACCACCCTGCTGGACAACCTCGCAAACCTGGGACTCAAGCAGCTGGTCACCATCCCCACCCACTACGCCGGACACACACTCGACCCCGTCTTCTCATCCAGCAAGGACATCGCCTTCAGCCACGCCACCGGACTCCACTGGACGGATCACAGCTGCGTCCACTTCAGCTTCAGAAGGACCACGATCCACCACCACCAGCAACAGGTTGCACGCAGAAGCTGGAACAAGATCACAGCCGACCAACTCACGACCTCCCTGAGCATGAACCCTCCCACCAGTACAACGAACTCAAGCCAGGCGGCCACCAACCTCACCAAGTGGATCAGCGACTGCGCTGACGACCTCGCCCCCCTGAGGACCCCGCCTAGCAGACCCGGCAGCAAGAAAGCCCCATGGTTCACCGACGAACTCAAGAACTCCAAGAAGAACTGCCGAGCCCTTGAGAGAACCTGGCGCAGAGACCCAACTCCGGACAACAAGGCTGCCCTCAAGCTCGCCACCCGAAAGCACCACCAACTCATCCGTGCCACCAAGAAAACCGCATTCAAGGAACGACTGGACAACAACGCACATAACAGCAAGGAACTCTTCAACATCGTCATAGAGCTCTCCAACCCCAACGCCGGAAACAACGACATCACCCCCTCGCAAGACCTCTGCAACTCCCTCCCCTCCTACTTCCACAACAAGATCGCGGACATACACAACAGCTTCAGCACTCAACCGACGCACGCCACGACCGAACCCCCGCCCCCCACCACCACCCTCTGCGCCTGGACTCCGATCAACACCGAAGACACCATCCGCACGATGAACTCCATCCACTCCGGATCTCCGACCGACCCCTGCCCCAGGGCCGGACTGGGAACTGAAAGCAGCCCTTGCAAATTTCAGCAGACCAGCCCCCGTCCGGCGCGTAGCGAGCGAGCGCAGCGAGCGAGCTCGACCGCTATTAGGGGGGTTTGGAAATTTTGGAAAACGACAGACCAAAATGGTGAATTTTACAGCATATTTTTCATTACATATTCAATTTTATCAACTTTCAAAGCACAGTAAATAGTAGATGATGACCTTAAAGAGCACCAGGTTATCCACCTAGTCCTATGTACCCATAGATATTCTTTTTAGAGAGCACCAAAAATAGACACAAGTAGTGAATCAAAGAGAACAAAGTGAGACCAGCCCCCCATATGGTGTGTAGCGAGCAAGCGCAGTGAGCAACCACTACTAGGGGGTAGTTTGGGGGGTTGAACTTGTCCCCCCCCAAAAAAAATTTGAGATATAAAAAGGCCAAAACAAAACATTTTTTAACACTATTTTCATTACATAATAGACTGTATTAACTTTTAAAGCATAGTAAATTGTTACTCATGTTGCCACACATTAAGCACTGATGTGATGTCACACATGAGCACACAGGCCACTGACTGAGGCCAGAAACTGTGGAAATGTCACACATAAGCACCTAGGGACTGACCCAGGCCTGGTCACACCACCAGGCCGTAAGCATGGAGATGTCACACATGAGCCTCTAGCTCCAGGTCACTGAGGCGAGAAACTATGGAAATAGCACACATAATTAAGCACCCAGGCCAGAAAGCATGGAAACGTCACACATAAGCACCCTGGCTGTCAGAAGGCATGGAAATGTCTCAAATGGCACCCTGGCCAGAAAGCAGGAAAAATTAACACAAAGGCCCTGGCCTTGACATGACACATCTTTAAACAGCCTACTTACGTGGGTGGCACAATAAGTGTTGCAGGTCCACTAGCAGCATTTAATGTACAATCTCTGGGTACATGTAGAACCACATTCTGGGGACTACCAAGTAAATTAAAATTGCCAATTTGGTGTAAGCCAATTTTACCATGTTTGAAAGGAAAAAGCGCAAGCACTTTAGCACTGGTTAGTGGTGGTAAAGTGCACTGAGCCGTAAGAGCCAACAAAAATCGCCTGTTTTGATGTAATAAAGCAAATGAAACTGGATTTTAATTTGGAGGAATCTGAGGACGACAGGGACTTATCTAACCATGTCTCAGCAGTCAGTATGAACAACATGTATCTAAAAAACATTTTACATGTGCTAATGGCGCTGGGACTTTTTCTGGAGCTTCTCCTTTTCCGCCCAGCTGTTTCAACGCCTACAACTTGGGCATCTGTAATGCACATGCAAACAGTGAACTGTCCTTGGGTTATGGGCGACATGCCGGAAGATATTGACTGGCGTCACAAGCTGTACCACACCCTGATCATGGAGAAGATCTCAGCTACATTAGCCGCAACAGTTTGAGAAGCAGTGGGGCCCCTGCATGAATTTTCTCACAAATGCATTTTGAGAACTCTCTTGCACGAAATATCTACGAGTGCTGCACCTCACAGACCTGGGTTACTGTACAATGGTGTACATGGACCTTCTCATAAAGGGCAAAATGGATACTTTATCAAGCTTATGAGTGAACACAATGTCTTTCTTGTTATCTCCCCCTACTTCCTCCCCCCCAAATTTCCATTATTCCCCCCCTTTCCTTTGCCTCCTCCCCAGCATTTCCTGGCTTTAATGGCGTCACTGGGTTTTAGACACATGACACTGGCCTTGTAACCATAACATACAATTATCTTCTGCTTTCACAGTACAATTCAGTGATCTCATGTGTTGGGGGGGGTCGCAGTGGTGGGCAGTTAGTGTGGTACGGTAAATCTGGTCCCATTCTAAACAGATCAGTTTTACAATTATTCAGAGATAGCAACGAGATGGCTGAGCATGCAATGCAATGCAAACTGTAATGGGAACGTTTTGAAAAATTAGGTAGAAACTACAACGCGGAAGGCCAGTGTTATTTCTATGAGGCTGCGTGTTTTCTGCTTCTGTACGGTACCTGTACCAATCAATGCCTCTTAAGTGATGCATGTGCTCTGGCTTCAGGCTCTCCTTACTGCAGCATGATGGTCTCTTTATATCATTGTGTAGTGGAAGGCAAAATGGAGTGAGTCAGTGTAAAATTGCTATAGATTTCGCGTATTTGTTTGATTACATATTTGACTGCCGGCCTGAGCGAGATAGCAGTACTCATGAGATAAACAACAGTGCGGAAAGAGAAGCAACTGTTTCGGGGCAGATCATAGATTATATTGTTGAATCAATCAATGAGCTGCTTCAGCATGTACAACCACATAACCCTCCTCGAAGCGTGTGGCACCACCCGCAGGACTCCTTCTCACAGCCCCCTCACACTTCGAGCGTCCGCGCTGTGCATGCCAAGTGTGCCTCAGACCGGCTAGGCAGCCACAGGAGGCAGGCGCCGTGAGTGCGTATCCGCCCGTGCAGGGTCAGCTGCAGCCTTGGCAGGGCAAGCGTACACTGAGGGTGGTACATCTACTGGGGAGGTCTACTTTGAGGGCAGTGAGAGAAGGACCAACCTGGTGGTGTATGTGAGCATGGGGGACAACACGGTATGTCATAGACGGCCAGTATATGGTTGTGTGTCCCATTCTGCTGCAGTGCTGCTGCTGTCCATACCTGTACCAGAAGAACTCTCCATTCCCTTTATTTGCTTTAGCTATCCATGGTGTCCATACCTGAGTGTACCTGGGCAATGACCCTCTGCCTGCAGCACCCTCAGGAATATGTGCTGAGAGACTGCATCGAAAGGGGCATGTGCTGAGCGCCGGAAAACACGCACCACAAAGGGACACCAGCCTAGGCAAGAAAGGCACTCTGGTGCTGCAGAAGGGCAAGAGTCTAATCCATACATTAACCACCCCCACCGATGACTTCTGGTGCTCATACCTGAGTATAGGGGACCCTTTGAAACTTTGCGCCCTTCCTACGAACATGCCTCGACATGGGGCCCCTTTCAGCTACACTTGCTACTGCCTTCCTGGGGAATGCACCTGGGCAAGCAGGGCGTTCACAAGGTTTCAAGGGTATTATTTTCTTAGTGAACTGATAAAGAATTATTGTGTGAACCAGCATTCGCTGTAGTGGTGTGACCATTTAGGAGAGGAGTAAACTTTCTGCTTTCATCATGGTCATCTCATAAAGCCTGATGATGGTAGCAAATATGTCAATTAATGATAGATGGTACCGCAGCATGAGCCCCCTTATGTCCATTCCTGTGCAAGGACCCCGTTCTCCCTTCCCCTGCTTCCTACTGCTTCCCTGATGCCTAAGCGCAGGCCCGATGCCTGCGTTCTTACAGATCACTTCCTCACACCTGCATTTGTTCACACGACGCACTCACATTCCCACTCAATAGCTGTCTTACACACGACTACCCTTCAGTGTGAGCACACTTCACTTCAATCGCACTTCCATTCACCCACACACTCCCATATGCTCACACTTCCACTCACAGCAGGCTGTAGCAGTCACAAACATAATTTTACACATACATTCGCACTCAGTACCATTCATGAATACCAACGTTCACACATTTGCGCCCATGCAGACAATCCCTCTCTCACACAACGTACAAACACGGAGGCTTTCGGGCATGCTGGCATTTTCCTACATTGGTCGGCACCCTCATTCACACTGACCCACACACTCCCATTTGCTCACACTTCCACTCACAGGCTGTAGCAGTCACTAACATATTTTTACACATACATTCGCACTCAGTATCATTCATGCATAGCTACCAAGGTTTCAGATTACATATGTGTGACATTTTCAGAATTTCACTGTAATTATGAGTGACATTCAACGACTAGGAGTGACACTTTCTCGCGAACATAAATCAAGCAACGGCGATGAGGGAAATATATAAATTTCAGAAATTACACCCAATTGAGCAACGAGAACCTCTAAGATTATCTTTAAACTGCTGCAAAGCATCGGTAATGGAGGGTCAGTCCTCCTCGACATGTGCCAAAAAACAATACCACATCCTTCAGCTTTCTCTCATGCACATACTCCTTCAAAACACCAACTTTACTCTTCAAAACGCTCTCATACACTAGCATAATTTCCTCTAATCTTACACTTTATACATGCTAACACTACAGTAAAGCAGATCATGGACATGTCTCCACCCAGTGTAAAATTGCCATTCCATGCTACAATACCTTACTAGAGTGATCATTAAATCCAGACGTCCTCCTGTAAACTATTGCTGTAACTGGGCAGATGGAAAGTGGTATTGAGTACCTGCACTACTTTCATTTAAATGGGAGAGCATCTGTAATTCTCAGCAATGCTGTAAGATTTAATAGGAGAACCACTCCAGAGGAGGAAATATGTATTGTGGATAAGTAACAACAGCACTTTTTGTATGTTTTCATTTAAAGTACTGCGTGCACCATTTCACAACTATACATCACTCTCCCAACTGCAGACGTCACTCTGTGGGCATGGATTGAGAGCCCCTTCTGCACAGGACAAGACACTAACCAACTATTGGGATTAATGGGTTCTGCTAAATTGGCAATCGCCTGAATTGGTGCTGGCATTGCTCTAATAGCAGCAGACGCTGGGCCTCTCTTGACTTTGGGGGCTCAGTGCTGCATTAAAGAGTTGATAGGCTGCAGAATCCACCCTCCCAGCTGCTAGTTCAGGTCATCAAGAAGTCACAGGCTGTGGTCTGCTGTGCCTCTTCAAATAATACAACACATCGCTTGCCTGGACGGACACAAGTGCCCAGATCATTTCCGGAACACACGTGGAGCCAGGGCAGGTTAAGAATGCTTTGTATGACAGGCCTGCCCAGACCACGGGAATCTCTGCTTGGGGACCAGGGACTGGGAAGGCAGCAGTGGCACAGCAGGACTTAAATTCCTGCCTGGTGTCAGTGCGCGCGATGTCCTCCACAGCAGAGTAGCACTGAGAGGTCGCCCATGGACTGGAGGCCCTCAGTCAGGGCCCGAAATTATATTTAAATTGTAGCTAGTGCTTTAATTAAATAAATGAATAAAGAGCTGAATAACACGCCGCGGTACCACCCTGAGCCTGGGAGAGCAGTGAGCAGAGCTACAGGCTCAGTGTCTATCAGGCTGTAAAGTTAGAAGACGATTAATACTTCAGTGACCCACACAGCAGCCTCTCCGTGATAACACTGTCAGTCAGATAATGGTAAATGCGACCTTTCGTTTCCGACTAAGTCCGGTCGCAGGACAGCAGCATGATGAGGCACACTGACCAAGTGGGCACAGGCAGCGCGGTGAGAGTAGTGGCTGCCACTAAAATTAATAAAACTAAATAAACGTGTAACTCCACCGCGGCCCCGCCCAGCTCAGGAGAAACTTAACTACCAGGCTCCCCTTTCTCATAAAATAAACACACTTTAGCAGTCATGAGTGACGCCGTGTTGTTACATGAACCCAGGGCAGGGACTACTCAGCAGCCCCAAGCGTCCCCTCCCTCCCCCCGTTCCCACCGGCGGCCTGATCTTCGCGTGACTCCTAAATGTATTAAGGGCAACACTGCGCAGAGTAGTACACTGTCATACCAAAAAGTCTATCCAGTGCTTAATTTGAATCCGCTCTACCCGCAACAGCGCCTACCTGGCCCCTGCCTGGTACTGAAGCGCAGCCTTGACCCTGAACTCAACTGCGAGCAGCAGGCTGTGACTAAGCTGTAGTGTACTATTATAGCCTAGGAATAAAGACGTGCTCTGCCTCTAAAAGGTATACTTTGAGATACCTGAGTGAGTGCTGTGATGGACCTTTACAGGCCTCCAGCTGCGATGACTCTCACCTGGGAATGTGTGCGGTCCGGGATTCGACTCGCACGGTAATGAGGCCCCACTGCCTCCTTCACAGTCTAGTACAAGTCCAGGTCAGGGCATGGGAGATTGCAAACATGGAAACAACACTCACCTGGCTGGCGGCCGGCGGCCAGCACTAGCAGACATTCGGCAGCAGGGACACTGGGACAGGGGAGGGCGGCGGGGGGGGGCTAGAAATAATTAAATTATGGGTGGCAAAAGAGAGGGCCTCTCGTCGTCACGGTCCTGCGCGAGCCCCAATGCGCATGTGTCACCTCCAATGGCCGTGCCCGCCCCCCCCCCCCCTTCCCCCCCAAGTGCGTGAACTGAAGATTAAAAGCAGGCCGCGCAGACGGGGCGGTGGAGGCATCTGCGCGCTGCGTGCGCACGCAACCCACCCACCCCCTAAAATGGCACTGTTGCTTGCAAAGCATTATTTATCCAGCACATTCCTTAAATTGCACTTTTTTCTGCACGGGCTTGGAGGTAGGAGAGAGTGAAACGCAGGCACGCAGCAAAGTACAGTAGTAGGTAAGTGACTACTACTGTACCGAGCGTACAAAAATCGGCCTTTAGCAACAAAACCGGCCCCCCGGCCAAAAACCGGCCCCCACCCCTGGCAGCCTACCGGGGGATTGCCCGGTGCCCGGCATTGCCAGTCCGGGCCTGCCCTGCCCTCACCACGTCTTCAACAAGGCCGACGCTGTCATCGCACCCCACCTGCGGGACGTCATCAACACCTCCTTCAACACCGCTACCTTCCCGGAGAGCTGGAAGCACGCCGAACTCAGCGCCCTACTCAAGAAGCCATCAGCCGACCCCACCGACCTCAAGAACTACCGCCCCATCTCGCTGCTCCCGTTTCCTGCTAAAGTCATCGAGAAGACCGTCAACAAGCAGCTGGCCACCTTCCTCGAGACGAACGGATCCCTCGACCCCTCGCAGTCTGGCTTCCGGGCAAACCACAGCACCGAGACCGCCCTGATCGCAGCCACCGATGACATCCGTGCCCTGCTCGACAACGGAGAAACAGCGGCCCTCATCCTCCTAGACCTCTCCGCGGCCTTCGACACTGTCTGCCACCGTACCCTAGTACAGCGCCTCAGCAACGTCGGAGTCCAGGAGAAGGCACTGGAGTGGATCATCTCCTTCCTCGCCGGGAGAACACAGAGAGTCCGCCTCCCTCCGTTCAGATCGGAAGCCACCGAAGTCATCTGCGGCGTCCCTCAAGGCTCCTCGCTCAGTCCAACCCTCTTCAACGTCTACATGGGCCCCCTCGCAGACATCGCACGCCAGCACAACCTCAACATCATCTCCTACGCCGACGACACCCAGCTGATCCTCTCCCTCACCAACGACCCCGCCACCGCCAGAGACAACCTACACGAAGGGATGAAAGAGGTAGCCGAATGGATGAAGAACAGCCGCCTGAAACTGAACTTGGACAAGACGGAAGGCCTCATCCTGGAAAACACACCCTCCGCCTGGGACGACTCCTGGTGGCCCCCCGCCCTGGGCAGCGCACCCCAACCTACAGACCACGCACGCAACCTGGGCTTCATCCTGGACTCCTCCCTCTCCATGACCAGACAAGTCAACGCCGTCTCCTCGTCGTGCTTCAACATCCCGCGCATGCTACGTAAGATCTTCCGGTGGATCCCCACCGAGACCAGGAAGACAGTCACCGAGGCCCTCGTCACCAGCCGTCTGGACTACGGCAACTCCCTCTACGCCGGAACCACCGCCAAGCTCCAGAAGAGACTTCAGCGGATCCAGAACGCCTCAGCACGTCTCATCCTGGACATCCCCCGGCGCAGCCACATCTCCGGACTCCTGAGAGACCTGCTCTGGCTCCCGGTCAACAAGAGAATCACCTTCCGACTCCTCACCCACGCACACAAAGCCCTACACAACCAAGGCCCGGGATACCTCAACAGCCGCCTCAACTTCTACGCTCCCAAACGCCAGCTTCGATCGATCGGCCACGCCCTCGCCACCGTCCCCCGCATCCGAAGAGCCACCACAGGAGGACGGTCCTTCTCCTATCTCGCCGCCAAGACATGGAACTCCCTCCCGACCCACCTCCGCCGGACCCAGGACCACCTCACCTTCAGGAAGCAACTCAAGACCTGGCTGTTCGAGCAGTAGCGGACCCCCCCTCCCTAGCGCCTTGAGACCCTTTGGGTGTGTAGTGCGCTATATAAATGCTGTGATTGATTGATTGATTGATTGATTGATTGAGTTTTTTGTCGAGAATGACACCCAGGGATTTTGCGCTGTCGGCAATGATGGGTTTAGTGTTCAGTAGATTCAACTGATCCATCCAAGATTGCACCGGGGGAGGTGAGATTGAAGAGGAGAAGAGGAGGAATTCGGTTTTGGAGGGATTCAGAATCAGTTGATGAGTAAACATCCAGTTATGAATGGAGTCGAGAGTAGAGCTTAGGATAGAGAGATCGTGAGTGGAGGCAACCTTGAGGTAGATTTGAGTGTCGTCAGCATAGAGACGATAGTGAATCCCGGATTTACTGAGGAGAATTCCTAGTGGTTCTAAATAGAGGTTGAACAATGTGGGTGCAAGTATAGAGCCTTGAGGAACACCTTGACCTCCCGCCACAGGAGATGAAAGACTGTTCGCCATTTTGATCATTTGTGATCTATCAAAGAGGAAGGAGGCAAACCATTTAAGCACAGTGCCCTCCATGCCCATTCTCTGTTTAAGAATGTTGAGAAGGGTGTTGTGATTGACAGTGTCAAAGGCTGCAGAAAGGTCAAGGAGAATTAGAAGACAGGACCCCCCCGAATCGAGGATCCTCAGCACGTCATCAACCACTTGCAGTAGGGCTGTTTCAGTACTGCAGTTTTGAATGAAGCCAGACTGGAAATTGTCAAGAAGATCATTGTCCTTGATATGACGAGAGAGTTGTTTCGCTACGCATCTTTCTGTAATCTTCGCAAGAAAGGGTAAGTTAGTGATGGGGCGGAAGTTGTTGAGGTCAGACGCATCAGCAGTTGGTTTTTTAAGAAGCGGGGTGACCTGCCCAGTTTTGAAGGAGACAGGAAGGGAGCCTTGATAGAGGGAGATGTTGACCAGAGTGGTCCAGTATTAGAGGGAAAGGGTATAAAAGTCAATGGCAATGGCACTGGGGATGGGGTCCAGATGATGGTTGGAGGGCTTTGTTTCCCGGATGCACTTGAGAAGGGCATCTTCAGATATGGGGTCAAAGTTTTGCCAAATGGCTAAGGATTTGCACTCCTCTGGGGGTGTAGGATGAGCGACCTGATCCACAAGTGATTTCACTTTTTCCTCGAAGAATATAGTGAAATCCGCTGCTCTCTTTGCAGAATCCTCCATCTTGGAGGAAGGGGAGAGCAGTCAGGACTCTTGATGAGATCAAATAGTTTTTTGGGTCTATTTTTGGCTGAGTCAAGGAGGGTTTTGATGTGCGCCGCTTTCCTAAGGAAGATGTGTTTGTGGTACTTGGATCTTGCGGATCGAAGCGTGGACAAGTTGTCGGTGGAGGGCACTTGCCTCTATTGTTTCTCCAGGAATCTTAGCTGCTTCCTTTCTTCATAGAGGGATTTGTTGAACCAAGGTGCTGTGGGGGTGGACCTTAACCTTTTGCTTTTGAGTGGAGCAACGTTATTGATTTCATCTGCAAGAACTGTGAGGCATTGGGAGGTGAGATCGTCAACATCAAGGTTCGGGTCTAGCCTTGGAAGTGATAACAAAGCTGATTCACAGAGGGGGCCGACATCAATATTTTTAACATCACGGAACCAGGAGATAGCCCTCTTGGGTTGGCCAAGTGTTATAACGTGAGATAGTTGTATAGAGAAAGAGATGAGGAGGTGGTCAGACCAGTCTACGTGAATAGGGGTAGTGATGGATAGCATGTCTGCTTTAGAAATAACAAGGTCCAGGATTGAGCCCTTAGAGTGTGTTGATTCTGTGCAGTGTTGAATGAGATCGTTAACAGAGAGGAAGGTGGCCAGGGGGTTTGCGGAGGAGTCTTGCGGTGATCCCCAGTGGAGATTGAAGTCACCCACGAAGGTCTGATTGTCACTTTGCGAATATTGGTCACTGATGAAGTCAGTGAGTTCCTCCAAAAACAAAGGGCCACTACGAGGCGGGCGGTAAATGACATGGAATCTAAGGGGTGAACGGTGGTGCACTTGTAGCTCCAAAGAAAGGCATTCAAAGGTGTCGAAGGAGCTGATGGGGGAAGCCTTAAGTTGAAGGGCGTTTCTAAAGATGACTGCAACACCTCCCCCCGTGTTTTCAGTTCTGTCATTCCTAAGTATAGAATAGCCTGTGGGTAATAGGAGATCAAACGTAGAATGCGAGGTATCTTTGAACCAGGTCTCTGTGAGGAAGAGCATGTCAATATTGTAGTAGGTGATGGTATCTGAGATTTCAAGTTTGTGTTTTACTGCAGATCTGCAGTTGTGGAGCAGACAGCGCAGCTCCGTCAGGACTGTTTTGGTGACGGGGGCACTTGGGCTCTGAAGAGTGATCGGGATGTTATGTTTATAAGGGGGTGCTCGGGGGGGTTTAGGTGGATGCTTGGTTCTGACAGAGTAGATGGTTGGAATAGAGTAGATAGTAGGGTTGCTAGGTTATGCAGGTTGAGGAAGGGCGGCATTCAAAGGCTTGAGCGAGTTAATAAAGTTTGCAGACGACTGATTGAGCTTGGCTAAGTTGAGGTGAGGGGGCGAGGTGCATCTCGTGGGAAGTTGGGAAGGAGAGGGGGTGCAAGGAAAGGTGGAAATCTTAGAGCTTAGAAGTGAAATTGCAGCTGTGAGCTGGGAGATGGTGGTGATAAGGGAACCTAGCTTATTTTCCAGCGAGAGTAATGCAGAGCACGGAAGGTTGGGTGGATCGATGGAAACAGGTGGGGGTGGAATTGGGGGTGGAAGGCAGGGAGAGGTGAGGGGATAGGATGTGAGTTGGGGTGTAAGGTTCAAAAGTGGGGAAAGGTGGAGGTTGAGAGCGGGAGTTAATGAATCGGAGGTTACGGGAGAGTTGCCTTTGTTGGGGAAAGGCGGGAAACTCCAGTCATGTCGGCCGGTGAAAGAGGCGCCTTATTTAAGAGAGGTGATGCAAGGTCGAAGCTGCTTCTCCTTCAGCAGCACATCGCTCCAGTGAAATGGAGAGTGGGCAGTTATACTTTGAAGTCAAAATCCAGAGATTAGGGTAGTGAAATGAACTAACCTGGCTTTTCTTTGCACGCTCTCTGTGTCACTGCGGCGGATATAGGAGAATCCAAGATGTCAGGTAAGGAAATGTCTGGGCTGTGAATGGAGGGCACACAGGAGGCCAAGTCTCTTTTGCCATTTAAAACCTACAAGGCCCAGTTAAGGTGCGCCCTCGGTCGGGGTATATTGCAAGGCCACTCATGCTGATGCAATGTAACAATGGAACCAGTGCAGAACTTGAGTGGTTCATGAAGGAACACATGACGTTTACTTCAATAAATTCACCTTTCCTTTGCTGCTTTTATGGGCGAGTTCGGATTTGGGGCCAGGGAAAAAGGGATCACTCTTTAAACACATGGGATGCTCTTACAGCAAATGCCGCCTCACAAAATTATGCGTGCTTGATATAAATGAAAACATTTTGTAAACGAATGTCTTTTTCCGGGGTTAAACTAATCGAGTTAAATTTGACAAAAATAAAAGGCGGCATTATATGACCATTTTGATACCAGAGTAGATATTTGGTAAATCTACCTATGCTGCTTTTTTAATATTGGCGGAGCGAGCATAGAACTTAATAAAGCTTCCTTATTTTTGCTCACTCTCCCAATTTTATATATTTTCACTCACCTCTTTCACACACCTCTTTTCACAGCACTGCAAATCAGTCACCCACCAAACGAATTGATGGGTAGTTTGTGACACTCTACCACTTATTGGCGGCCACCTGACTCTTGAGAGGTTATACCAACTGACCCCCCTTGTTTGAGCCAGTGGCGTACCAATCTTTGTGGCTAACAGGAATGCCAAATGATGAAGGGCGGTTCCGTGTGGTGACTGATGGATATCCTGTAAGTGATCACTGGTATCCAGCAATGTTTTCTATCACGGTTAGATGAGTTGACACTGTTCTGTTAGATTAATGAACCACACATAGACTGGATAGACCCTCTGACACTCTTTTGTTTTTCTATGGCATTATATGGCAGGCAGAAAGCCACCTAAAGTTGGACGCATGGTATTTCACACTGGTCACAGATGTGGGCCGCTCTTGGCGTCTGAATCTTTGCAAAGTCCACTGACATTTTTAGCTCAAACAAGGTCTCCCTTCTGAATACCCTATGCCACAGTCTCCCCTTTTCTTTATGTCAATATCCTTCGCTGGCTCCATGGCTTTTCTCTCAGCTGGTGCCCACACTTTATATTCCAATCTTGCCACTTTAGCAGAACAAAAGACTCACGTCCCTATCGATTTTATAGACTTAATCTTGTCAAGAAACGGGGCATGCTCACATTTTCTGCTCGTTTCTTTTAGCCTGTACTCTATTTGTTTACATTACTCATCTCCTATACTCTTATATCGCCCTCGCCGTTAACAGTGCTCTGGTGCTGTGTTAAATGAGCAAAGCCACTTGAATTAAGCGGGAGGTAAGCTCCAAATTATGCAGCAGGGCTGACTAAATTATGCGGCTACAAAACGAGAATTATGTAGCTCAATGCGTGACATTTATTTTGAGTTTTACTTCATTATTTCGACACCTGTACACAGAGGAGCGCATAGATGCTGTTAAATCTGGGGATTTATACCAGCAGTTCTCAGTGTTGTTAAACCGAGTGCAGAGTTCTTGGCAGGAGAAGGTGTAGGGCAGGGAGAAATGATCTGGACGAGGTAAGTGAGGCACTGGACCTCTGCACTCCCTATGTGAGAGATTTATTCGTTTTGTAATTTGTAAGTAGAATGGGTGGAAATCCGTCTACTCTTGGTCCTTTTAGCACGCCTTACTTCTTTCCGATTCTAATATTTTTTTTGTTTCTACGCAATATTTTCCAGCGTGTTAGATTTCTATCCATTTTCACAACCTTCACCCTATTCTTCCTCGTGCATTTGCACCTTGTAGGTAAACTCTCCACTTCTGCTTTCTGTACTGAATCCGCATGCTGCAGAATTTGTACAGCACAGCTTAAAGACATGAGGAGGGTCAATATCTCTGGCTAAAAACTTAAAGGTTCCCAAAGGCGAGACCTATTGGCCATGCCATTGCTTGTTATTATTTAGTTGTGTAAACCAGATGCTTTATCCTTAGAACGTTTGAGGCATTTCCTATTCATGTCTCCAGTACTTTTCTTTGCACGTAGGCATTATGTGATTGCTTTTTTTCAACTTAAGCTGTTTGATCATTATGATCATATTCTAAATAATGTAATAAACACTGGATGTTAAAAATAAAGTTAATGCACAAGAACTATGCTATATTTTACTACTAATAAGGCAGCCACAATTGCAGTTACCTTGCAGTTAAAAGGGACTTGATTTCAATGGTGCAGCAGGTGCAGTGGCACCGGTGCCAAAAGCTCCAGGGACTCTACTAAACCCAGAGTATTGCTAACATTTAAAACTAAATAGGCAGTCACAAATGCAGTTAGCTTGCATGTGAAAGGGGACTTGATTTGAATGGTGCAGCAGGTGCAGTGCCACCAGGGCCAAAATTTGTCATAACTCCACTTAACACTAAATATTGCTATATTTTATTACTAAACAGGCAGTCACACGTGCAGTTATCTAGCAAGCACTAGGGCCACGATTTCAATAGCGCAGCAGGTGCAATGTCATCAGGACCAAAAGCTCCACGCACCCTACTAAACACCAAGTATTGCTATGTTATTCCTAAACAGGCAACCACAAGTGCAGTTAGCTTGCAGGCAACATGGTCATCATTTCAATGGTACAGCAGGTGCAGTGACACCGGGCTCCAAAGCTCTAGGACCCCTGTAAACACCAAATATTGCAATATTTTACTTCTAAACAGGCAGTCACAAGTGCAGCTACCTTACCAGCAATAGGGTCATGATTTGAATGGTGCAGCAGGTCCAGTGGCACTGGGGCTAAAAGTTGTCAGAACTCCTCTAACATCAAATATTGCTATGTTTAACTACTAAATAAGCAGTCACACGTGATGTTACCTTGTAGGCATTAGGGGCATGACTTGAATGGTGCAGCAGGTGCAGTGTCACCTGGGCCAAAAGTTGTCATAACTCCACTTAACACCAAATATTGCTATATTTTATTACTAAACAGGCAGTCACACATGCAGTTATCTAGCAAGCACTAGGGCCACGATTTCAATAGTGCAGCAGTTGCAATGTCATCAGGACCAAAAGCTCCAGGCACCCTACTGAACACCAATTATTGCTATGTTATTCTTAAACAGGCAACCACAAGTGCAGTTAGCTTGCAGGCAACAGGGTCATCATTTCAATGGTGCAGCAGGTGCAGTGACACTAGGTTCCAAAGCTCTAGGAACCCCTCCAAACACCAAATATTGCAATATTTTACTACTAAACAGGCAGTCACAAGTGCAACTACCTTACCGGCAAAAGGGTCATGATTTAAATGGTGCAGCAGGTCCAGTGGCACCGGGCCTAAAAATTGTCAGAACTCCTCTAACATCAAATATTGCTTTGTTTAACTACTAAATAAGCAGTCACAAGTGATGTTACCTTCCAGGCATTAGGGGCATGATTTAAATGGTGCAGCAGGTGCAGTGGCAAAGGTTTACACATTACTCTTCCAGATATATTAACAATACAATTCTACAACACTTTACTCCACTCTCATACACGACTCCACTTTATGCCACTCCACAGCAATCTAGTCTACGCAACACTTAATGCGACTCTGTTCTACACCACTCCATGACACCCTATCGCTAGAATCTATGCTACTTCATCACATTGCACTTTTCAACATGCAACTCTTCTTTACCCCACTTACTTTTAGCCGTGCTGAACAGCCACGCTGTGTACAATATGGGTAAAACATATTGGCAAAGACAATAGCTCTTGCCAAGGCCAGACCATTTGGCTTTGCCAATGCTTTTTCATTTTAACCGATACTACAGACCATCGACAAAAGACATTGGCAAGTCACATGGTCAAAAAGGCAAAACCTATTGGCTTTGCCAATGCTTGTTTTTGTAACCATTATTTGCTCTGCTAACAAAGTAATAAAACTGTATTTCTTAACCTCATAGATGCTATTAAACATTCCTCCCCAGTGCTGCGCTGTCCATTGGAACTAGTGCTGAATGGACGTCCAATGGTCGTGCGCAGCACTGGGGAGGTAGTGCTGCCGTCGGCCAATGCACCGAGGCAGCACTTAAGGGGTTAACATCTTGTGAATGATAAACAAGTATTACTACTGGTGGTCATCCTAGAATAATACTTCCGCATATTGACACCGCCATGCAGTAATACAGCCAGAACCCATCCTGCAGTAATATATACCCATTATTAATTAATCAATAGTACGGTTCCAGTCACATTCTAAAGTTATCCTTGGATCATCCATGAGTAATGCAGCCTCATTTTGAAGTCATCGCAAAATGATTATGTAATAATACAGCACCATCCTGAAATACTCAAAGGATCATCCTGGAGTAATCCAGCCCAATCTGAAGTCATCATGGGATCATTCTGGAGTAGTACAAGGTCATCACATGTTTTCCGCTGAAGTAATCAGGGACCCATCCTGGATGAATCCATCCTAATCCTGTAATCAGCATGGGATCATCCGGCAGTAGTTCAAGCTCATCACATGTTTTCCACTGAAGTAATCAGGCCCTAATCCTGGAATAGTTTCTCTGATGACTCTAGATAAAGTCATCCCATTAAAATATTTTGCCCTGTGGGCAGACTTCAGGATGGCTTTGGATGACATCCCCAGTTAATTGCAGGAATTGCCTGGCTGAAGTCATCGAATGACTTCAGAATCACTCCAGGATGATCTTCCTTTTTGACTTGGGTTAGTAGATAATGACCTTAATTAGTACGGTGTTTTAAGGGCACCGGGGCAGATTTGTTCGATGATTGACATTTAGACTGAGAGATGAGCGTGCTCCATGAAGAGTCGGGCCCCCAGCTATCTGGAACCCAGGGACCCCCACCATGTTTCCTAGCCACGCTCGCGGCCTTGCGCTGGGGGCCTCTTATCTCTTTGGCACTTGAGGGGGAACATTAAAGCTTTGCTGGCCCCTCCCAGGTCTACCTACTCTTTACTGCTTTCAGTTTCAGGCTCAGCACTACTACCGGTACTAGTTCCCCACTCCCACTCCCACCCCTGCCCCCCCCAACCCCTGCCCCAGAGGCCCCCCGCCCGCCCCCCCCAATCTCATCGACATCGATCCAGCCAGCCCTGTGTCAGTGCTAAGGGATTTTTCCTTAACGGTTCCGGCTATCTCCCTTCTGCGCTGCGCCTCTCTATATCACCAATGCATGCCCGAAAATGCATAGCCCACCGTCTTCATTCATATAATCATTATTGATCCAACCGATTCCTCCGAGTCCTACCTCAGCAGGCAGGAGTCGTTAGACAACATACTCGCTCACCTTAGGCCTGGCTGGCCTGCAGCTTTGATTTTGAAGGTGAGCAGGGCGGGCTGCGGGCAGCAGAAGACAGGGCGACTGGGCGAGGCTAGCCACCAGGCTAAGGCAGGGGCTAGTACTCTTCTACTACACGGCGGCCGCACCCTACAGCTAATACTAAAGTCACGCGCAGTTTTAATTACAATGCACATGCGCATGACAAAATTGGCAGCCTTGGTCACCAATCCCGCCCCCACCCTGAAGACGCAGCAACGCGGCGCGCAGATGCATAGACAACAACAACTAGTTTACGCGCCGCCACTTCCACGCACCATTTTAATTATGAAGACCAGGCCCGCCTCCTGGGCGTACTGCGCAGTGAGTGCATACTACCAACTATTTAATTAATTTAAAAAAGGCTCAGGCAGGGCGTGCGCACCACCACGGCACCATAATTAATGTTTACTTTATAGAGGCCGAGGCCCGTTACCGTCCGTGGTGTGCGCGGCTACTGCGCACTGTAACTAATATAGGCTTGTTGCCTGCTTGCTTGCTTCAGCAGCTGCTTACTGCGTCTTCCTCAGTCCGTCCTCTGCGAGTGAGGGAGCCCTGCCTGGAGGAGCGTGGAGGGCCTACTGGGGGGGCCTATGTTAGTACGCCGCTATATAATTAACGGTTAGTTCAGTAATCTTTATTTCGAAGAATAAAAAATCCTCATAAAAATACATTACATAGTAAAATTTAATTATATAACATTTCTGAACTTTTGGTAAATTAAAACTGTAGAAAAGAGAGGGTACAATTCATAAGAAGAGTCTGATTATTTACAAAGATAAATTAATTTCTTGTATTCCTCAATCTTACGGCTACTTTTAAAAAGCTTCAAATGGCACATAAAGTATGGGTATCACTAGCTTTCTTAACTCAAAAACAGACTCCTAGGATTTCTATAAAATGAACATAAAAGTACAAAATGAAGGGTGTCCTGCGGAGACCTATTGTCGCAGCCGCAGGCACCCTTCTGCTCAATTGTTACAGTAAAACCAGCGGGATAAGCTAAGATATTAGGTAACAAATTGAGCATAAAACGGCACATTAAAAATCGGTCATTTAGGCTGTACATCAGAAACAGATATGGTTCCATTCCCGCCCCATTTCTTACAAGGCTATGAGCTGCTATTGATTTCTTTACAGGGCCGAGACCACTTCTAACAGATTCACATTTTTCTAGGAGCAATTTTTTCACCCTTAATTTACAACTGTTTGAAATCAAAGACGGGTCATTAAAAAGTTGGCACTGGTCTATATTCACTAAAGAATCTTTCACATATTTTAGCCAAGGGATTTGTAGTCCCTTATCCCTTTGCAAGCAGTCTAACACAATTTCCCTGCTCAAAGATGCCTCCGGGTTGGTCCAGATTCTAATCCATGCTATAATTGGCCTCAGCTTAACGTAGTCTGAGATGTATGGCATCCCCAGTTCAGCATGGGCAATTTCGGCAGAGGTGGAATGTGGGATTTTCAGGATTCTGCAGAAGAATTTATCTTCCTGTAGTTGTAGTTGCTTGCAGTCCCTGAAACCCCATACCTCCGCACCATACAAGACCTTTGCTGTGCTAATTGAGCCATATAACGCCATTATTTGTTCTGGAGACCAGCGCCCCAGCCTGCGAGCAAAGCCTAATATGGCACCATTTGAGGAGACTAACTTGGTACAATGTTCCTCGAGGAGTTGGCTAAATTGAATGTCACCATCAAATAGGAGACCCAGGTAGGGAAAAGTCTTTACTGTACCCAAAGTATGAGACCCTATCTTAAACACACACTTATTTGCGGTTTTTTTGCCAGCCACCATAACAAAGGATTTATTTATATTGACAGATAGGTCAAGATCGGCCATAAATTTAACAAATCCATCCACCAAAAGTTGTAGAGCCCTCGTGGTCCGGGCCAGCAGGACCGCGTCATCCGCGTACAATAGTACTGGGATTTGGGGCAATCCACATCTAGGGCGGTAAGGGCACTCTCTAAGGCATTGATGTAGAGTGAAAAGAGAAAAGGGGCGAGTATGCACCCTTGCCTTACTCCCCCTGAGCATAAAAATTGGTCAGTACGCCCCCCTCTCTGGGCTAAAACGGACCCAGGCGGTAGTGTTCCAATGCAACTCTTTCAAGACATTTATCAACCCACTTCAATGCCTAACTTATGCATCATGGCCCACAATTTAGTCCCATTGACATTATCAAAGCCCGCGGCCAGGTCCATAAATCCCATATAGACCGTGCCCTTGCTGGCTTTTGTATATTTAGCAGTTAGGAGATACAAATTCAGGCACTGGTCACTAGTCGATTTGCCGGCTCTGAACCCTTACTGTATGTCAACTATTGTTCGATGCTCCTATGCCCACTCCATGAACCGATTTAAGATCACTCGACCCAAAATTTTGGCTGAGACATCGATGAGCGAAATCGGCCTGTAGCATTTTGGATCGTCCCTGGTCCCTTTCTTAAAGATGGGTACGATCAATGCAGTGGACCAGGAACGTGGTAGCCCTGATTTGATGAGCGCATTTAAAACCCTGGTTAAGATTGGGGATAGGTCTATATTGCCTCTATATAGGTCCGGTGGGGTGCCATCTGGACCGGGGGCCTTATTCGGGGTCAGCCCACGGATCGCATTTGTTATCTCCTCTAGTGAAAGGATTATTTTACCACTCCGGGTACCCTGCCACTCACCCTCCTGGATTGCTAATTTTGACTTATTGTATAGACCTTGGAAGTGAGTGACCCATTGGTCTGGGAGGATGTTGGTGCTAATCACCGGGGCGGAGTTATCATTGAAACAGGGCCTATTTACAATTCTCCAGAATTCTGCAAAGTCCCTGTTTTCTCCTTCCTCTCTCAGGTCTGCCCATACTTCTGCTTGTAGCTCGTTCTTCCTCTCCTTTACTTTAGTTCTATAGACTAATCTACAATTAGCCACTTCTGTCTTATTCCTTGGTTTAATTTTGAGGCAAGCTTTTAGGTCCCTTAAAGCTTTGGAGCAGCTCTTGTCGAACCACCTTGGTTGCTTGCAATCATTCCTCGGACCTTTTGCTTCCAGCAATTTATCCACTAGATTTGTCAAGGATGCAAAAGACGTCACTAATTCTGATCCATCTTTTAGGGGGGTCCAGACAATCTTTGATCTGTTTTCTTCCTTTTTGAACTAATGTTTTGTAGAACTCATGGGTATTTATCCTTGCCCACTTTAGTCGTCTCCCCTGGTCTGTTGGCTGAAGGCTAGTGTCCCCGCGTTTAAACTTACCCCCCCAAAAGTGTGTATAATTTCCATGACAAGGGGGTTATGGTCACTAAATGTGCTCCATTTAGTTCTGACCTTGGCAATTCTATTTTTGGCAAAGGAGGATGGCAGTATGTAGTCTATAATAGTGGAGTACCCTCTTCCTTTGAACTTTGGAACATATGTGCCCTCTACCTCTGGGCCTATTCAGTCAATAGTATGTGCTAGTGAGTGGGTTTCTATTATTGCATTTAATTTTATGCCCTCCTGGTTATGTTCGAAATGTGGCCCATCATTAAGTGGGCAGGTATCCCAGTCTAATAAGTCGTGGGGCAAATTTGGGCAGAGGTGGCAATTAAGGTCACCCATTACTATTGTCATTGGTACCCCCCCCCCCTTTCTTCTGCTCCGCCTCTTGCATGAGTCTTTCATCTAGCTCACATAATGCAGCATTTTTCCAGTTTATGGATCCTGGGTTGTAAGCATTAAAGAGCTGTAACCTCAACCCTCTACTCTGAAATGTTACAGCTTGCAGGGTATGTGACGTCCAGGTTGGTACAGTCCATCTGCCTTCTAGGGTTAGGTCAACGTAGAGCACCAGCCCTCCTCTCGCTCTTCCTACTCTGCCTTCTTGTGCTGGCACAAAAAAGCACTTGTAGACCTCTATTTGGTATGGGGTAGAATTGACTGCCCATGTCTCCTGAAACGCCAAAATGTGGAACCCCTGGAGTTCATTCCTCCAGTCAGGATTAACAAATTTTCCAGATAAGCCCGCTATATTCCATGACATAATGTTCAGCTTTCCTACTCGCTCTTCACGAACTCTCATGCCCCGCACGGGTAGACATAAACCAGTTAGCCTCTCTGTCCTAGCCTTCTCTTTTTCTTTAACTTTGTTTGGATATTCTACAGCTTTTTGCCTGTCTTCACTTTCTTCCGCTATGTCCTCCCTATCATGTATTATCCTCTTTTCGCCCTTATCCTCACCTCCTGTCCCTAGTCATTCATTCTCGTCCAGGGACTGTAAAGGACTATATCTGTTTGTCCACTGGGGACCGCCCTGGTGTGCAAAGGGTTGAATGCCATACTCCAAGGGCTTTGGTCCATGTCCGTCTGTGAATCTACCCCTTCCTATCTGTTGGAAATTTAACGGGTGTGTAACCAATTTCCTGGGGTAGAAGTATGCTAGTGGCATGGTCCTTATCGTGCTAGTTGAATTTCTGTTGTTATTAGCTAATATATAATCTACTAGTTTCGGGTCCCTGAAGTTGGCACTAATACAATTCCCTTCTATTTCTTTCCTTCTGGTTCCCACCCATTGTGCCCTCCTTAGGTGCAGAATTTCCCCCCCTCTCCCTCCCTGCAAAGGTCTGTGGATGTTTAGCCAGGTAGTGATCTTTTATTTGAGTTCAATATAGGGTTCTCTCTGCCCCCGTCTGAGCCCAGGTACCCCAGTGAAAATGACAACAAAGGGGCTTGCTTCTGGGGGTGGGTGTACACATGAAAGGTGTCCTTGAGCTCTAACATTTTGCCCACTCTTTGGTTGATGATTATATGTTTGTTGCGGGATAGCGGTAGTCTCTGGGTGCCTTTGCATTCCCGGTCCCTGTCCTAGTGTTTTATTTCTGTCCATGTTTCCATGTGTATTTGCTCTTCCTCCCTCCCCACTTCATTTACGCCTTCAGGCGCAGCATGCAGTTGGGCAATAGTGCATTGGTCATAGCTTACACAGTTATTGGGTTCTAAGGGTTGTTGGACTGGTAGATTATTTGCTAGCACAGCCTTCTCTAATTGATTGACTGATGGAATTTCCCTGGCCTTACCCTGTCTCTGCAATTCATTAGCTATTTTGTCTATTTTGCTCACTAGTGGTTTAATTTGGCTAGTTATAAATGCCTCCAGATGCTTTTGCAGATCTAAAATTATAGGATCAAGCCACCTCGGGGGAATTAGGGGGGCTTTAGGTTCTATTATTAAAACTTCATCCTCTATGTCTTTTGACTTGTTACCCTTAGTAGTCTTTTTCCTGGTCTTTGTTTGTAAGTTCTTATTTCAACGCTTTTTATTTAATAGCTTAGGTGTTGTGTTTGTCTCTCTATTTGTAAAATCTTCTTCCTCTAGTACTAGTTGAGCACAAGGGACAGCGTCTAATTAATTTTCCCGGCTACCTTTATCCAGCGTGTCATTGGGGTTTAAATCCTCAGTTTGTATAGGAGTCAATGGCAGGGAGGTTAAGGTTATAGATATACGTCTCTCTGCACGCTCTATATCCCCAGCAACCTTTCGTAACATTAAATCAATAACCGTCGGAGTGGCTTTATGGGCTGCTATATCGCCTGCGTTTTTAGATTTAAGGGGGGTTCCTAATTTGCTCTTTGTCGAGCGGGTTTTAGGTTTAGTAGCCGTAGTTTACCGTTCGCAATAGAGGCTATTACCTCCTTCCTCCTGTTGTGCTTGGGACAGTGATGACCTATATGATGAAAACGGTTTCCACTAATATTTCCACATTAACACCTAGTGATTTTCAATGTCAATGTCCTTATTCCAGTCTTGTTATTCAATACCCAGGTCTTCCAGTATATGGGTCTTCAATACCTTTAGGCAGGTCCTAGGGGGATGGCCCGTCCCTTCCCTGGTCGTCGGCTCTGCTCGGCGTCGCCCGCGCGCGTCCCGCGACGCGAGAGGAGCGTCTGGTCTTTATGCACCTCCGGGCGCGGGAAAGTGACGCTGCAGGCGTGTAGGAGAGTTGCTGTGTGGACGCTCCCCTCCTCTCGGCGGCCGCGATTGCAAATGCGGCGGCGGGGGAGAGCGGTAGAGTGAGGGCGCGATGTCCAGCGTCGCCGTCAGGTAGGTGCTGCTTTCTTCAATGCCCCCAAGTACTAGAGAGCCCCGCTCCCCAACAGGAGCGTCTCGTCTTTATGCGCCTCCGGGCGCGTGAAAGTGACGCTGCAGGCGGCGTCCCGGCATCCAAGCAGGGGACGCTGGGAAATGTAGGCGAGTTGCTGTGTGGACGCTCCCCCCTCTCGGCGGCCGCGATTGCAAATGCGGCGGCGGGGGAGAGCGGTAGAGTGAGGGCGCGATGTCCAGCGTCGCTGTCAGGTAGGTGCAGCTTTCTTCAGTGCCCCAAGTATTAAATATTTGCCCGTGACCGTCACCGACCGTGGCGCACTGTTTTAATAGGCCTGGTTTGCTGTCTTCCTCTGCCGAGAGTGAGCGAGGGGGCCCCTGGAGCGTGCCGTGCGTGGGGGCCCTCTGCGGGGGCATGTGTTAATACCCCCTGTAATTTAATGTTTAAATAAATCCCGTGGCGTGTGAGCACACTGTTTAATTTAGGCTTGCTGCCATGCTTGCAGCGGCAGCCGTCTTCCTCTGCTGAGGGGCCCCTGAAGCGTGAGGGCCCCCCCACACCGTGGGGGCTGCGGGGGCCTGTGTTACGCCCCTGAGCGGAACTGAAATAGCGGTAATAAACTATTGAAATGTTACAGACCCCCAAGTTGGTGTGGTAACCCATTCGCAAAAAGGAATGGTGTCTCCTTGGGACCTCTTCCCCTTTATTAGTGGAGAAAATAAATTACATGAAGTAGGGATTGGCCCACGAGACCACTGCCAAACCTCAAAAGAAACAAAGAAAATGTAAACTTTTCTATTTAAATGTAATCCTGTTTCCTTTAAGGAAAATAGACAGCATTTAAAACAAGCATTTGCAATGCAATAGGTCTCGCATTAGGAAACTTTGAGCTATTGGTATTGTAAATGACAATTTTTTTTATTTATGTGTTGGTTTTGAAAATAGCGACATTAATAGCTTTGTCATTTACAATGCCAATAGTTTTAACTTCCGCAAATGTGACACCTAAAGCATTTGTAATGCAATATGTGTTGTATTTACGTGACTTAGATGTATTGATATTACAAATAACAATGGCTTTTAATTTTTTTAATAATTAATACTTAAATAAAAGTTATTGTAATTTAAAATGGCAATAGCTTAAACTTTTGTAAATAACTTTTGTGAAGATTATGTTCAGTGTATTTTATTGTGACAAAAATCCAAGAACAGAAGTGAAATATGAACATCTTTTTGTGACATTTGTAATAAAACTTGAAACATTGAGAGAACATATTTGTTTTTTTAAACACATTTTATTTGTCAAAACGCTCATACATTGCATAGCTCCGGAATCCGGAGTCTGCTGCAAACATTAATGGAACGACAAAAGCATCTTAGACTTTTACAAAAAAAACAAACGCCAACCCCGCCACTGATTTACAATAGAATATCTGAAAAAGACATGCCAAGTCCATCGAAACACTCCGCAGTCATTGCCAATGATCCATCTGTCAATCCTCGGGAGGGCGGCCCTCTCATGTGGATGGTCCAAGTCCTGCCCACAGTGGTCGGCCCACCTCTTCCAGATCTAAAAAAAAATTGTGGGGGCACTCCCTGGCCATGAATATAGGTTGCTCAAGACCCATGCAAAAGTCCATGCCATTCCTCCAGGCGGTCAATGGCAGAGCTTGAGGTGCCTTCCAACCTTTGGCAATGTCTTGTTTGGCCAATGTGAGGGCTAGCAATAACAGGTGAAACTTGTACCTATTGCCCCCAATCCCCTTCATTACATGCAACAAAGCTAATTTCGGAGCGCGGGGGAGCTCCCATGCCAACACTTCAGATAAGCATGTGAAAACCCAGTTCCAGAATCTGTGTAGCACCGAGCACCCCCAAACAGTGTGTAGAAGTGTTCCCTCTTCTGATCCGCACTGGAGACAGTCGAGGGAGACAATCATGCCCGACCTCCATAAGCGCTCTCGGGTGAAGTAGGTGCGATGTAGGTATTTAAATTGTATCAGTCGCAGGCGAGTGTTGAGAGAACATATTTGAACCAGTTGTTGTTGAATGGTTGCACAGGTTGATGCTGTGGTGACGACAAATGATGCTGTGGCGTTCAGTGATGCTGTGGTAATGAATAGTGATGTTGTGGTGCCCCTGAGTGATGCTGTTGTAGTGCTGAGTGATGCTGTGGTGATGCGATAGATAGCTAGAGGGAGGGCGATAGATAGCTAGAGTGAGGGCGATAGATAGCTAGAGTGAGGGCGATAGATAGCTAGAGTGAGGGCGATAGATAGAGTGAGGGCGATAGATAGATAGAGTGAGGGCGATAGATAGAGTGAGGGCGATAGATAGATAGAGTGAGGGCGATAGTTAGATAGACATAGATAGATAGATAGATAGATAGATAGATAGATAGATAGATAGATAGATAGATAGATAGATAGATAGATAGATAGATAGATAGGATAGAGGGAAGAGCCAGGGGTGGGAGAATACATTGCAATTAGAAAGGTGCCATTTTTAACCATATTCTACTCTAGAAACCGAGGCAACAGATCAGGCCAATGAAAAAGGACACTACCTCTTTAGCACTAATTTAAGAGTTTTGACTCTTCCCTACTTTCTAATGTAGTGCATTTGCTTATGCATCACTTGCTTAGCTAAGCACTTCATTGTCAGGAGCAAAAATGCCTCTCTATTCTATTGGTATGTGTGTCAAATTAATTGCTTCAAGAACAATGAAGTCTTATGCTATCTATTTTCCCATAGTATGGAAAGCAGTTGTGCAAGTGATCACAGCTTGGGGGACAGATATGTACTATTGGTCATGACCACGCTTTGTAGTGCTGTCCAATGCATGGGGTTGCTCCTATGCAAGACCCTCCATTGTTTGGTACCACCTCAGGTATAGTGCTATGGGCAATCTTTTTGATTTAAGTAGGCAGAGATCAGAATCCTGCTCTAATGTGAGTGGGATGATTCACCACTGGCAAAACAATCCTGAGTCAAACATACCTATGCCTTGGTTTCTCCAGAAGCTTAAGATTGATGCGTAGTACCAACTAATGTTTGCTTGTTTCTCTGCCATATGGTGATAGCAAAGTTTAGTTATGCCCACTAGTGAGATAAAACTATCTCAGACAGCTGTTCTAAAAATTGTGATAAAGATAAAGCCTATGTGCAGTTAACACAATCAAGTTATATAAGTCCACACACTAACCTTTGAGAGTAAAAAAGGAATACATGTTGATTGAGCACTGGAGGCATACATGAACTGGAAGAAATGTACACACACATATCTGGTCAATTGAGGTCATTGCTGGAAGTTGGGCCAGTTGTTCAGATAAGGGCATGAGTTGCGTTCAAGCCAAAATGGAATTAGTTAGCAAGTGAGAGGGGTATCCTGCCTTAATTGCATGAAAGGTAGGTCTCTATACCTTGGACGTGATTGACAAAAATGCCAGAGGTAGTTGTTCTGTAATGGGCGTCACATAATTTGACCCCAATGACAGAACAGAAGGTGCCTCAAATGTCAAAAGTGAATACTAATTCTACCACAGAAAGTGCACACAAGATGAGGCCTACTTGACACATAATTTAGCAAATAACATCGTATAATTTGGACCTCCGTTGCCTCATAATGTCAATGGCCTGCATAGAGGGCATTAAAACCTCAAGTAAGCAAACAGAAAATATCACACATAAGCAAAGCGAATGTATGGCACTATAAGGGAACACTATTGCAAATGAAACTAATAAATAAAATAAAGCGGCCCTCCCGAAGTGCGTGCTAAAGTGCCAGGTCACCCAAAATTAATGCAGCCCAGGAGATCGGCTCACACCAATTAAACAATACTGCACAAATCGCAAAGCTCTTACTCGTGAAAACCTTTCAAGTGGTCATCGAACTGTCAGTTTATTTTGAAAAATTAATGTAGCTTTGGCGTTATTTTTTGTGTACGTTTACCCAAAACTACAATATTACTGGAGATGGGCGAGGTGTTGGCCTTACGGCTAGGGCGCACGACCTCGGACCTGGGGATCGGGGTTTGAGTCTCTATAACGACGCCAAACATCCTGTGATTCAGATCAAATCACTTATCTCCCCGTGCCTAACAAAAACAAGTCAATGTTAACTAGAAATAAAAACTTTCCTTCAATAAAAAAAGCTATCCACCCTGAGCTATCACGGTTCAGTTCGGGTTTATGTACATTAATATTAGCCTTTAACGTGGGGACTGAATACATAGAGGAGAAATGAGTAACCCAACCTCTAGGGAAAGTAGCGTTTTAATAATCCGATCACTAGATTAAACCAGGAAGGTGTCGTTTTTGCAGGTAGACGACACTGAGCATCCGAATACAGAATTAATGAGTAAAAGGCTTTGTGAATGGGGCTCAGAGAAATGAGAAAGTTCTTCTGTTTACAAGCAAAGTATGCAGAGGCAATTGTTAGTGTAGGCTGATGTGTTGTAAGCCAGGCCCTTAATTACATTGGCCACGCCCTTTGAGAGGTCCCCCTATTTTTTTCATCCCACTTAAAGCCCTGCTCCTGAGGGTATTCATACTTAAGGTATGATTTGGTGAACTTGGATTACCCCAGAGATAGGGAAAAGCAGTGCTTAGTCAGTTAGTATTGTGTATGGTAAAGTCACTGTCATTCTGTTACAGACTATGTGGGTTGACAAAAAGTGCCATGGTAAAAACAATTAAAACTGTGTTGCTGTAAGGGCGGACGTAACTTACCCAAGCGTGTTGTAGTCTGCGGAAGGAACGGGCGCAAAACAGAGAGTATAACGTCTAATATGGTCCTTACCCTATAATTAACAGTAAATGATTGTACAGGTGTACAGTGACTTATGGCGATCTAACCTGTAGGTGCAGAGAACACAAACAAAAAGTGCTGCGAGATAGAGAAGAAAGGTAGGGAGTGCAAAACGAAACTTGAAACTTTAATGTTGTCAGAGAGATTGTAACTCCTAATGCGTCCTGTCTGCGTGAGTGCTTTCTTTACAGAAGTGCTTCCGAATGTCGTGAAAATGAAATTGTTTCAAACAGTAGATATTAAAATTAAAACTGGGAAATAGTGGTGGCCGGGCGGCCTTCATGTAAGGATGGTTGGTGTAGTGAACCCTTGAGATTTTGGTGTGCGATGAAGTTAGCCTAGAGCAGGCCCGAGAAAGACTTCCTGTTGTGGTTTGCATCTATCCAAGATACGGGAACGGTCTCTGCTGTAGTATTTATAAAGTAGTGAACACGTCTCATGGTGCATATAAATAATAATGTCTACCATCAAACGTGTCTCGTACCAGAAACAAGGGGCCTGGCATGGTATGAAAGAAGTCATATTGGAGACAAAGGGAGTTGCTGCGTGTGAAAGTTGTGTTGGAGACGGGGGATTGGTTGATACCGAGTGGTTGTATGGGTGTAGCATGAATCATGACACAGGAGTTGGCCAGGTGCGTCATTGGTCATGAGTGAAGGGCTGGCTGTGGCAGGAGTCGTGGCACAGGAGATGGCTGGGTGTGGCAAAAGTCACGACAGAGGGGCTATTTGGTATTGGAAGACGTGATGAGAGGGGAGGTGGGGTGTGGCACGAGGCATGAGAGGGGCTGTGGTGTGGCAGGTGCAATGAAACGGAGGGGCTATCTGTGCGTGGCAGAAGTCATGAGAGGGCATGGTGTAGCTGGAGTCATGACAAAGACGGGCTGCGCATGTCTTGAGTGAGGAGGATAGTACAGGCTCGCGGGGTGGATGAGCTGGTGCGGGGGGTGGATGAGCTGGCGCGGGGGTGGTTGAGCTGGCGGGGGGATGAGCTGGCACGGGGGGTGGATGAGCTGGCACGAGAGGGGGGAGGTGGATGAACAGGCGCGGGGAGGCATTCACAACTTTCAAACAAGGCTGTTAAAATGGAGAGACCTGATACGACTGGGTTTGCGAACTCTACAATAGAACGAAACTGTCTCATATCACACAGTGCGTCAGTGGGCATGCGCAAGGCCTTCCAACCTGCTGGGCCTCATTCTTCAACAACACCAGGCCGGGCAGCTGCAACAGATGGCCCACAAATCATGTGAAGAAGTAACGTGGCACATGCATTATTCTGCAGGTTAAATCTGATTGAGGGCGAGAAGCAAGGCAGGAGACAGCAAGATCGCCCCGAGGTCACGCGCGCAGACCTCGGAAGATATTTACAGCAAACAATGCTGTGCTAGATGCATTCTTTCGCCAGGGACGTGTGGTACCGGAGAGCAGAACCAGAGAGTGATGTGTGCTACAAGTACTGAGAGAAATACGGTGCTCAGAGATGAAAGCATGAAAATGGGAAGGGACTGTCCTCTCTTTCAAAAAAAAAAAAACAGGTTAAGAATACTATAGCATTTACAAACCGCCTTTCTGAGGTGAAGTTTCAAGCTCTCGGCATTACTGTAAATGCGTGGTGAAAACGAGGCCTGACACGCAAACAGGATTTCCGGCCGGGAGAAAGGAGAGGCGTGACACACACGAACTGTCTGGAAGGGGCGGAGAATCAACGGAGTGGGCTGCGGAGTCTGGACACGGAGGAACAGGACGAGAGGAGTATAACAAACCCGGAGAGGGGGGGGGCGTTGGGGCACATTGACGGTGCCCGCCCCCCCAGTGATGGAAGCCCTGCGTGTGCCCGGTGAGTGGGGGTGTGTGTGTGCGCGTTTGCGTGTATGTAAGCCCTGCATGGTGGGGGGGCTGGGGGGGGGGGGTTGCGCTTGTATGTGCCTGCGTGTGTTGTGCCTGTGTGTGTGCCTGCCTGCGTGTATGTGTGCTGTGTCTTTTAAACATGCCTTAAGTTTTCAGCAGACACGCACTCCGAAACCTAAAGCACTCAAGCTGTCTCCAGCAAGCTGCCAGCAGCCAGATACGAAAGCGCGCTCACACGGACAAATCTGAGACAGCAGAGGCGCGTGGCCGAACGCTGTCTCAGATTCCCAGGAAAGTGATAACAATAGGTCTTTCGCTGACGCTCGACCTAAAAATGACTATATTGGAAGGCAGTCATAAATATGGTGGCCTGCTATTAAGCAGGTCACCATCCCTGTGATGGCATCAAGTCGGAGTGATGAGGGAGGTCAGATTGCGCACCACTCCAAATGTACATTTTCAGAACGAAAATATTTGTGCACAGCTCAGTTCATAAAATTATTGACTAGTCACAAAAATACTGGTTGCAAATGATGACCATAATAACATTGCGGCCTGTAAATAGTATATCTGGCCCTTCCTGACACTGGTAGAGCCAGTTAAACTGTAGGGAATGAAGCTGTGTCACCATTAGCTGGGACTGTGTGCACACAGCAATTACAGCTACTCATGTTTCACTTTCTCTTAAGTAACGTTTACAGAGTGTAAATGTAAATCAACTGTTGGAAAGCCTTCACACGAGTTTTTGGGTTATTTGTTTTTCATTTTTAGAGGGGAAATGCTAGTTGGGAGTATTTTTCAATATAGTAAATCAAAAATACTAAAAATTCCTATTTAATAATTCACTGCAATTGGTTGAATGAAATCAATTTGGCAAGATCTATTTTAATGAGCAGATATTTTGGATATAATATCCTGTGATTTTAACCATCAAGATGTGTTTACGGAATTTCACTGCAGTGCAAAGTGTACATTACTCTGCACTTCAAATCTTTTGACAACAAACAACAGCATCAAGGACATAAAAAATGCAGTTCTCTGTCCTCCAGTTGTGATTCAAGTATGAAGAAAGTATTTCTTATTAAAGTAGTCATGTCAGAAAAAAATACCAATACGTATATTCAGATAGAGTAGGGGTCTGGTTGTGGTGGCGGCAAGTGATTAGTTGGTAAATTAGAAGACACACATTAAGCCAATAAGTGTAGGAAGCGGGCTCTGTATATACTATACCAAAGTAAGGTATTGTGTGCTCAGAGTCCAGTGGATCCCCAAAGGCTTTACAGAGGCTAAAGTAGATAATACTAAAGATCTCTTTTGTGGTAGTGTGGGCGAGCAGTTAGTCTTATCAGAGGGCAGTGCTAAGTATGTGTTGTACACACACAGGCAAGAAATGATTACACACACTCAATGACTAAATCTGAGACCAATGGTTTGTAAAAATATTACTTTTGGTATATTTATTTTATAGAACCAAAGGTACTTTGTTGCAGTAAAATACGTTTTGCAGTCTCACTGTTTTTCAATGTATAGGGGACACTGCATTTTTCATTCAGTACAATGTTATCCAATGGGAGGAAACACAATCAGCAATATGCAGGTAAGTAAACGATTTACGGTATTGAGCTTTTGGATGAACTCACTGCACCACCAGTGGCACTGGGGCAGCCGGGTGCAGAGGTCAAACTTGGGATCTGGTGCCAATGTTATGCAATGGTGGAAGGGGGCAATCGAAGTAGTACTACTTGCAGGTGAGTAGCACGGTTTTGGAACCCAGTCTCCGTGGGTTAAGGTAAGCACGGGTTGGGGGCACAAGGCAACACCATACTTAAACCTCCAGCGGCACAGGGGTGGTCGAGTGCAGAGCGCCAACACAGCATCGGGCACCCAACGCAAACCAATGGGGATCTCAAACTTTGAAATAGGATGTAGACTCAGGATATGAGATGGGATGTGCAAGAGTGTTGGGACACTGTCGACAGATCTCCCCAAGCGTAAGGGGCTTTGGGTGCAGGGGTGTCCTTTTGGCATCAAAAGTCAGCTTACCAGTGTGGTCGCGGTTGGGGGGGGGGTATTTGTGCAGAGGCTTCAGGTGTCAACCCACAAGGGACACTTGCTCAGGTTCGCTAGGGAACCTTTTTTGTAACGGTGGACCTCTTGGACACGGGTCATGGGAATTGGGTGCAGAGGTGGTCATCTTCACGGTTCCACTGCCAGACATGTTCAGCATAAGAATGGACGGGAAGCCTTTGAGGCTCACCGCCTTACCATGCTGTTCCAGCTTGGGGGTGGGTGTGAATCACCTCCACCCAGAGCAGGCTTTGTTTATGACCCCCAAGAGCAAAAGGCTCCCACTTCAGGGGACCAGAAACATATCTTGAGATGACAGGCTGATATGGACCAATCAGGCACACATTAGTGGTTTGGTAGGTTTGCAGGGGGCACCTCTGAGGGTATTTATTAATGAGTTCAGTGTGGGGTCATTAATCTGAGATGTTTGGCACCACACGTCTTGGAATTCTGTGAAGCCATCATGGAGCTGTGGAACTCGTAGTGACAAGTTCCCAGCCCAAGTACTCCGTATGGCTTCACTTTGCACTTACAATGTCTAAGAATGGACCTAGGCGCTATATGGGCATATCTGCTCACGCAGTTATTCCCTCACATGAGGTATAGTGCACCCTGCTTTAGGGCTGTAAGGCCTGCTGTAGGGGTGGCTTACCTAGCCTCTTGCAGGGCTGGTAAGCCTGGCACACAAGGATGTGTGGCATGTTGACTCTTCACTTTTATCTGCACCAAAACACGCAGGCTGCAGTGGCAGTGTGCATGTGCTTGGTGAGGGGCCTCTTAGTGTGGCACAATACCTGCTGTAGCCTCTGGTCACAATGCCCTTGGTCACAATGTCCTTGGTACCACTGTACCTTTTACAAGGGGTTTATATCTGGGACATAGGCGTGTCAATTGTGGAAACAAAGGTACAGGTTTGGGAAAGAACACAGGCACTGGGAACCTGGTTAGCAGGAACACAATGCATATTTAGTCAAAGATGCATCAGAGTCAGGCAAAAAGTGGCGGGTAACCATGCCAAAAAGGGGGGGGGCGTGGCCACGGCGGCAAGCGGAATGGCGGCTCCGCAGTGAAGCTCCTCCGAGCGGGCGCCCTGTAACGGCACACAGAGATGTAGACCGGTGATCTCGAACGCTCCTCGAACCTATAAATGCCTCCAGACGACAGCGGATCGAGATAGAGCCATTTCCGTGCCGCTGGTGCGGCCGGACGCAGAGATCACGGCGGAGGGGTCCTGAAGCCTCCGGGCGTCGGCGCCATCTTCCCTCTGTGCTGGAGCGCTGGGTGAGTCCCGTTCTGCCTTAGCGGCTGCGGCTTCCCCCCCCCCTTCGGTAACGCTCCCTTGCTGGGTTGTTGTGGGTGCCGCTGCGCGGTTCTTGCTCCCGGGTTCCTGGTCCCTGGCTGCGGTCGAGGCCTTCGGCCCGGGCGTGTAGGGGAGCCGGGGCCTGGGGTTCGGGATCGCGCGGCTTTGGGACGGTGCCTGCGGGGCCTTGCCGGGAGTGGGAGGGGGGGTCGCGCGGCTGCTGGTGGGCTGGGAACCTTATTCGGTGCTGCCCGGCGGCCCCGCTGTGCCTCTGTGCTTCTGTGCTTCATGCTACCGAACTGCCTTGAACAGCTCCAACATATGTACCCTGAGCACACCCACGACTAAGGTGGCGGCGTGCTGCACGTGGAGCCTGCTTTGAAGCGATCCGTGGCCCTGCCTGTGACTGACCTGTGCCTCCTTGCACTTTCTCTCCTGGTCTGGGCCCACACTACTTGCTGCAGTTGCTGGGTGGGGGTAATACCCGACCACCTGCACTACAATTGATCCCTGCTCTCCGCCATTGTCGCTGCGTTTGCGACCCCGCCACACGACTGCGGCCATGGGGAAGAAAGACCCGGCCCAGAGAACACTTTAATTTTGATAAACCTCCTCCACCGGCTGCGGATCCCCCTCCGGGTGCGACATCGGGAGCACAGGGGGCACCAGATACTGGCGACGCAACGTCCATGATGGCCGCCATGATGGGGAAGATGCGCGCCGGCTTTAAGGCGCTGGACACTCGCTTTGATAGTTTGGAAAAGAAACTGGCTGACATCAGCTCCACGGTGCAGGCTCACGACCAGAGACTGGATCTAGCGGAATCTAGGGTATCTGATTTAGAGGACGGATCATCCAAAGCTCTGAAAAGGCTGGAATGGGTCGAGAAAATTCTTAAAGACGTGGCCATCAAGAATGAGGATTTGGAAGCGTGGAGCCGGCGCAACAATATCCGCATCCTTGGCGTGGCGGAGACGACAGCCACTGGCCGATTCGATACCTTTGTGGAGAAGCTCCTCATCGAACTGTTTGGCAAGGACACCTTCACGACCGGCTTTGTGGTGGAAAGGGCCCACAGGACTTTGGGGCCTAAGCCGAACCCAGGACTACCCCCACGGCCCATCATTGCCAGGATCATGAACTTTCGCGACCGCGACGCCGCCCTCCGGGCTGCACGGGAAATGGGAGAGGTGCAGTGGCAAGGGAGTAAGCTATCCTTTTTCCCGGACTATACTTTGATGGTACAGGAGGCGCGTCGGAAGTACACCAGTGTCAAGGCGGCACTCCGCAATCTCGGCCTAAAATACAGCATGCTGTACCCTGCCCAGTTAAAAGTGGACGTTCACGGCAGGTTCCGTATCTTTGACTCTCCAACTGTAGCTCAAGAATTCTGCCGCTCCTACAAACAGGGGCCTCGGGCTCTAGGCCTACATCTCCGCAGCAGCCGGACACACAAGCTAGCGCAGATTTATTCGCTGACTCTGGCCGAGGCTGAACCCCTGTGACACTCCATCTGGGGTTTTTCCTGGTTGTCAACCGGGGTGTGTTGTTTCATCCGGTCTTCTATGCTTGCTAATTTCTCCAATTTTGTGCTATTGGGTTGCCCGCTCGGGGTTGGCGTTGCCTCCCCCCATGGCGTATGCCTATGTGTTTTGCTCTTTTTTCTGGGGCGTGTTACGCTTCGATTTGCAGAAAGGTTCCGATGCTTTGCATTACTGTTTACTGTTCTTCTGCACTGTTGTTCATAACTTGAATGGGTTCTGCCTCTAATGGGGTGCGGGGAGGCGGGGTGGCGGGTGGGGGGGGGGGGGAATGTATGTGTTCTTTTTGGTCCCCTTTTATTTTCTTTTTATTATTCTTATTGTCTTTTGCTTGCGAGGCACATATTGTTGGTTGGTTGCATCACTACTTCTTGCTTGGTCATTTCGAACTGAAGCCATGGCCCGGGTAGGCTTACAGGTCGGACCATCGGGGCTGACACTGATGACATGGAATGTTAGGGGGCTGAATTCCACTCGTAAAAGGAAACAGGTTCTGCAATACGTGGAGAGGTATAAGAAGGATGTCCTTTTGATACAAGAGACCCACATGACTCAGGAGGACACATCATCCTTTGCTAGGAGCTGGGGTTCCCACAGAATATTTTCCTGCTACAGCAGGTATGCGCGCGGAGTGGCAATTTTGATACATAAGCGTGTTCCTTTTGTCTTTTTAAATAGCAAAACGGACAGCGATAGGAGATACGCTATGTTATCTGGACAGCTGTATCGCCATAAAATTGCTTTTGTGGTAGTCTATGGTCCGAATGTCGACTCACCGACCTGTTTTGAGGACTTGTACCTCTCCCTTTTACACTCTGACATAGACATGCTGGCGATAGGGGGAGATTTCAACATGCTGATGGACGCCAGTAGGGATAGTACATCCCCCTCCTCTGTTCGCAAGCCACTCGCCCGCGCAGCGGTGGCGTCCATATGCTCCCATTTCTCCCTTCTGGACATTGAGGCCAAACTACACTCTAACTCGCCTGTTTTCACACATCACTCTGGCTGCCACAACACCAGCACCAGGATAGATTACTAGCTACTTTCTCCGGGATTAGCGGGTTGGGTCATGGACCATAGCACTCCTCCCGCACTTTTTCAGACCATTCCCCTGTTGTCCTGTCCCTTGCAGTTCCTCGATTGGGTGGCTACGTACGGCAGTGGAGGTTTCCTGGGAGGGCTTTAACAGACCCCGTATTGAGGACTATTTTGACCTGAATACTGGATCGGTGACCACCTGGGCCACACTTTGGGAGGGGTTCAAAGCTACCATAAGGGGGGTCTGCATCACTAAACATGTTGGGGCGCTGCGAGAAATCCGTGCCACTCTGTCTCCCCTGGAGAAAGAGTTGCTGGCTGTCGAACATGTGATCCTTACCAATCCCTCCCCGGGCAACGGGGCACGTCGCCTCGAGCTGCTCCTGGAGTTCAGAGACACGGCAGACAAGGAACTGAAGTATGTAAGCAAATACCACACGGCACGCCAGTACGGTGAGGGCGATCGGCCGGGTAGATTGCTGGCTCAGCTCTTGCGCCCACCCCGTCAGGCGACATATATTACTGAGATAACTGATGCACAAGGGGTTTGCCAAGTCACCACCCCCGCCATCTGCGGCACCTTTTTGGTCTACTATCGGCAACTTTACTCATCTGCCCTTACGGAGGAGTGTCGCGATCCTGGGCCATACATCAATGAGATCGCTATGGTGTACCTAGAGAGATACATGCAGGATTTTTTGGCCCATCCCATCACGCCAGAATTGATCACGGAAGCGATTGACTCCTTGAAAGGGTCCTCAGCGCCTGGCCTTGATGGCTTCACGGCGGATTTTTATCAGGAATACAAAGAAGAACTAGTGCCCATTATTATGGAGGTGTACGCCGAGGCCTTAGACTCTGGCATTCTTCCTCCGACTCTTCGCGAAGCGGTCATAGTTCTGCTGCCCAAGCCAGGACGCGAGCCCACGGTCTGCAGCTCCTATCGCCCACTTTCGCTTCTCAACCTGGACTATAAGATCTTAGCCAAAGTGCTGGCGATGCGGTTAGCGTTGCTGGTCAACACCATTATATCTCCGGCACAATCAGGCTTTGTCCCTCAGCGAACAACCTCACTGAACCTACGCACGATTTTTTCGGTTCTCCATAGAATCGACCCAGCCACCCCTGCTGCTGCGGTCTTTTTGGATACCGAAAAGGCTTTCGATACGCTGGAGTGGCCTTTTTTTCTAGATGTGATGCGCAGGATGGGAATGCCCGCGATGTTTGTTGCGACAGTGGAACTGCTGTACACCGCTCCCGCGGCCCGCATTCGCATAAACGGCACCATATCCGACAAATTTACCCTATCTAGAGGTACCCGACAGGGATGCCCCATGTCTCCCTTGCTTTTTATTTTGGCGATGAATCCCCTGGTGCGGCACTTACAGGAAAAACATCTCCACAGAGGGCTGCAGTTCCGCACGGGCCCTCTATTGGTCTCGCTATATGCGGACGACATGGTACTATATGTCCGCACTCCGGAAGCCAATCTACGACCCCTGCTATTTGAGATTGAACGTTTTGGTGAATATTCTGGCCTTAGGGTCAATTGGCACAAGTCACAGTTATTTCCCCTCACCCCCGCCACCACGCAATGGCCCTGCTCCCTCCCACTGGAGTGGTGTGAGGACTCAGTTAAATATCTGGGGATACACATACACCTTGATACCGTGTCCATTATTCGTTAAAATTATGGCTGAGCCCTTGATTTTCTGGAGGATAACACCAACAGATGGCTGTGTTTCCCCTTGTCAATGGCTGGGCGAATTGCCATCGTGAAGATGGTTGTTCTCCCCCGTTTTTTGTACCTCTTCAACAATATCCCAATTCCACTTACCAAGGTCTTTTTTACGCAATTACGCACCGCATTGCTGAGATTGGTATGGGGGGCAAACGCCCACGACTCGCTTGGCGCACACTAACGCTACCGTACGAGAGGGGCGGCTTTGGGGTCCCGGATTTTCACCTTTACTACCTGACCGCCCAGTGCTCCTACGCACACTCTTGGTATCATCCTGATGCCAGGATTCCGAACTTGCGGCCTGAAGCCGACGCGGCGCTCCCAGTGAGCCTTGCAAAGGTTCTTCCTAAGGGTCTCCCCCGTGAAAAACAGGACATACTCCCGCTCACCACAACGACATGGGCCTGGGACAAACTTAAACGCTTGCTTCGCATAGATGCACTGTACTCCCCCACCCTCCCACTACCCAACTCCCACTGGCTCCCCATAACGGGCGAAACGGTGGTCTGTAGAACGATGGCGAAGTTCCAGTTACACACGATTGGTGACCTGTTCCCCAATGGCCACGTATTTACTCTCACTAAAGATCCCCGCTTCGCAGACCGCACATTTATGGACACATTCATTCTTACAAGAATGCGAGCGATGCTGAGAGCCACCTTCGACACATTTCCTCTCCCGCCTGAAGATACCCCGGCCCTTACACACATCATACAGAACACATCAGGGGCACACATGGTGTCCAAACTTTACAAACTATGCCTGCTTTCACTTTCCTCGTCAGACGAAACGGTCCGTACCGCTTGGGAGCTGGATCTAGGCACACAGATCACGGACGATCAGTGGGAAGCGTGCTGTGCCATGACCAGGGAGGTCTCCATGAATGCCAGACACAAGCTTATACATTTTAAATTCCTCCGTTGACTGTACCACACCCCAGCACTTTCACATAAGATCGACCCCACCAGATCCCACAACTGTCCTAAATGTGGCGCCCCCCAGGCTGACTTTGCTCACCTTTCCTGGACCTGCCCGAAATTACACACCTACTGGGTTGAGATACACAGAACGTTAGGTGAAATACTGACACTATCATTAACTGTCACGCCCGAGATTGCTTTGCTGGGGTATGTGTCCAATTTCCCTCGTAAAATCCGCAGATTGGCGTCCATTTGCTTCCTGCTGGCCAAGAGAGAGGTGGCGCTGCTTTGGTGCTCGCGTCGCGCTCCCATGGCTGCGTCCAGGCTTAGGAGCGTGGCGCACTGTAATACGAACAGCGTGGAATATTCGGAACAGCTTCCGACCTCCTCCCGCCCCGTAGATATCTGGGGCCCATATCGTCACTATATAACTGAAAAGGCGAAGATAGCGCCCTCTCAATCCCTACACCCCAACAATCCGACCGGGGTGGGTTAGTTCGTGAACTCTCCCGACTTACACCCGCTTTGGGATTGCCCTCGAGGCGTCACACTTACTTTCCTTGTGAATGATGTCCTGATTCAGGTAGACCAGTGGTTCTTCTCTTTTCCTCGCATTGGGACACACTGTTGCTGGAACTGTGGGCAGTGGGGTGATATTGATCCTTCCCATGCTTTGTTTTGTCCCCTGACACTAGTGTTGGCTCTTGTTGGATACTTCTGCCCTTCCAGGATGGTGCCGGTCATCATCGCTTTTTGTATTGCCCTAGGATGGTTGTCACCGATAGTTACTTGCAATGTCTTACTAACTGACTTAAGGTGCTGTTCTCGCAAGATATCCTGTATGATTTCTGTTTTTGTTGTACCTTTTTTTGTTATTTCCATGCCTTTTGATTTACAGCATATCCACACCTGTTGCCTTATTGGAAAAATAACACTACTGTATACATGCTATCCTGCTATGCAATCTTACTGTACAGTTACAGGTTCAATTTGTATTGTTGATGCCGCCACTTACTATTCCAATGCGCAAGCTCTGTATCGAGTTGATGTAAATGAAGATTGCTTTACTGACTTCAATAAAGTGTTTACAAAAAAAAACATTCCAAAAGGGGGTACTTTCCTACAATATGATTAAGGAATATTGGTGCGGTTGAAAGATAAGGGGCAAGAATCTTAAGGGGTGGTTCATTTTCCCTGCTGACATTAGGGTCCATGGTAAAGTTGCTACACCACTGATTCTATAGAGTGACTAGTTTGCACCTACCTTCTTCAAAGATGCCTACTTTCATATTCCTATCAGTAATACCTCATATTTTCTACAGAGTGTGAGGGCGGTCATTACAGATACCAGTTGGCCTCAAGTATGCTTGAAGGGTGATTATTAGGGTGCTCTCATTGTTTTCTACTTGGCCTTCCTGGCTCAGTGTCTATCCAGTTTAGCGAATGAGTTTGACACCATGTTCACATGTTTGGATCCTGGCATGTCTTCTCAATTTTACATCCTTGAATCCCTTTGGGATACCAATAAACATCAATTAACTGCCAAAAAAAACCCACAGTGGTGAATATGTGCGCCACAAATTTGCCTGTTATGGTATGACATTTCATCTACTCCTGAAGGGCACACACATTTATTCATATCTTGATAACTGTCTGAAATAAAAGCATTGTCTCCAGACTACATGGCAAAGCAACTTACAATTAGTGTCCAGCACTGTTCATAACTTAGGTTATCCCATAGGCATCAAGGAGTCTCACTCAGATCCTTGGCAAAGACATCAGTCAGTAGGAGGTCTCCTGGGCACTTCTTTGGGAATCTCCTATCCTACACCTGAGAGAGTTGGGGCACTAAAACAAACAATCAAACATTTTTCTTGAGACTTCAGTCATCAGCATGATGGTTTCAGCGACTCAACACAATTGTCTCAAAATTGATTTTAAACCGTGTACTCTCTTTTTGTCCAGCTCCTCGTGGGTCAGTTCTTTGTCCCGCCAATTAACCAATTTACAGTATAGACCAACTCCTCATATGATTTCTGGGCAGCTCACTGGGATGATCTGAACAATTACAGAAACAACAGTCCATACAAAATATTCCGAAGTTTTTCCTTTCTTCAGGGAAAATTGTCTTCCTGCTCAGCACCATCAATTTGTGTTTTAACATTTGCTGAAACATGCTTCCAGTTTCTGTGGAACTAGGCTAATCAGCTCTGAGCCTTGGAGTTTCAAAACAAAGTAGTCCTTTAGAACATTTGTCTAGATGAAAACAAAAACACTATTCAGGCGGGCATTTTGAGAGGTTTTACCACAAATGGGGAATGAAACAGATTACCCTTCAGTCTGTTTCTTTTCATATAGATTTTATGTTGGATGAAACAGATTACCCTGCAGTCTGTTTCTTCCCATACAAATCATATGGTGCATGAAACATGTTAACCCGCAGTCTATTCCTTCTAATATAGATATTTTGTTTCTTTAAATGACCACCGCTAATGCCCCCAGTTTGCCTCTCAACTGACAACAGGAAAAGATACACAGGGAGTACATTAGTCAGGAAAAATGTATTTTACATTCTGCCAACTCTTCTGTCCAAAAGACTCCCCAGAAAGCCAATACCCCCATTGTGGCCAAGACATACTAGGTTTTCAGATCCAGTTCTGGAACTGAGCTGGGATTGTTGGTAGCACTTCAGCAGCAAGTGTGGCATCTGAGTGGGGAATGGATGGGGCCAGTTGAAATACCTTTGAAGTGAATGCTTGTTTTGGAGATTCTTTATTTTCTGTCCTATGTTCAATAAAGTAATTCACAACCAGCTGTGGTCGTATCATACTGGGTATTAACATTCCACATAATCCTTAAACCTTCATCTCTAGGGCATTGCAGTGCTGCGAACCTTGAGAGAAAGCCTTTGCCCTTACTGGGTGTTGTTAGACCTGTCAGCCCTAGGGTGGTCTTTCCCTGTGATTTTTTGCCCTTGCCTCATGTTTCCCACCTTCTTTTTGTTGGCCCATAGGTCTTCGGGCACCTTTTCATAGCTAATCTGTGTTAGGGTGCAGGTACTCTCTACTTCAAACATGGTCCCGGCGCTGTCCGAGTGAGACCCACGGGAGGGTCGGGCCCCTTCCTTCGGCTCCCCGACTCACTGCAAGGGTCGGGAAGGCCGAAGAGCACCAGGTAACCCCTGGGGAGGAGGGCTGTAGGCCCGAGTAGGCCCCTCCCCCGGGGTGAATTAAGACTGGGCCCCATTGGCCCCCTCCTATTGTGCCTCGAGTGTTCAGGAGGCTTAGGAACAGGGATCTACCCTACTGCATCGTTAATTGTGGAGTGATGTTACCCCGTCAGATAACCCACTTTAGTGACTGGTGGTGTTTAGTGGCCGATTTAGGTGGCCTATAAGCTCATGTCTAATGAAATGGTTTCATGCCTGTTATGAGGGGATGACCTTCTCCCTGTACTGAATTTTTTGCAGGGTGGGCTTCTACAGTTCCTGAAGGGATCAAACTGCGATATTTATTGATTCATTCTAATGGTATTCTGATGATCTAATTCTGGGTCGCAAAACGCTCAGTATTCACAAGAAGAAAAGCTTGTGGCTGTGTTCTTTGAAGTTATCTGTTGTACTGAAAGTACTCGATGAAATGTTTTATCACTTTCTATGAAGTGCAATTTAGAAGGCGTCCATGAGAGGTTTAATGTGGTACTTTACTGCAATGCTATGGTCGCTTCTTGTAGGATCCTCCAGGTTTATGAAAGTACCCTCTTTGCCTGCTGAAGAGTATGATGCGACAGGCTGTGTTATTTAATGTTCACTGCTCAGATGAGCTGGTTATTACTTTAAGGACAAGTCTTACTGAAACTGCCTAATGAAATGCTTAAATGAAATACTAATGATTAGCTAAATGCATTACTTGCTTGATCCAAAGTCTATATAAAAGAACTTGATTTACAAATACAACTACTGGTGTGGTCTCCTTTATTGCGCCTACTGTGTGTCTCATTGGATGAGTGTGTTAAGTAGCTGCTTTACACGCAAGCCCCTGGCTGCCTTCCTGCTCGAGCCATGCTACCCCTCGGAGAGCTGGTGGTCCCAGTTCTTACATTGGTGGCGAGAGGTGGGATCCAGGACCTGTAGCTACCTAACAACCTCCAGTGGGACAGGGTGCACTGCAATTGATTGGACACCTGTGGTGCTGCAAGCAAACCTAATTGTCCACCACTGTCTAAGTCTGCAAAGTGTGTAGGAACCGGTGTTGACCCAGCATTGTTGCCTACGTCCAGAATTTTTCTTTCTGGTTGCCTGGGTCCCCATCTGACAAAATGGAGTTCCAGCTGGCTGACCTTGATAAGTACACGGTAGTGCAGTTAAGGGAGTTTTGTCAGGGGATGGGGCTGCCTGTGGGGACGAGAGCTGTCAAAGAAGAGCTCTGTGCTGCCTTGAGGGCATGGGTAAGGGCCCACTCAGAGGAGGAAGAGGATGGGGAACAGGTCACACACGGGGAGGCGGACACTCAGGAAGACCCAGGCCTACTCAACATTGACATGTCAGACAATGTGTTGCCAGGAAGACGTTCCGGGGCAGGGAGTAGTGTATCTAGGGGGAGTGCATCGTCGCAGGAGTACGAGGACAGGAGGGAGGAGAGGCGATTAAGGTGGGAGCTTGCCAAGTTAAAGCACCAGAGGGAGAGAGAAAGGGAGGATAAGCAGTTTGCTATGGAGGAAAGGAAGCTGGCGCACGAGCTTCAGCTCAAAGAAATGGAGCTGAGAGCATTACAGTTGGGTGCGCCAGGGAGTCCTAATGGTGGCAGCGTACCAGAGGCTCAGCAGGAGCCCAGATTCTGGTTACCCAAGGAGGTGATAGCGAGCTACACCAAGGGGGATGACATTGCCAGGTGGTTGGAGGCGTATGAAGTGGCCTTGACTGCCCATGGGGTGCCCGAGAAACATTGGGGAGGTGGTTTGTACCGGTATATACCTCCTGACGTCAGGGACACCCTCCTGTATCTGGAAAAGGCAGATCAGTTTAGGTATACCCCCATGAAGGAGGCGCTTATCAAACATTTTGGGCTCAACCCTGAAAGGTATCGCCAGAGGTTTCGTGGCAGCCATAAGCTGTCCACACAGAAATGGGTGGATTTTTTTGAGTATGCCCGTAAGGCTCTGGATGGTTGGGTGCGTAGCAGCGTGGTGCGTGATTTTGAGGGTCTGTATAACCTTTTTTTGAGAGAGCACCTCTTGGATAAGTGTTTTCCGGAGTTACGCCAACATTTGGTAGACCGCAAGCTTACTGATCCCCGTGAGCTTGCGAAGGAGGCGGATACTTGGGTTAGCACCCGGGTGTCACACAAGGGCCCCGGGGGAGATGGCCCAAAAGGCGGACAGGGCGCCCCTCAGAAGAAAGAGGGTGGAGATAAAAGACAGGAGTTCTCACGAGGCCCACAAACTAGACAGTTTGGGAAAGGAGTAGGTACCCCACCTCAGAACCGTTCCCCAAAACCCACTTACCCTGACAAGAGTCAGCAGCCAAAAGTGGTCCGGTGCTATGAATGCGGAGAAGTCGGACACTACAAGGGAGATGCCCAGTGTCGCAAACAACCCCCAGCCCCCACTGGTGGCAAGAGTCCCGGGGTGGGTAGTGTAGCTCTTGGGTTGGAGCTGCCCCTAGATAGGTAAGGGGAGTGGACAGGCCTGACCCTGGTTTCACTTGGGGATAGAGAGATGGTCCCAGTGACGCCCTTACCATTGAATACTGCTAAGTACCAGCAGAGGGTGAAGGTCAATGGGGAGGAGGTGGACGCTCTGAGGGACACAGGAGCCAGCATGACCACAGTAAGGGAAGGCGGGTGTTCCCTGAGCAGGTTGTTCCTGATGTGTACCATCAGGCCGTGTTGGCTGACGGCAGTCTGAGCTACTATCCGGTGGCTCAAGTTCCCTTTGAGTGGGGAGGAGTGTCAGGCCCCTTGAGAGTTGCGATCAGCCCTGCCGTGCCTGTGGACTGTCTGCTCGGTAATGACTTCGAACATACCGCCTGGAAGGAAGTGGAGTTTAAGGCCCACACTGAGATGCTGGGATTACCAGGGTGGACTTGCGTAGCCAAGCGGTCCATGGCTGCCCGGCAAGAAGCTCAACCCGGGTTGGAGCCTGAAACCACGGCCCAACCCAATGCCGGTCCAGAGGAGAGTGTTGTGGAGGACACACCCCGGCGTATGGATGGGGATCCCGCGGAGGTAACCCCGGAGTCCGTGGAGGTGGATGTCGTTCCCGTGGGGGACCTGCCGACCCCTGCCGAGTGGCATGTGGAAGGAGGGCCTACCCGGGAGGAATTCCGTTGGGCACAGAAAGTGTGCCCCACGTTTGAAGGCATGCGGTGACAGGCCGAAGCCCAAGCGGTCAACCAAGAGACCAGCAGTTACCACGTGTATTGGGAGGATGGCCTCCTGTACAGTGAGCCAAAGGTTCCGGTGCATGGATCATCGAGGGCCTTAGTGGTCCCCCAGTGTTACCGGGCCTTTTTAATGGAACTGGCGCATGAGATACCCTTAGCTGGACACCTGAGTTAGGACAAGACCTTTGCAAGGCTTGTCCCACATTTCTATTGGCCTAGGATGAGGGTTGCCTCTGACACCAACTGCAAGACCTGCAAGACTTGCCAGGCCAGTGGCAAGACGGGGACCAAAGTAAAGGCCCCGTTGGAACCACTCCCAGTGGTCGGGACCCCTTTCGAGCGGGTCGGAATAGCCATTGTTGGGCCATTGGATCCTCCGACCTCTGCGGGACAACGGTTCATCCTGGTGTTAGTGAATCACGCCACTCGGTACCCGGAGGCCATCCCTCTGAGGACCATTACTGCACCTGTGGTTGCGCGGGCCCTGATGGGAATATTTACCCGAGTGGGATTCCCCAAGGTCGTGGTGTCGGACAGAGGCACAAATTTCATGTCAGCCTACATGCAGGCCATGTGGAAGGAGTGCGGAGTGACCTATTGGTTCTCCACTCCTTACCACCCCCAGACTAACGGGCTCGTAGAGCGCTTCAACAAGACCTTGAAGGGGATGATCCGGAGTCTGCCAGAAGACCTGAGGCGGAAATGGGACATCCTCCTCCCTTGCCTGCTGTTTTCATACCGCGAGGTACCACAAAAGGGAGTCGGGTTCAGCCCCTTCGAATTGCTCTATAGCCATCCTGTTAGGGGACCCCTCAGTCTGGTCAGAGAGGGGTGGGAGAAGACTTCGAAGAAGCTTCCCCGTGATGTTGTCAGCTACATGCTGGCATTCCGCAGCCAGATGGCCAAGCTGTGGAAGGAAGCCTCAGACAACTTAGAGGCTAGCCAAGCCGTCATGAAGGAGTGGTATGACCGCAACGCTCGGACGGTAGAGTTGGACGCTGGACAGAAGGTGTGGGTCATGGGACCTGGGGAGCTTAGTGCCCTCCAGGACCGGTGCACTGGTACGTACGAAATTATGGAGCGTCGAGGCCAGACCACCTACCTAGTTGACTTGAAGAGCCCCCGTCAACCCCATCGGGTGCTCCACGTCAACCGCCTGAAGCCTCACCATGAACGATCAGAGCTTGCTCTCCTCATGGTGACGGATGGGAGCGAGGAGGAGGAAAGTGAGCCTCTTCCTGACCTTCTAGCGGCTCAGGAGAACGATGGTTCAGTGGAGGGAGTTGTCCTCTCCCCATCCTTGACCCCAGAACAACAGAGGGACTGCCGCCAGGTCTTGGCGCAGGACGCCTCGTTGTTCTCCCTCACACCTGGAATCACCCATCTGTGTACCCATGATGTGGACACAGGGGACAGTCCGCCAGTAAAAACCAAGTCTTACCGGCTGTCCGATAAAGTAAAGAACAGCATCCAGGGTGAGGTGACCAAGATGCTGGAGCTGGGAGTGATCGAACCCTCCAGCAGCCCGTGGGCTAGCCCGGTGTGCTGGTGCCGAAAGCGGCTCCACCGGGCACCACATCAGAACTTCGGTTCTGTGTGGACTATCGGGGGTTGAACTCTGTCACCAAGACAGATGCTCAACCGATACCGGTCAATCGGCAGATGAGCCGATTGACCGGCTGGGAGCAGCCAAGTACCTCAGCACCATCGACTTGACATCAGGGTACTGCCAGATTGCCATGGCCGATGGAGCGAAGGAGAAGACAGCGTTCTCCACCCCGAGGGCCACTTCCAATTTTGAGTGATGCCCTTCGGGCTCAAGAATGCTCCGGCCACCTTCCAGCGGTTGGTGAACCAGGTGCTATCTGGCCTGGAGTCCTTCTCAGCGGCATACCTTGATGACATAGCTGTCTTCAGTAGCACCTGGGAGGACCATCTGCAGCATCTCCAGGAAGTGCTGCAGGCGTTGCAATGCGCTGGCCTCACCATCAAGGCTAGCAAGTGCCAGATTGGACAGGGCTCTGTCGTGTAACTGGGGCACTTGGTGGGCGGAGGTAAGGTGCAACCCCTCCAGGCCAAAATTGAAACCATCATGGCCTGGTAGCCCCCCAAAACTCAGACTGAGGTCCGAGCTTTTCTCGGCCTCACTGGCTATTACCGCAGGTTCGTCAGGATTATGGCACCATCGTGGCCCCCTTGACCGAGTTGACGTCCAAGAAGCAGCCACGCAAGGTCATCTGGACGGCTGCTTGCCAGGAGGCCTTTCAAACACTGAAGCGCGCGATGTGCACCGCTCCGGTGTTGGCCACCCTGGACTTCCAAAAAGAATTCATCGTGCAGACAGATGCCTCAGAGCATGGCGTAGGCGCCGTGCTGTCGCAACTCAACGATGATGGCCAAGACCAACCTGTGGCCTTCATCTCCAGAAGACTCCTCCCTCGGGAACAGCGATGGAGTACCATCGAGCGAGAAGCCTTCGCTGTGGTCTGGGCTTTGAAGAAGTTGAGGCCATACTTTTTTGGCTCTCACTTCCTAGTTCAAACCGACCACCGTCCCCTTCGCTGGCTCATGCAAATGAGAGGCGAAAACCCTAAGTTGCTAAGGTGGTCCATTTCCCTACAGGGGATGGACTTTAGGGTGGAACATCGGCCCGGAGCTGACCACGCCAATGCTGACGGTCTCTCCCGGTTTTTCCGCCTTAGTGACGAGAACTCCCTAGAGGTTGGGTAGCTCTCCCCACTTGCAGCTGGGGGGGACCCATGTTAGACCTGTCAGCCCTAGGGTGGGCTTTCCCTGTGATTTTTTGCCCTTGCCTCATTTTTCCCACCTTCTTTTTGTTGGCCCATAGGTCTTCGGGCACCTTTTCATAGCTAATTTGTGTTAGGGTGCAGGTACTCTCTACTTCAAACATGGCTGCCACTGGCCCCTGCTACTGCAGCGTGGTCTTTTAGTGTAGCACCCTAGTTGTCAGGAGTAGGCTGGATCCCCATACAATGTTGCAATACCAGCCACCCAGCCCCTGTCCATAGGTAGAGTGGGGAAGCTCCTGGAACCTTCCAGAACAAGGGCGGAGTTAGGTTTTCCCGCCTTAGAGAGTGGTCACCTGACCTGGGCATGTATAAGCAAGGGAGGGAACTTTTTCTAGTCAGTTGGGGCATCACTGACCTGGGGAACCCACGCAGGAGTTTTAGGCGGGAGGGCCTAGTTTGGAACCTATGCTACTGGGAGTGACAGGATTTAGGTGCTGCCTCTTAAGCTGGGTGAGGTGTCCTAAGCTAGCCCCCTGATCTGGCCCAGTGGTAGGGAATCCCAGGGTCCATCTGCAGTGACTGAGGAGAAACTCTTCAAGCCTTCAACTCAACCCCCACCCCCCCTCTCAGCAACTTCAAGTAACCAACATCTAAGGACGCAAACCATCCAAGCGCCAAGAAAACGGCTTTCCTGTGACCAGAGACTCCTGGGGGATCGACCAGGTACTGGACTGTGCTGCCCTGCGCACTCACTGCCCTAATCTGGGCCCATCTGGCCCTACCTGTCTCCCCCTGACTGAACTGCCCTGCTGTCCTGGCTAAACTGTGTGGAAAGCGCTAGATTCTGCTCCCCCTGTCCAGCGCTGTATTTAAGACTGCCTGTCCTGTCAGGAATTATTGAGATTGCCTTCCCTCCTGCCGGCATTATCTGCTGACTGACTGGCCAAGCGTAGTGCTCTGTTCCCCTGCCCAGCGCTGTGACAGATATCACTGAAATTAACTCCCTGGCCCTGCCTGTGACCAGCGCTGTGAAGCCCCCTAAGCCCTTCTCTGAATCAGCGCCAAGCGCTGTACCGTGTCTCCCTGAGGCGCCTGAGGAGACCCTGTCACCGCGGCGTCGGTACCGCCCATGCGATGCCTCGGAGGCGCTTTCGGCCTGTCCTGCCTCCGCGCTGGATCCAGCGCCGTCGTTGACCCCCCTCGACGGCCCCCGGTGCCAGGAGAGGGCCGCCGCATCAAGTTCGCCAGGCCGCACTAGGCCTGAAGCCTCCCTGGGCCCCTGTCACATGAGCAGGAACGCCGCCGCGTCATCGGCCGCGCCCCCGCCCAAGTCGTGCAGCTATTGGCTGCCCAGAACCAGCCCCTGCTCTCATGGCCCGGCACCCGGGGAAGCACTGTCTCACCGCGAAGGGGGCGGGGGGCCTGAGGAGCCCCCTCCGCTTTGCCCCGCAGGCCGCGCTTGACCATCTGGGAAGCACCAGACCCCCGCATCTGCTCCTGGTTCTGGCGCTGGCTGAGTGAGACCCACTGGAGGGTCGGCCCCTCCCTTCAGCTCCCCGACTCACTGCAAGGGCCAGGAAGGCCGAAGAGCACCAGGTAACCCCCGGAGAGGAGGGCGGTAGGCCCGAGGTCGCCCCTCCCCCGGGGTGAACTAAGATTGGGCCCCATCGGCCCCCCTCCTATTGTGCCTCGAGTGTTCAGGAGGCTTAGGAACAGAGATCTACCCTACTGCATCGTTAATTGTGGAGTGATGTTACCCCGTCAGATAACCCACTTTAGTGACTGGTGGTGTTTAGTGGCCGATTTAGGTGGCCTATAAGCTCATGCCTAATGAAATGTTTTCATGCCTGTCATGAGGGGATGACCTTCTCCCTGTACTGAATTTCTTGCAGGGGTGGGCTTCTACAGTTCCTGAAGGGATCAAACTGCGATATTTATTGATTCATTCTAATGGTATTCTGATGATCTGATTCTGGGTCGCAAAACGCTCAGTATTCGCAAGAAGAAAAGCTTGTGGCTGTGTTCTTTGAAGTTATCTGTTGTACTGAAAGTACTGGATGAAATGTTTTATCACTTTCTATGAAGTGCAATTTAGAAGGCGTCCATGAGAGGTTTAATGTGGTACTTTACTGCAATGCTATGGCCGCTTCTTGTAGGATCCTCCAGGTTTATGAAAGTACCCTCTTTGCCTGCTGAAGAGTATGATGCGACAGGCTGTGTTATTTAATTTTCACTGCTCAGATGAGCTGGTTATTACTTTAAGGACAAGTCTTACTGAAACTGCCTAATGAAATGCTTAAATGAAATACTAATGATTAGCTAAATGCATTACTTGCTTGATCCAAAGTCTATATAAAAGAACTTGATTTACAAATACAACTACTGGTGTGGTCTCCATTATTGCGCCCACTGTGTGTCTCATTGGATGTAAATGTAAATGTACAGGAATTTATATAGCGCAAATCACCGAGCGGTCTCTATGTGCTTGCTTAGGGAACCTGTCCTGGTATTCCCCTGTGAGATAACCCCGGCAGGGTATCCGCAATGTGAAAGCCAGGCATCCCGCCACGAGGGGCCGTTGTGGAGATTAAGCAAGCTATTGCCCAGAGTCGCAGAGTGTGAACCCGTGAATTGAGTAGGCACCGGAGCGAGAATTGTCGAGTCCATGGACATTTTAGGACTCAAGACCCCGCCAAGCCGGGAATTGAACCCTGGTCCCAGGCTGACCTCTGCTTCCAGGTCTGCCTCCTCTAACCAGTGAGCCACACTTCTCCACTGGATGAGTGTGTTAAGTAGCTGCTTTACACGCAAGCCCCTGGCTGCCTTCCTGCTCGAGCCATGCTACCCCTCGGAGAGCTGGTGGGCCCAGTTCTTACAGGTATATTCTGTGAACCTCACTGTTCCCCTTTTTCTAGGGAAGAATGGTACACAATAAACACACTGCTCATCCAGAACTGCATAACTTACTCCACAACAAGCAAAAAATCAGAGCTTGCTAGACACAAAGAACAGCTGAAAACAGACTTATATGCGCACATAATCCCTGATCTGTGTTGAAATAGGCATATCAGACAAACCCCACTATTAGCATGCCAGAGTGGTGCAGTATTATAAGGCAGTACCAACAGCAGATGTGTACTATTCAAATACTGGCCACTGTATGTGGAAGAACAGTAAGACTGTGGCAAAGGTACCTAGAATCTAGCAGTATGTCGTGCTGACTCGAAACCAAATTATGTAGATTATGTTAATGTTAATTTGTATGGTGATGCTGTTTTTGCACTATTAATGTAACTCTTTTTTTTCTCCTTAGGTTCGTCAAGGCGACATCGGCCCCTTTGCCACTGTGAAGCTTCATGTTATTTTCACCCCAGTCATACCTGGGAAAGCGGTCAATGACTTTGAGATCACATTTGACAATGCTGACTGCAGACCTGTGAGTTTTCCATAAAGCATAAGCATAGAATGTAATATGCAACTTTTCTAATTGGATATTCATTTTGAAGCTCTACCTTCTTTTCTTACATCACATCTTCACAACGTTACTGATACATTTCTAGAATAATTTTAACCTACTTCTATTTAAGCCCTCATGTTCATCTTATCTAGAATAGGGTTTAATAGGGGCAAAGTGACCTAAGCAGGTTAATATTCGTTTGCTAACATGGGTATCTTCATCAAATTCTTTGATACTGAAAATGTATTTCCTCATGAAAGATCCTTGCACCTTTAAAACATGCAACATGTTTATCTAAATAAATAGAACAGCAATGCTTGCATAAAGGCTGCACTTGCTCTCTATGTTTGTCTGTTAGAATTGTGCTAGACTTATCTCTAAGAAAAACCTCTTCAGAAAATTTCAAATGAGATTAAAGTATATGTAACAGCCTTGTTCCACCAAACCTTCCCTCCTTTTTATAAAACAGAATAATATGAAAAATAATGTTTTATTGTGCATACAGCCACATAAGGAGGAGAAACTGCGCTGTCACTTTAAGGCTAACCAAGGACCTCTGCAATCACAACATGCGCCAAAGTGACCATTAGCCTTCACTTCACTTTTCCGGCTCTTTGCGGAGGAACCCATAACACAGAGCTTTGCACATCCATACGTTTTTTCAGTTGCATTCCTTGTCTGCAATATTTTTCATATTTGTCCCAACATCGTATGCACTTAACTGAGATCAATTGTGACTTGAAAGATTTACCATACAGTAGTAATGAGCCTACTAGGACCACCCAGCCTCTAAATGGATCTGCAATTAGGTCAAGAGAAAGTTAGACAGTATAGCCCTTTACACCAATTGTCCCTATCTTTGCATTAACTATAGGAAGAATATGTCAGCCAGGATCTGTGTTGAGATCATTGCCTCCCAAGTTCTAACAGAGCCTTATGGTCTTACTGTTTGGGTCACCAGCTTCTTATCAGTATTGAGAGGTGACCATTCAGTCTTTATATGTTTTTACAAACCTTTAACAAGGTAGGAGGTGTTTGAGAAGCCCAGTATCGCTGAAAGATGTAATAATTATGCTATGCCCCCTTTGCATATGTTATGTTATAAACCTCTGATGGAAAATGCTTCTTCTCAAAACAAGTACTGTATCAGATTTAAATTTTATATGAGACGGTCTCATGGTACAATTATTAAGTACAATGAGATTATCTGACACCCATCGGCCTCCAGATGACATATTTAAATAGTTTGTGGTGCCACACAGGAAATTTATGAGAGGTCCTTAAGCACAAAACACATCTCTAAGCTTCTCTCTTGCATAGGTAGGAAGATGAAAGGTCCTGTGGTGTTCTCAAGCTTTCTAAAGGAAGCAGGAAGCAATACAACTAGCATTACTGTAAACAAGATCTTATCACCACCAACCCTAAAGGTACCTGTCTCCTTCTGTTGGCCCCCCAAAAAATAATTTTAACTTCGTCCTATGAAGCTTTATAGGGGTGAGACAGTCACATGTCCTAAAAATGGACTCGGGCACTGTTTCTTTAATCAGCCATTTCCTGCCTTTGATCAATGTCTCTAAAGCTCTCCAGGTAACAGAGCCAGAAGGCTCACTGTCTGCTTTGCATAGCACAGAGTTATAGATAGTTCTAGCTGCAGATTCCTTATCTTAAAATAATCCCCAGGCGATTCAGATCTGGAATTTTTTCGTGAACAGTACGCCTGCCACTGTTAGGTGGAATTGTTCAGCTCCACGTGTCATCGTCCTCACCAGAAGTGACATACGTGGTGTCTATAAAATAAAGACGCCACTCCAGTTCACTGATGTCAGTTCTTTTTCTTTGCGCTAGTCAGCACAGATCAGGGAAGAGCTATCCCCTTATCTTTTTTGACTGAGCTTTTTTCGACTATTTGTTAACATGTTTTTCGACACTTGTCTCCTGGTGCATCAAGCATGTCAGCTAGGAAAGCTGGTTTCAAGTTTTGTGGTGCCTGTCACAGACAAATATCAGTGATGTACCAGCATTTGGTGTGCCTGTGATGTTTGGAGTGCAACTATGATGCGAAGACCTGGATTGATTGCAGCGCCATGTTCCCCAAGGCCTTAAAGGAGCAATTCATCAAGCTCATCGGCACTCAGTTTGCAACACCATGACATTCACAATCTCTGTTGAGAGGAAGGTCCTGGGATCAGTCGCGGACCACTCCAAGAGCTTGTGGTCACAGTCGAGGTCATCAGGGAAGTTGGACATGTCCCACAGATGCAAGAAGAGAAGTCGAAGACTTCTTTGACTACTCTATGTCCGTCGAAGTCATCTGACGATATGAGGGAGGGTCAGTGAGCTGCCTGAGGACAACTGGCATGAGGATCTGGTGTAAGTCAGTGGTCTGGACACCTCCCCAGATACTGGCCTTGTCTCCTCCCCTAATGTGGCTAGGGAGGAGGTGCCTCATTTGCAAAGGGTGGTACGGAGGGTGGCTGATGGTACGGAGGGTGGCTGAGGTTCTAGACCTTACCCTACCCTCAGTGGCAGTCACGATGAACGTCTTGATGGAGGTGCTTCATCCGGGAGTTACTCCCTCTGAACCTTTATTCTCACTCAGTGAAGCCCATACTGATGTCCTAGTTGGAGCCTGGTCAAAGCCCAGCACAGGAGCGCATGTGCACAGGACAATTGACCACAGCCATCGCCTGCCCCAGGGGACCCCAGTTATCCAGTATTGGGGTATCTTTCATAGATTCACATGCCTGACTCATTCCCCGTCGCCGAGGCGGGAGTCCCATCGTATATAAAAAAGCAGTGCCAAAGGTAAAATATAGTACTAGTAGGCCTAAGAGAAAGGACTAAGGCCTAAACTGTAGTAGCCTATCTGCCTCGTTTTGTCCCAACCAATCAGCTTGCAGCACGCTCTAGAACCCTCTCTGCAGAGCCAGTTCTCCTCAGATTTTCACCGCACGTCGTGTGGAAGGGAGTCTCCCTGAGTTTCTACTCAGTTGTATTCTTCGGGAAGTCTGACAAGAAGGCCTTGTTTAGACCTTGCAGAACATGTGACAAGAAAAGAGTTCATGTTGATGATCAACATAAGGACTGTATTTATTGCCTCTTCCCAAAGCATGAGGCAAAAAATTGTAAGATCGGCCGCACATTCCCTTCTAAGACCTTAAGGGATGGGAGGCCAGAGTCCTTTTATGGCTCAAATCTTCTTCTGCTGATGATGATGACAAAGCTTCGACCTCCAGTAAGATGAGCAAGGTCTCAAGATGGTTCGTCAAGTGAGGGGAGAAAACATATCAAAACCTCCCACTCCACTTCTGGTTCTTCTCAGAGATCTCCATCATCTTTCTCTGAAACTTCAGCTCTCAAGAACTCTAAAAAGCATAAAACTGTAAGTCAAAGCTGCTCTGTCTCTTCAGCTTTTCCTATGACGACCATCTCTGTCACTTCCTCAGCTCCTTCGTCGATGGCGACAATTTCTACTGCAGCTATCACCTCTCCTATCCTGTCAACTAGGATTTCCATTGTGGCGAAGAGAATCATCGTCGACGATCCGTCGACGACAGCCTCGTCGTCGAAGTCAAAACACTCGTCAACGAAGGTATCCGTCGACATCGAGTTCGTCGACGAGAGTCCAGTCGACGTCGAGTCCGTCGATGATGATTCTGTTGACTTCGAGTCCGTCGACGATGGTTCCGACGATGAAACCAGCGACAACGACTACCATCAAGTGCACTTTGACTGCAACTCAGTCTCCACTCTCTCCATTGTCTACCGTACCACGGACGACAATGGACACTGCTTCTACTAAGCCTCCAGTAGCAATTCAAACACTTTCTATGCCTGTTTCCCGAAAGGCTTTCCAACTAAGATCTTTCCAAAGACAAGAATGTTCTTATATTTCACCGCTTACGCCATCTCACATCCTCGAGACTTATGCTCATAAAGAGGAGAATGACTATGATGATGATGACAACAAAGGAGCTTTTGGGATAGCTCACCATCCTTCGGAATTGAACATTAAGTGTCAAGATGATGAGGAGGCTAACGAATACACTGAGCAATACTATCAAGAGGACATTGTGGTTCCTCATCGTACAGGATACCAGAGGCAGTCTCGGGCTTCAGAATCCAGCCATCTGCCACCAAGCCTCATCCAGGACTTACAAGCCATGTTAGCAGATTATAGACAACGCTTTCCACCACAGCAGGTCATTCCTCCACCTCAAAAACAACAATTGATGGACAGAATGCAGAATAATGTCATACCTTCACCCCAGTACAGCGATCTGGGCCTAAATCCATCGTTTCTTTGCACTCCCCACCACCCCAGTTCAGACATGGCGATATGCAAATCAGCCTTGACCCTGTGCCTCATGGGAACAGTCCAGCCCGAACTGCCAAGCCATGTCTTTCCTGGACAGGAATCAAGCATCCTAGGACCGGTTTCTGGCTATCAGCCGTCTTCAGCCAGGATAGCTTGACTCCAGTGGTGTGGAGAGCATGGGACTCACGTCTGAGCATACCCATCCCACTCGGGGTGACAAATGCAAAAACAACACTTGATGGACAGAATGCAGAACAATGTCATACATTCACCCCAGTATAGAGATCTGAGCCTAAATCCTCCACCTCAGCCTGCAGCAGTTCCGGATCCTATTCCTCAGCCTGAGATTTCAGCACCTATGTCTCCTGTCAAGGAACCTCAGCAGCCTATTTTGCCTACTCAAACTCCGGATACTTCTTCGGATGAAGAAGTGGAAGAGGGCGAATTACCAGATAATCCTCCTTTGGATTCGTGGGATACTTATGTTATCCCCATGCCTTCTCCACCAACTCCACAACCTTCAGCCCCACCACCAGAAGACATAGGTGAGTTCCATAATCTTATGCAGCGAGCTGCGGGTAGGTTTAAACTACCAGTAACAGTGGAACAATCGGAGTGCTTTCTTCACGATTTCAAAGAAGAAACTAGAAAGGTATCCAGGGCCATTCCAATAATAGACTATATATGGAAGGAGGGCATCAAGGTAATGAAAAATCCTGCTTCTGTGCCTGCCGTGCTTCCACGGATTGATAAAAAATATCGTGCTCCGTTCGGTAGCCCTTCCTGCCTTATTGGACATCCGCGGCCAGATTCGGTCATTTCACAGGCCGCACAACAAAGATCAAAAAACCCAGCCACTCCTATCACTACGCCACCAGATAAAGAGGGATGTCGTCTGGACCTCATTGGAAAAAAATTCTCAACCATGACTGCCGCCTCAATCAGGGCAGCAAATTCTTTGGTGATCATAGGACGTTATGATCGCCAAATGTGGTCAGACATGGCTGGTCTGATTGACCTAATCCCAGAGGATAAACGTCAGGAAGCTCTGAAGATCTTGATGGAAGGGGAGCGTGCAGCTGCAGAAACTATCGACTGCGCTTTGGATATTGCAATTACAAATTTTAGACAACAAGCTGGGGCTGCAGTTCTCAGGCGTCAGGGCTGGCTAAAGGCTACCACCTTCCGGCCTGAGGTCCAACTAAAGATTTTGGATATGGCCTGCGATGGCGAGTCTTTATTTGGAAAACATATACACGAAGTCCTCCAGGCAATCAAAACAGACACTGATACCGCAAGATCTCTGGGTTCCCTGCAGTACAAGTGAGGATCTTTGAGAGGCACTAGAGGGCGTGGATACTCCTTTAGAGGAAGTTATTATCAACAAAACAGACAATATCAGCCTCAATACCGGCAGAATTATCATTCCTCATACCGCCAATCTGGTACGGCTAGTTTCTCTCGCCAAGGAGGCCGAAAACGCTCTAACAATCAAGGGCGTGATACTCACAGAAAGCAGTGAGATCAGCCGGACTCCATCCATATTTCCTTCCCTCCCTGTGGGCATGAAAATATCTTATTTTCTACACCAGTGGCAACAGATTACCTCCAACCAATGGGTGCTAGACTTCGTTCAACATGGACACCCTAGAGTTTGTCACCAAACCACCAACTACTCCGCCCAGGGGACCCACTCCCCCTCATCTTCACTTATTGTTCAAGGAGGTTCACTATGTGGTAATGGTTAGAATTAGATGATGCAGGTCTGTGGATAGAGTCTGTTGTTTATTTCACTGAAAGAGCTGATGAAGTCCTTTCTTTGTCTCAGCTACACAGAAACTTCCAGCAGAACAGACTCTGAGACAGATTTATTGTAAGTATTGGTTGCTTCTATTTCCTTACAAAGAACTGATGAGCTGAAATATGTAGTAATCCACTCAAAAGTTGAATTAAGGTAACTTTTATTCAGTACATGTCAAGTACAGCAACCATCACCAAACCCACCAAATACTGGTTTAAATTGGAACATTCACATTGATGCAATTCCACTGCATCATGACTGCATCATCTAATTCTAACCATTACCTCATACTCAATGTTCCTCAAGAACGCTATAGAAAGAGTTCCAGTTCATCAGAGGCGGAAATGCTTCTATTTCCGTTTTTTCCTCATAAAGAAGAATTCAGGGGAATGGCAACCGATCCTGGACCTGCGCAATCTCAACAGGTATCTCAAGAAACAGGGGTTTCGCATGGTCACTCTTTCAGAGAGTCTAAGCTGCCTGAACGAGGGAGATTTTATGGCTTCTTTGGACATGGAAGATGCATACTTTCATATCGCAATCCATCCGAAACATCAAAAGCATTACGTTCTTCGGGAATCCAGGTCTTCCCGTACTTGGACGATTGGCTAATCAAAGGTCCTTCAAAGAACAGGGTACAGAACGACATAACAACATGTCGCAATCTCTTTGCATCCCTGGGTCTCACTGTGAACACAAACAAATCTCAATTGCTTCCACAAAGGATCCTGCCTTTCTTGGGCGCTCGTCTAGACACAATGCAATGCAAAGCATTCTTGTCTCAAGAAAGACAACTCCGTCTGCAAAAATGAGCAATACAAGTGTCAAAAAGAAAGTCAATTTCTGTTCGCCTGTTCGCTTCACTCCTGGGAATGTGTTCCTCAGCCATAAATCTCATCCCAATGGCACGTCTGAAAATGCGGCCTCTACAGGAAGAGCAACATCTTCAGTGGGAACAAGCGACAGGCTCTTTCGACGACATCATCAGTCACACCGCGCATGGTGAATGCTCTTCAATGGTGGGCACAACTGCACAATCTGAAGCAAGGGCTCACTTTCATGCAAATTTATCCGGACTTCGTTCTGACAACGGATGCGACCATGGAAGGATGGGGAGGCCATCTCCAAGATTTACAAGTGCATGGCAAGTGGTCTCAGAAATACAGACAATGTCACATCAACAGTCTGGAATTGAGAGCCATCTTTCAATACTTACAGGCGTTCCTTCCCAGAATCGCAGCATCTTCTGTCCTGGTCCGCACGGACAATACCACCAGCATGTTTTATGTGAACAAGCAAGGAGTAACAAGATCAGCTACACTATCAAAGGAAGCTCAGGAGTTATGAGAATGGCTAACACTTCACAACATAACTCTCAAAGCAGAACATATCAGGGGCCTCCACAATACCCTAGCGGACAAGCTCAGCAGATCCTTATCAGACTGCCACGAGTGGGAATTAGACAACACTCAATTGAATTGTTCTAGACATGGGGCAAACCAACGTAGGACTTGTTTGCAACACAGCAGAACAAGAAATACCGGTATTACGCCAGCAAATACCCTCAACAGGGATTAAAAGGGAATGCCCTGTCCATGTGATGGTCAGGGATTTGTGCTTACTCCTTTCCTCCGATCCCGTTGATTCCAAGAGTGTTGCGCAAGATGAAGCTGGGGAGCTGCCATCTCTTCCTAATTGGTACTATTCCAGGAGCCTCCAATCAGACTTCTCCTGGCTCCAACACTGCTGTCACGCAATGAGGTTCAGATACTTCACCCAGATCCTCAATCTCTGAAATTACACGCATGGCTCCTGACTTCTTAGAATTTCAACACCTTCAAATTCCTCAGGATTGCCGTGACATCTTGAAGAGAGCGCGAGCCCAAAGCACATTGAAGACTTATTGTCTTAAATGAAAGCGATTTTGCTCTTGGTGTATCTCAAACACTTTACACCCGATTGAAGCTCCTGCAGAAAAAATTCTTCCTTACATTTGGCTCGCTCTGGTCTTTCTTTTTCTTCAATGAAGGTCCATCTAGCAGCTCTATCGAGGTTCAGGAAGGTAGCTAACATTCCCTCACTATGTTCTTCATCTTTAATAAAACAGTTCATGAGAAGTCTTTTCCGAGCTTTTCCTCCGGTTAGGGCTTCCCCACCGGAATGGGATCTCAATACGGTCCTCTCACAACTGATGTAGCACCCATTCGAACCTATTCACAAAGCCGACCTCAAATATCTCACATGGAAGGTCGCCTTACTTCTAGCCCTGACATCTGCCAGAAGAGTAGGGGAAATTCAGGCATTCATTATAAAAGAACCCTTCCTGCATTTCTCTCAAGATTATGTCACTCTCCGAACTAACCTGACTTTTATACCCAGAGTGCCTTCTCAGTTCCATTTAAATGAGCCAGTGAAATTAAGAGTTTTCTTTCCAAATCCTACTACACTGGCGGAAAGAACACTGCATTCTTTGGACGTCAAGCGATGTTTGAAGTTTTATCTTCAAAGGACTAAAAACTTCAGAAAACCAGATCAGTTATTCGTGGCTTATGGTCAAACTACGCTGGGGAAAGCGGTCACTAAAGCCACAATTTCCAGGTGGATAGGCTCCGCAATCCATTTCTGTCATATTAAATCTAACAGACCACTACAAAGAAATGTCAGGTCTCACTCAACAAGAGCTGTAGCGGCGTCTACAGCATTGTTTGCAGGAGTGACGTTAGAAAATATTTGCCGTGCTGAACATGGAAGAATGTCCACACATTTACAAAACATTACTGCCTACAATCGACAAGTCAAGAAGATGCTGCAGTTGGTCAAGCGGTCTTACGTCATCTATTTCCATAGGACAAGTTCCGGCAACCAGTGTTCCTTCAATTTGTGGTTAAAATATGCTTTTCGATATATCTGTGTATTATAAAGATATAGACATATTTCAATTTGCCTACTTATTATGTGTGATGTTGCTTCTCCTGATTAATATTCTATGACTACTCTTTTGAATTTAGTCATGTTTTATCATTAGCAATGTACTTACTTCACACTTGTTGGTTGGTAAATATAATGTTTATGGGAGTGCATCATTATAAGTCTCCCACCATCCGCAATCGACTCTTACCTGGCATACTGCTTGCTACTCTGATTCAGGCAGGTGAATCTATGAAAAATACCCCAATACTGGATAAGAAAACAAGTTACTTACCTGTAACTTCAGTTATCCAGTATTGGTATCTTTCATAGATCCACATGCACCCACCCTCCTCCCCGGAGCGTCAGTTCTCTAATTTTGGGATACTCAGTTCCCACTTGTGCTAACGAAAATCTGAAGAGAACTGGCTCTGCAGAGAGGGTTCTAGAGGGTGCTGCAAGCTGATTGGTTGGGACAAAATGTTTGGTCCTTTTGGCATAATGAGGTAGAGGCTACTACGGTTTAGGCCTCAGGCCTTTCTCTAGGCATACTACTGCTATAATTTACCTTTGGCACTGCTTTTTAGGTCGAGCAGACCTACTCTCAATGCTCACGCATTGAGAGTGTCTGCTTCAGACCTTTTGTGGCCCGTATTTAGGAATGTGGACAGCTACCAGACGCGCGCTTTGACGAGGTCAGATTTCACCTCGGGAGCGAGCGTCTGGTAGCTGCGCATGCATGGTGCAAAGCCCTCACACACAGACACAGGCAGCCCCCACCCCTCTGCATGCACGCACACACACACCCACACACACACACACAGGCGCGCTCATGCACATGCAGGCATACGGCACACATACAGGCACACTATCCCCTACCTCGCATTCTCTCTCAATCACACACAGTCACGCATGCGCACACACATTCCCTCGCGCACACACGCACACACGCGCGCACACACTCCCCCCCCCCCCACCCCCCCCCCCCCCCAAGCATACACACAGGCACGCACGCACTTCACATCAGCCCTGGGCCCCACTCACCGACTGCGCTCTTCCGGCGGGGCTCCTCACGGCGCGGCGCGTCTCCTCATCTGAATCGGGGCTCCCTCAGGTCAGAGGAGCCCCGCAACAGGCGCCACACTCCTCCTTCTCCCTGGCCCCCTCCTGGGGACCCGGGCTACACCGGACGGCAGGGCGCTCCATGCGCCGGCAGCTCGCGGACCTCGGGAGGCGGGACTTCCGGTCGGCCGCTAGCGGATTGGCCGGCCGCGCAAGAGCTTCCGGGTCACCGCGGGCAGGGCGGCGGCGCCCTTTTTTAATGAAAGGTTTTAACAACGTTGTATAAAACGTCCATTGCTCTAGCAAACTCCCAAAGCGCCGTGACATTTCAGAGAGTCACGCGCAGGCGAGCGAAGA